>NC_056003.1:100076908-100736404 GCF_018446385.1 Zingiber officinale
AAAAGAAGAAGAAATTAAAGATATAAGTATTTTACTTTTGAAAGAGGCTAAATACAACAGGGGTTGTGTTAAATATGATCCAGTGTCGATTGGGGTCTTGACACTGGTAGACCAATGTCACCGCTCTTTAGGATGGTGGCTCGCTACTGACCTATTGAGGCAGGATAATTTTCACGCACAGGCCTAGAAAAGTTGATTATTATTTTGAAGTATTATAAGTATAAGTTTTGGACAAGTAAAATGATTTTACATAAGCGTAAAGTATTAAAATTAAGTTTAGAACAAATGAAATAAGATTCATATAGTTCTAAAATCGATAAGTTTGGTTCTTTATTCTACCATGTTTATCTAGTAGATGAGTAGCTTTCATGTTTACCTATTAGATGAGCGGCATGATTAACTAGCCAAATTACATGAGTAGATTCCTTGCTTTTCTTTTCTTATTAGTTTGACATGATTATGTTTATGCTTTATTTCTTTTTAGAGCATATAGTTTCTAGTTCTTTAGTATGCATGCTGGCGTTCTGTGATTTTGTGAGTTAGATGGTAGCTTGCTAGCAAATTTTGCTTATAGACCCACTTCACTCTTCTGCGGATACATGAAGAAAGATATAAAGGAAAGGCGACAAGGAGGTGTTCGAAGGATGTGTGATGCCAGGACTATGGAAGCCTTGGGACTAGGAAAGAGTTTTATTCTAGTTTCTATTGTCTTTTGTTATGTTAGAAGTATTTGAGATAGTACATGATATTGTGATGTGTTTAGGACATAGTAGATGAATTGTGATATGGTGTGATGAGTTGTGGTATGGTTTTCTTTATTTTGGATTATTATACTACGTGGTTGATTGATATGTGTTCCAGCCGCTTGTGGCTGAGTATATATATTGCATGTATTGTTGAATATGGTCACCGATACGGGGAGACTATCAAAATTTTTAAGTGGGATTTCCATGTGATTTTAATATTACAGTTAAAATGATTAATAATTAAATACGCGGTCATCCATAGAGAATAGTAGTAGTAAAAAGGGTGGTCGTTACATTCTAAGTCTAGTTGAAGGAGGTGTAGCCGACCTACTATGAACCTGGTCTGATTTTGTTTTTTCTTGCCCGTGACTCTTACTGGAGTCTTGAAGTGACCTTACAAATTTTGTGTACAGCTATCTTATGAACACGAGTACGGTGATCCCGTAGACCTTCTGATGATTCCTTGGGGTCCTTGATCCTTTAAATAGAGAACGATCTCTTCGCTCATCACCTACCTCGATTCTTTTCCTTCCTACTTCTTTTCCCACTAAGAGTATGGCCTTGGATCCCCCTCTTTGGTGACTCTTGTTGGACAAGGTGAGATCTATGCATGAGTTTATTCAAGTTTTTGCTTCGGCTAACTCTAGGGTTCGAGAAAATATCCCGAAAAACGACGTTTCTCGAGATTTAGAATCTCCAACCGAAGGCGCAACTGCTCTGGAGACTCAACGAGCTTCAGAGGAATTCTCCTTACTTACGGAGGACCAACAAAATAGCCCATGGATGTCGCTATAAATGTGCAACCCATGTTGCCCTTGGGCTAGGATTGGTCGCTCTGGAAGCAGAGCTCTAGGGTTCAAACAGGGGAGAGACTCTTTCAGTCACCTTTGTACCACGGCCTGAATGGCTCTGTCCCCTTCCCCTTGCCCTTGAGACCACCCTGCTTCAGTTTTCTTGATCCCGGGTAAAATATTGCCACTTTTGTCACTCGGGCAAGCTTCCTTCATGCCAGGTAAAATATTTCCACTTCTGCTCCATGGCAAGTTTGACTCCAGTGGGACTGAAATTTTCTAAGCATCCCGAGAGCTTATGTTTGTAACTTTTGTTAACTTTTCGAGGTTTAATGTTTTAAGGGGAAATGTAATGTTATGTATCTGATCAGATTCTAAATGTAAAAACAATCTTTTGTATTGAATCGAGTGACTCTATTGAATCCCATTAATTTCTAAGAATAGATGTGATGTTGTGCCCCCCAATATTGTAAGTAAAATTATTTCGCTCAATGCTAGTTTATGCTAAATAACATTAATTTGGACCAGGCTTTATGTCTAAATAACTCTCATTATTTTTCGTCCTTAACCTGGATTTAGTCAAACTCAATCCCTCTTCCTTTATTATGCCTAGTAAACCACGTCTTCTTTTCAGAATTTCCTTGCTTGTGATAGGTCTTTCACTGGTAAGAGAATGTAGGAGACGCATGACGAGGTGTTACTAACTCCAGCATGATTCGATTTGTCGTGTCCAATATAAATGCTCCTTTATGATTATGTAACACATATCTTCTCTCTATGCCACGTCACATGAACGTTTACCCTCTTTCTATAATCCTCAACGTCCATTGAGAAAAAGGTGTTCTGATCTAACGACGGTTATGTATCTTCTAAACCCTAAACCCTTCGTCTTCTTATCAACTTTGTCCCTTCCTTTCTTGCTTTAGCGTTCTTTTCTCGCTGCAGTCTTTGATCAAACCTCACACTCACCGCTTTCCGGCGATCTTCTTTCTTGCTTCCAGTAAGTAACCTGCTGTTCCCCCAACCTTTACTTCTGTCTATGGCTGAGGAAACGATTGCTCCTTGGTATGTCCAAATGTCTTCCTCCTTTGATAAAAATGTTAGGCTAGCCATCCGCCGTCAATATGAAATCCCCAAGGAATATAGTATCTTAATCCCGAAACCAGATGATCATCCTCATCGTCCCCCCGCTAATTGCGTGATTTTTTTCAAGGACCAATTGATAGGGGGTTTAAGGTTTCCCATTCCTTCTTTCCTAATCGAAGTGAGTCAGTATTTTGATATTCCTACAGCAATTTGCCCCTAACGCCTTTCGTTATCTGTGTGGAACCTACATGCTATTTCATTTATTAGATATCCCTCCTACTCCTCAAATTTTCTTCATGTTTTCTTACTCCAAGTGTTCGGAACCTAGTGTTTTCCTGTTCCAATCCTGGACTAAGATGGTCCTTTTTGAGGATATGTTCTCGTCTCTTAAAGCTTGGAAATCTCGTTTCTTCTTCATAAAGTTTCCAGGACCCATTCCTTGGTCTTATGCCTAGAAATCCTCCTTACCTCCCTTGCCTGACATCAGGAAGTTTCATCTTCATCCTTCTTTTCCTATTTACTGTGAAAAATTGTTATGTCGTCGGCTTTCTATCCCTAAGTGGCTGAGGGTCGATCTTCTATACTTATTTGGTCTAAGCCCTGTCAAGCCTGCTACACAAGGCTCTTTAGGTAAAATTCTGCTTCTTTCTTATTGATTTTTATTAACTAAACCATTTTTTCTATCTTTGAAGAATTGCGTCTGGAAGAGGATGCAATTCGTGCAAAAGAACAAGAGCTTCTTGCTGCCGTTACTCCGCCGCCTCCAGTTGAAGATCCGACTCCTCTGGTTGAAGTTTCCAGCTCTCAGGTGGTTCTTGAGGCTCCTGGGAGCTCCCCTTCCTATCATTGAACTCACGTCTCCTGGGAGCTCCGGTAAATCGATAGCTGAAGTTGCTATCGGCAAACGCCCGGGGCGCAAACTTACTAGGGCTCCTCCACCCAAAAGGAGACTTATCCTTCCCGTCGATGAACTTGTCTCAGAAGGCTTTGTTCCTGCTGACCTTTCCTCTGACGAACCTACTTTGGCTGAGCTCTATCCTTCTCTCACCTTCCCTGCCTCACCTTCTTCCAACACTAGTGCCCCTGGTGATGTTTCTTTCACCTTTCCCTTGTCTATTCCAGAATCCGGATCCTTACTTTCCTCACCCTCTTCTTATTTAGTTTTTGCTCCTCCTTCTATTCCTACTTCCTCTTTCTCCGCGGGTTTTTCTGTCATTCCCGTCCTCCCCATATTGCTAGGAGGTTCCTTTGCTAATGCTTGGGAGAAAGTTCGTCCTATTTTTGAAGAACTTACCACTCCCGAAACAATTGATCGCTTTTCCCATAATGAAAATCAGGTATGTTTATTAGTGTCTATTTATTATTCATCAGTGACTATGTCATAACCCTTTATTATATTTCTAGCGATGGATAGAAAATATAGGCTTGTCTTGGCTAATGCACAATTTATACAACGAGAACAAGAAGCTGAAATCCGAGAACGACAAGCTGAAACAGCAAGTTATTGAGTTATCTTCTGCCACACTTTCCGCCGCCTCCAAGAAACAACTTGAAGTCCAAATTGAGAGCCTCCAGTCGCAGTTCAAATCAGCTACAGATCTTAACAAAGAATTAACTTCCAATTTGGAGGAACGGATAGCTGAGCTTGGCAAGTTAAAGGTTGATTATGAGTCTGTATTGGCTGATAAACTTAAGGCCTTGCAGCTAAAGGATGACGAAATAACTTCCTTGAATGCTTCCTAATTCAACTAAACGAGGTCTCCACCAAAGAAGTTTAACTGAAGACTTCCCAACGGCTTTGGTCGTCACAAGGCTAACAAAGACACTCACTACAAGGAAAGGGCCACCCTCATGATTAACTCCACTGAGTTCAATAGGCCAATTGTGAAGTCGATCTTACCGACCTTCAATGCTGGAGCTGAAGGGGCGGTGCGACAATTGCGAGAGGAAAACTTTTTGTCTCGCGATCCTCCTCCCAACTTCCTGAACCGTCGCAAACTTCTCGAGAACAAGCCTCCTGATCTGTTTCCCCAACTGACCATAGAATGATTTTCTTCCTTGAATCCAAATCCTTGTAAGGTGGGTTAGGATTTTGTGATGACAATCTAGTAAATTTATGTAAAGTTGATCCTCCCTCTTCATTGTTAAACCTGTTCTTCCTCATGACGATTGTTTGTTTTGTTTAAATATGTTGAATGTCACCTGGCTGGCCACCATAAAACTTCACTCAACATATTATAATGTCCTTTATTTCGACTGTTCTATCGTGACCGGCCGATGTATATCAACGCTGACAAATATCGTCCAATATTTTATAGCTAATTGTGTCTCGTTCGATTTAGTACAGTCCTATTGTAATATTCTCAATATTGGTCGATTTGTTATACTCGATTAATTTATACTTGTATTTATGCATATCATCTTATGTATTATACTTAACCAAATTTCATATGGTTTTATCATGGTGGATGTCACCTGACTTACCATTATAAACCTCTGATCGACATATTAGAATAGTATTTATCTCGGCTGGTCTACTATGACCGACCGATTCATACTCATATCTATGAATCCCGTCCGGCAGTTTCTAATCAAGTCCTGTTTGCTGTGTTAATTTTGACATCCATTAGTTTACTATACCTGGTCAATATATCCTTATGCGGGAATATATCGACTAATGCCTCATACTCAACTTTCGCCCGGCCTATTATGCTCATTTGGGTTTGTTGTTTTATTAAACAAATAATCTTAACTTATAGTACCTAACCGATTTTCCCTGTATTTGTTTGATTCTCTTAAGAATCAAGCTCAGATCAAGAGAAACTTGGTCATGTTTTCTGAGGAAGATGGCCCAACTTAACATCTTTGTCTTGGGATTCATCCTTCTTTTTGAATTCGATTTTATCCTACTTATGACGATTGGGATTCTGAGTATTTTTCCTTTTTCTACTCCCGCTATTGTCTTTAGTTGGGGGTTTTGGCATAGGCTCGAAAGGAAAAACAAGGGTTTAAGAAGTTCTCCTCCACCTCCCGACTCTCTTCTTGCCTTCCCCGATTCATCTTCTCTCTACTGTTCCACCATGGCTACTTCCTCCCCTGTGTGGTTTCTTTCGTGTGCTTTTGACCTCATAGAGACAGAGGAAGTGGATTTAAAGGCGAGCTATGATTTTCCTTCCTATATAGTTCGTCCTACTCCTCAGGATGGCCCTCATCTCCCTCCTCTTGGGTGCATATCTATTTTTCGGGATCAAGTCCTACAAGGTTTTCGATTCCCTCTTCATCCCTTTTTTTCTGATGTTAGTGTATACTTCAATATTCCCCTTAACCAGCTTGTCCCTCAGTCTTTTTCTATCCTTATGGGTTTTGTTGGGGTGTCGAAACTGCTAGATTTTCCTTTATCCCCTCGTCTTTTTCACCACTTCTTCGTTCCTCGTCAAGTAGATATTGGTGTTTTCAAGTTTCAATCTCGTCCTAAGGCGATTTTGTTCAACCGAATTCCCCCTCTAGGGGAATGACATCACAAATTTTTCCATATGTGTATCCCTTCTCCTCCTCCTTTTCCTATCCAATGGATATACGATTTACCTCCAGTTCTTAGTACCAATAATCTCCTCGGTGATCCCTCTGTTGCCTTTGCTTTATCTAAACTGAGGGGAGCAAAATTCAGCTTGTCGCATTTAATTGTAGAGGGTTTGATGTTTCCTTTTGGGATAAGCAACATTGACACTCCCTTGGATGGCTCCTTCGGTACGTATAAACATTTCGCCCTACGTTTACTGATTAGTATATCTCCTTTATAATAGTGCTTAATTCCTGTGTTTTAGCTGATACTCTTCTTCCGGCTTTCATGTACAAGAACACTACTATGACTAAGTCCTTTGTGAAAAATCTCGGAGAAGAATGGCTGTGAACTCGCCGAGCTAATCCCAATTCCTCTACCCTGGGTCTACTATCTGAAGAGGAGCAAAAAGCAGAAGCTGTCACAGCTATGGAAGAGGATAAAGAACAACCCTTCATTACCTTGGTCAAGAAACCAAGGCTTACTGAGGATGTTCCTTTCAGTGATCTTTTTGGTACTTTTGTGCAAGCTCCTCTTGTTCCGGCGCCTATTTCTCTTGAGAGAGGTAAGGCACCAATGTCTCCTACCCATATTATCTCCAATCCTACTCTTAGGATGATGAGACCTGTTTGCTCATCCCCTCTTCTTGCTATTGTTTCAGCTCCTTCGCTTCTACTCGAGATGGTCGTTATCCCTTCTATGTCTTCTCAACCTCTTGCATTGGCCTTGCCTCCTTTGGCTTCCGGGTCATGAGCAAACGAACACCTTGCCTGAGATCTTCTCCCGGTGTTGGGCCCTCAGCGATTTGTGTTTCAACGATTGAGTCAGCACCCCTTGCATTGCCACCTTCCATCCCCTCTAGTTCTTCTTCTGCCGCCCTTGTTTCTAGCACTTCTTTCCCTCCTATTGCGTCTTCTTTCTCCTCACCTTCTTCTTCTTCAGTTCCCTCACCTTTATTCAGACAAGCCTTAGGTCTATCTTCCCAAATGGGGCAGACCTCTGATCCCCCTAGTTATGGTTCTCTCCAGTTACAAGGTTTGTTAGCTGAATTTTGGCTACACATCCAAGAGCAATTAAGGGGCATCAATATAACAGATCGGGCTGACAATCACAGTCGTCAAGCTATTGCCGTACGTATTCTTAGTTATAGGTTACTATCTACCTGTCATTTTTCCTAATCCTCATTATTGTTCTGTTTAGTTTCTTGCTTCAAGTATCCACATAGACCAGCTACTTATGGCTCGGGGCCGGGAGAGCAATAAGCTAAAAGCTCAAATAGAGACATTGAAAGCTATTCTACCTCCTTCTCCTGATGACCTGACTCAGTTGCAAGAGAAAGTGGCTTTGCAAGATCGCCAACTGAGGGTATTGAGGCAGGAATTACAGAAGTCACAACAATTATTGAAAGACAAAGAGCTTGCAAGAAGAACTTTGGAGCTACAGGTGGACCGATTACATTCTGGTCTTCGACTGGAAATTGCTTTAAAGGAAAAAGCACTCTCAGATGCTTCTCATAAAAGCTTTGTTTTAGAGAAAGTAGAGAGGCTTCATAATATCTGTCTTTCTAAACAAGCTCAAGACCTAGCCTCTCATGATTTTGCTATCCTACAGGAACAAGAGCAAAGAAAGGCTCAAGATGCCGAGCTGACACTGCTCCAAAAGGAACTGGAACAACTCAAATTGGAGAAAGATGGTTTAAAAGATCAAAACACTAAACTATAAGCTGATTTTCAGAGTTATAAGGAGCAGGAGAAGAACCGCTGGGAATAATGGCGCCTAGCTTATCTAAAGTCTCCGACATTTGTTAAGGAATATGTTCGTCAGATGGTAGGAGCTTTAAATCATTCTGTGTCGGGAATTCTTCAACAACTAAGAGAGGGTGGTTATCTACCTAGGGAACCCCCTTCTTCATTCATAAGTCGTCGCAGACTTAACAAAGAACTACCCGAAGATTTAACGAGCCATTTTAAGTAAGCATGACTATGTATTCAAAAAGATTGGCAATGAAAGAACTTGCAATGAAAAGATTTGTAATGAAAAGAATTGTAACTGAAAACTTTATAATTAAGTGATTGCAATATAGGGGAAAGTTTTGATACTTACCTGTTTCCTTTTCCAGCTTGTGTTAGCTTGAGATTGCTCCCTTTGAAATGCATCCGGGTATTGAATATAAGTGCTATTTTATTCAAGAATCCCTTGCTTAATTTTTGAAGTTAAATCTTGTTTTAATAAACTCCTTTGCCGATAACATCTTCCCTGACCATATAACTTTGATCAGTAAAATTTTCCATGATCTCCCTGCGTTTCACTCAGGTAGGCATGTGCCAAGTATGCTTCATACTTCAAAAGAACGAATAATCCCGAGAGATTTCATATAAGGAACTTTATAGGACTCCTGAGCTCTGAGCTGGGTATAATATTCCGGGTGATTTTAAATAAAGAGCTCCATGTAAATGGGCCTCCAGATAGAAAATGTAACGTATATATATATGTATAGAATCCCTCGAACCTTGGCTTTTGATTCAGTGTAGAATGTCAAATGATTTTTGTGAAGAAATCTGTATAACTTTGTATTTACCTTGACAATATGATCCCAATCAATTATGTTCTTTGATAGTTTAAAGTCTCCGGTTCCTCCCATGAAGACCCGTCCGAGTTATTTCATGAGATTTCCCGATCGACTATGTTCTGTGATAGTTTAAAGTCTCTAGTTCCTCCCATAAAGACCCGCCCGAGTTATTTCATGAGATTTCTCGATCGACTATGTTCTGTGATAGTTTAAAGTCTCCGGTTCCTCCCATGAAGACCCGTCCGGGTTACTTCATGAGGTTTCCCGATCGACTATGTCCTGTGATAGATTAAAGTCTCCGGTTCCTCCCATGAAGACCTGTCCGAGTTACTTCATGAGGTTTCTCGATCGACTATGTTCTGTGATAGTTTAAAGTCTCCAGTTCCTCCCATGAAGAACCGTCCGAGTTATTTCATGAGATTTCCCGATCGACTATGTTCTGTGATAGTTTAAAGTCTCCGGTTCCTCCCATGAAGACCCGTCCGAGTTATTTCATGAGATTTCCCGATCGACTATACTCTGTGATAGTTTAAAGTCTCTGATTCCTCCCATGAAGACCTGTCCGAGTTACTTCATGAGATTTCCTGATCGACTATGCTCTGTGATAGTTTAAAGTCTCCGGTTCCTCCCATGAAGACCCGTCCGAGTTACTTCATGAGATTTCCCGATCGACTATGTTTTTGTTATAGTTTCAAGTATCCGGTTCCTCCCATGAATACCCGTCCAAGTTACTTCATGAGATTTCCCGATCGACTATGCTCTGTGATAGTTTAAAGTCTCCGGTTCCTCCCATGAAGACCCGTCTGAGTTACTTCATGAGATTTCCCGATCGACTATCTTCTGTGATAGTTTAAAGTCTCCGGTTCCTCCCATGAAGACCCGTCCGAGTTACTTCATGAGATTTCCGGATTGATTATGTTCTGTGATAGTTTAAAGTCTCCGGGTCCTCCCATGAAGAACCATCCGAGTTACTTCATGAGATTTCCCGATCTACTATGCTCAGATAGTTTAAAGTCTTCGGTTCCTCCCATGAAGACCCGTCCTGGTTACTTCATGTGATTTCCCGATCGACTATGTTCTTGTAATAGTTTAAAGTCTTCGGTTCCTCACATGAAGACCCGTCCGAGTTACTTCATGTGATTTCCCGATCGACTATGCACTATGATTGTTTAATGTCTCCGGTTCCTTCCATGAAGACCCGTCCGAGTTACTTCATGAGATTTCCCGATCGACTATGTTCTAAGGCAAAATTATAATGCTTGCACTGACCTTGAAATGTTTCTAAGGCTTCTGAGTTTTTTTTAAGGAAGTTGGGTAGATCCTTAGGGTTCCCAACTGCTGATCATTCAAATAGATTATAGAAGTTCGGCCAATGATTGTCAAACTGTTTGAACCGCATTTATTTCTTGGGTGATGTGTGTCTTGCATTGTATCTATTGAAAGAAATAGAGTACATACTATAAGCATGCCTGTCTTCAATTAGCCAAGAATCTTGCTTCAACTAATTCATATTTGTTCTTTTAGATATACTCTTGAATAATATAATCTAGTTAGGTTCGGTAAGGCTGTAAGTGATTTGCACTCCAGGGACGCTCAAGAATTCTTTCTTCAATATCCTGAAGATAATATGAACCCGATGCGAGCTTCTCTATTACTTTGTAAGGTCCTCCCCATTGTGATGCTAACTTGCTGACATCTCCAACAGGTTTAATACGCTTCCATACCAGATCTCCCACTTGGAAAAATCTTGGGATAACTATTTTGTTATAATTTTACCTCATTCGTTGTCGATATGAGATGACTCGAGCTGTAGCCTTGTCTCTAATTTCTTCCATCAAGTCTAACTCCATGAGTCGTCGACCAGCATTATCTTCGTCATATAGTTATTTTCTATCAGATTCTACTCCCACTTCTATGGGAATTATTGCTTCTCCTCCATAAACTAATTGAAAGGGAGTAATTCCTGTAGCTTCTCGAGGTGTAGTATGATATGCCCAAAGAACGCTTGGTAATTCATCTACCCAGCTACCTCCGACATGATCCAGTTTGTTTTTTAAACCCCTTATAATTTCTCTATTAGTTACTTCCGCTTGACCATTACTCTGCGGATAAGCTACAGAGGTGAAGGTCTGAATAATACCATAACTGTTGCACCAGTCTATGATTCTATCTCCTTGGAATTGCCTTCCATTATCAGAAACTAACTTATGAGGAATACCAAATCTGCATCTGATATTTTTTCCATAGGAATTTAATAACTGCATCTTCGGTAATCCGAGCAAGTGGTTCCGCTTCTACCCATTTAAAGAAATAGTCTATCGCTACTAATAGAAACCTTCTTTGTGCGGCTGCCATAGGAAATGAGCCTACTATATCCATGCCCCACAGATCAAAGGGACAAGAGACTATAGACGTCCTCAATAATTGCGTAGAATGATGCGGAATATTTTGATGTTTCTTACAAGAAATACAGGTTCTTACCAATGTATTAGTGTCTTCGTGTAGAGTAGGCCAGAAATATACTGCTAATAAAATTTTGCGAACTAAGGATCTTCCTCCTGCGTGACTACCACACGAGCCTTGGTGAACCTCTTGTAAAATGAATTGTATATCTTCTCTGCTAACACACTTTAGCAAAGGTCTGGAGAAAGCTCTCTTATATAACTGTTCTCCTATCATAGTATACTGAGTAGCTCTTTTCTTAAATATCCTTGCTTGTTCCGCATCATTGGGAAGAATACCTTGTTGTAGATACAATATAATTTATGCTCTCCAGTCGCCTTGTATTTCTGCGTCAGCTTATCTTTCGATACAAGATATTAACAGAGTTTGTTCCACTGGCCGATCCAAATTCCATGGTGTTATAGCGGAGGCTAGCTTAGCCATTTCATCTGCTACCTGATAGTTGTTGAGCTGCTAATTGAGAATTAGAATAGATGAGAACTCAAGCTGCTCCTATATGCCGAGCGGCTTACAATCCAACTATCAAGGCTTCATATTCTGCCTCATTGTTAGTAGCTCTGTAATTCAATCTGATAGAGAGTTGGAGTCTGTCTTCCCTTGGAGATATAAGAAGAACACCAATTCCACTGCCTTGTCTGGTTGAGGAGCCATCCAAATAAACTTTCCAAATATTTTCTTCCTTGGGGCCTTGAACTTCTATAATGAAATATGCTAGAGCTTGTGCCTTGATGGCCGAGCGAGGTTGATACTGTATGTCATATTCACTAAGTTCAGTCGTCCATTTGATCAGCTGGCCTGATGCCTCTGGGTTGAGTAGCACCCGTCCGAGGGTACTGTTGGTCAATACAACAATTTCATGTGCTAAGAAATATGGGTACAACCTCCAAGCAGTCAACACTAATGCATAAGCCAACTTTTCTAGTGTAGTATATCTACACTCAGCTCCTTTTAATAAATGGCTAGAGAAATATACAGGTTGTTGTTCCTTCCCTTCTTTCCTAACTAATACAGAGCCTACAGCATTCTCCTTAGCTGACAAATACACCCAAAGGGTCTCTCCTACTATAGGCTTAGCTAATATAAGAAGGGTAGACAAGTAATCTTTTAACTCTTGGAAGGCCTTATCACATTCCTCGTTCCATTGAAATTTGTTTACCTTCCGGATTATTTTAAAGAAGTGGAAGCTACGATCGGCCGACCTGGAAATGAACCTAGACAAGGCTGTAATCCGACCAGTAAGTCTTTGAGCTTCCCTCATGTTGCGGGGAGGCTCCATGTTCTAAAGTGTCTTGACTTTGCTCGGGTTGGCCTCTATTCCTCGCTCGGACACCATATATCCCAGGAATTTCTCCCCTTTTGCTCCAAATAAATATTTGCTCGGGTTCAGCTTGAGCCCATATTGCCTCAATGTCTTGCAGGTCTCCTCTACATCCCTGCACAGATCAACAGCTTGAAGAGACTTAATTAAGATATCATCGACATATACTTCCATATTTCTTCCAATTTGCTTCTGGAAGACCTTATTCATAAGCCTCTGATAAGTTTCTCCTGTATTTTTTAGTCCGAAGGGCATAACATTATAATAATAAGTACCTTCAGATGTTATAAACCGACCTTTTCTTGATCCTCCTTAGCTAGGGGGACCTGATGATAGCCCGATAAGCGCCTAATATAGAGATGTATTCACACCAAGCAGTGGAATCTACCGTTTATCGATCCCGGGTAACGGATAATAATCTTTTGGACAAGCCTTGTTGAGATCCCGTAAATCAATGCATACCGCCATTTGTTTCCGGCTTAGAGACTAGAACCACATTAGCTAGCCACCTAGGAAATTATACCTCCATGATGTAACTAGCCTCCATGAGTTTAGTTATTTCTTCCTTGATTATTTGGTTTTGCTCCGCGCTAAAATTTCTTTTCCTTTGCATGACCGGCCGGGCATCTGGGAAGACATGCAAAGAATGCTCCATGACTGCAGGAGTATCTCCCGAGACCTCTTTGGGCATCCAGGCAAACACATCATTGTTCTTCTTCAGGCATTGCGCCAGTTCAGCTTTCAGAGTGGGATCAAGATCAGCTGCAACATAAGTAGTAGCTTCAAGTCGCCCGGTCTGAATTTGGACCTTTTCCTTTTCTTCATAAACTAGCACAGACGTCTTTTCCTGAATGGCATTGACTTCCATCTTTTGAATTTTTCGGACAACATTGGCTTCAGTCCGAACGATCTCTACACAACATTTTCGGGCTATCTTCTGATCACCTCGCACTTCCCCGACCTGGTCGTCAACAGGAAATTTAATTTTTTGACAAAAAGTAGAAACGACCGTCCTAAACTCGTTTAGGGTCGGTCGACCCAGTATCACATTATAAGAGGATGGGGTGTCCACCACCATGAAATAAGATCTTCTCGTTCTCATTGGGGGCTCTTCACCTAGAGATATGGCCAACTTTATTTGACCGAGCGGTTGTACTTCATTACCCGTGAATCCATATAGAGGAGTTACCATCTATTGAAGTTCGCTCGGGTCGATCTGTAATTGATCAAAAACCTTCTTAAAGATAATATTGACAGAACTACCAGTGTCAATAAAGGTACGAGAAATAGTGTAATTGGCTATCACGACCTTAATTATCAATGCGTCATCATGGGGTATTTCTACCCCCTCAAGATCTCTAGGTCCAAAACTTATTTTGGGACCGACTGCTCGTTCCATGCTACACCCCACCGCATGAATCTCAAGTCTTCGTGTGTGTGCTTTTCTAGCCCTATTAAAATCCCCATCAGTGGGCCCGCCTGCGATCATATTGATATTGCCCCGGGCGGCATTACTCCTATTTTCTTCTTATCGGGCTGTCATGGTTTCAGAAGGAGCCTTCTCCGACATCTGGCTTGTACCAGCCGGGGTGGGTAATGCATCCTGCCGAGGCTCGACCGAGCGATACTCCAATTTGAACGGACTTTGCTGCCTAGGGTACTACTGTCGATAATAGTTTTTCCTTTGGTATTGCTCCCTATTGGCTCTTTTATTTCTCAAAACAAAACAGTCTTCAGTATGATGACTGCTAGTTTTATGATAGGTGCACCATCTTCTGGGCGCCTCTGGCTATCTCTCCACATGCTGTACTGCTTGCGGGCGATATTCTGGATGACGATGAGGTGGATGAACTGCCCGAGGTCCTCTAGGTGGAGGAACAGGAGTAGGAGCTTTCTCCTTAACCAGAGTAGGAGCTTTCTCCTTAACCAGAGTAGGAGAAGAAGTAGTGCCCTCTTTCCTGCGGACAGCTTGAGTTTCTTCCACATTAATAAATTCAGTGGCACGTTGATAAGCGAATCTGTCACATCCGCTAATCAAATTGTACAAATGTATATTCACTGAACCCCTTAATTAAACAATAATGTCGTAGTAACGAACCCAGGATCGATCCCGAGGAACCAATGGTAGAATGTAATTTAGGATTGTCTTTATTTCCTATTTTTGGGTTTTAGTATGAAAATGGGGGAGTTTAAGCTTTGAATCTAAATCTAACAAATGAAAGCACAACAAATAAAGAGATTACTCTAATGCATAAATGAAACCTAACTATGTGCCAATGAACACTTGTGTGCCAACAATCAAACCCAAACGTATTGTGACTCTACGTTTTGATTAAATTATTAACACAGACTTAAACTAGAAATGAAATACAAAAACACAAGTAAATCTGATCTACAGCAAAATGTAAACTCTAACTTAACACTTAAACACTAAACAATTAACCAAACATCAAATAAACACAAATTAAGCTTCAACTATGAAATGAAATGCTAGATTACTTGCTAAAACGTAACAAACATTAAAAGAAATCTGTCTAAGCTATAAAACAGTAAGAAAAAGAACTAAAATGTAAACCAATCCATTCTCACAATCAATTCCACAAGTTTCACACTCTTGCCGTCACACAAGAGGCCGAAATCGAAACCACCCAATTTCGGACCTCAGTGGAGCATCTCAGTGTCGTATCAGCTCGAGGAATGCTCACAAGTGCCGACGGACCACCCCCGGCACGCTGGAAACAACCCAAAACCCCAAGAATGGCTGAAATCTGAAATCTGGTCTCTGGATCTGATGGGAAGCTGTGGGACGCGGATGGACGTCGGATGGAGTTTAGCAACGCCGGAGGACCACCGCCGAACGCTTCTGATGAGAATCGGAGCTCGGATTTGGAGGACCACCTCCAAATCTGAGGTGAAACAGGGAGATGCCGTGAGCCAAATTCCACCGGAGAGAACACCCTCCAATGGTTCCAGAAGATCGGGATGATGCCGCCGAGAAGCTCTCCACCGAGATTGAAGCTCGGGAGATTGAAAGGAGAAGAGAAAGGTGGTCGGAATCCAGAAATATCGCTGCGGGACTAAGCTGCTGTGCGTTGTGGAGTCGACGAAGAAGCTGGGTACTGTAGCTTCTCATTTAAATCAGATCTGGAATGGATGGTTGATATGATTCCGGGCTAAATCAACGGTGAAAAGACATCCAAAATCTGATCCGAAGGTACTGATGTTGATCTAGGGTCTGGATCTACCCTCCCGTAGGTCGGATCGATCAGATCATCACTGGATGGCCCAGATCGGCCCAGTCTTCATTGAACGGCCTAGATTAATTCGGCTTGATCAATGGCTAGATGAACTCAGATCTGGATCAAAACTTTTGGATTTTCATCAATGGCTCAGATCTGCTCCCCATTAAGTTGAATCAGCCAGATCTTCAACGGATGGTCCAGATCTGTCCTATTCTTGATAAACGGCCCACAATGCTTCAAAGCTTGATCTTCTTGTTTGAACTCCGATTTAAGCCCAATTTCGGTCCAAATAGATCCAAATTCAAGATCCTTTGATGCCTACAAAATAAGAATCAAATATTAGCATCAAATAATATAAAAATAAAGTAATTTACAATTAAGTCCAAAAATACACACAATGCACAACATGTGATGTAACCATGATTTTAACCTATGAAATCAACATCAAACCATGCATATATGAATCAAAATAATACAGTAAAATCATGGTTATCACACGTTCAATTAAAGAATCAAAATTGGCAGGAGGATTTCTCACCAGATCTTTAAAGAAATCATTATGATTTAAACCCTGAGAGAAAGCGCTCACTAAGATTTCAGTAGTAGCATTGGGTACATCGATAGCTACCTGATTAAATCTTTTGATGTAGGCTCAGATGGACTCTTTGGATGCTTGCTTAATTGAGAATAGACTCCAAGGAGTCTTATGATACCTTTTGTTACTAGAAAAGTGATGTAAAAAAACTTTCTTGAAGTCCTTAAATTTTCGGATGGATTTTTCTGGCAGTCTCTTGAACCAGCATTGTGCGACTCCTCCGAGTGTAGTAAGCAACATCCGACATTTCACCCCATCAGAGAATTGTTGTAATAATGCTACATTCTCGAATTTCAATAGATGATCCTCTGGATCTGTGGTTCCAGTGTACTCGCCGATCTGAAGATTTTGATACCGCTTAGGAAGCGGATCATCCAGTACACTTTGAGAGAATGGAGAGATGACTTTTTCTGGTGAGCTATCACTAATCATCATTTTAACCTTACTCTTTTCTTTATCTGGTGCTTCGCCAGAGGATTCTTGAAACACGGGCCTTCGACCCCCCTGCTCCATGGGAGTGCGAAGAAAGGCTCACGGACGCCTTGTCGGAGAGATCGTAACTGGAGGAAAATATGCATGTTCTTCCTCTTCTGGCTCCTTTCCTTTCCGGTGTTTAGTAGTTGAAATTGCTGGATTATGAGCCATTTGCAGAGTGGCTCCAGTATGAGCCTGTTGTTGTTGTTGTTGTTGTTGTAAAGCCTTCTGCACATGAGTGTTGATGAGGAAATCCAGATCCTCACGGCTAATGGTGAGTAGATTTGATTTTCCAGCCTCTTCCATCTTGTAGTCTCAAATTCAGGTGAAGTTCCCACAAACGGTGCCAAATTTGATCCTGTCTGAGAAGCTTGACAAAACAAAGAGCTAGAAGGAAAAAACCTACTGCCTTGATGAAGAATAATACCTGACTGAATGCCAATCCGAGAAACCCAAAGCGGATTGGGGAGAGTAGAATCACAGAATGCCTTCCTGGTGCAAAGCCCCAATGGCGAGAAGGAAATCCAACAGAAGAAAACCCAGATTCGGAGCTTCCAAGGCTTCCAGCGCACAAGAGACCGACCAACACTATCGTCAGTGACCTAAGACCAGGGTGGGAATCCCTGGCTAGGCCCTCCGACGCTCAAGTCAGTGATCTCTCTCGGTGTGGAAGAAGGAAGAAGAAGAAGAAGATGAATAGTAGTTGGAAATTAGGGTTATGAGTGTGCGCAATGATATGAACTTACCCTGCCAACGGAGAGGATTCCCCGTTTTATACCACTTCATATAACCTCCGTAGTCATGAAGTGGACCTCGGTTTGTTAGAGTTTGTTATGAGATGACGTAAGCTGCGTACTTGTGGTAAATGACTTTTAAGGAATCTTTTTTATAACCCAGATGTACTTTCTTTGTCGTCTAGTACCTGCAAAATAGTCTAAAACCACTTTTCTCGCCAAACATATAACACCTGTTTTACAATCACATACAAATGTCTTTATCAACTACTTTATTTGAAATATTTACTTCTATCCTGTCTCACAAGTCCTTTTAAAGTGTTTCTATCATTCCTACTCACCACTCCTGCTTTAGCTATGTTATAGATAGCTTAATATAACAATGTTCCTTGTATCGGTCGAAGCTGAGCTTAACTAGGTTTGGTCAATTATTATTACCTCTTATGAGGTTCCCTGGACAATGCCTGTTTGTGCCCCTCTATGTTTATTATCCCAGCCAGCACTGGGCTATATTTTATCAAGTATGTAATTTTTATCAAGTATCTTTTCAAGGTATTATTCAGTCCGACCGATATTAACCTTCCTCCTTGAAGGTATATCTCGATCGATAATGGCCTGCTTACTTGGGAGTATATCCCGACCGATATTGACCTTCTTTCCTGAAGGCACATCTCAATCGATACTGGTCTTCTTACTCGGAAGTATATCTTGGTTGATCTTAGCCAACCTCCTTGGAGGTTTATCTTGATCGATATGAGTCTGCCTCCCTGGAGTCATATCCCGCTCGATATTGGCCTTCCTTCTAGAAGGTATGTCTCGATCGATATTGTCCTGCCTCCTTGGAGGCATATCCCGGCCGAAATTAGCCTACCTCCTTGGAGGCATGTCTCGATCGATACTGGTCTGCTTACTCGGACGTATATCCCGGCTGATATTGGCCTTCCTCCTTTGAGGTATATCCCAGCTGATCTTAGCCAACCTTCTTGGAGGTATATCTTGATCGATATGGGTCTGCCTCCCTGGAGTCATATCCCAGCCGATATTGGCCTTCCTTCCTGAAGGTATGTCCCGACTGATCTTAGCCCATCTCCTTGGAGGTATATCTTGATCGATATGGGTATGCCTCCCTGGAGGAATATCTCGGTCGATATTGGTCTTCCTTCCTAAAGGTATGTCTCGATCGATATTGGCCTGCCTCCCTGGAGGCATATCCCGGCCGATATTAGCCTACCTCCTTGGAGGCATGTCTCGATCGATACTGGTCTACTTACTCGGAAGTATATCCCGGCCGATATTGGTCTTCCTCCTTTGAGGTATATCCCGGCTGATCTTAGCCAACCTCTTGGAGGTATATCTTGATCGATATGGGTCTGCCTTCATGAAGGCATGTCCTGGCCGATATTGGCCTTCCTTCCTGAAGGTATGTCTCGGTCGATATTGGCCTGTTCACTTGGAAGTGTATCTCGGCTGATATTAGCCTACCTCCTTGGAGGCATATCCTGATTGATATTGACCCATCTACTTGGAAACATATCCCGGTCGATATTGATTTATCTTCTCAACTCGGCTATGTTCTTTCCCTTCCTCACCGGGGATCCATGAAACCTAACCCATATCATCGATCTATCAGGAACTTCTAATAGAACTCCAAGCAGTAGAAGGGTTATTTCGTTAATGTTCTTAAGTTCACATTACTAAAAACATTTCTGCTTCTAAGCCAAAAGGCAGAAAGAAGAAGAAGAGACAAGTTGGTTCGGTAAAGAAAGTGATTCGACCTCAAGGGACTAGGACGCAGGCAGGTGTGAAGAAGCCGAAGGCAAGTGCTTCACATGCAAGTAGTTTGGACAATGGAAGGTGGGTTGTCCTCGCAAAAAGGAGAACAATAAAGGTATATCTTATTTATTAGTTGTTGAAACATGTTTAGTGGTGTTATCTACTGGTACTTAGTGTGTAGATATGGGAGCCACTAATCATGTCTGCAATTCATTACAGGGTTTCAGGAAACCCGACAACTACATGAAGGGGAAATCACCGTCTACATGGGCAATACTACGAGAGTGGCGGTTGTTGCAGTGGGAGATGCTTATTTATCTTTTGATATGAATAAAACTTTGATTTTGAAAAATTGTCTTTACGTACCATGTTTTAGAAAGAACTTGATTTCAGTTTCCAAATTATTTATGGATGGATATTCTATTTCTTTTGATGACAAAGTGGTTGTCAAGAAAAATAGGGTGGTTATCTGTTCTGGTGCGTTGGTTGATAATTTGTATGCCCTTAATCCAATAACTCCCATGATGCAACAAATGGAAATTAATAGCACATCTTCTAATTCTAATAAGAGAAAGCAACCTTCGGAAATGAACCAAACATATCTTTGGCATCTAAGCTTGGGTCATATTAACTAGAGTAGGATTCAAAGGTTAATAACCGATGGGCCTTTGGGTTTATTGGTAGTGGAAAACTTTCCAACCTGCGAGTCTTGTTTGGAAGGAAAAATAACCAAGAGGTCTTTTAAGGGAAAGGGGTATAGAGCCAAAGAAGTGTTGAAATTGGTTCATTCTGATTTGTGTGGGCCTATGACTATCTAGGCAAGAGATGGTTTTGAATATTTTGTCTCTTTTATAGACGACTATTCAAGATATGGGTACATTTACTTGATGTGCCGTAAGTCTGAGTGCTTTGATAAGTTCAAAGAGTACAAGGTTGATGTAGAGAAACGTCATGGTAAAAGTATCAAGACACTACGATCTGATCGTGGTAGATAGTACCTCTTAGGAGAGTTTAGGAGTTACTTATCAGAAGTCGGGATTCAATCTCAATTGTCTGCACCTGGTACACCCCAACAGAATAGTGTGGCAGAACGAAGGAATAGGACTCTTATGAAAATGATTAGATTAATGATGAGTTATTCAGAATTACCAAATTTATATTGGGGATATGCTCTGGAAACGGCGACGTACATTCTAAACTTGGTACCTTCTAAGTCAATACCCTCTATTTCCACAGAATTATGGAATGGGCATAAGCCTAGTTTGAAACACATTCGGATTTAAGGTAGTCCAACAAATGTGCTGAAGGGAGACACTAATAAGTTGGAATAATGTACAGAAGTTTACTTGTTCATGGGATATCCTAGAGGAACGAAAGGTGGTTTATTTTATGGTCCTAAAGATCATAAGGTCATTGTTAGCACCAATACCCGATTTTTAGAAGATGACTATGTGATGAACCACAAGCCCATGAGTAAAATTATTCTTGAGGAAATAAAAGAAGAGACGTCTATTTTAGTACCAACGGTACAAGATGAGATACCACAAGTAACTGCAACACGTGTCACAAATGATGCACAATGACAGGTAGTGCCTCGTTGTATTGGGAGGATTGTTAGGCAACCTGATAGATTCATGTTTTTGGGAGAGTCTTCGGACTTGATCCCTAGTGAACATGAAGCCGATCCCTGGACATATGATGAAGCACTCCAAGACAAAGGTGCAGCATCTTGGCAAAGTGCAATGAACTCTGAAATAGAATCTATTGTTAGGACCAAATATGGAGCTAGAGGGGGGGTGAATAGCTCGGTGCGCTCGTCGTATTCTTCGTTGCTTGTTTCTTCAAGATATGCAGCGGAAAATACAAAGAAACAAAATACACAACGCTAACAAGAGGATTTACTTGGTATCCACCTCACAAGAGGTGACTAATCCAAAGATCCACACACTCACGCACCCTCCACTATGAAAACTCTTCTTTTCGGTAACTACCGAAGGTGGAGAAGCCCTACAATACTCTCAATACAACAAGGAAGCAAGGGAAGACAAATACAAGAAATATCTTACAAGATATGCAGTGAAAATCCTAACCCTAGCTTCTCCCTCTTGTTGTAGTCACGCCTCTTGACTTGGATATCTCTCCAAGATCCTTCAAGAACTGGCGGTGAGAGTGAAAAACGATGTGGAGAAGCTGCTGTGAATATCATAGATGAACAGTGCAAGTTCTCCCGAAGGAATCGCATGCCAACAGCTTTATCCAGCGCCAACGGTCGGATCCTAATCGATTGGATTGCTCCCAATCGATCGGGGAGGCTTTGGACCGATCGACCGATCGATCCAGAGCGCCTCTGTGCTCTCGGGAATTGCCTGGATCAATTGGCTGATCGATCCAGCCTTTATCGAGTAGAATCGCACTTCCCAATCGATCCATTGATCGTGGGGGCTCTGGATCGATCAGTTGATCGATCCAGAGTTGTTCTTTGCGATCGCACACTTCTCCCAATCGATCCACTGATCGATTGGGAGGAGGCTTGCCGCGAAGACTCGCCCAATCGATCGGCCAATCGATTGGGCATGAGCCAATCGATCGGCTGATCGATCCAGCTCATGATTTCTCCCAAAATCAAGTCTAAAGTCCCTTAAACCAACATCCGGTCAACCATGACCTGTTGGTTCATCGTGCCTAGCATCCGGTCACCCTTGACCTACTAGGACTTGCTCACCAAGTGTCCGGTCAATCCCTTTAACCCACTTAGACTTTCCTCCTCGTGCCAAGTATCCAGTCAATCCCTTTGACCTACTTGGACTTTCCACCTCGTGCCAAGTATCCGGTCAATCCCTTTGACCTACTTGGACTTTCCACCTTGTGCCAAGTATCCGGTCAATCCTTTTGACCTACTTGGTCTTTCCAACACCAGATGTCCGATCAGCCTTGATCCATCTGGATTTCCTCGTGCCTGGCTTCACTCACCAGGACTTCCTTCTGCCTAGCTACACTCACTAGGTCTTTCACCTGGCTTCACTCGCCAGGATTTCCTTATGCCTAGCTTCACTCACTAGGTCTTTCACCTGGCTTCACTCACCAGAATTTCCAATCTGCCTAGCTTCACTCACTTGGACTTTCCTTCTGCTTGGCTTCACTCACCAGGACTTTCCAGTCAAGTATCCAGTCACTCTTGACCTACTCGACTCTTCTTCACAATCTCCCCATATGAACAATTGCACTTGCAATCTCCATGTGTTGTTTATATGTATTATTAAACATCGAAACCACAACATCAAGACTCAAGCTTGACTCAATTCAAGCTCAGTCAACACGGTCAACCTTGACTTGGAGAATATTGCACCAACAATCTCCCCCTTTTTGATGTTTGACAATACCTTCTTTAAGTTAGGCTAATCCCAAGCCTTAACCTTCTTTATGCCCCTAGGTAATGAAGATTGAAGTTAAACCCTACATTCTCCCCCTAAGAGGGCAAACTCCCTCTTAGATAATGAAGGCCTAACTTAAACCCTTTCATTCTCCCCCTATTGGCACACATCAAAATAAACAAACTCTCCCCCTGAAGAGTTACCTAACGTTGTTCACAACTTCACTCGTTGCTTACAACCCAATAATGAAGGACCCATACCCTTCATTTTTATTAAATGCTCATCCTTGAGCAAACGCTACTTGAATAACGAAGATATCCACTCTCCATTATTTTCAAATGCTCAACCTTGAGCATATTCACTAAAGAAGGTTAACCACCTTCTAAGGTGTATGAAAAGTATTTTTCATGTCCTTAAAGAGTAACTCCCCCTAAAGACATGGTCATGACTTCTGTCATTGCACCAACAATGACTTGGAATCCCTAAATCTTTAGGAAACCCAAAATTAGAAGTTTTGAGGTTCATAAATTCAATAATGAAACCAAACCTCAACCTAAACTTTGACTTAGTCTTCCTTAACCAATCCATCCTTGTTTTCATCATGAAAACTCCCCTTAAATGTGTATAAATATGGTTTGAGGGGTTAGAAATGGTTACCTAGACTAAAGATGGTCCCAAAATGCTGAAATCAGGCTTTACTAGCCAATATCAGCATTCCCAATCGATTGAACCAGCTTGAATCGATCCACTGATCGATTCAGGAGGGCTGGATCGATCGGTGGATCGATCCAGGAACCTTCTGTTCGCGAGAAGCTTGCTCTCAATCGATCGCCCGATCGATTGAGACCCTTCAATCGATCGGGTGACCGATTGAAGCTCTGAAAAAGCTGAAATTCTATTTCAGTCAACTTCAGAAACTCCCCAAAAATTCTACAAAATTCGAAAAATTATGAAAATTCATGTAGACATTCCTTAGGGCATAGACTATCAAGGAAAAATAATTTTATAAGAAAATACTTCATATTTTCCAAGATTGACACAAACTAGAAAACTTATAAAAACTTTAGTGTTTTCTTCTAGTTTGTGCCCAACTTTTCAATGATGAGTACTATCAAAAGATAGTCTTCACCAAGGTTTTCCAAAACATTTTTTGAAATTATTTTCAAAACCAATTTCCAACCATGTTCTTTGGGCTTAATGCACATGACTTGTACATTAGATTTCCCAATGATTGGAAAACACATAACTATGTGTTTGATGAACTTAAAACTCACAAAAATGCACTAAATCAACATCTTGAGTTTTGTTCATCATCCTAACATCTCACTTGTATTTAATGTGTACTAAACTACATACAAGTCACCTTATAGTTTTTAGTGAGATGTAAACTTTTGGTTTTGCCCTAATCTAGGGATCATACATATCTACCTAGGCATTTTGAGGTTATGAACATCCACCAAGGATGTTATTTGTTAATAAATGTCATTAGTCCTTAATTGCAAGGAATAAACTAATGCATGATAATGTTATGGCACACATCAAAGAGAAATAATTTTCAAAAGAAAATTTCCTATGACTAAATGATGTATGTATGACATGACATGGTATTTTTGTATTTTTCATAATAAGGTATGAATGTCAAAGCAAATAAATATGATGTCATGACATATAAAAGGCAAACAATCATGGAAATTTTTAGCATAAATAAAATACCTAAATTACCTATCTAAGTATCCTAAAACCTTGGCTAACTTAAAATTTAAGTCCTAGATTGCCCTTAAGTCCCTCATAAAATGTCAAACTCCCAACTTGACATTTCTTTTACTCATATTTTGTTGTGCCATTGAAAATACATCAAACCTTCTCAACTCATGGCACATATTACTCCAATTAAGAGTAAATGATAATCCTTTTCATTTTCAAAGGTTAATAATAACCTTGAAAATGCTCCTTGAGTGTCAACTTCATCAAGATTAGGTTAACTACCCTTTCAATTTGAGTTGACACTCTCTAACTTATCTATGGGGTAGAGAAAATGCTCCTAGGAACCCAAAACCTATTGGTGCTCCTTGGATGCTTTAGGTACTTGCTAGGGATAACCTCCCTAGATACCTTCCTAGTGACTTTATTTAGCTTCTTAGAAGCCTTGGTCATATTTTCTAGGTCAACTCTAGGAATTTCTTCTCTAGTGACCTTGTTAGTGACTTTCTTGTACTTCTTAGAAGTCTTAGTCACTTTTGTTGCAAAAATACTCTTAGGAATAACCTTCCTAGTATTTTTGACTTGACCATTTGACCTAGTCTCGGTTCCATAGCTATATGGAACCCTATGGTAAGAAATTACATCCTTCTTAGCCTTTGGTTTGTATACCGAACCTCTATGGCCATTGGATGACTTTTGTTGTCCTAAACCTAGGTTATGCTCATTTTGCCCTTTAAGGATATTTTCCATCCTTTTTAGGGTCTTTTCTAACTTATCAAGTCTTGACCTCAAGACTTGATTTTCCATCCTTAAGTCCTTAGCTTTAGGTTTTTCAATGAATTCATGAGCATTTTTATTTCTAGACCTATAACTAAGATTCTTAGTTTCCTTGTCTAGATTTTTATCTGCCTTTCTAAACCTAGGTGTGGTAGTTTTAGCATATAGAGCCACATGTTTTTCTTTAAAGCTCTCATGCTTTCTATTCTTATGATAAATAGCATTAAAATGATAAAAATTAGAAATAGCATGCATTTTACCATTATTCAAGGGAGTAGGTTCAATAAATGATACCTTTCTTGTTACCTTGGAGGCTCCCCCTTGAGTTGTGCTTCCTCCATGAGCCTTGACCGCTTTCTTCCCCTTGGGACATTGGCTCCTATAATGTCCCTTTTGATTGCAAGAGAAGCACACAATGTGCTCCTTGCTCTTCTTTGTTGTGAGGACGGTCTCCTTGGGCTTCTCCTTGCCCTTTGGTGCCACTTGACCCTTCTTCTTGGCCAACTTGGGGTATTTGCTCTTATAATGCCTATGTTCCCTACACTCAAAACATATAATGTGATTTTTATTTTTAATTGAAATGTTTATACCTTCATGTGTAGGGATGACACTTTCTCCTTTGGATCCAGAGGTAGAAACTTCCTCTTGATCCGAAAATGATTTTCCTCCCATTGATTTGGCTTGACTTGTGGAGGTAGAAGCTTCTTCATCCTCTTCTTCTCTTGACCCGGATGTGGAGACTTCTCCTTCTTCTTGATCCGGTGTCACTGAAAGTTGCTCCCCCTCAATCCTAGAGGTGGAGGCTTCTTCATCTTCATCTTGTATGTGAAACAAAAAGAGTGCTCCCTCTTTGCCTTTTTCATTGAATTCCTTTGAAGATGAAGCTTCTTGGACTTCTTCTTCAAAAGTTGAGCATCTCTCAACCTCGAAGTCCTCTTCCTCTTGGTCTTGATCCAATGAGTTACCCTCTTTGGATTTTTCTTGGATTGGTGCGGTGGAGGGGATCTCATGAATCTTGGCCAATTTGCTCCATAGCTCTTTGGCATCTTCAAAATCTATAATTTGCTACAAGATGTTGCTCGGCAATAGATTGACCAAAAGCTTGGTCACTTTATCATTGGCCTCACATCTTTGAATTTGGTCTTGGCTCCACTTGCTCCTCTTGAGAATTTTGCCCCTTGAATTCTTTGGAGCTTCGAAGCCTTCCATTAGAGAAAATCATTACTCTATCTCCACCATTAATAAATTCTCGATCCTTGATCTCCAAAGATCGAAGCTCATCATTGTGAATGGTGGAGACACCCTTGTGTCGAATCCAAGACCATCTTGGAATTCCATTTGAAGTTGAGCTTGATGATGAAGTCTTTGACTTGATAGAATTTGCTCCAACTTCTACACCCTCTAGCTCTTTGCCCCTTCCGGCGATGATTCCGATGAAGAGTGGCCTTGCTCTGATACCACTTGTTAGGACCAAATATGGAGCTAGAGGGGGGTGAATAGCTCGGTGCGCTCATCGTGTTCTTCGTTGCTTGTTTCTTCAAGATATGCAGCGGAAAATACAAAGAAACAAAATACACAACGCTAACAAGAGGATTTACTTGGTATCCACCTCACAAGAGGTGACTAATCTAAGGATCCACACAGTCACGCACCCTCCACTATGAAAACACTCCTTTTCGATAACTACCGAAGGAGGAGAAGCCCTACAATACTCTCAATACAACAAGGAAGCAAGGGAAGACACATACAAGAAATATCTTACAAGATATGCAGTGAAAATCCAAACCCTAGCTTCTCCCTCTTGTTGTAGTCACGCCTCTTGACTTGGATATCTCTCCAAGATCCTTCAAGAACTGGCGGTAAGAGTGAAAAATGATGTGGAGAAGCTGCTGTGAAGATCGGAGATGAACAGTGCAAGTTCTCCTGAAGGAATCGCACGCCAACGGCTTTATCCAGCGCCAACGGTCGGATCCCGATCGATTGGATTGCTCCCAATCGATCGGGGAGGCTTTGGATCGATCGACCGATCAATCCAGAGTGCCTCTATGCTCTCGGGAATTGCCTGGATCGATCGGCTGATCGATCCAGCCTTTATCACGTAGAATCGCACTTCCCAATCGATCCACTGATCGATTGGGGGCTCTAGATCGATCGGTTGATCGATCCAGAGCTGTTCTGTGTGATCGCGCACTTCTCCCAATCGATCCACTGATCGATTGGGAGGAGGCTTGTCGCGAAGACTCGCCCAATCGATCGGCCGATCGATTGGGCATGAGCCAATCGATCGGCTGATCGATCCAACTCATGATTTCTCCCAAAATCAAGTCTAAAGTCCCTTAAACCAACATCCGGTCAACCATGACCTGTTGGTTCATCGTGCCTGGCATCTGGTCACCATTGACTTACTAGGACTTGCTCACCAAGTGTCCGGTCAATCCCTTTAACTCACTTGGACTTTCCTCCTCGTGCCAAGTATCCAGTCAATCCCTTTGACCTACTTGGACTTTCCACCTCGTACCAAGTATCCGGTCAATCCCTTTGACCTACTTGGACTTTCCACCTCGTGCCAAGTATCCGGTCAATTCCTTTGACCTACTTGGTCTTTCCAACACCAGATGTCCGATCAGCCTTCATCCATCTGGATTTCCTCGTGCCTGGCTTCACTCACCAGGACTTCCTTCTGCCTAGCTTCACTCACTAGGTCTTTCACCTAGCTTCACTCATCAGGATTTCCTTCTACCTAGCTTCACTCACTAGGTCTTTCACCTGGCTTCACTCACCAGGATTTTCAATCTGCCTAGCTTCACTCACTAGGACTTTCCTTCTGCCTGGCTTCACTCACCAGGACTTTCCAATCAAGTATCCAGTCACTCTTGACCTACTCGACTCTTCTTCACAATCTCCCCATATGAACAATTGCACCTACAATCTCCATGTGTTGTTTATATGTATTGTCAAACATCGAAACCACAACATCAAGACTCGAGCTTGACTCAATTCAAGCTCAGTCAACACGGTCAACCTTGACCTGGGGAATATTGCACCAACATCTATGCATTCTAATTAGGTCTGGGAGCTTGTAGAACCACCAAATGGTGTAAAAGCCATTGGATGTAAATGAGTCTACAAAAAGAAGAGAGGAACAGACGGGAAGGTGGAAACCTTTAAACTGAGGCTTGTTGCGAAGGGGTATACTCAGAAAGAGAGAATCGATTATGAGGAAACCTTTAGCCGGTAGTCATTCTTAAGTCTATCCGGATTCTTTTATCTATTGCTGCTCATAGGGATTATAAGGTTTGGCAAATGGATGTCAAGACAACTTTCATTAACGGAAGTCTTGAAGAAAACATCTATATGAAGCAACCAGAGGGATTCATTGCGAAGGGCAAAAAACATCTTGTATGTAAGCTCAATAGGCTCATTTATGGACTAAAGCAAGCTTCGAGATCTTGGAACATCCTGTTTAATGAAGTGATCTAGTGTTATGGATTCATTCAATGTCTGGATGAGTTTTGTGTATACAAGAAAAGTGACAGAAACGTGGTGGTATTTCTTGTACTATACGTAGATGATATTTTACTCATTGGCAACAATGTCAAAGTGTTGTCAGACGTAAGGACATGGTTGTCCAAGCAGTTTGATATGAAAGACTTGGGAGAATGTGGACATATTCTTGGGATCAAAGTAATAAGGGATCGCAAGAAAAGGAAGTTGTGTTTATCCCAAGCTTCATACATTGATACTATCCTATCTCGTTTTAGCAATAAAGTTAGGTTTTAGGGCCCACCACCTACTCCTTTTTATAGGCTTATCGTCGGTTACAAAAAAAGAAAACATAACAGAATTTTGTTTAGAAAAAATCTAAACCAACCTCATTAGACAACTACTCTTAACAGGAGTTATTACTATTGACTATATGAAGTCAAAGGATAATCTGGTAGACCCGTTAACCAAAGGGTTAAACAAAGAGTTAGTTACAAGCTCATCGTGAGGGATGTGCTTGATGGCGATGGAAAATATTGGTGCAAAGGAAACTTAAACTATATAGACTGAAGATCCCAAGAACTAGGTTCAAAGGAACAACCCAATTGTAGTGACAAAGTTACTCACTATAAAGGAACGATCCAATATATCAATGAAGGATGGAGGTTAAGCACGCGACTTTTAATGATCTAGTAAAGTAATGTGAAATACTTTTAAGAGATTACCTATGTGAGAAAGAAGTGGGACCACTTCGAAAAGAATTAGAGGCATATTCTTAGAGCTTTTCAGAGAACCAAGTGTGTTCATGACTAAGAACAAACACACTCATGAGAACTGAGTTGTATCAGGGAGAGTTTTGAGTGAAATTTGTCAATACTTACATAGATGGCAGGACATTTCAAGGACATCATGTCTATTGTCAACCAATATGCAAATAATTCTTCATAAGGGAAAGTTCAAAAGGTAAAACGTACCTATCCTATTCTAGACTAAACTGCAGAAACATACCCTATTTCCATTCATATGGAGGATTGTTGGAAATGTGAATGGAGTAAAGAGGTGGAGACAAAGAGATTCTATTGTGGATAGATTTTTAATCCCTCGTTAGAAGTCTCTTGGCTTTATTGTTGATTTAAATTATGGCACATGCATTAATGTTGTAAACATATACATGGGGAGAGACTCTCTTGTTGGACCCCGTGGTAGTTTTGATGTGATCAACCAAGTTGGTTAGGTCCTGCGTTGTATTTGATCCCTGTGTCTGAGTGTGCAGGAGCTTAGGAGCTTAGGAGCACAGGAAGTCGAGCGGAAGACGCAGCTAACGAGAAGGACGGCACGGGAAGGGAGCCGACGGGCTCGGTGCGTCCGAAGGATGAGAGAGCTGCGGAAGAGTACTCCAGTGGGCGTGAAGAGAGTGCGCGGCGTTCGAGGGATGTTAAGCCGGGACGGAAGGCTGCTCGAGGAAGGCCAAAAATTGGGTTCGGGTGAGCCCTATTTCGGTTGGCCGCAATCACCCAAAAGATCGGAGCATCGGAAGTCGCAACAAGCTGGAAACAAAGTCAAAGGAGCTGAGCTGCCAGCTTGGAGGTGCCTCCAACCTGACTGGAGGCGCCTCCAGGTTGAAGGCGCCTCCAGCTTGAAGGCGCCTTCAGCCAGGTTGGAGGCGCCTTCAACTAGTCAAAATGACCGTTCTGCGCGCGGATAAAGTTTTATCCGCTGACTCCCATGGAGGGGCCTTGGACCCTCGTTGGAGGCGCCTTGGAGCCTCGGGATAGGATTTCTAGGACCTATATAAAGGCCCCTGGAGCTAGGAATTCAAGCACAACTCAAGCATTCAATCTGTAGTGTTTCCTAGCAATAGTTCTGAGCTTTTTGAAAGTGTAAAAGGCTTCTCCGCCTTCAGCAAAGGAGAGTTTCTTTTAGTGCGCTTCTACTGCCCTGGATTAACAACCTCCTTGGTTGTAACCAGGTTAATTCTTCTGTGTCTTTCTTTTACTATTTTATTATTTTGTTAACTATTGCACTAACTGAGTTGAAAGTACGAGGAGGGTATAGTTAATTTTTGTTTTCAGCAATTCACCCCCCTCTTGCCGGCCTCCGCTGTACCAACAAGTGGTATTAGAGCCTGATCGCCTCAGAAGGACTAACCGCCAACTGAAGCACTACGATCAAGATGATGGCCGGAGCAAACATCCATCCCCCGAAGTTCGACGGAGACTTAGCCACATGGAAGCGCAAAATGGAGGTATTTTTTAAAACGGATTTTGATATTCTTATTACAATGAAATATGATTTTGCAGCATCGAAAGACAAAGAAGAAAACACATGGAGCAAGAAGGAGCAAGCCGATTTCGTCGCCAACGGCAAGGCAGAGTTCCACCTGCTCAGTGTGCTGCCACCACAAGAAGTAAATCGGATCGGAAGCTATGACTCAGAGAAAGATCTCTGGGAAAAATTCCTGGAGCTACACGAAGGTACTTCCGAAGCGAAGCTAGCGAAGCGTGACATCCTTCGGAACCAGTTAACGAACCTCCGGATGAACCAAGGCGAGAAGGTAGCGCAACTCCAAGCGAGAATCAGGGAGCTGATAACGCAACTAACGAACCTTGGAGAAGAGGTAACCAACCGGGACTCTATCCGGTACGCGCTAAACGCCTTCCCCAGAACTTCAGGGTGGGCTTCCTTAGTAGATGCGTATTACATCTCTAAGGACCTCGAGGTAAGTACGTTAGAACAATTATTTTCCACTTTCGAACTTCACGAGTCTCGAGTTTCAGAACCCAACGGAGCAGAGAAGACAAGTCAAAACATTGCCTTAAAGGCAAAGATGAACAATTCTGACTCTGAAGCCTCAGTCGACGAATCCGAAGCGGCACTACTGGTAAGACGCTTCAATAAATTTTTCAGTTCTAATAAATTTAAATCGCAGAGGCATCACCGAAAGAAGAGGACAGTTCGTTGCTACAACTGTAACGAAGAAGGGCACATCAAGGAGGACTGCCCAAAATTGAAGAGAAAGGAGAAAGAAAAGGAAAAGCCAAAATACAAGAAACCAGAACCCTCCAAGCACAAGAATCTGAAGGCTACTTGGTCAGATTCGTCATCCTCCGAATCGGAAGTCGAAGAATTCTCGGGTCTAGTACTGATGGCCAGTCATCAGCTAGAAGAAACGTCCAGCTCAGAGATGAGCATCGACGAAGGGGGAGGAACATCAGAAGAAAGCAGCAGTAAAGGGGGAGCGTCACCGGATCAGGTAAGTAAGGTACGCAACCTAACCCCAAATCAATCCTTTAGATTTATTAAAGCTCTTTCTAGAGAATTAGATAACTTAGAAAATGAAAATGAAAATTTGAAATCAGAAAATGAAAATTTAAAATTAGAAATTGAAAAATTGAAAAATTGAAAAGTGATGCATGCTTAAAGATATTTCCAAAGTCAAAAATTAGAATTTATGGTAAATTAAATTGGTATATAAGGAAGCACCAAGGACAACTTAGGAAAATACCAAGAAACAATGTACCCCCTAGATTTTTGAATAATCCTGTAGGGAGAAACCTCTATTGGGTTCCAAAATCTGTGCTTAATTAATTTTTCAAAAATTAAAAGTTTACAGTGAGAAAATTAAACATTGAAATTCTTTATGGAAGCTTTGTCTAAGGAAGTGGTTGTTGCTCCAATAACCAAGAAGGCCTAGTGCCTCGCCACGACCTGGAAGTTAAAATATTGAAAGAAAATGTTTAATTAACTTTCTGAAAAAGCATTAAAATCAAGAATAAAATAATACTTTGAAAAGTTTTTAAACAGTTCCTTAGGAATTTTTTTTTGGGAAAATTCAAAAATTCATTTTTTTTAATACTGAAAATCCATGTTGACTTAGAATTTTTTTAAAAAAAACATTTTACTAAAATTTTTTTTTGGAAAATTTTTTTAACTTGAAATTTTTTTTGGAAACTTTTTGACTTGCAAAATTTTACCTAGAATTTTTTTTCAAAATTTCATTATTACTTGGAATATTTTTTTGAACCATTTATTTTACCTAACATATTGTTGGATAATTCTCTCTATTTTTATTAACCCCGTTTTTGCTGTGATCAAAGTGGGAGAGAAAAATACAAAGTTAGGGGGAAATAGAAAAAATTTAAATTTCTTTTTCTATTTCAAAAAATTATACTTAAATTGTTAGTTTAGTAATTTTTCTTTAAAATTACTCTTTATGTCTATTTTAACCCTAACTTGAACTTGGGTTGATGCACATTAAAAAGGGGGAGATTGTTGGATCCCGTGGTAGTTTTGATGTGATCAACCAAGTTGGTTAGGTCCTGCGTTGTATTTGATCCCTGTGTCTGAGTGTGTAGGAGCTTAGGAGCGCAGGAAGTCGAGCGGAAGACGCAGCTAGCGAGAAGGACGACACGGGAAGGGAGCCGACGGGCTCGGTGCGTCCGAAGGACGAGAGAGCTGCGGAAGAGTACTCCGGTGGGCGTGAAGAGCGTGCGCGGCGTTCGAGGGACGTTAAGCCGGGACGGAAGGCTGCTCGAGAAAGGCTGGAAATTGGGTTCGGGTGAGCCCTATTTCGGTTGGCCGCAATCACCCAAAAGATCGGAGCATCGGAAGTCGCAACAAGCTGGAAACGAAGTCAAAGGAGCTGAGCTGCCAGCTTGGAGGCGCCTCCAACCTGACTGGAGGCCCCTCCAGGTTGAAGGCGCCTCCAGCTTGAAGGCGCCTTCAGCCAGGTTGGAGGCGCCTTCAACCAGTCAAAGTGACCGTTCTGCGCGCGGATAAAGTTTTATCCGCTGACTCCCATGGAGGGGCCTTGGACCCTCGTTGGAGGTGCCTTGGAGCCTCGGGATAGGATTTCCAGGACCTATATAAAGGCCCCTGGAGCTAGGAATTCAAGCACAACTCAAGCATTCAATCTGTAGTGTTTCCTAGCAATAGTTCTGAGCTTTTTGAAAGTGTAAAAGGCTTCTCCGCCTTCAGCAAAGGAAAGTTTCTTTTAGTGCGCTTCTACTGCCCTGGATTAAAAACCTCCTTGGTTGTAACCAGGTTAATTCTTCTGTGTCTTTCTTTTACTGTTTTATTATTTTGTTAACTATTGCACTAACTGAGTTGAAAGTACGAGGAGGGTATAGTTAATTTTTGTTTTCAGCAATTCACCCCCCTCTTGCCGGCCTCCGCTGTACCAACATCTCTCACGCATGGGTGCCCAAGGGTGGGTGCAAATTCAGGGCCCAGATTGTACTGAACCCAGGTTGACTCGTATGCGAGCACGACTTGCGCACATCGAATGCCAAGCCAGTCAAGGCAAGATTTGTTCAAGCGAATAAACAATGGTTTGTCATATATATTTTTGCTGCTAAGATGAAACGGATGAATTAATTTTAATTAATTCAATCCAATTGAAACTGCCAATAATTAATGGCAATAAATAGTTATTAATTCATTAATTTAAAACTATCGATAATTAATGATAATAATGATCATTAATTCATTCAACTGAAATCATCGATATTTAATGGAAATAAATGACCATCAATTGATCCAATTGAAACTACCAGTAATTAATGATAATAAATGGCAATTAATTAGACATTTATTATGACCAAAGGTTGAGTCCCTATATAAGGAGTTCAGATCTTGAGCAGAAGATAAAGAGTAAGAGAAAGAGCAGGAAGTGAACCTTTGTCCACCCATGTTCTCCCACAAAAACTCTCGTGGTCATGCATCCGTTCAACTGAACTACTTGTGATAGCATTCGGGTGCATTCTCAGTTCGCCATGAACAACCAATGCTTGGTTGCGTGTGTGGTTTTACCATTGTATCCTGGGAAACAGATGACCCGAGAGAATCTTGAAGCACAGCCAGAGGTGGGTGAATTTGTTTTAAGGAAACTACGTTGAGCGCAGACCTCGGTATCTTACTCAGCAAATTCTCTTCCAACTCCGAGATCGACTCTTGATCCTGCTACACATCGCATCAACTCCATAATTCGGACCACTAAAAGTTTGGCAGAACCAGCCCCGCTGATAGTATGAAATTATTCACTCAAGTCATCTCAACAGATAAATTAAAATTGATTTTGTGTAATTTTAATTCAATAATTTTCTTCAATATCTTCATTAACAGATTATCCAATAGCTCATAATGAAGCTTCAAAACTAAATATACGGCTAGTTAGATAGTCAGCAACTGTAAGAATCTGCAAAGCTCCTTGAACAGACCATTCCTCCTCCTCATAAACCTTATCGTCAATGTGTGCTGCTCCTTCCTTCTTTTGATCACTTTGTGAAATATTATCAACCCCATAAAAGGATCACACAGATTTTAGTGTATCTTGGAGGTTTGAGAGATATTGCAACATTATGTCATCAAGGTGGCAAAAGGTGAATACGTTCGTCCTCAGCATCCCTGTCAACCCGTACCATGACCAACACGGAGGAGGTAAATCACGGACAGCTACTAGCCTTTGGAATAGTGATTAACACATAAAGAAGATATTTACCTTGACTTTTCACATGTACCTTGCTCTAGGGCATTTAAAAATCTGAAGGCTTCCTTCAATGTACAAAATGAGAGATATTCCATAAGATATTGTGACATATGAGTATGCGCTAATGCACCTTGCCAAGAGAATATATATATATATATATATATATATATATATATATATATATATATATATATATATATATATATATGCTCTAGGGCATTTAAAAATCTGAAGGCTTCCTTCAATGTACAAAATGAGAGATATTCCATAAGATATTGTGGCATATGAGTATGCGCTAATGCACCTTGCCAAGAGAATATATATATATATATATATATACTTTCTTAGTGATGGGTATTGGCCTTCGTGTGTATATATATATATATATATATATATATATATATGTGAAACATATTCGGAATCTAACGAAGGCCAATACCCATCACTATGAAAGTTGAACCAAACTGTATTGGAAACAAACAATCTAAGCAAATCCAATGGACTTGCTTTGTTATGGATCCACCATTATGAATGACACATGAAAAAGAGAATGAATAAAAATCATTCAGAAGTTTTTATCCTAAAATGATCATTTAAATCCACTAGCTGACCCCAAGTAGTTGGGATTAACACAACTAGTTGTTGCATGACAAGTGTGGAATTTAAAAGGAAAATTCTAATATTAGTCATCGCATCAATATAATAAAATCAAATCTTACCTTCATGATATGCCTACACAAGCAAGACATCAGTACTTCAACAAACTAAATTGCCTTTTATGTCTCTGGCTAACTAAAGCCAGGATAAAGGACACAAGAACACAAAAAAGCATTTTAATAGTTAGATCGTATGACCGAAGGGTGTTTATGGTAGGCTGCCCCGCTAACGGACGTCTACTGGATCATCTTGAAAGGTGAAGCTAGTCTCTACAAGGAGGTGGGATAGTTGAATGCATTTAGTTCCTACACTTTTATGTGAATTGAGTGGTGATGTGCTCCTGTGTTGTATGACTGAGGGGCGTTGGTGACAGGCTGCCCCGCTAATAGACTTCATAGGTATCATAACCATTTAATCGCTAGAGGTGTAGATCGAAGTCTCTTGCCAGTTGTCTTCTACAGGAGAAAATTGGCAACTTTCAACAAATGCATGTCAATTGAGGATTTGAATTTAAAAAACCATGCTACATCAATGAATATCATAATGAAACTGAATTTCTAGAACACTCACCAAACCATATACTTCATTTACATTCCTAGTTCTACTTCTAGTTGCTACTTAGTTCATTTCTTACCTTGTTGATTGTTTAGCTAATTCTACATGAGACATCTTTTATACTTATAATCAGTCCTTATGGGATCGATATCTTTTTATTACTGACGACGAAACCGTGCACTTACGGTTGCGTAATAGGCTGTCGTCTCTCTCATCACCAATGAACCACCTCCTCCCTCTCTCTCTATCTTTCTCTCCCTGTAGCCAACATTGCCTCCGGTCTTCTCAGCGTAAAAACCGTCGAGCAGCCATACCGCCTATCACAAACTAGTCGTTGCCTCCTTCCTTCATGCCCACCGGCCAACCGTGGCTCCCCCCTTCTCCCCTACTCTCTCTCTCTCTCGCATGCGTGGTGGTCGATGGTTGCGGGTAGGAGGGGCATCTCCCTCTCCACGCCAACCGCCAGCGTTGCTAGGGAGCCGCTTCCCCTCGTGCTGCCTCCAGTTGTCATGTCCTCTCTTCTCCACGCCATCGCGACCAAGGGGATGACTGGCCAGGAGCTCTAGCCATCAAAGCTGCTGCCGGCGCTATAGCTCACCGCAACGTCCTTTTCTTCCTTGCAGCCCCATCCCCGGAAGCTTTGACCATCGCTTCAGCTGCTGTCAGCGATCGTCGTCACCCTTCGGGTCACCGGCAACGCTGCCTCTGTCTCCCTCTTTTCTAGCGTCCACAGCATCCCTCTTTCCCCTTAGGCTACGTTTGGTTGGGTGTAATGTAATCTTACTTGTAATGTAATCAAATTTGTAATGTAATGTAATGTAATCTTGATTACATTACTACGTTTGGTAATGTAATGTATATAATCTTTGATTACAAGGATGATTATATTCTTTTATTTGGTGTCCATTATTTTTTATAAAGAATGTAATTCGTATTATTATAAAATGACAAAAATATCCTGCGACCTCTACCGATGGTCGCCGCACCTCTGCCAGAGCTTACGGCGACAATCGTCGGTGGCGGCCGACGGTGGTCGCCGGCGATAGCAGTGGTCACCGGTGGCGGCGGCGGGCGGTGGTCGCCAACAGCGGCGGCCGGCGGTGGTCGGCGGCGGCCGGCGGTGGTCGCCGGCGGTCGTGGATGGCAGCCACGGTGGACTAGGGGTATATTCGACATTTAAATTTTGGTTAAATGGTGACCTCGTAATGTAATCCGATTACATAGTATTTGCTTTGTAATCCAGATTACAAAACTTCACTACCTTTTGTAATCCAGAGTATATTACATTACAAGTTTAAAATTAAACCAAACAAAATAATCAACCTTGTAATGTAATCCTGATTACATTACAAGGCAGATTACACCCTACCAAACGTAGCCTTAGTGTTGCTCCCCTCACTGTCTCCACGCTGACGCGCCTCTCCCTCTCTTGAGCATCTTTCTCGCTCCATCGCCATATGATAGTCGTCCCTCAGCGCCAAAGTCGACCATCTCGACCCGCTCCAGCACCTAGGGGCACCATGGTTGCTTACTACAGCCATGGCCTTCACACCGCAACCACTGCCCCTCCACATTATGGCTGGTTGTCACCTTCTTTGAGAATCTGACGCTTATCCAATGTAGATTCCTCATCCTTGTATGTCTCCGACCTGTGTGCCACTATTGTGTTTTTGTCCTTCGAGTTGAAATTTTGTTCCAGTCTTCATGTTGTCTTGGCCTGCATGTCACTAGTACCTCCCAGCCTACATGCTGCTAGTACCTCTCAGTCCGCGTGTCGCTAATACCTCCCGATTTGCATGTCATCTTCCAGATCTCGGTCTTGTTCGACTATGTACCATCAAATCCAGCTCTTCCTCCGGCTTAGAACCATCTACCAGGACGGATCACGCCAACTCGAGCAGCATCCCGACCAGTTCACTGATCCATTCGAGAGTGCCCCCCTGGACCAAGGTACGTTCTCCATTCTTATCCTATACGCACTTTATTATTTTATGTCTTAGCTTGTTACTTATATATTTGTTGGATATGCCTCGAGTATCGGAGTACCAGACACCGGGGCAACCAGGTCGCTGGCTATAGGTAGTGTTGACCAGAGGACTTCTAACGAGTTGGTCAAAATAGAAGTCATCTCAGCATACCCCCCCCCCCTCCTCCTCCGAGACGTCGTAATTCGGTCAACATTCCATCCACCTCACCTAACGATCAGTCTGGCTCAAATTCCGAACAGGATCACTCACTAATTGTCATCTTTGAGAACGATTTTTTATTAAAATAATTATAAAAAAAATAAAAAATAATAGTTTTAGCATAAAATCAGTGTTATTAAATAAGAATTTTATAATTAGTTTAAATGGAATTATGCTCTTAGGTTTTCATAAAATATGATGTGTATAAAGAATCATTGATGGTGGTTAAAATGTTTTGATTATTTTATATTTATTGTTAGAGATTTTTACATTATTAAATATATATTAATTAAACAACTTTTATGTACTAGTAAATTTTGATGATATTATATGAAAAAATTATCATTTCTTTTGCAACAACATGTTGATTCCCATATTGAACCCAAACAATATAGCATCTTTATATATATATAGTAAACTTTCTTTTTCAAAGAATACATTAGAGATGAATTGGAAATCCTTATATGAAATACAATAGTTGATCATGCTAAAATCCCTTCCCCACTATAGCCTTCAATGTGTCGCCAAGTGTAGAATCATTTTTCACACTTTGAGCCCATCTTTCTTTTATCATGACTTCGTTAAAACTTTGCCGCAAGGCTTTAGAAATTGAAGGATTGCTTCTGCTAGCAAAAAAGTCTAATATTTCTGTTTCTTTCTCACTCGTCCCAAACTAAAAGTAAAATAATAAAAAACAATATTAGCAAAATGATACACAATATCATTTTAAATAAAAAAAAAATAAACGATTAGGTCACAAACCAATTTCACAATATATGAGACCACATAAGGTAAGAACACTTCTGACCATTTCTTTTGTATTTTATCATCCCAATTTTCCTGTAAAAAGATAATTAGTAACTATAGCTTAGTCGAGTAATATAGTGATCAGTTATTTCATAAAGAAATAAAAACATTATGAAAATGAAAATTATATGAGCTCCAATAATTTATGAAGATATTATATTTGCTAATTGAGAATGAAACCTACAATACTAAAATAACAATTTTTAAAAGTAATTATTTGTTATTAAATACTTGTAAATTATTTAATTCTATTGACAATGTTTACTATGCTTACTTAATGTTGATATGTACAAGGTCATAAATTTAGTTAAACATATCACAAATTTTGCTTTTGGTATTACATAAAAATATTTAAAAAATCTTTATAAAATGATAACATATTTTAAAATTATAATTTGCAATATTCTTATATCTAGATATATCACTTTTGTGTCAATTTTATATTTTAGCTCATAACCTACTGTTGTAGGCAAAGTATCAATAGATTTAATAGAATTTCATACAACATTTTTTAAGGAGATTTTTGGAAATTATGATATGTGATAAGGCATCAACATATGTTATTTTAATAACGTTCAATTTTTATCTTATTAATCAAAAATAATAAATTAGAATAAGTTAATTGCATTAAAATTCAAATATTAATAGTGCTAAAAATGAAGTTGAATTTTTTTAAAAAAGTGCTTATAGTTTATAAAATGACTATTGAAGATTCTATATCAATAAAACTAAATTATTCCAAGTATAAAATAAATGTCAATCTCTATAATTTAAATAATAGTCATTATAAAGAATGAAATAATAGTGTGCACAAAAGATAAAACTTTAAGAAATTTTTAAATGATCCTTTTGATTTGTACTATATGTATTTTATATGAATCATATAACTAAAATAAATTAAACTAGATAATATGTAGACATTGAACATAAAAATAATTTCAAGCAAAACTACAATGGCTATTTTGGTTTCTTTAAAACATACCTTTAACCATCTCCATGCAATATCCCTACCTGCTTGCTTAACGTTATACAAGCCACTTTTTAATGCATCTAGAGGTTGAACCTTGAAAGTAAATTTGAAAATAGTAAGTTTAAGCATGAGGAAGAACAACATAAAAGGAACAGTAATAATGAAAGAAGTTACCTCAGACGATAATAAAAAGTTAAGCGATTCAAGGAGTATATTTGGATCCAGACATCTTGTAAAACATGCTAAAGACCAATCAAAAGCTTATTAGTTACAATTATGGGGTAACTAATTAGAGTATGATAAAGTTAGATAGTTCACATACATAAAATGAGTGTTTTTTCACTAGCATCATCTGCTTCTCTATAGAGCTTTAAGAGAAATTCATAACCCGATCTATTGGTGGTGGTGACCGTTTGCATTATAGAAAGATATACAACCTATACAAATTCATTCAAAATGAATGAATAGAAAAAGGGATGTAATGACTAATGCTAAAAATATCTTAATTTACCTTTTTAATATCTGGGGATAGTGCAATTGTACTTGTATTACTCGTGAAAGGTTGTAGATGCTCAATTGCATAATTTATAGTTTTCTCATGTCCAAGAAGTACAAAGGTATTTTGTATTTGCTTTCTTAAAAGGGTATCCGATTGACTTTCATTTTTTCTAGCATCCCAACCCAACTTGCTGAGAAGTTGAACATGGTTAGTTAAGAAAGAGAAATTAATAATATATACGAGAAAGAAATTCAATTGTTTTTTTAAAAAAAAAAATCTTTGTAAATATAGCATTTCTTAACCACATAAAATAAGTCCATCATAGTTCTATATTATCCTATGCTTGAAATTTGCATCTCAAAATCAGTTGATTTTAAAAAATAAATAAAAATGGAATTGTGACAAAGAGTATATGACAAATCAAACTTAAACAACTTCAACTGTAGTGGTATCGAAGCCATAAAAAATAAACCCACACTTAAATTTGATCCATAACCATATTAGATGAAGGCAGTAGCAAATCACAATTTCTTATAATAGTACTCATGAGTAACAAAATTAAGAATTTAATATCCAATAAAAAAGTAGTTTGCATATCAATTTTAATAATTTAAAAAATTAAAAGCCAAACTATGCGCATCATATTAGTCTTAACAAAAATATGTAGATGAAACTATTTATTGTCTAAATTTCAAAAACTAAAAGCAAAGAGAATTCAGAAATATTAAAATCAATATCTATTACCAATTAATAAATATAGTTGATGTCACCTTTTTTTTGTATCATCTCTTATTGTTTCATAATGTACTTTATTGATAAATAACTAAATTATGTAAATATAAAATAATTTAAAATACGTATGCCACTAAAAAGAAAGGAAAAGCTATAAAAGAACATAATTTTAAATTCGATGGACTTACTCTGCATGCGATTGGAGAAGATTAATAAAGAGTAATTTAACATCATTTGAAAGTTCAGGTTTAGCATCAGCTATTAAGTCTACGATAGTTAGACCAATCTGTCAAAGCAATGGAAGAGGATCATGACCAAGATAATATAAATGTAATATAAAAGAGTTGGGAAATGAACTTACTGTGATAATATGGTTTAGAATGAGTTGATTAGCCTCTTCTCGATAAGCATTTAATAATAACAAGAAAGATGATAATGTTTCCCTACTAGCTTTGCAAAACAAAAAATAATCCTCCAAAACTCCTACATTAGAGATAAGTATAGCCCTTTAGACATCAAGGATATTATAAAAGCTCATAATGGTGCTACTAACGTACCATATCTATCCATTTGGTTTAATTGATTCGCCTCTATTGCATTTCTTAGCCTGGTTACAAGTTCATTATCATAATGCACTTTGTACAATCCTCCTTGCTTGATATTCAATTTGATCCAAGCATTTTGAGAATTCCCTTGGTTGTCTTGATCAATCAAATTCAACTTTGCAGACTTTGAGTTTAATAAAAAAGTTTTAGTGGTGTCATATGAACCATAGGATAATGTAATAGGAATTATCCATTGACTGTCATCGAAAGATCCATCCAGTAAAAATCGAGACTGCAATTAAAAAAATACATATTGTGTGTAACTTTTAAATTTCATACTAAGAATCAAAGTAAATATACTTATAAATTTAAGGGTTAAATTTTAACTGAAATTCAAACAAATTCCATATATACTCAAATACTTCATATTTAATTTAAAGCTAATGCATCTAGTCATTATTAGTCCAATGTAATACATAACATTCTATTATCAAGAAATTGACTTTGACTAACTACAAGGCAAAAGAGATAGATAATCAATTAACTAAACAAATACAAGGTTTAATATAGTAGTACTGAAGTTGGGGGTTATCATCCAAGTCAACACTTTAATTCAAAATACTCTAAACTATAGAAATAATTATCATACTCAAAATAAATAAGTCATGTATAATTCTTAGCTTAGCTATAAAATATGGTACGATGAAACTTTAGTTAAGATACAACACAAAATTTATAAACAAAAAATAACAAATAAATTAACTAGAACATGTTGCTATATGTAGAAAAGAGTTATAAAATTAACATGCAAAACTTTTAATCTTCTACAAATATGAAATTATGGCAAAGAATAAAAAAATCACCATACTTAACACTAGATTCTTCATTTATTATCTTGATACTACATACTCCTTTAAATCTAGTTGTTATTCTTGTTACATATACATCATTATTGAAGTATAAATCATAGACAGAATCCATTACTTTTGAATCATGAATCTCAAGTAAAGCTCATTAACTCTTATAGTACTTACAACTAAATTAGCACAAGGACTTTATAATTAGCTTGCACATTGATGACAAATTTTATATGAAATCATTACTAAATTATCAAATTTTAAAAAAAAAAATACATCACAATATAAATGAGGCTAGAAGAAAACAAACCTGATTAATTTCTAAGACATTTCCTGTAAGCATCACATTTATGACAGGATATCCTTCTTGCTTTGTCCAAGTAGACATCATATCGCCAATAGGTTCATTAATTTCCTCTTGAATAACATTCCAAAGGTCTTCAGTTTTTGCATTGAGGTATGAATATCTTTTAATATATGCAGCTAGTGATTTCTGAAAATGGTATTAAAAAATAGATTAGGTATATTTAAATACTTTACCACTTGGAAATTCTTGCAATAGAAAAGAAGCTAGATGAAAAAGAAAATCCGAAATAAATTAGAATTTATTTCTTAACCAAATGAAATTATATTGTGCCATAACAAAATGAGTTAATTAATAACTAAGCAATGTAAATTCTTCATATCTTTTTAGTTTAGTTTGGAAATTAAGAAACCTTCATTATTTTTTTGTACGATCTTCAATTAAGACAGCAATATCATAGAAGCTAGGTCTTTAGGTCGTAGGAATTGGTTATTAGAAATTAAGTATCAAAGAGGTGTGATATCTTAAAACAAAAGCAACCAATCCATGCCTATATCATGTTAGATACAAATTTTAGAAAGTTAGTAGAAGACCAACTTAAAGAAGTCATAATCAAATGATAACTAAATATAGAGCTAGCATTGTAAATATTATATGCAATTCTAACCTGAAGAGATTCATCTCCAATGTAACTTTGAAGCATTCGAATAACCAAGGCTCCCTTCTGGTAGGTTATTGAATCAAACATTTCCAATGCTTCAATGCCAGATGTGATATTCAGTACCTGAACAATGAAGTGAAACATAAACCGTCATATACAATATTGAAAAAAGAGAAGAATATTAATATATATTTTCAACACAATTAACTCCTTTAGAAAAGAACCTTGCATGATACAAATTGAAAACAATTAAGCTAAGGGTGCATACATTTATCACTTTTACTAGGTGAATTTGAGTTTTACTAGAGGATACACTTTCCTATTAATTGTTGGGGCTTTTTCATGACAAAAGAATCTATGAAGATGAATAAATACAAAAAAAATAAATTATAAATTGTGTTTCTAAATGGTATACTTCCAAATATTTTTAAACTTTATTACGTCTTCCCATTGTGACAAGATTTTAAATACTATTTGGTAGTAATTAAAACTAACATGATAAATCTATAAACTCATCTTGGTTCTTATGTTTATCACTATAATCCAATATTTTAATAGATATGCATCCAATAAAGCCAAGTGTCCACCAAATGATTTAGTTATCATAATATTGAATTAGAAACTATAAATAATTCCTAAGAACATTGTGAATGCACATTAATATTGGAAAGATGTTATTTGATAAGTGCTAAAAGATAATGATAATTTGCGAAGAAAAATAAATAAAGAGAATTATACCTCAATAGGATGAGAATCAGATAATGCATCTAATTCTAGAGTTGCAGTAGTATCGTCAAGAAGTTGACTCCACTTTTCCCATTCAGGAAACACATCATCTATTACTAAATAACTCATCTATTTTAAGATGAGATAACGAAGATTCATCAATTTTATATTTTAAGTAAATAATGTAAAATGCACATCAAATATTGAGGAATGATGAAGAGTACCCAATCGGCAAACCCTTCATTTAGCCATAGATCTGTCCACCATTCCATTGTCACCCGATTCCCAAACCATTGATGGGCTAACTCATGTGCTACTATTTCCGCCACCTAAAAGAAATTTATTGTCTTAGATTTTTTTTAAAAAAAATCCATATAAGGTAAATAAAATATTAGTTAAATTTGTTTGCTAAAAGAACACACAATGAAACCTATTAGACAATTATAATTAAAATTTGACAAAAGAAATCTTTCTAGTTGGATTACCTTTGGGCATGAAATAAGCATATATAAAAATTCTAAATATAGCATAAGAACATTATAGCTAGATTGATAACCTGTTGTTTAACTTTGACAGATGAGCTCAATTCATCGTAGAATAAATAGTCCTCACTGAATATTAGCAATCCATAGTTCTCCATCCCTTGCTCTTGAAAGTTAGGAACAGCCACCAAATCCAACTTGGGAAGGCCATAAGGAATAGAGAAATATCTAGATATTAAGAGAAAAAAATAGCTCTTTGTCATTTTTAAAAACTTTGAGTCTTAATAAAATAATTCAATCTAAAGACCTAAGAGAGGAATCTATAGAGATTCTAAACAAAATCTAACATTATGATTGAATGAAACAATTCTAAAAAATAGTTAGCAATTAAAACATGAAATATAGCTCTTCAATAGTTTGTATTTTAATTTGAAGAATCTAGAAGGCAATTATGTGATAAAAATCAAGTGGTAAGTATTATACCCTTTCAAAAAATCCAATGTCTTCGTAGTAAGATCTAAAGCAAATTTTCCCTGATTGCTTTTACCAATCCGTGTATAAACACGGATTTTTAGTCCTAAATAAGTAACAAGGCACATAATTGTCAAAGTAGAAGAAAAAATATTATAAAAGAATTGAAAAGGATAAGAAAAATTATATACCATCAGATGAATATGTCTCTATGTAGTCCAATGAACCGACAACAAAAGCAACCAAGTAGGTGGACATAATTGGAGACTCTTGAAAATAAACTGTCTTGACAATACCATTATCATTTTCACTTATCACAGGCATGTTTGATAGTGCAACCAACTTGGATGGAACTTCCAACTTTATTGTGAATGTAGCCTATATTTAGTTTAAAGAAAACAATTAATATAAGTCATATATCTAGAAAAGTTCTTAGAAGCTTTCAATCCAAAAAAAAAAAAAAAAAAAATCATAGCTAGACTATATTGTATATTGTATGTTTCTTAAAAATTCCATCAACATCTTATAAGATATTGTTACATAAAGTTGCGCACCTCAAGTTGACTCAATAGTTTATGGCTTGAGCCCAAAAACAAGATAAAAGGGAAGTGGGCTACTTGAAAAATAAAAAAAAATGAAATTTTATAGAATATTATGCTGCATTATATGAAAATAATTCATGAGAGAAAAATGAAATTTGCTACCACAAATGCATAGATAAATTTTTTGATAGTGTGGTAAATCAACAATAGCTAAGATTATTTTTTTGTTATTCACTAAATTTAGAGTTATAAATAAATCTAATATCTAATATTGAGTCATTTCTTTTAGAGTAATTTTTTTTCTAATTAGTGAAGAATGAAACTCTAGAAGGAGAAGTTGTTAAAAAAAAAAGGTAGTGAAGAATGAAACTTTGGATGCACAAGTTGTAAATCTAGTTAGTTTCATTATTTAATAAAAAATAAATTATATTAAATTCTATACATAATTACATAGAAGTGAGAACAAAGTGTTCTCCTTTAATTTGTTTATTTTGGTCTTTTTGTTTTGGGATTTACGGTCATTAGGCATTTCTTCTTAATTGTAGCAACTTGTTAATGTCGCCATTTTATATTTGCCTCATTTAGGCTACTATTTCATGGGTATTTTTTTAATGACTCTTAACTTTAGTAATCTATACATTATTCATAGAGGTTCCACCAACACATGAATTGAATAATTTATCAAACATAATTTTTAAAGATTACTAAATAATTTAACAAATAATAAAAATAATAGTATGAAAACTAATAATTTAGGTTAAGAAGGACCTTGAATGCTGGTTCATCCCAACATGGAAAACAACGTCTAGCATATGTTGGCTCGAATTGGGTCAAAGCCATAATTTGTGTTTCTCCATATTGCTCATAGGTGCTACAGAATACATAAAACAATTGCTTTGCTTCATGTAATATAATAATGAAATAAAATTAATTTCCTAAATTGAAATAATAGAATGTTGTACCTTCTATAAAACCCCCTTGATTCATCATTTATGATACCACTATATTTAATGCTTAGAATGCCTTTCCCAATTGGAAGAATGCCATCGAACCCTAGAATTAGGATCTCGTCATCTTTGACCTCGACAATATTCGAGGGATGCTTTAGCTCCTATCATATATGTCCATTGCAATTTAATAAAATTGTAAAGGAAGATACTTTGAATTAAGCATGAAACACTATATATGTTTCCTTACCTCTCCGCTACCTCCAAAAAGATCACCACTGAACCAAATAGAGCTTTGCTCAACTACAAGGTCAACAACATTAAGTACAAGGTATTTCGTGGGGGAGACAATATCTATCGTGATCTCTATCACACCCAAGAAAGTAAAGTTGGATAAGTCAACATTGATAGATAGATTATAGTTATGAGGGATCGCGAATTTTGGGAGCCGTGCTTGACCCTTGAATTGTTCGACATTTTGTTGCAATTGTTCCGTCTCCATCATTTCTCTTTCATGCATGACCGCTTGTGAATTTTGGTGATAAAAGAGGAGAATCATGATTATCAATCTTTTTATTATAATAAACATAGGGAGGGATCTAAATGGAGTCATGATTCAATATTTAGGTACAAATAATTAATAAGGTAGTAGACGAAGAAAAAAAAAGAGAAAAATAAATGAAATTAGTAACTAGTTAAATGAGAAATCAATATTGATCCATCCAAAAATGCTACCACCAAGAGGATGGCAGCTAAAGATTGAAGGATGATGAATGGATGTAGAAAAAGTTTTGCTTCATCTTATTTATACAAGCATGGTAGCTAATAAAAGTACGTTGAAAGTGGAGATTTTTTTGTCGAACCATACATTATTGAACGACTCACATTACTTATAGTTTTCAACACAATTATCAAACAAATAATTAATAAAAATAGTAACTAAATTCAGACTATCAATTTATATTTGTAGTGGACTATAGCGACTAATTGTTGTTCTCGTAAATGGATCTTGATATGACCTCACGTTGTTTATTGACAGTTTACTGAACTGTCCAAAATAATGTGTATTTAACTTTCAAGATAGTTGTTTTCTATAATGCCTCTCCTTTATTAACAATCAACTGTCATAATTCATGAGTCAATTGCTAATTAAATTTTTTATCCATTGTATGTCAAACTTTCTAATGAGCTCGTGAGAAACATTTTAAAGATGCGCCAATTTTAAACAACATTTTAAAGATGCGCCACCATCGTGAGTAACATTTTAAAGATGCGCCAATTTTAAAAAACTATAGCTCTCTATCTATGTTATAAAATCCTCATGTGAGGCCATAATTATACTTTGGATGATATAATAAGTACAATAAACTTGATTTGGATCGTCTTTAAAGTGCTTAAAGTTATCAGTGAGTTTTAACTAAAATTCGACGATGGTTAAAATTCGTTGATCACCTTACAATGTCTAAAATTTGAAGATATTCACATGGTGAACGAGGAGAATGCTAATAACCCTTTGATAGTATTAGCAAATTATAATTATAACAAATCTAAATCTTTTAATGTGTCTGTCAAATTATCTCAAAGTTGTGAAGATTTCAAAAGTCGGCATCTCTCAATTTAGATTGTGGAATATAGGTTCTGGGGCATGATTTGTTGGATCGAAAGCGCTAGAGGGGTGGGGGGAGGGTGAATAGCGCTCGTGGCTTTCACTCGTTTCGGAATCAGAAAATGTTCAAGTTAAAGCAGCGGAAATGATAACCAGAATAAGCACAAACACAGAGAGACACCAAGGGTTTACTTGGTTCGGAGCCTAGGGCGACTCCTACTCCAAGGCCCGTGATCGAATATCGCTTTCGGTGGACAATCACTATCAGTTCGAAAAACTTTTACAATCAAGGATTGCAAGTGCTGAATAAAGAAATGGTACCGACAATACACAAGAATTACGAGGTCGTCAGTTGTCGAAGTAGAAGCGCGTGTTGGAAGCGTTCGGAGAGCGTTCAGAACCACCGGTTGTTCTGTTCGAGATTGATATCTGGCTGCTTCCCGAGGCTCCTTTTTATAGGCTCTGTCATGTTGATCCAAATCCCCAAGTCTCGGGATCAGGCTTGACCCGAGGCGGATCGGTTGACCGATCCCTACGTTCGGTCGACCGATCAGGCAATCTCCTCCTATCTGATCCGCCCGATCCGCTCGCTCCGCTTCGATCTAGTCAAGTCTAATCCGGGGTTCGGTCGACTGATCCCGCCGTTCTGTCGACCGATCCGCTTCTCTGACCCAATCAATCTGGCCTGATCCAGTCGTCAATGATCCTTGGTTCGATCGACCGATCATGAGGTTCAGTCGACCGATTCTCTGCTCGAGCCTGGTCTAAATTTTGGAAATCTGATCTATTGGCTTTGGGGTTTCAGTCGACCGATCCTGTAAAATATCGAAAATAGGCGAATATTAATAAGGGAATTTTCTGGAATTTTCGGAAATTTTTCGGGAATTTTTCGGAACTCATACAGACGAGTTAACGGGGATAAAAAATGGGGTCCGGAAAAGCCTGTTTAGGCTACCCCATTCAAGCGAGGAAATGTTTATAATTACATTTCCTTTTTCTTTTTATTTTCTTTATTTGTTTTCTTTTTCTTTCCTCGCCGAACCCCGCGCGCCCCTTCTTCCCTGTTGCGATCTCGTGCCCTAACTGCCGAGGCGGTTCCCTCTCCTATCTCTTCTTCTCCTCTGCCGACGCCGAACCAAATCCTCCTTTCCTTCCCGAGCCGCCGCCATAGCCGATACCGCACGAAGCAGTGCCGATCGCCTTCTCCACTCGACGGCGCCGATTCCCCAGTGCCGGACGTTGTTCCTCCCCGTGCCCTAGGTCTATGCTTCCCTTCTTCCTTCCTGTCCAAGCACCGACGGCGCGTGAGCCACTGCCGACACCCTTCTCCCCTTTGTGCTGCCATCGACTCCCCACAGCCGACGCCTTCCCTCTGCCCTAGCGTCGGCCGTCGTCGCCTGTGCCCTAGCACCGCCGGGTGTCGCACCCCAGCCCTAGTTCTCTGGCCGACTCCTCTGTGTGCCGCTCACCATCGCTGTTTCCTCCTCTATGCCAGCCACTGAGCACCGACGTTTCTGGACCTAGCACTGCCGCCGAGTTTGCTTCGCCGACGCTGTGCCCTAGCACTGTCACCGGCCACAGGTTCGATCCATCATAGATTATAGGCTTTGTACCCTAGCTTTGATTGGAGTTGGGGTTGTATGATCCGTGATCTTCATTGCTTGAGCTTCTGTTTGATCAGTTTTGATTCCAGCAGTGATTCCGTTCGTGAGCAGAAGACAGACTTGCAGTGGGCTTATTTTAGTTTTAGCAGCGAGACAACCCTTTTTCGGCTGTGAATTGAGGTATGGTTTAGGGTAAGTTGTTGGTTTAAAGACTACGAATTTTGGGTGTTTGATGTATAGGTCAGTGGTTAAATCTAGTACCAGCCACAGTTTTGGCAATAGGTGCATCCTCGACAAATTAACGACAAAGTATACGGATTTGGGTGAGTTTTTGGAATTTGGTAAATTGCAGGCTTGTGATACGTTTTGTGGTGAATTTGGATTTACATGGTTAAATGTTGCTCACCTTGATCGTTAGGGTTAATGGAGCTAATCCTAATTGATTTTGAGTTCAATTTAATTAGGGTTCTTGAAGGAAAATACTTTGGTTTAGCTATTTTGCTTATAATTAAATTTAGCTAAACTATACGGTTTATTACAGGACATTGATTCGAGACGAGTATCTCAATTTGTCGGACTGGACCATCTCGATTGGAGGCGGGTACTTTGACTTATGTCTTTTGATAAGCATAATAATGTGTTTAACATATAGCATGATTGTGTTTTCCATTTGTTTCGGTTGGTCACTACATGATCTACTACATGTTTGCTTGTTTACTCGTAATGCACTGCATGTTATTATTTACCTGATCATACCTGCTTTATAGGTAGTGACACAACCATATGATACATTATGTTCAGGACCTAGGGTTTATTTGATACCCTATCTGTTTGTGTACCTTCCATTTGATTCATTATCTTGTAGTACACATTTTATACTTATGTATAGAGCATGATATGCTATTCGTGATATTGCCATGTTTAGTGTCATGCATCATCTTGCATGATTGCATGCTGTGCGATTGTCTGCTCCATTATTGTTGAGCACATCGCCAGTTACATGTATCTGTACACACCACAACTCATGGGTTAGTGGTATATCAGACAGGTGTGTGACAGTTCTGCTGTTTGACTCCGTTGGTCTGGTGACTCAGCGTGGTAGCCGGCAGATAGTTCCGCTCTGTTTGGCTCCGTTGGTTTAGTGTAGCAGCGTTGTAGCCGGCAGGCAGTTGGACTTTGTTTGGCTCCGTTGGTCCGCTCATGGGTAGTGTGACTCAGCGTGGTAGCCGGCAGAGAGTCCTCCTCATCATCGTGTACCGGGAGATGAGAGCATTGCGCTCCCCCATTTATTATTTCGGGGTAGGAGTATGTGAGTACTCCGACAGCATCCCATCCACTCGGTCACTCATCAGGGGCAGTGATGTCAGAGTGTACGGTTGTCACAACTCTACCCACTCGGACTCACCATTGTGTGTGAGATGGCTGACTGGCGTCAGGGGTGACCATGTCATTGACATCATATGCATGATGCATTTATTGTTTGTGTTTGCTGCATTTACTTGCTGCATTTATATGGATGCATATGATTGACATGCATACAGGATTATGACACCCTCGGTTTGACGACCCTGTTACCTTTATACCTTGGTCCTGGTTAGTACAGTTTTCTCCTATTTTTATTTCAGTTGCATTTATTCTTCTCGTATTCAGGAGACTGTACGCATGATTAGTGTTGTCTGTTATTTACTTTATTATGCATATCAGTTGTTACCCGCTGAGCATTGGACTCACCCCCGCCTCCGTTGTTATTTTCAGGTTGATGCTGTCAGGAGGCCGTTCTAGTCGCTAGTCCCCATTGCACATAGTGCTAGTCCTCTGCTGATCACGAGTCGTTATTTTAGTTTTCTCTATCAGACTATGTTTTGGTCTTGTAATGTTTTACTTATGGATCTTGTATGGATTCTTATCGTTGATGGATTTTGGTACGAATTGGATATGTTTTACTCCATGCCTGCCTGGACGGCAGAAGATGTGAGTTTGTCGGATTTGTGTTTTATGAGTGTAGTGGAGTAGGAAAAATCGGATTTGAGCTTTACAAGTGTAGTTGAGTAAGGTTGTTTTCGAGTCATCGTATTACTGTTCTATTTGTTTACTATTAACTGCGTGGTGATTGTTTTATTATTGTTATTATTCCAGTCGCATGTGGCTGAGGTATATAGTGATTGTAGAAAGTTTCAGATTGTCCGCCATACAGGGGAGATGCTGCCGAAATTTCTTTGAACAGGGACTCCTCCGGGGCGTGACAGATCCCAAGGTTCGGTTGACCAATCCAGGTTAGATCTAACACTGCATAAAAATTTTAGTCACCTACAAAACAGAGTTAGAACACAACAGATAATATACAAAAAATAGGTTTGACAGTCTTTGGACTGTCCGGTTCTGACTTCGGATTTCCATCCGGAAACCCTAGTTTGAACCGACGCCTACTATTCCCTCTTCTGGGGAACGCGTCCTCACCTACTCTGCTCAAGAGAAGTTACCTTTTGCCAGTTCGGTCCTCCAGACCGACTGGACTTTTTCTCGGTGCTCGAATCTTCCGATCTTCATGCTGGACGCCCGCTCCACGACTCGTCCAGACTTCCACCCGGTTCGCGACACCTGGATTTCCACCTAGGGTTACCGCCCCCTAGAGTTTTTGCCCGAAGCTCCGACCCGCCAAGACTTTCTGCCTAGGGTTACCATCCCCTATGACCTAGGGTTACCGCCCCGTAGGGTTTTTCCTTTACCTAACCGCAGCTAGGGCTTTTGCCTAAGTGACCTTAGGACTTTCCTGCAATCTCAATCAACATATCAGATAACAAAACAACTTAACTTTGAATCCTTTGCCATTATCAAAACTCGGGTTCGATCGTCGGATGCTTCCCGCACCAACAATCTCCCCCTTTTTGATTATGACAACCGAAATTCAAAGTTAAATAAAAGAAGGATACCATAAAGAAATGTTATTAAGCATAAATTCATGAATTTTGTAAAAAGCTCCCCCTTTAACAGAAGCTTACAAAACTCCCCCTTAATAAAGGCTCCCCTTGAAGAAAAATTTCAAATCTTGAATTTTCTTTGACTTTTTGACTTTCTTTAAATTTTCTATACTCTCCCCCTTTGCCATATATCAAAAAAATAAGCGAAGGAGTAAAGGATAAGTTGAGTATAAGGCTTAGTTTGTTTTGCGAAGTAACAACTTTAAGAAGGTAGAAGAAAGGTTTAGAAAATAAACTTTGATAAACACTTAGTTTTTTTTTTTTTTTAGAACTTGATTTTCTTGAATAACTTTTTAGCTAAGTGAAATTGCTGAAGAGGGATTAAGAAAAAACTATTTTTGACTTTGTAGAGTAACTTAGCTGATTTTGAATAGTTTTGAAAATTTTAAGTTTTGAAAGAGTTTTTAAAGGAAAACTTAGTTAAATTCGGAAAACCCTTTTTGAAAAATTACTTAGCTAAATTTTGAATGAGCCCCTTTTTTTTTTTTGAAATACTTAGTTAAATTTGAGAGACAACTTGGTTTTTTTTTTTAAAAAAAAAAGATATTGATAAAAGCTTAGTTAAGATAATAAACAGTTTAAAGCTTAAGACTTATTTTTCTGGATAAGGATAATTAGATTTGCTTTAACTTTTTAAAGAGTTTAAGTGTTTAATCAAAAACTTGGCTTAACTCCACTCACTCCCCCTTAATTAATGCCAAAATAAATCCCTGGGGTCCAAGAGTCCAAGCATGAGTAATTTCAATTCCTTAGCCATATGTCTAACCATTAGCTATTCACTATTTACCTAGAGGGCAATAATTTTCACTTGGTTAGTCAAGTTAAGTTGGTGATCCAGTTTGTAACGACCCGACCCCTTGGCCCCTTGGGCGACCCAACTGGCGGCCCATTTGGTGGCCCCTTGGCGGTCCCTTGGGCGGCCCAACTGGCGACCCCTTATGTCGTCGATGTTGGTTAGTCTTAGGAAAACATACCGGTTCCACTGTACAAAATTTTTTTGTACAAGTGTCGAACCTTTCCTTAAATAACCTATTGTGTTCTTTAGAAGTTAAATTAGGAATCACAGACGGAACTTAACATCATTGATTCCAAATTTAACTTATCTGTTCTTAATGATTTAGATTTGAATCGTAAGCGGAACCTAACACTATTGATTCAAATCTACCTATGTTATTAATTCCATTAAATATTAATTTCTAAAATTGGCTTCCAGGACTGCATGGCGAGGCACATGACATTCTTGGATATGGGAGCAACCACCACCGCCTAGACAAAGCCTTTTAAGGAAAGCTAATATTTAATTTCCTTAAATAACTCTAGGTTAACCAAAAGGAACAATCGAATCACAAATTCAAAAAAGAAGAAAATGCAAACTCGAAAAACTAATTCGAAAAACTAGATCTAATTCCTCTTGTGTTTGGAATTCTTACAAAAAGAAATAACTAGCATGATACGGAAAATAATTGCTAATTATACCTTCTCTTTGTAAACTAATGACCTCGAGATCTTATGTCGTATTCCTCGCCTCGCCTTGGATGTCGTGTGGGTGATGATCCTCCAAGATGAACACCACCCAAAAACTTCCTTCCTTCTCCTCTAAAATCCGGCCACCACCACCACCAAGGAGAAGAGAGCAAAGGGAAAAGGAGAAGAGAGAGGGTCGACCACCACCAAGAGAGACTCCTCCAAGAGAATTAGAAATGTGTTTCATGAATTCTCCTCACCCCTTCTTTTATAATACTTGCCCAAGGCAAATAAGGGAAGAATTTTTATAAAAATTAAAATCTTCCAAGAGTTTTTCCTTTTCCCTTTTAATTTTTCCTTTTCTTTCCTCTTGATTGAATAAATCACCAAAAATAAATTTGATGATTTTATTTTTTTAAACATGGTCGGCCACCTTGCTTGGGCACCAAGCAAGGGTGGCCGACCCCCATAAGAGGAAAGGAATATTTATTTTTTTTATAAAATTTTACAAGAAGAAAAACACTTATAAAATTTTACAAGCTCTCTTTCTTAAAGTAGGAGTTAAAAAAGGAAAGTTCTAAAAAATTAAAACCATGTTTTAAAATTTAAAACTTCTCTTATAAAATTTCCTTTTTTAACATGATGATAGAAAATTTAAATTTTAAAACTTATCTTCCTTTTTTTTCTTAAACCATGAGGATGGTTAAAAAATGAAAGTTTTAAAACTTTTAAAACTCTCTATTAAAATATGTGGCCTAATTCAAATAAGGAAAGTTTTAAAAATTAAAATCTCTCTTTTAAAATTTATAGTTTTCTATAAAGAGAAGATTTTAAAAATTCAAAACAACCCTCCTTGTTTGAATTATTATGGCCGGCCCCTATTAGCTTGATTACCAAGCAATAGGGTTGGCCCCTTGGAAGAGGATGTGGTCGGCCCTTGCTTGGTCACCAAGCATTGGACCGGCCCCCTTCTTGGTCACCAAGATGGGCTTATATTTGGATGGACTTGAGGCTATAATGAGGCTACGGCAGGGACCTAGAGGAGAAATTGGTTTTGGCCTTCCGATGAGCTTAAGTATCCCGTGCTCGCCCCGAACACACAACTCAAGTTCATCGATAATAACTCATTCCACTAGAGAGTTATTATCGCACTACCGCACCAATCCCAAATTACATTATGTAATGACCCAATTTTCCCTATTTCAAGTTCTAAATGTCCTTAAAAATATTTGGAAATGCTTTTAAAATATTCTAGAGATTTTTAGGAATTTTTAGATATTTTTATGCAATATTTGGAGGTCATTTGATATTTTTACTAAACGAAAGAAGTTTTGACAAAAAAATGTCTGAGCCAAGATTCGAACCGTGGACCTCGGACCTGAACCGAGCCTTAACCGATTCCAGCTAGCCAACTGTTCCGCAATTGTTTTGTGAATGAATATGGAACGAAATGTATTTAAGCAATAAGGAATAGGAAATAAATTGAAATAAAAGAGGCGGAAGAGGGATCAAACCCGCGATCAAGGGTTCCGGTCAAAATGTGGCTGACCAGGTGTGCCAACGGGCTATGCTAATCTAAGAAGGAGAGAAATATATTTAAGGTATAGTTGATGATGAAACCCTAGTTATATAAAAAAGGAGAACTTAGGTATTATCCCGAAATCAAATCCCTCGCCTCTCCTCTGCTCTTTCTGTGCGACGGCGTCGATTTTGCCGAGCGAAGAAAAACGAAGCCTAGCTTCGTCTCCGACGGCCGGGCAGGGTTTTCCGAGGGGTTTTCTTCACCTCCTTAAGGTCATCTCGTCGAGGGGAGCACACGGGCACAGAAGAATCACCGAGAGCTCGAGTTTTCCCGAAGCCCTAGCTGCTTCTCTTTGGTTGTAAGTCCAAGAACATCTTGGTAAGTACTACTCACCTGCGGTAGGAGTAGTTTCGATCTTTAGTTCCTTCTTTGTTTCTGGAACCATGGCACAAATGTTTTACTAGGGATTTGTTCTTTTTGTTTTTCTTCCTTGCTTTGCTTTGGGGGTTGATGGAACAGAAGGATGTCATTGTGGAATTCATTCCCTTCTGTACTTCTGTAGCATGTTGAAGTGTGTAGGTATTACCATGAAGCCCTAGGATCGGAATGTATGAGAAGGGATAGAAATTCTGTTAAATTCGGCTAGATTTTAAGAGTAGCTTCGTTTTTCATTTATTTCTCTAACTTCCAGAACATGTTGTACCGAATACTGTTGCCATATAAACCCTAAAATTTGTATGGTTGTGGAAAGATTTAGTTTATGTTAAAACTGGTTAGAGATTAAAGAGTAGTTCTGGGACAATGAATTGTTTCCCTTTACTTCACAGCATGCTTATATAGTGCAATTGCTTTCCTTTCCATTCCATTTGTATGAATTGCTTGTATGCCGTATTGCGGTTTTTAGGTTCTTTTGGCTATTTAGTAAGCGTATACAGTTATATTACAGTAGCATGTAGTTTAAGTTTTGTTACTACCTTAATATGCTGCCTTAGATTTTCTTGGTAGTATTTTCAGTGTGCATTCTTGCAAATCAAAGTGTATAAACAGCCTCATTAATTAGTGTGCAGTTTTTGGTTTTTGCTTTGCTACCTCCGTGAACATGAATAGTCATTAACTTGAGCATGCACGGTTTAGTTTTCCTTGCTACTTAATGAGCATGCACAATTTGGTACACTAGTATGTTTGGATAGATCTTTTGCTGCTGTTTTAAGGGCAAGAACAACATTTATTTAGTTAGAATGGGTTTAACATTTTCCTTGCTACTCAAAAAGGCAAGAATAACCTTTATTTAAAGCATGTAGTGTTAGTTTCTTGGTTTTCTTGAACATGAACAGATTCTTTCTAAGTATTGCAGATTTTGATATTTCCCTACTATGCATCCTAGGTTGTTTTGATTTCCCTGTTAGTTCGACAGGTATAACCAGCCGGCCCTTTGGCTGTGCAACATCGATTTCTTTGTTTTGTTGTCATTTACCCTTAGCTGGGCATGGTTTGTGTTCATTTTTTTCCTTAGCTAAGCATGAGCAGTCCTCTTAGATTTATGTTTATTGTAGCATGCTTAGAAAGTTCAGATTTGTTTTCCTTTGATTTATGTTTATTGTAGCATGCTTAGAGAGTTCAGATTTGCTTTCCTTTGATTTATGTTTATTGTAGCATACTTAAAGAAGTCAGATTTGCTTTCCTTTGCTTTATTTTTATAGCATGTTCAATTAGTTGCAATTCCCTACTTGATTGCAAAATTCAGCAATAATCCAAAACCAGCAATTCAAATCTATATCTGCAAATCACAATTTTAATACTGCAATTTTACAAAGACTTAAATCCAGCTGATTTTACAGCAGTGAAGCTCCACAAAAACAACTAAGTTAAATTTCCAAAGCAACCATCTGAAGTTCTACCACCACTATATTTCAAAGTATGCCTACTGCAGAAACCAGCTGAAACCTTCTGCACTTCAAATCCAGGGAATTAAATTCAGTTTCACTGAACTTCACTAATGACTACGAATTCCAGCAAACTAACAGGTTGTTTACACTCCTACCACTTCACACAGTATTGAAATAGGAATTTAGGTCCAATTTCTGCAAAATTTCAGAAATATACTACAGCAGAATGTAGTTTTTCACACAACAGATTTGAATAGGTAGATCATTCAAATATCAATTACAAACCAACACTTCACAGATCAGTTTAGAATGCAGTGCTAGAATCTGAAATTACAATTTCAGCAATAGAATTTGAGTTAATTCATCAATCTTAGTAACTACTGAAATAAAGCTCAACAGAAAACTTTCTCTGCAATTTCAACATTAGAAATTCATATATGTAATGCAACTCACAGAATCAGTTCTAGATATTAATTCTCAGAGACTTAAGGTTTTTCACTTCTGAATTCCTGCATCTCAGCAGCAGCAGATTCTTAATAGACCCATTACCACTGTAGCCCCATTTCCTTCATGTGAATTGTTTCCATAGCTCAATTAACAATCTCAATCAGGAGATGAAAACTAATAGATATCAGATTCTTAAACTACGTTTCAGAAATCATACTTTTGAAAATATAGCATCATCAAATCAGGAACATAAATTCCTTCAGATTTACCACATCACAAAATCCATTCAATTCAACATTCAATAGTATGAAAACTTGAATTCTGGATTCTGATATTGCTGCACATATGCAAAAAACAAAACAAAATTTATGTCACAACACACTCAAGTACTTAGATACTCAATACCAGAATTACAGCAGCAAGAAAAGCTATAGCTTCCTGGATTCAAGTTCAATGGAGTTCCAAGAATTTGATTTCTGATATAGCTTCTGTTGTGAAATTCCCATCAATTTTTTCATTCAATTCCTATAGCTTTTGACCCCAGCCCCTTTAATTTACTTAAAATGCTTGAAGATTAGAGTGTTATCATTCTGGTGCAAAAGTTTCATAATTGAAACCAGCTACTGTAATCTCAGTTTCAGAAATTAGAACTTGAAGAAATTCCGACTTGAATCATGTGGAGCCAAGTTTAATAAGGAATCTCATTTAGCACTAATTAGTATATGCAACTAATGGTGAAATAGAATTTACTTGGCAAAAGTGCTGTTCATGAACAATTTTCAGCAACTCCTTCCTTCGAACTTATCATTTACTGACTCTTTTATTTTTTAAAATGGATTCTCATTTACTTCAGCATTGTCATACACTCGACAACTGCAGAATAATCCTCTAGCTGAAATTCCTTGAGTTTGTAGCCCGTTACAAATTTGAAGCTTTCTCTTCCAACAGAATGGAAACAATCCAGCTACTCCTGCATTTCTGCATTTCCTAGCTTCTGCATACTTCTCTCTGATATGTTTCTGATGAACAGCTGATACAAACTTGATACACTTTTAAATCTGAATTCTGTTTGCTTCATTCTACAGTTTACAACCTTTCAGCCTTTTGCCATTGTTCTTTCATGTGTCTTGAACTCGTGTTCCTTGGTTGGCAATTTCTGTAAATTCATGTTCTTCATCCGTATCAAACAACCTTTTCTACTTCAGCAAACCAATATCAGCAAACCAAATTTCAAAACCTTGAAACTGTAAACCAAATTTCTGAGATTCACAATAGATTTTTCAGCATTAGGCTTCCACAAGTTGCTACTGAAATTTCTGCTTCTACATCTATCATCAGCCTTCAATTGCTGTCAACAGCTTGCAGATTCTTGGACTTAAGTTCCAAAAGAATAGAAAAAATCATGAAGAGAATAAGGAAAACATAGAGAAATGCATATGCAATTTGTTCAAAAATCAATTCTGTAGGGAAAATGTAGAAATCACTTCTACATAATAACCATCACTACTAGGAATTCAAAATCTGACAACCTGCAAACAGAATTTTGCAACTCATTTACAGCTTCATTGGTCTTCTATTTTCATATACTTGATGCTTCTAGTTTCTTGTCTGGCTTTTGTGTTCTGTTTCAGTTTGTTGGATAACTTTTCTGAGAGCAATTCAAAAATTCAGACCTCTAAATAGAGCCAAATTGAATTCACATATATCTCTTTGTGTGCCACTTTACTCTTCAAACGACAGCTACCATCAGATTAGTAACGAGCTTCACTAATCAAAAAATTACATTTACTGCTACCTAGCTTTATCCTCTGATAATAGCACTGAATTTATATCAATGATTCAACTTCCATTTCAAAATTACATCAACAGCCACAATAACAAGGAAAAGAAAAATTCAGTGGCTCAATTTTGGCAACGTCGCCAAAATTTGGTGTTGAAAGAAAATTGTGAGAAAGAAATGGGAAATTATGAGAAAGCAAGAATGATAAATATCCTTCATTTCCATGCATATAAATGTCATTGTGACTTTGAAAAGAAACTAAGCAAGTTCTAGAGTTTCAATTGTTGTAAGTGCATGTCACACAAATAAAATAATGAGGTATAGGCTTAAAGTGGTTCTCACTAGGTAATTTTCATGCAATCAAGCTTAATTGATCAAAATAGAATCCACCACCAAACTAACCAATATCATGCAAGAAAAGCATCCAATCATGTTAGATAACCTAAAATTGATGATCAAATTTAAGAATCTTTTACCATCTTAAAAATATTACTTAAGAAATTCCCATGAAGACTTTTATTCAAAATGAAAATGCTATGTACTAACAAAATGTAAAGTATGAAAGTAAAGTGTGAAAGTAAAATGCAAATGCAAAGTATGAAACGAAAGAAAGTTGCACAAAAAGAATTTATTAACAAAACATGAATTAAAATTGCAAAAGCAAGTGAAATTGGAACCAACTCCCCTTTCATTCCGGTGGTCGAAGAAGATTGAGAAGAATAATCCATGCCGAAAGTGGAGTATCTTTGTTTGCGATTAACTTCTTTTTATTGACCATTTTTCCATTGCAAATTCTCTCTGGAGGTCTCAGGCGGTTCAATGTAAGCATCCACTCCGGAAGCTTATGTTCTCCTACAACATCAATCAAAGAAAACGTCTCCCACACGCATGTGGGGTAAAAAGAAGATAGGAGAATATTAGTGTGGGTAAAATATGTATCAAGAAATGAATCACATCTAATAAAGTCAACAATTGGTACCTCAATGAAATTTTCTGATAAATCACAAGAAAAACTCACCTTTTCATGTTGAAAGGTACCTGGAGTGGTGATTGTTACCTCCTTCTCATCAAGATATGACTCAAGCTCTTGCTCTAGTGAATGTTCATCCTCATGTAGTGATTCTTGGGTGCTTGGCTCCATAGCACAAGTCCCTATACTTACATCTTCAACATCATCAGGTGATTCTTGAGGTAATGCTTCCGGTAAGCATTCCCCTACACTTAAATCATCTTCAAAAACATGTTCAGAACATGAATCGCTAACAACATCTTCATCAACAATATCAGTAGGATCATAAATTTGCATAATTACATAATCATCACAAAAAATACTAGAAAAATCATGTGAATTAATAGAAGTAGGGTCAGGCCTAACAGAATCACTACTTTCCATCTCTCCACTGGAATTACGTGCTTGCAGCTGTTTGATGGATGATACAATTTGATCCAACTGTAACTGTAAGTTCTGTATCCTTGAAAATTGTCGCTCTTGATGTTCATTCATTTGTTGCATGATCTCCTTGAGTTTCCATGTTGACTCATCCATCTGAGGATCGTTTTGTTGAAAAGGTTGTGGCATAAAATTTGTTAAAACTTCTTGAAACCCATATGAACTCTGGTAGACTGGATATGGTTCAATAAATGGTCCTTGTGCATTTTCATACCTGAAACATGAATTATCCACCCAATTAGCATTAAAATCATTTGAAAATGACTCATACCTATTTTGTTGATCCATGCTTGGGTAAAACTGATACTCAGGTTGAAAACACTGATAACTCTCCATTCCACCTCCAAAATTCTGAAAATATGGATTCATGCTAAAGAAATCTCCTGTTCTTCACTACAACACTAAAAATCAAGATTAGAAGATTCAAGAGCATAAAGATTCAATCACATGAAAATATGAACAGTAAAATCACTAAACAATTCAAGAACAATCCAACATGAAAATACAAAAAGAAATAAGCAATCAAATCAATCAAGATGCCAACAAAATAAAATCACTCAATGCTCAATCTAAAATAGACACACACTACTAGTTAGTTGTTCCTCGGCAACGGCGCCAAAATTTGGTGTTGGCCATTTTGCATGTCACAAGGCGCTCCAAATTAATTAAAATTGAAACTCATTAAAATTAAAACAACACGTGTAGTAAGGAATCCCAAGTCGTATTTTTCCAAGGATGACTAGTAAATGTGTGATTGCTATAGAATTGATTTAAATTGAAATTGAATTCCTACATCGACAAGTTTTGTATGACATTTCCACTTGATTCACATAACAAATTGGCTTCATCTAAGAAAATAATCATGATCCAATTCTTTCTCACAAAATTAGTTTCAATGGAATTCGGATTCTTTCGTTCACAATTCAGTAACAGCAAATACAACCACCAATCAAACTTGTAGAAGCCAAGTTAACATTCCACTCGAATTCATAATGAAATTCATAGTTACAAAGATTGATTGTATAGAGGATAAAATTGCTAACTAATTATCCTAATCTACAAACAAGCAGTAATAGATTGTCAGAAACATAACAAAACCTAAATCAATTCTAATGGGTTAGTGAGGTCGGGATTGGAAAGCATGTAATCAAAATCGAAAATACAAGATTCAAAAAAAAATGAAATCACAATGTAATGAATCAGATCTGATGATCTGAGAAAATCGAGCACAATTCTAAGACAAAGACAAAGAAATCTAAACCCTAATCATTCCACATCCCAAAACCGAAACCAAGCTCATTCACCCTGCTGGGAAACAGAGGTGCATCGGAAACCTCCCCTTAACACCCAACGAACAATGTACAAGCTCCAACTATTACCAGGTGACGCTCACAGCTCTTGGAAACCTCCCCTTAAGCTCACGCCCGACTGGCAATCTCATCAACCGAGGAACAAAGTTTAGATTCTGAAATTTGCGAAACTAATTCGGGTGATCAGATCTACTTAGCTTCGCTGCATAATGGAGATCGGAAAACATTCAGAAACTCCGAGAAACCTCCCTCAAAGCTCTGGTGGATGTGAAGATCGCTGATCAAGAAGAACTCCCTCAAATAGGATCGCGGAAATGAGAAGAACCCAAGACGCGGCTGAGAAACCCCCCTCTGCCACTCTTTTGTCCCGGAAGGTGAACGTCGAAGCTTGGAGATCGCCGTCGGTGAAGAATGCTGCTCTTAGATCTGGAAGTGGAGTGCGGGAACTCGGCGTCGCGGAAGAAGAAGAGATGAAGACTGTAGCAAAATCGCGAACACGCCAAGCCCGAGCACTGTAGCTTCTCACGCGGCCTTTTAAATCTCCTTAGATTCGATCCAACGACTGAGATACTTCGGAGCTCGATCAACGATAGAAAATCACCCAAAATATGATCTAGAAGTACTAATCTTCATCTATGGTCCAGATCTACTCCTTATTAGATTGGATGAGCCGGATGCTTGACGGATGGCTCAGATCTGCTTGATCTTCAATGGACGGCTACGACTGTTCTGGAGCTTGATCACCTCATTAACACTCCGGTCTGAGCACAACTTTGGTTCAGATTCATCCCAATCCAAGAACCTTTGATGTCTACAAAATAACAAACAAATATTAGCATCAAATAAAGCTGTAATAACATAATTTGCAATTAAGTCCAAAATTAATACAATGTATAAAAATGTAGTGTAAATATGAGTTCTATATATGAAAATTACATCAAACCATGATTATATGAATGAGAATAGTATAGTAAAATCATGGTTATCATTGAGCATGAGCAGTCCTCTTAGATTTATGTTTATTGTAGCATGCTTAGAGAGTTCAGATTTGCTTTCCTTTGATTTATGTTTATTGTAGCATACTTAAAGAAGTCAGATTTGCTTTCCTTTGCTTTATTTTTATAGCATGTTCAATTAGTTACAATTCCCTACTTGTTAGATATACTTACAGTGTTCGAGTAAGCTCTCTTAGGGGATTATGAGAAGTTATGAGTAGAGAAAAGACCAAGGTCTAGTTAGAAAAGATAACAAGTAATTTAAAATAAGAGGCTAGTACCCGACTTCGGAGGTTGTCGTTAAACGAATCCAGGTGACCAATTGTAAAGTCTTGGCCCTGGTAAGACCGAGGTCTTTACCCTCATAGGACTAGAGGGTCGCTACCTCAGTCTCTATTAGAGAGCGCGCATTTTGGTACTAAGCCTGGGCCCAAGAAAGAGAAGAAGAAAGTTAAATCTTAATTTCAAGTATAAGGCTATAAGTAAATGAAACAAGTATCACCTATGTTTAGAACTGGCAAGGTTTAGCTCTTTTAATTCTAAGCATACCGTATTAGTTTTCATTTGCTTTCCTTATGAGTTTATTGAGCATGATTAGCTTTATTTCCAGCATGCAGATTTATTCTTGTATATCATGAGTATGCAGATTATTTTAGTGTTTTGCTATTAGATGAGCATGAGTAGCTTTTCTTTTTAGCATTTCAGTTTTAGCATCCTTTGCATCTTATGCACTTTCGAGTTTTTGTGAGATAGTTTAGTACTTACTAAGCGTTTCGCTTATAGATTTATTTTCCTCCTACTGCAGATAAAGGAAAAGCTAAAGTATAAAGGGCAAGGCGACAAGGAAGATGCATGAGGGGTGTGTGATGCCAGGACTATGAAGAGATCTGGGAAGTTTTGAGTTTTCATGTTTAGTGGATAAGAAATAGTTGAGTTGTACTTTATGGTTTATGTCATTTGAGATTGTATTTTTATTCCTTATTTTATTGAGTTTATTCGTGTCTTAGATTGCATGCTGTGATGAATCTTGTTTAATAAGTAGTTATTTTGGTGTTTGACCTTTATTAAACTGCGTGAGAGTTTGTTATATGTTCCAGCCATTTGTGGCTGATGTATATTATATTTGTATTCCAGTTTATGGTCACCAGTACAGGGGAGACTCTGTCGAAATTTTTCGGTAGGGATTCCTCGTGGTTTCGATCACACCGGTTAAATAGAGTTAGTAGTTAAGTAACGGTCACCTTAAAGAGTAGTAGTAAGAAGGGTGGTCGTTACAGTTGGTATCAGAGCAGTTCCCATTCTCCAGCATCACACACACATCAGCATCAGCCTTGCCGTCTTCAAGTAAGAAAGTATTTAAGTTTTTTCCTTTTATGCTTTCTTTATTATTTGCAATAGAGAGTAATAGCTTATATATATGCGCTTTAGTAAGATAGAAGTTTTGTTTTTATTTATTCATACATATGTTTGTTTAGAAAGGATAGAGAAGATATCAAGCATTTTTCCTTGCATAATTAGATGGAAAGAAGAGGACACCCCTGTACTGAGGAACCAGCTCAGGAGAATAAAGTGCCCAGAGCAACTGAGCCCAATCTCTTTGAAGTTATTGCTCAACTCCAGAAACAGGTAGCAGAGCAGCAACAAGTGATTGCCAATCTGATGGCAAATCAGCAACTAGTTTCTCCCACTCCTCCAACAGTAACTGTGGAGACTCCAGGGGTAACCGAGGTTCCAGCAGCTACCCTGGGAGTCGTCACAGCATCTCAGAGACAAGAAGCTTACCTCATACAGTGGCTGAAACTGATACCAAAGAGCTTCTCAGGCACTACTGAGCCCTGGGATGCCCAGGCTTAGTTCAAAACACTGGAGAGTACAATGGATCTTCTTGACTGGCCAAAAGTCGAGAAGGGAATTTATATACTTGCAAAAGAAAAAGTGTATGATTGTTACACTTTTCCCTTTCATTTTTATTCATATTACTCTTCCGGCGGTTCCAGAAGAGAATTTAGTGGATTGCCCACCAATATATCCGAGGGACCTAGGTCTTGGAGTAGAAGTCGCCGAAGGCTCCGAACCAAGTAAATCGCTTGTGTCTTCATTTCTTTTCTTGTCTTAGTTTAATTTTTTCACTGCATACTTAATTTCAAAACAGAAGATAAGTTTTTAAAATCACGTGATTCACCCCCTCCCCCTCTCACGTGCATCGGTCCTACACAGAGTTCATCTAGGGTTTTTATTATCGATTCTTAGGACGTTAAGGAACAAGAGTTACTGCATTTCCAACTTATCAAGAGGCAATCCAAAGCAAGAAAAGAGCAATCAAAGCAAGGATCATAGTTGTAATCATTTTTTATTTCTTTTGTGACCTAGTTTGTGCTTCTTGTTGTATTTTCTTATTGTGAGCTTGTACAAGGTTTCTCCACCCCCGAAAAGTTTTTGAGAAGGAGTGTGTTCATAGTTGAGTTGTATACATGGTGTGAATCCTTGGATTATTCATCTTAAGGAGTTGGAGACCGAGTAAATCGGAGGTGTTAACATTATGGAGTCTTTGCTTGAAGTATTTGCTGTAAAACATTATTAAAGAAACGAACAAAACTATTCACCCCCTTTTCTATCTCTCTACTTGTCCTAACACATTTCTCATAAGACTCCAAAACAATTTCTAATAAAATCCATTATAAGAACCATAACATGATATGGAAAATATTATAGGATAATTGTGTTTCTAACACAAGGCGGAATAGCGATTATTCTGGAGGTCGATTTTCAACAAGGAATTTCAGAGATAACATAAGAAATTGCCAAATGCAGTGTAACGCCCCGCCTTCTACTGACTAGACTGTAAGGCCGGGGGTTACATTATGCTAAACTTATTCTTGGGCTATCACTGAATAATAAGGTGCGGAAAAGCTGAACTAATTTAAAACTCTCTGCTATTTACTATAAAATCTAGAATTTATATTCAGAATACACTTCTGAAGTTGTACATATGCTAAAGAGGGGAATCTAAACTTTCTATTTGATCAAAAAGCTGAAATTAGACACTTCTAGCTGAAATCAGACATTCCAATCGATCGGCTGATCGATTGGAGTTATTTGATCTATCCACTGATCGATTCAACGTGCTACTGTGCACGGGGTCAATTCTGGATCGATCGGTTGATCGATCCAGCCTGGGTAATCAATCCGATAATCGATTCAGAGGCTCTGTGTTCACAAAAATTAAATTCCCGATCGATTGGCTGATCGATCCATAGCCAATCGATCAGCTGATCGATTCATTAGCTTTCTGTACGCGGCAGATCGCTTCCCAGTCGATCGGCTGATCGATCGAGGACTTCTCAATCGATCAGCTGATCGACTCAGCTGCTCACTGTTCGCGGGGAATCACCTCTCAATCGATCAGCTGATCGATTGAGGACTTCTCAATCGATCAACTGATCGATTGGGTTTCTGATTTCACTGAAATCCCCCACGAATTCATACAGAACTTTTCAGAACTCAACTAAACATAAAACAATACCACTAGACAGATTATTACTTATACTTTGCTAGCTAATATCAAGATAATAAGCAGTCTAAGCATGGCATAATACCTAGTTTCACAATTCATGATACTTAGCATCCTAAAAGTGCAGGAAAGTAACAACATAAGGAAATACTAAATTTTTGAGTTGCTAGTTCCCAAAGATCTTTATTCCAGGTTCCTTCTCACACACATCTGGTCGCATTGAACTCCAGCCTCCACTAATCCATCTTCCCTTTACCTTTATCTGCAGTATAAGGAAAATGAAACTATAAGCTTGGGAGCTTAGTAAGAACCATCTACCTCACAAAAACATGCATTCGAGGAAATCATGCTGTCTTTTAAAAGATGCTATGCTGATATACATGATGAGAATCATACTAGAATACTGAAACATGGCAATCAACTACTAATATAGCTATTTGTTGTATCAACAAGAAAACTAAACTGATACATAATCTAACTTAATATTAATATTAGGTTCATGTTGAAGCTGTACCATATTCACATATCTAATTTGTGAAGTTTTGAAAATTATTTTTCATAAATAGATAAAAATACTAATCATGCTGCTGATGGGCCTGACAACTGTACTTGCTATGCGCGCATCCCTAACTAAACCCGAGGTAGCTAGTCCCGAATCTAGTAGGGTTTACTAGGTTATCTAAACCTAGGGACGACTATGGGAGCCCAACCCAAGGACATCTGAGAGTCCAGTACAGTGCCACTGATAAAAGTAAAATACTGTTTATAACTGATTTATCTCATCTTACTTTTACTAGGTTATCTGAACCTAGAGCTAGGTTATCTGAACCTAGAGGTGACTATGGGAGCCCACCCATTGGACCGTAGTCCCATATAAACTGAAGCAAGGCTATGTATGCTATTTAAAATGCAACTATGACATTTAGCTGAACTATTAAAATGTCTACTGTAGCATATAACTATACTATTCATTTTATCGAATACCAGGTGTGCTCTATCTCTACACGTGGCTGCACTAAGAACATAATGTGGACTAAGAACATAAAAGCATACGATTGGCTACTTATACTGCAGGTGAGGGGTTACTTACATCTTGCGCTAAGTTTTCTTACAATCTGATCGCTATGTTCCCGGAGAAGAAGATCTCTTCGACGATCTTCTTACGTCTACGAGTTCTTCTCGCGGAGAGGAGCGTCCTTGTATCGAAGTTGTCGCCGGAAGGTGCTCCTACGACCCTAGGGATGGAACCCTAGTTCTCTTGGGGCTTGGGCGTCGAGAGGGTGAGGAGGAGAGAGGTTCGGTGGTAAGGGTTTGAGGGTGAGGAGGAGTTGTCGATCAGAAAATAATGATAATCTCCCACTTAATTCCCTATTTATATTAAGTGATTAATACAACCCAACTAAATCTTAAATATAATTGTTCTCCTCTTCTTTCAGCACACCCCTGCTGGGGCCCCTTGGTTACTAAGTCACCCTATAAGTCATAGAGTCCATAGGTCGCGGGTTCAATTCTCGCTTAGGCTGTTTTATGTTTTTATTTAATTTTGCTACTTCTGCTACTCCAAAAATTCTATAAAAATATTCTAAAATTCCAGAAAAATAATAGAATATTTTTAAAATTAATTTGAGAATTTTTGGGCATTACATGCAGAGACGCCATGTCCCGGATTAACCGAATAAAATTGATTCAAAACAAAAGATATAGTTCTAACATCAACTAACCACAAGTTTAAAAACTCTTAAAATCCTAATAAAAAGGTGAAAATGCCTAAAAATGACAAAAATTATTTAAAACCTCCAAAAAGATTTTAAACGATATTTTTGGATTGCACCTAGTAACCAATGTTGGATCGAAAGCGCTAGGGGGGGTGAATAGCGCTCGTGACTTTCACTTGTTTCGGATTCGGAAAAATGTTCGAGTTAGAAACAACGGAAATGATAAATGGAATAAGCACAAACACAGAGAGACACCAAGAGTTTACTTGGTTCGGAGTCTAGGGCGACTCCTACTCCAAAGCCCGAATCGTTAATCGCTTTCGGTAGGCAACAACTATAATATCGAGAAAGTTGATATTTTGGTTGTGGAGTATAATTGGAGCAGAAATGTAAGATATGAGATGAATGAAATAAGGCATTATAATATGTTATAAGGTATAATCATATTGGATATAACATGATCATCATCTGATCATATTCATGAACATATATCAATAAATACCACAATCTAGCCAATAAACATAATTCTAAATATGATTGGAAACTATGCATATTTAAAAATATAAATTATTTACTTACTATGTCATCATGCTTCTGGTTCAGTCCACCACCGTCTTGTTCGATCGACCCATCCCTGGTTCGGTCTAGTCTAGCTTCCTTCTTCACTTCAGCTCGATCTAATCTGTGTCATGTTTGCTTAGTTCGATCGACCCATTAATGTGTTCAATCGACCGATCAATCAATTTAACAACTCTTCTTCGATTGAATCAACTTGGTTCGATTGATCGATCAATGTGTTCGGTCGACAGATCAACCACTTTACCTCTGGTTCGATCCACCGATTAGTCACTTAACCTTTGGTTCGGTCGACCTATCGTACACTTGGTCTGCACTAAGAGGAACCCTAAAATTCAACTAAAGCATATATATTTTTCTTTATTCATGATAGAATATTCTAGAATTTTGCTAAGGACCCTATAGGTGTTACACGAATTTTCCGGTCTTCATGTTGGACGCCCGCTCCACGACTCGTCCAGACTTTCACCTGGTTTGCGACACCAGGATTTCCACCTAGGGTTACCGCCCCCTAGGGTTTTTGCCCGAAGCTCCGACCTGCCAAGACTTTTTGCCTACGGTTACCACCCCCTAGGACCTAGGGTTACCACCCCCTAGGGTTTTCCATCTACCTAACCGCAACTAGGACTTTCCTGCAAAGCTCAATCAACATATCAAATAACACCACACCTTAACTTTGAATCCTTTTGCCATTATCAAACTCGGGTTCGATCGTTGGATACTTCCCGCACCAACAATCTCTCCCTTTTTTATTATGACAACAAAAATTCAAAGTTAAGTAAAATAATGCTATAAAGAATTTTCATAGAACAATACAAGCATGATAGTATAAATTAAGTACAGTAAGTGAAGAATTCCCCCTTAATAAAAGCTCCTCTTCAAATTTCTTTGAATTTTCTTAACTTCTTTTGAATTTTCTTATACTCTCCCCCTTTGCCATATATCAAAACTTACTTATACTCTCCCCCTAAGTTATTAGTATAACTTAGCTAAAAAGAAATTTAGATGAATAAATTTCGTTGTAACACTTTTTAGCTAAGTGGAAAAGTTTTATTATAAGTGAAAAAAATTTGGCTAAAGGAAGGTTGAAAAATAATTTAGCAGAAAGGATTTGAAAAAGGATGTAAAAACTTTTAGGATAAAAGATGTTTAACAGGAGAGAGAAACGAAATCGATTTAAAACTCCTTGATTAAATAAGTTTAGTTAAGGCCACTTTCACAGCTAACATTCAAAGAGTCCTACAGTTCAAGCATGAGTAACTTCAATTCCTTAGCCACATGTCTAACCATTTGCTATTCGCCGTTTACCTAAAGGGCAACAGTTTTCACTTGGTTAATCAAATTAAGTCAGTGATCCAGTTAGATTTGACTAAGACAAGATTACTTAACTTGATTAATGTCTTTTTAGTATTTAACGCCCAGACTTATGTCGATGCACTAACATAAGCATTCTAAAGTCCAGGCAGTACCCTATGCATCTCACACCATTCTAAGTATTTTCAAACACAAGCAAGTTAGTCCTAGTGTGCTTATGAGATGCTCTGGCTGAAACTAGGGGTATATGATTTCTAGGGGGTAAAGTCCTAGGCTAAACCGGTTTTTTTGAAAAACTAACAAAATTTGGAACTTTGAAAAATATTTTTCCTATTATTTTAAAACCAAACTGATTTAAATTTTCAAGTAAAGATAAGTCCTATTCTACTAAGCACATCTCTATTTGTCTTCTAAGTGAACTGAACTCAAGTTCAGGTAAGGGTTTTGTAAAAATGTCAGCTAGGTTTGATTTTGACTCAACATAGTCAAGTACAATATCACCCTTAGTTACGTGATCCCTTACAAAATGGTGCTTTACTTCTATATGTTTAGTCCTTGAGTGGTGAATTGGGTTTTTTGTTAGATTTATTGAACTTATATTATCAATTGGAATTTTTGTTTTCTGATATTTTAGTTGATAGTCTTTAAGGGTATGCATCATCCATAGCAGTTGAGATGCACATTCACCTAGGGCTATATATTCAGCTTCAGTAGTAAATAAAGCAACACAGTGTTGCTTTCTGCTTGACCAACTTACTAGGCATTGACCTAGAAATTGACAGCTACCACTTGTGCTTTTTTCTATCTAGCTTGCACCTGGCATAGTCTGAGTCAGAGTAGCTGGTTAGGTCAAGGGTGCAAGATCTAGGGTACCATAGTCCTACATTTAGGGTTCCCTTAATATACCTTAGGATTCTTTTGACAAAGGTTAAGTGAGTCTCTTTTGCAGAAGATTGGTATCTTGTACACATACCTACTGTGAAAAGAATGTCTGGTCGGCTCGCAGTTAAGTACAGTAGACTTCCTATCGCACTTCGATAGTATTTCAAGTCTACTGGTTTACCTTCTAAGTCTGAGTCAATTTTAACATTGGTAGCCATTGGTGTATTAATATTTTTGAGTTTTCCATTCCAAATTTTCTAATTAATTCCTTAGCATATTCAGTTTGATAAATATAAATTCCATCTTTGGTTTGTTTAATTTGTAATCCTAAGAAGAAATTAAGTTCACCTACCAGACTCATTTCAAATTCATTTTCCATTAGTTTGGTGAATTCTTTTAAAAATTTAGAGTTGGTTGATCCAAAAATAATGTCGTCTACGTAAATTTTGGCTATAAAAATATCTTTTTCTAAGGTTTTTACAAAAAGGGTTGGATCTATTTGACCTTGGTTGAACTCTTTTGATATTAGATAATTAGACAGACGTTCATACCAATCCCTAGGTGTTTGTTTTAGTCCATATAGGATCTTTTTTAGTCTGAAGACATGGTTTGGTTGTTCTAAGTCCTCAAATCCGGGGGTTGACCTACATATACCTTTTCTTTAATAAATCCATTTAAAAATACGGATTTTACGTCCATTTGAAATAGCTTGAATCCCTTATGTGTTGTATAGGCCAGCAGCATCCTAATGGATTCAAGTCTGGCTACAGGGGTATAGGTCTCGTCATAGTCTAACCATTCTACTTGATTGAATCCTTTAACTACTAACCTAGCTTTGTTTCTAACTATTTTGCCTTGATCATTTAATTTATTTCTAAAGACCCATTTAGTATCAATTATAGTCTTGTTAATGGGTTTAGACACTAATTCCCAGACTTGATTTCTTTCAAATTGGGCCAATTCTTCTTGCATTGCTAAGGTTCAGTCTGGATCTGGTAGGGCTTCATCTATAGTTTTGGATTCAATTTTGCAAATTAGAGCTATTTGGCTTAGGTTCTTGTAAGATGACCTAGTTCTTGTCACGCCCCAGAGGAGTCCCTGTCCGAAGAAATTTCGGCAGCATCTCCCCTGTACGGCGGACAATCTGAAACTTCTACATAACACATATACCTCAGCCACAGGCGGCTGAAATAATAACAATAAATAAAAAAACAATCGCCACGCAGTTTATATAGATATTCAGCCTCTGGCTGTCACAACCACGCAGTTAAATATAGTAATCACAAACAATAGTACTCTGACTCGAAATCCACCCTACTCAACTACACTCGTAAAGCTCAAATCCGACAAACTCACCTCTTCTGTCGTCCAGGCAGGCATGTCGTAAAAAAAATATTGAATAGAACATCCATCAATATCAAAAGAAAAACATACGATGTCCAAGTATCCAAATAACCAAGTACACACATAAGCAAATAAGAACCAAACCAAATGGTAAATAAATCCTCGAGGTCTGCAGGGATCTAGCACTACGTGCAGTGAGGACTAGCGACTGGAACTCTCTCTGGACAGCATCAACCTGAAAATAACAACGATGGAGGCGGGGTGAGTCCAACACTCAGCAGGTACAATTGATATGCAAAGTAAAGAAATAACACCTAACACTAATCATGCATACAGTCTCCTGATATAAGAAAGATAAAAATATGCATCTGAAGTAAACAGGAGAGGAACTGTATTAACCAGGACCCGGTATAAGGACAAACAGTCCGAAAGGTATAGAAGACATGTATGCATGTCAAACATAGGTATCCAAACAATATGCAGCATATAAATGCAGCAAACACAATCACAAACAATAAATGCATCATGCATATGATGCCAATGTCATGGTCACCCCTGACGCCAGTCAGCCAACTCATAACAAAAGTGGGACCGAGTGGGTAGAGCTGTGACAACCGTGCACTCTGCATCACTACCCCTGATAAGTGACCGAGTGGACGGGATGCTGTCGGAGTACATACGTACTCCTACCCCAAACCGGTACGCTATGACGGGGAGGAATCTCTAACGTGCTACACGCTGCGTCACACTACCCATGAGCGGATCAACGGAGCACCGGAAGAGTCAAACTGACATGCTACCACGCTGTGTTACGCTACCCATGAGCGTCACAACGGAGCACCGAACAGTGATGAAAACTGACAAAGTGCTCGACAATAATGGAGCAATCTCTCACACAGCATGCAATCATGCGAATGATGCATGTCACTAAGCATGGTAATATGCTAAATCAATCTCTGGACATATGATAATGTGCACCAAAGTAAATAAATCATATCAAGGTATACTGATCACATAAGGTATCAAACCTAGGTCCTGACATGGTAAAACATGGTTATATCACTACCCATGAGCATGTGAAATCAGATAGGTATCAACCTGAAATGCAAACAAACAATCAATTAAACAGGTCACATGTATTGGGCAGTGATTAACCGAAACAAATAAGAAACACAATTAATGCAACATGTTAATTTCATTACTAAGCATATCAAAGACAATAAGTCAAAAGTACCCACCTCCGATAAAATGGTCCAATCCGGTAATCGAGATACTCGTCTCGCGTCAAAACCCTAAGTCACGAACAAACAGATATATTTTATTTAGCTACAATTTACATAAATAGCTAAATAAATTCTTAAGAACTATTTAGGGCAAAACCCTAAACTAACCTACTAACCATATAATCCAAATTCACTACAAAATGTATCACGATCCTACACTTTACCTCAAATTACAGCCGCTGATTGTTGCTGATCGTTTACTGCTAAAATGAGGGCTGCCGGAATAGGGGCAGCTGCTGGAAACTGTGGCCGGAGTTACTGCTATCTCAGTTTTGTTGCCATCACTACCCAAGAACAACAACAACACAAGATTACCTTCAAATTCAGTGATCCACTAAACCCTACACCTGCAGACCAGGTCAGAAAGGAAATCAAGAGTGAAATCAAGTGTCACAACCAACTCACCTTGTTGGCTCAGCAGAAAGGAACTAGGGCAGAGATCAAACTCGGCAGGCAAGGTGGTGTTGGCACTGGGGTTCGGCACAGAGGAGGGAAATACAGCCGTGAAGACGGCTAGAACTCGCGCTGGCCAGTGACAAAGACCTAGGGCACAGCAACTGGGGGCGGCAGTGTGCAGCAGTGAAGAGGCTAGGGCAGAGGTGGCCGGCGGTGGATCTAGGCACGGCGGCGGGTCGGAGTGGCGGCGAGGCGACTAAGGCTCGGCGGCGGGCCAACGCTAGGGCACAGAGGCACAGAGAGGAGCGGCACTGCTCCGGGCGGGGGAAAGAGGCGATCGGCGCGCGTGAGGGAGGAGAGGCTAGGGCATGGGGTGGCGTCGGGAGGACATGCTTGGCTTCACCGAGAAGAGGAGAAGATGAAGGGAGAAACCGCTACAGCCGGCGGTTAGGGCAAAGAGGAGAAAAAAAACAAGGCGGCGTCGGGGAGAAGAGGGCTCGGGCGCAAGGCTTCGACAGGGGAAGAGGGAAACGGCGACAATGAGAAAACTGGAGGAAAAGAAAAACAAATAAAGAAAAGAAATAAAAGAAAAAGCAAATTTTTCCTCGCTTAAATACGTAGCCTAAACAGGCTTTTCCGGATCCCGTTTTTTATCCCCGTCAACTCGTCCGTACAAGTTCGGAAAAATTCCTAAAAATTCCCTTATTAATATCCGCTTATTTTCCGGTATTTTACAGTTCTAACTCCTTGAGTTGGGTCACCCAAAATTTGGTCAGGTGAGTGATGAGTACTTGTTCTAGTTGGTCTTATATTTGAGTTGGTAATTGGTTCTTGTGATTCATTAACTTCAGGTTGAATTTCGTCATCATCTTCCGTGTTTCTTGAATTAGTATTTTATGTATTATTATTTATTATATTGGGTGATTGTGTGTAACGCCCGAAAATTCTCAAAATTATTTTAGAAATACTCTATGATTTTTCTGGAATTTTAGAATATTTTTAGGGAATTTTTAGAGTAGCAGAAGTAGCAAAAATAAATAGAATCATAAAATAGCCTACGGGGGAATTGAACCCGAGACCTATTGGGTCCTACGACTTATGATGGACTCTAGTAACCAAGTGAACCTAGCAGGGCCGTGCTGAAAGAAAAGGGAGGCAATTAAATTTATATTAGAGTTGGGCAAAATTACCCACTTAATATAAATAGGGAATTAATAAGCGAAGAGTTATTTTTAACGTAACCTTTCCTCACCCTCACCCTAGCCACGCCGCCCCCTTCTCCTCTTCTTCTCTCGACGCCAACCACAAGCACACCGAGGGTTTCGTCCCTAGGGCCATAGGAGTACTTTCCGCGACGACTCCGACACGAGGACGCTCCCCTCCGCGAGAGGAACGCATAGACGCGAGTAGATCGTCGAAGAGATCTCTCCTCCGGAAAGCCTAGCGATTAGATTTGTAAGAAAATCTAAACAGGAGGTAAGAAACCTCTCACTTGCAGTATAAGTAGCTTCCGTATGATTTTTATGCATTAGTTTAATTATATGCAGTTTTAGGCACACAGGGTGTGCAATTTGTGCACACCGAGTGATTGATTAAATGCTTAGCTCAGGTAAATGCCACCTTAGGCATTTTAATAGCCTAGATAAATGCAATAGAAGCATTTTACAGCTCATGTAGTCTTGCTGCAGCTTTTATGGGACTAGATGTCCAATGGGTGGGATCCCACAGTCGCCTCTAGGTTCAGACAACCTAGCTCTAGGTTCAGATAACCTAGGAATAGCAAGACGAGAAATAATTAGCTATGTTTAGTATTTTACTTTCTCAGTGGCACTGTACTGGATTAGATATTCATTGGGTTGGGCTCCCATAGTCGTCCCTAGGTTCAGCTAACCTAGTAAACCCTACTAGATTCGGAATTTGTAACCCCGGGTTTAGTTAGGGATGCGCGCATAGCACGTACAGATGCCGGGCCCATCAGCAGCATGATTATTATTTTAATCTACTTATATATATAGTTTTCAAGATTTCATAAAATAGTCATGTGAATTCAGGACAGCTTTAGCATCAAAATAGTATTAGCTTTGTTGGAGTGTATACTGAAAGCCTAAGCTTTTGTAAACATTTGTTTTGAATAAAGAATCGCATTTGGTTAAATTATCTACATTTGTTTGTAGTTGTTCAATTAATTTATATTGTAGATAACATAGCATGTGGTGTCACATGCAGAAGATAATGTTATCAGTACCTTATAAATTATAAACAGTAGCTCACGACCAAAATGGAAAGGAACAAATCATTAGAAGGTCGTAGTGTAATTAGGTATTAGTTTATCTTGACTGTATAATTACACTAGTACACTTAGAGTGTATTGAGTAGGACCATTTGAGGTCGTTTCTTTTATACTGACTTTATAAAGGAACAAAGACCTCAGTTATTATGGAAGTGTGTGCTCTTAATCCTAATATAATAACAAGCACATATATTTGATATTTATTTCTTTAATTTATCAATGGGTGAGATTTAGTTCGATGAATCAATAAGCCCGATAAATTGGGAAATGGTATCACTTATAGTGTGTGTTGTTGATTATAGAAGGAAACTGTGTCCTAGAGATACTAGGTTGATAATGTCCTCAAGAGGAGCTCATAAGGATTGTCATGTTAAACCCTGCAGGTGGACTTAGTCCGACATGATGATAAGGTTGAGTGGTACTACTCTTGGACTAAGATATTAATTAAATGAGTTGTCAGTAACTCACTTAATTAGTGTACATTCGATATCTTAAACACAGGGAAACTAACACACTCATAATAAGAAGGAGTCCAAAAATGTAATTTGGGATTGGTGCGGTAGTTCAATAATAGTTCTCTAGTGGAATGAATTATTATTGATAAAATTAAGTTGTGTGTTCGGGGCGAACACGGGATGCTTAATTTTATCGGGAGACCAAAACCAATTCCTCCTCTCGGTCCCTATCGTAGCCTCTTATTTATAGAGTACTATACCCACCTATACCCACTTTCTATACCCATCTAAAGGGGGTCAGCCAAGCTAGCTTGGGAACCAAGCTAGGGCCGGCCTAAGCATGAATTGGGGTGGCCGGCCCTAGCTTGAACCCAAGCTAGAGGGGCCGGCCATATTTATTTAAAAAAAAGAATTTTAATTTTAATTTTTATTATGTGGAAGGTATAATTTATTAAAGAGAATTAAAATTAAAATATCTCTCTTGTAAAAGATTAAAGAAAGAGATTAGTGTTGATACAGTCTGACCTGGATGTTGTTTTGCTGTTGACACTGATTTAAGTTTGTATCAGATATTTAACTCAGATTAATTACTAATCTAGGTTGACTAGGTTGACCTGATTGAGAAAGTCCTAACTGGGATGTTAGGCAGTTGGAAAGTCCTGGTGAGTGAAGCCAGGCAGATTGGAAATCCTGGTGAGTGAAGCCAGGTGAAAACCCTAGTGAGTGAAGCTAGGTGCAAGTCCTGGTGAGTGAAGCCAGGCAAGGGAAAATCCAGATGGATCAAGGGTGATCGGACATCTGGTGTTGAAAAGTCCAAGAAGAAAGCTTGGCATGCAAAGTCAGAGAGGGCTCGGTAGCTCGTTCTCTAGGACCAGATGAAGTCGGAGAGAGCTAGGGAGCTCGTTCCTCCGGACTAGGTCAGAGAGGGCTCGACCCGGACTGAGTCAAGAAGCTGGATCGGTCTGCGGACCGATCCAGTGAAACCTTGGACACCGGATCGGTCTGCTTACTGATCGGTCTGCAGACCGATCAGAAATCGATCGTGCCCACTGTGATTTTACTGATCGGTCTGCGGACCGATCAGAAATCGATCAGTAGCCCATTGTGATTTTACTGATCGGTCTGCGGACCGATCAGAAATCAATCAGTAGCCTACTGAGATTTTACTGATCGGTCTGCAGACCGATCAGGAGACTTTAAGCACTGGGACGAGCGACATCTGATCGGTCTGGGGACCGATCAGGTTAGTGCCTGATCGGTCCGCAGACCGATCAGAAGCTACACACCTTCGGAAAGAGCGACACCTGATCGGTCTGGGGACCGATCAGATTAGTTCCTGATCGGTCCGCAGACCGATCAGAGACGATCCAGAAAGCATGGATCGGTCTGCAGACCGATCCACAGTATGGCTTGTTTTGCATGTGCTTTCTCTTATTGTTTCTGATTCGCAATTGCTTTTACCTATTTCGTTTCTAACCATCTACTGCAAGCTTTCTCGAAGTTACAGGTTACAGATTACTTGATGTTGGGTGAATTCAAATTAAGGATCATTAGTAGAAGGCGACGAAAAAGCTTTTGCTGTGTCTCGCTGCGGACAAACCAGTTTTGGTAGCAACGTCTCGTTTGCGATCTGCTGGCAGCCGTTTGGTCGAAATCAGCTTGACTTGTGCTGATAGGTTCAAGCTCAGAGGTACCAGTGGAAACGAGGATGCCATTGGTGGGAGCTGAGACAATCAGACAAGGAAGAAGCGTGATTGGCGACGTCGGGATTTGCAGGGATTTGCTGCAGGTTTGGCAGAGATCCGTTACAGAGCAGAGAGGCATATGAAGGTGGAGAGGAGAGGCTCTCGCGACAATGCTTCGTGTGCTCTTGCTGTGAAAAACTGTGGAGAAAAACTCTCTGGAAGATTGAAGCAGTGTGCTTGTTCTTCGCTGATTGTGGCTGTGAGCTTCCTTTGATCATTTTCACTTGAGCCACTGTAAGTCTTGTGCTTAATTTCTTCTGCTGTAAGACTTTGTGGAGAGGTTACTCCACCGAGAAGGAGAACTCCTTTAGCCGGATAGCCCGGGTGTGATCTACCGAAAGATCAAGAGGATTCGTCCACCTTACGGACACGCCGAGGAGTAGGGGCAAGTTATCCCGAACCTCGTAAATCGATTAGTGTGCTGTGCTTTCTTGTTTTAGTTTTCTAATTCCGCTGTGCTAACAAAGTTCTTGAAGTAATTTGTGTTTAGTGTTTTTCAAAGAGGCTATTCACCCCCCTCTAGCCATCTAAGGTCCCAACAAGTGGTATCAGAGCCTGGTGCTCTTCATCTGGACTAACATTCCAAGGAGCAACAAGATGGCCATGAAGGAAGGATTCAGCACCAACAGACCACCGTTCTTCGATGGAGCAGATTTCCAGTATTGGAAGAGTCGCATGGAGTATTACCTCAAGACTGATATCTCCATGTGGTTCTCGGTCAAGGAGGGATTCTCACCTCCAAAGGACGAAGAAGGTAAGGAACTTGACTCATCGAGATGGTCAACCGAGCAAACTCGCAAGGGACAAGCCGATGCCAAGGCGGTTGTCACTTTGCAATGTGGGATAGCCAAGGATCAACTTGTCAAGGTTGGTCCTTTCACAAGTGCGAAGGATCTATGGAACAAGCTCATCGAGCTCCAAGAGGGAACTCGAGATTCTCGGATTGCCAAGAGGGACCTATTCTTGAATCAGCTCCAAAATCTAACCATGAAGGACAATGAAACGGTGAGTGAACTTCATGGGAGATTCAAGGAGATCATCAATGGTCTCCACTCCGTGGATGAACGGGTAGAAAACCGTGACCTAGTAAGGTACGCTCTTAAATCTTTTCCTAGGAATGCCTTGTGGTCATCCATGGTAGATGCCTACAAGGTATCCAAGGATCTTTCCATTGTTAAACTAGATGAATTTTTCTGTGAGATGGAACTTCATGAGCTTGCTAACAAAGGTCAAAAGAGAAGGGTATTGCTTTATTTGCAGGACCAAAGAGCAAGGATGGAAGAAGGAAGAAGGAAAAGAAGAAAGAAAAGGAGATTTCCTCATCCACCTCTTCTTCCGAATCCGATGATGAAAGTGGATCATCATCAAGCGAGATGGCGAACTTCGTAAGGAGGATTATGAGAAGAGGCCAAAGATACAAAGGAAAAGGTAAAACTAATGATCAAAATTTTGATAAATCTAATGTTACATGTTATGAGTGTAGCAAGAAAGGACACATTCGGAGCGAGTGTCCGAAACTAAAGAGGAAGGAGGAACGAGCCAAAAAGAAGGAGGAAAGAGCCAAGAAGAAGAAGGCTCTCAAGGCCACTTGGGATGAGTCCTCATCAAGCTCATCGGAGGAAGAAGAGAAGATTGAAAAGAGCACTCGGCAATTGGCACTCATGGCAAGGGAAGAGTCAGAATCCGAGAGTGATGACTCAAGCGCTTCAACCACGGCTTCATCATCTTCGGATGATGAAGAGGTAACCTCTTCTCATATAGAAAAGTGTTATAAAACTATCACTCACTTATCTACATTGCTTAAAAAGTCAAAAACAGAAAATAAATTGTTGAAAGAAGAAGTAAAAACCTTAAGGATCCTTAGGGAAGATGAGGTCGATGACCTACATCTAGAAGTCCTTGAGGATGAGAACAAGGCCTTAAAGGGTGAGGTTGAGAAACTCAAGAAAATGCTTGAGAAATTCTCAACTAGCTCTAAGACTCTAGACATGATTCTAAATGCCCAAAGGGCAGTTTACAACAAAGCCGGGTTAGGGTATCAACCCAAGGAGTCGAGTTTCATTTCTCTAATGTCTAGAACTCAAAATAGTAGATCACATGTTTCTAGAGTTCATGGAACTAGGAAAGGTATGACCAAGGCATGGGTTCCTAGGTCTTTCGTTGTAGAAGCATTAGGTCCCAAGATTTGGGTACCTAAAACCTCTATTTTTCGTGTATTGTAGGCATTGGTCGAGGGGAGCATCTATCAACTTGGTTTGTTGATAGTGGATGCTCCAAGCACATGATGGGAACAAATCATCGTTTACTACCATTCAAAACAAAAGTAGAGGTAATGTGTCTTTTGGTAATAATGGTAGCCTTAAGGTTGTAGGAATTGGAGACATTCATATATCCGAATGTCTTCATATCAAGAATGTCCTTCTAGTCAAGGGATGACTTTTAATCTCCTAAGTGTCAGCCAATTGTGTGATACGGGTTACACAATTGAATTTCATTCAAGTCAATGTTTGGTTAAACACATTGACACACTTGACACGGTACTAGTAGGCACAAGGGTTGACAATATTTATCAAGTATCATTTAAAAGTGCTACTAATGCTTTGATTAAGTGTTTCATGTCGAAAGAAGAAGAGTCTTGGTTATGGCATAGAAGATTGGCACATGTAAACATGAAGAACATCTGGAAGTTGGCCAACCAAGGATTAGTGCGAGGCTTACCAAGCATCAAGTTCCACAAGACCAAACTATGTGATGCATGTCAAAAGGGTAAGCAAACAAAAGTTGTCCATAAAGGTAAAAGCAATGTAAGTACATCTATTGCTTTAGATTTATTGCACATGGACCTATTTGATTGCAGTAGTGTAATATCATTGAATGGAAGTAGATATTGTTTGTAATCGTTGATGATTTTACTAGATACACATGGACTTTCTTCTTGAAACATAAGGACCAAACTATAGATATTTTTATTTCCTTTTGTAGAAGAACTGAAAATGAAAAATCGACAACAATTAAAACCATTAGAAGTGATCATGGTGGGGAATTTCAAAATCATAGGTTTCTAGCGTTTTGTCAAGAAAAGGGATATAGGCATGAGTTCTCTACTCCAAGGACCCCACAGCAAAATGGGGTTGTGGAGAGAAAGAACCGAGTCCTACAAGAGGCTGCACGAAGCATGCTTCATGAGTACTCACTACCGAGCTACTTATGGGCTGAAGCTGTGAATACAGCTTGCTATGTGCAAAATCGAGTTTTAATACATAGGTTTTTAGGAAAGACTCCTCATGAACTTTGGTTTGGGAAACCGCCTACAATTAAACATCTTAGGGTGTTTGGTTGTAAAGTGTTTATCTTAAACACCAAGGACCATCTTGGGAAGTTCACGGCTAAGGCTGATCAAGGGATACTGGTCGGGTATTCTCTTACCAGCAAAGCCTATCGAGTCTACAATGAGAGGACTAAATTGATTGAAGAGTCCTCAGACGTAGCATTTGAAGAAATCCCTAAATCAAATGATCAATCAAGGGATGTAGGAGAAATTCAATTCGAACTTAGAAATCTAAGTTTGAATGATCAAAACATTGGAAGAGTCGAAGTTAAATCTGAAGATGATGAGCAAAGGCAAGAAAGGGCTTAATCTGATCTCTTGCCTGTGCCGAGTGAGACCATTCATGAGGCACCATCAACACCAAGACAATCTAAGATAGCCTCTAGTCATCCCCAAGACCAAATTGTGGGAGACATTCAACAAGGGGTTAGGACTAGATCATTCTTCAGAAATGAGTCGAATGAGGTTGCTTTGATCTCAGAAATCGAACCTAGACTAGTTGATGAGGCATTGCATGATCCTGATTGGGTCATAGCTATGCAAGATGAGTTAGGTCAATTTGAAAGAAGCCAAGTGTGGGACTTGGTTCCTAGACCTAAGAAGACCACCATTATTGGAACTAAATGGGTCTTCAAAAATAAGTTAAACCAAAAGGGAGAGGTAGTAAGAAACAAGGCAAGACTAGTAGCCAAGGGCTATAGTCAAGTTGAAGGCCTCGATTATGATGAGACCTATGCTCCTGTGGCACGATTGGAGTCCATTCGTTCAATGCTAGCTTTTGCTGCACATAGAGGTTTCAAGCTCTATCAAATGGACGTTAAATCGGCCTTCTTAAATGGTTTCATTAAAGAAGAAGTCTATGTTGAACAACCACCGGGGTTTGTGAATACCGAAGCTCCAGACCACGTGTACAAGCTCAAGAAAGCACTTTATGGGCTTAAACAAGCACCACGAGCTTGGTACGAAAGGTTGTCGACATATTTACTAGAAAAGGGTTTTGTGAGAGGCCAAATAGACCCAACACTATTTCTTCGTCGAGATGGTGAAAATATTTTTGTAGCCCAAGTATATGTCGATGACATAATTTGTGGCTCAAATAACAAGGGCTATTTAAATGAATTTATCACTCACATGGAAAGTGAGTTTGAAATGAGTCTTGTGGGAGAATTGACATTCTTCCTTGGACTAGAAATCAAACAAACTAGAGATGGCATTTATGTCCATCAAGCAAAATACACTCAAGAGATGCTTAAGAAATTCAAAATGAGTGATTCTAAGGAAGTATCCACTCCTATGGCGACGAGCACTCGTCTTGACAATGATGAGAGTGGAAAATCAGTTGATCTAACGCAATATAGAAGCATGATCGGTAGTCTTCTATATCTCACAGCTAGTCGAGACATACTCTTTCTTGTGGGCATGTGCGCTAGGTATCAAGTCCGTGCCAAGGAATCTCACTTAATTGCAGTTAAGAGAATTCGAGATACCTTAAAGGCACAATTAGAGTAGGTCTTTGGTACCTCGTATGAATCATTTGACTTGATAGGTTATACCGACTCCGATGGATGCAAATTGGATCGGAAAAGCACGAGTGGGGTTGCAATTTTTAGGTTCATGTTTAGTTAGTTGGTCAAGTCGGAAGCAACATTGTGTTGCTCTCTCCACGACCGAGGCTGAATATATTGCCATGGGAGAGAGTGTATCACTGGGGGTGCGCCGGATCCACACCCTAGAGGATTATGGACTCTCTTATAAGGGTGTACAAGTGCTATGCGACAACATTAGCACAATCAACCTAACTAAAAATCCAGTCCATCATTCGAGGACCAAACACATTGAAGTGCGTCATCACTTCATAAGAGATCACGTAGCTAGGGGAGACATTGTGCTCACATATGTTGAGTCAAAGTCAAACCTAGCCGATATCTTCACAAAACCCCTTCCGGAGAATGAATTTAGTCATTTAAGGAGGGAGTTGGGAATGTGTTTGGCTCCTTAGGTCATTAGAACTTCACCATGATCAATAAGGACTATTAAAATGACAAGAGTAATTGGGAAACTGATTTGGGCAATTTGGGGACATCTCACACAAACGATAAGGTTTAACAAATTGTTTTTGTTTGCTAGAAATGGGGTGAGATGCTAGGAACAACCAATTTATTCAAAATGTATTATGCATCCCTTGAATAAGTAGGTTGAAGAGACATAAATTGAGTATGGGGAAGGTCATTACATAATTCATGTGTATTTGACTCCTAGATCTTACTCATATATTCCAACCAAGGAATCTTGGTTGGACTTTTGCCTAGAAATTTTTCTAATCATGGTTGATGGTTGATGGTTGATGTGTTGATTGGTATTGTTGTTTGGTTCATGTCATGACTTTTGATTGATAAAACGATAGGTTATTAAAGGAAATAATAATAAATTAGATATATTTTGACAAACTTGAAACTTGTCTGAAATCTCAGTGTTTGTAGTCGGATTTGAAAGTCACAAATTATAAACAAATTCACACCATAAGAGCTCATCGTTAGGACATAGTTATGCTTGTAGACTCTCAGGGTTCTAGATATTGATTTTGAAAGTTTTACTGGAGAAACTTCTACGAACTATCAAACATATCTAAGGATTTCGGTTACTGAAATCACTGAAAATTTCAGTATCAGACACTGATCGGGCTACAGCCCGATCAGGAGAATATGGATCGGTCGACAGACCGATCCAAAAACTTCCCAATCTTTCTGTCTGTAATCTGATCGGTCCAGGGACCGATCAGGTTATTTTTGTGCGGCTCACTGATCGGTCCAGGGACCGATCAGGATAATCTGATACGCATAAGGCTCTTCTGATCGGTCCATAGACCGATCAGTGGTTCCATTGGTTAAGGCTGTGACTTAGGGGCTTACTGCTCGATCTCTGATCGGTCTACGGACCGATCAGGAAGTTCCCTGATCGGTCTGGTGACCGATCAGGGGCTTCGCTGAATGCTACTGATCACCTTCTGATCGGTCCACAGACCGGTCAGGAGGTTCCCTGATCGGTCTGGTGACCGATCAGGGGCGTCGGATACCTTCTGATCGGACAACCGTCCGATCATTTCTTCACTGTACACCCATCTTAACCCTTAAAACCTCCCGATCCCCTCTTTCCCTCATTCACGCGAACCCTAGCCGACTCTTCCCACCAGCCCACCCTTTCTCTTCTCCTTGCACGCCGGAGCTCCAGCCCTCGGAAGCCCTAGCCGAGAGTTCCATGGCTCCAAGGTAACTCCTACCTCTATAGAACTTGGCATTGTGTTTTCATTTCTCATCTTCTGTTGTTGTGTTTGTCTCGGTTCTTATTTGTTGGTGGCTCCGGTGCTCACTCATTGCCCCATTTTACCCCATTGTATCCCCTTAGGAAGAAACCCACTGATGGTGAGGGAACCTCTAAGGAACCAACCAAGACATCCAAATCCAAAACTCCTGCTGCTTCTTCCCGACCCCAACCAGCTAGTTCCAGTAGATTCCCAAACCGCCAGTCTGAGCAAGCTTTTCAACAGAGGACTTTCAAATTACTCCCTTGTAGGTCCGTGGATAGAAAATTCATGGACGAATTTTGCCCACAAGTGTCCGAAATCATAGCATACTATAAACTCGATTCACTAGTCTACTTGGAACGAGATATCAACTATGACCTGGTCTCTGAGTTCTATAATAACCTTCATGAGACTAGTGATCAAGGTTTTAAAACAAGAGTTGCTAAGCGGACTCTTGATTTCAGTATCTCGTCTTTCTTTGAGTATCTCGATTGTCGGAGGTGTTCCGGTGAGGTTTTTTCGATATTTCCTGACCTACCAGAACAATTACTTCCACCGTTTGATATCTCACCTGACGACATATACGAGTACTTCTTCAGACAGCCTAGACAAGGGCTAGATGAGCTAGATGTTGACTTCCCTACTTTTGCAGCCTTGAGATTATCTCCTCAAGATTACATTCTTTTTAAAATTGTCACGAACTGCCTTCTACCTATCACATCTAAACCCTTATCTGAGATCCGACCATATCATTGTCTTATACTCTATGGTTTGCGTCGGCGTCTCGATTTTGATATCATGTCGAGCATCTACTCCTCAATCATATCATATTCTCAGCCTAGCGGCTTCACTATTTATATGCCTTATGGGCATATAATTACTGATTGGCTTGAGACTCTTCAGGTTGATGTCTCTAAGGGTAGAATAATCAAAATGGTCAGGATTGCCGACTTGGAAAAGGGCATTTTCCAAGTCCGGAATCATAGGGCAAAATGGGATGTTCGGTGGAAGGATGGGAGAGCTTTAGGTGAGTTACCACGGGACCTCCACGACAGGTTGCAGCTCCTCCTAGCGAGGCGGATCCTGATCTGCGCTGGCGGATCGCTGAGTTGGAGAGCCGATTTGATCGTCACGAGGAGATGGTGGCTGCAGTTCGATGGACTATGCTTACGGATTGACCAGCGCTACGATGCGTGGCATATTGACTTCGATGATATGCGTAGTCATCAGGTGGTGACACAGCAGTTGCTACTCGGATGGATGGCACGCTACCCGCCTCCGCAGTCTTACCCAGGCTATTCATCCTCCAGCGTGCCGCCTCAGGATTTCACCCCTCCTGCCGATGATAGCAGTGTTCCTCAGTGTGAGGATGTTGATTGATACAGTTTGTTTGTTGGCTGTCTGTATTTTGGATGTTCTTTGTTGGTCCTTATGTCGGACCTGGATGTTTGTACTTCTGATGCTACTCATATATTTATGCTACTCGGTTTTATATTTGCTTGCTCCTTATTATGTTTCATTTTTTATGCTGTTCCTATGCCATGATTTGATTGTATCTTTTGTCTTTCTTACTGTCATATTGAGACCTTAGAGGGAACTCTAGGTCGGTTAAGAGAAGGCAGTATGGATTTAGGGGGAGCCTTTTGAGTTTTTGTCACCTCATTTGCACCTTTTCGGTGTTTGACAAAGGGGGAGAGGATACCTAAGTTTAGAAATGTATGAAAGCTTGATTTTAGGGGAGAGGATAACGGGAAGGATCCTGATTCCCGTCATTCACTTGGTGGTGTATCCGTCTTAGGGGGAGGATCCCGATTTCCCTAAAATTATGGGTAAATGAGCATTTCTGATCTAAACTTAAATCGTGTTGTCAAACAACAAAAAGGGGGAGATTGTTGATACAGTCTGACCTGGATGTTGTTTTGCTGTTGACACTGATTTAAGTTTGTATCAGATATTTAACTCAGATTAATTACTAATCTAGGTTGACTAGGTTGACCTGATTGAGAAAGTCCTAACTGGATGTTAGGCGGTTAAAGTCCTGGTGAGTGAAGCCGCAGATTGGAAATCCTGGTGAAGCCGTGAAAACCCTAGTGAGTGAAGCTAGGTGCAAGTCCCGGTGAGTGAAGCGGCAGGGAAAATCCAGATGGATCAAGGGTGATCGGACATCCGTGTTGAAAAGTCCAAGAAGAAAGCTTGGCATGCGAAGTCGAAGAGGGCTCGGTAGCTCGTTCTCTAGGACCGATGAAGTCGGAGAGAGCTAGGAGCTCGTTCCTCGACTAGGTCGAGAGGGCTCGACCCGATCGAAACAGAAGTCGGATCGGCCGCACCGATCCAGGAAACTTGACACCGGACGGTCCGCCGACCGATCCGGAAATTAGACTGATCGGTCCGCCGACCGATCAGAATTAATCGATGGCTATCGAGCGCTATCGACGGTCGCGACCGATCGAATCGATCGAGCCCATCGGATTTTACCGATCGGTCCGCGGACCGATCGAAATCAACCGAGCTCATCGAGATTTTATTGATCGGCCCGCACCGATCGTGAGACTTTAAGCACCGACGAGCGACATCCGATCGGTCCGGGACCGATCAGTTAGGCTCGATCGGTCCGCACCGATCGTGGCTACACACCTTCGAAAGAGCGACACCGATCGGCCGGGACCGATCGATAGTTCCTGATCGTCCGCACCGATCGTAGACGATCAGCATGGATCGGTCCGCACCGATCCACAGTATGGCTTGTTTTGCATGCGCTTTCTCTTATTGTTTCTGATTCGCAATTGCTTTTACCTATTTCGTTTCTAACCATCTGCTGCAAGCTTTCTCGAAGTTACAGGTTACAGATTACTTGATGTTGGGTGAATTCAAATTAAGGATCATTAGTAGAAGGCGACGAAAAAGCTTTTGCTGTGTCTCGCTGCGGACAAACCAGTTTTGGTAGCAACGTCTCGCTTGCGATCTGCTGGCAGCCGTTTGGTCGAAATCAGCTTGACTTGTGCTGATAGGTTCAAGCTCAGAGGTACCAGTGGAAACGAGGATGCCATTGGTGGGAGCTGAGACAATCAGACAAGGAAGAAGCGTGATTGGCGACGTCGTGGACGGTTGCAGGGATTTGCAGGGATTTGCTGCAGGTTTGGCAGAGATCCGTTACAGAGCAGAGAGGCATATGAAGGTGGAGAGGAGAGGCTCTCGGGACAATGCTTTTTGTGCTCTTGCTGTGAAAAACTGTGGAGAAAAACTCTGAAGATTGAAGCAGTGTGCTTGATTGTTCTTCGCTGATTGTGGCTGTGAGCTTCCTTTGATCATTTTCACTTGAGCCACTACTGTAAGTCTTGTGCTTAATTTCTTACTGCTGTTAAAGACTTTGTGGAGAGGTTACTCCACCGAGAAGGAGAATCCTTTAGCCGGATAGCTTCCGGGGTGTGATCTACCGAAAGATCAAGAGGATTCGTCCACCTTACGGACACGCCGAGGAGTAGGGGCAAGTTATCCCCGAACCTCGTAAATCTCTGAGTTAGTGTGCTGTGCTTTCTTATTTTAGTTTTCTAATTCCGCTGTGCTAACAAAGTTCTTGAAGTAATTTGTGTTTAGTGTTTTTCAAAGAGGCTATTCACCCCCCTCTAGCCATCTAAGGTCCCAACAATTAGATCTCTTTCCTTATTTGTAGATTGGTGAGATATTTTATTTTCTCTTTAAAAATTATTCACATGTTGTAAAATTAAAATTATGAAAATTTCTTTTTATCAACCATGAAGAGATTTTAAAAGGAAATTTTATTTTTTTAAATTTCCAAAGACAAATAAGGAAGTTTTAATTGTTGATTAAAATTATCCTATTTGCTCTACATGAGGTGGCCGACCACATACAATTAATTAGGAAAATTTATTTAATTTTTCTTAATTAATTGTTGTCAAGGAAAATTAAGGAAATTTTATTATAAATAAATTTCCTAATTTACCAAGGCTAAGGAATATAAAAGAAGGGGTGAGAGTGCCTTCATGAGACAACCTCTATTATTTTCTCTCCCTCTTTTCCTTGGTGTTGTGGCCGGCCATCGTCCTCTCCCTCTCTTCCTCTTGTGGTGGCCTAATACTTCATCCCTCTTGGAGTTCTTGTGGTGGCCGGATACTACTTGGAGAAGAAGAAGAAGAAGAAGGAGAGAAAGCTAGCATTTCTTGGAGCTTGGTTGGTGTTTTGATCTTCTTCCTTGGTGAAGCTTCCTTATTGTTGGCCGAACCTAGCTAGGAGGAGAAGAAGGTGGTTGGTGGTTTCTCATCTCGGAAGATTGTTGTCCACACAACGTCCGAGGTTAGAAGAGGAATACGGTAGAAGATCAAGAGGTCTTTCTAAAAGGTATAACTAGTAATTTTTCTTTCCGCATCATACTAGTTATTTATAGAAATAATACCAAATACAAGAGGCTTACGATTCTAGTATTTCGAATATGTTTTTCGATGTTGTGTTCTTTTGTTTTATTTTTCCTTGTGATTTTATTGTTCTTTTCGGTTAACCTAAAGTTATTTTAGGAAATTAAATATTAGCTTTCCATAAGAGGTTTTGTCTAGTCGGTGGTGGTTGCTCCCATATCCAAGAAGGTCACGTGCCTCGCCACATCAGTACAGGGAACCAATTATGGAAATTAATATTTAATGGAATTAATAACTTAAGGTGACTTGGGTCGAACGTGTTAAGTTCCGCAGGAGATCCAAGTCAAAACCTAAAAGAACAAATAGATTAAGTTTTGGATCAAACGTGTTAAGTTCCGCAGGCGATCCAAAATTTAATTTAAAAGAACACATGGTAGCTAGGAAAAGGTTCAGACCTTTGTACAAAATTTTTGTACAGTGGAACCTCTAGGTTTTCCGAGTAGCAACCAACAAGCTTAACTCAGCTTTTGTACCAGTTTAGTTTTCTGTTGATACAACATGATAGTTTATGACTAGCTCTTATTGCCATGATCAGTTTCTTAGTCCTATATGTTGTATGCCTTGCCATGCTTAGCATTTTCAGTATGTGTTTCAAATAGCATGTTTTAAAAACATAAATTGCATCGTATGCATGTTTTTGTGAGGTAGATGGTTTCTTACTAAGCTCTCAAGCTTACAGATACTATTTTCCTTATACTGCAGATAAAGGTAAAGGGAAAATGGACTAGCGGAGGCTGGAGGTCAATGCAATGATGAAGATGTGTGTGGAAGGAACTTGGAGTAAAGATCTTGGAGAAATTAGCAAACTAAGACTTTAGTTTTCATATAGTGTTATTTTCCGCACTTCTAGTTATTTTAATGTTTGAATCATGAAAGGCCTAGTTAGATTGTTAGTGCTCATGCTTAGAATGTCAGTTAATCGTTATTAGCATACTTATAACCAGGTTAGAACTTGTATATGTGAATTTGGCACGAAATAGTGCTGAAATCAGAGTTTATTGCGAAATCAGAAATCCCAATCGATCGGTCGATCGATTGGAGGCTTCTCAATCGATCAGCCGATCGATTGAGAATTTCGTACCACGAACAGAAAGCTTCTGGATCGATCATCCGATCGATCCGGATGCAGTCTGTCGCGAACAGAAGGCCCTGGGATCGATCGCTGGATCGATCGGGGGAATTAGCCTCGCCAACAGAGAGCTCCCGAATCGATTCTTAGATCGATTGATTAGCCTGGATCGATCAGCCGATCGATCCAGAATTTTACCCGAGTACAGTAACGAGCTGAATCGATCACTAGATCGATTCGACCATTCCAAACGATCCGTGAATCGATTGGGAGGCCTGATAACAGCTGGAAAATCCTTAGCTCAGTTCCTTGACCATGGGGGATGTAGAATATGTCATGAATAGTTAGATTACACCCCTTAGCACACATAGAATAAAGAAATGATAATAGCTTAGCCAAGTTTTTAATTAGTACAGCTTCCGCATCTAGATTTAGCGATGGTCATGGATATAGTTTAGCACAGTATAATGTGACGGTCCGGCCTTACAGCCTAGCCAGTAGAAGGCGGGTCGTTACAGAGTGGTATCAGAGCAGAAAAATCCATACTTCCTACACACACATCGGCATTGAACCTACAGCTTCCAAGTAAGAAACGTCTCTCACTTTATTATGTTCTTTCTTTCATGTTTATAGATATTGTAGCATGTTGATTGGTGATAGTGCTTAACATGATAGTGGTAGTAGTTGTATAAACATGATTGCTTTAGTTATGTATGTCCTTTGTTCCTTTAGAAATGGCACGAGCACGCCCAGCTAGAAGGGCACCAGCTACTGAGCCCCAGCACGAGGCAGGCAGTTCAGTGCCTCCCCCAGACCTTACAGCATTAGTGGCTCAGTTACAGCAGCAGCTAGCAGAACAGCAACAGGAGATAGCCACCTTAAAGGTTAATCAGCAGAATACTCCCACTGTCACCCCGAAACCAAATCTAGCAACCCCAGTAGTTATGGAGGTTCCACCAGTCCAGCCTACAGCACCAGTGGCCCCAGCAGCAGAGGCAAAGAGACAAGCCTATCTGATCCAATGGCAGAGAGTCAAGCCCGAGAACTTCTCAGGCACCAGTGAACCATGGGATGCTCAAGCCTGGTTCAAAACACTGGAGAGTACGATGGAGCTTCTGGACTGGCTAGAACATGAAAAGGTGAAGTGCACCTCCTTCGGCTTGACAGGAGATGCACGTATGTGGTGGGAGAGAATCAGAGCGAAGCACCCAGTGAACCAGATGACATGGGCAGACTTCGAGAAAGAATTCTTCGAGGAGTTCTTTCACATGCGGGTCACAAACCGCCACTACGACGAGTTCACTGAGTTTCGTCAGGGCAACCTATTAGTAGAGGAAGCCGTGAAGAAATTCAACAGACTGGCTCGTCTATGCCCTGAACTAGTCAGCACAGAAAAAGAACGAGTCCGGTTGATGCTCAAGATGCTGAGGCCGGAAATAGCAATGAACGTGGCAGGCGGCGTTCATAGGCCGCAAACCACTGAGGAATTAGTCAACAGTGCTCTGACCACCGAGCACTATCAGAACAATATCAAGCAGCAGAAACAAGTTCTCTCAGAATCCAAAGGGCAAGGAGGCTCAGGTACTCAGAAACAACAGGGCCACAGTTCTAACTGGAAGGGGAACTCCGGCAACAAGCGCAAACCAGGGAGTTACCCAAAGGGAGGACCAGCCAGCAAACAGCCTAGCTATCCCAAATGTGCTACTTGTGGGAAATTTCACCCAGGAGTTTGTCGCAAGGGCACACGAGGATGCTTTGAGTGTGGACAGGAAGGGCATATGGCTAAGCAGTGCCCAAACAAGACTAGTCTTCCTCAACCACAGCCGATTCAGTACGGAGGCCAGCCAGCTCAATTACATCAGATGCAAGCCGCTCTAGATGGTCCACACATCAGCCAGGGCAGACTAGAAGCCCCTCCAGCTATGACCAATGCGAGGATCTACTCACTCACCAGAGAGGACGTAGCAAATACCTCGACAGTTGTTACAGGTTAGATTAGTATTTTACAGCAAAGTACAACTGTCTTATTCGATACTGGGGCAACCCATTCTTATGTATCTAGGGCATTTTCTGAAAAGTTAGAAATACCTCCACAGGTACTCCGTGGTCAGTTTTTGACAACACTACCTTCAGGAGAACTTATGGCATCCACGCACTGGCTCAGAGCAGTGCCAGTCATTATAGCAGACAGGGAGCTCTTTTGTGATCTGATAGTGCTAGATATGACTGATTATGATGTCATATTTGGAATGAACTTCCTAATCAGATACGGTGCCTCTATCGAGTGCCGTAAATAGAAAGTCATATTCCAACCTGAAGCAGGAGTGTAATTTGAGTATAGCGGAGAATCAAAGAGAAAAGCGAAGAAATTTCTCTCAGCTCTGAAGGCACAGAAATTGTTGGGTTCAAGATGCACGGGATTTTTAGCACATGTAGTCAATGTCAGTCAGGACAAGGACCAACGGCTAGCAGAGGTCCGAGTCGTATGTGACTACCCAGCAGTCTTCCCTGAAGAGTTACCAGGCCTAGCACCAAACAGGGAGATTGAATTCGAGATAGAACTCGTTCCCGGCACAAATCCTATCTCCAAAGCACCTTATCGCATAGCTCCAGCAGAACTGGAGGAACTTCATGAGCAACTACACGAGCTGCTTGACAAGGGCTTCATACGTCCGAGTCACTCACCATGGGGAGCGCCTGTATTGTTTGTGAAGAAGAAGGACGGGAGCATGCGCCTGTGCATAGACTACAGAGCACTGAACCAAGTCACCATCAAGAACAGGTATCCTCTTCCCCGAATAGATGACCTGTTCGATCAGCTAAAGGGAGCAGCAGTGTTCTCTAAGATAGACCTCAGATCAGGTTATCATCAGGTGAAAGTTAAAGAAGGGGATATACCCAAGACAGCATTCAGGACTAGATACGGACACTACGAGTTCATAGTCATGCCCTTTGGCATGACAAATGCCCCAGCTACTTTCATGGACCTCATGAACAGAGTATTCAGGGACTACCTAGATAGATTTGTTATTGTGTTTATCGATGACATTCTTATCTATTCAGGAACTCAGGAAGAACACGCAGAGCACCTGAGAATAGTATTGCAGATCCTCCAGCAGAACCAGTTGTACGCCAAGTTCACGAAATGTGAATTTTGGTTAGATCAGGTAGCCTTCCTGGGTCACATCATCTCAAGGGATGGTATCATGGTAGACCCTAGTAAAATAGAAGCTGTGAGTAACTGGAAGAGACCTAAGAACGCTAGTGAAATCAGAAGCTTTCTGGGATTAGCAGGCTATTACAGAAAATTCGTAGAGGACTTCTCCAGGATAGCCTCCCCACTGACAGCTCTCACCAGAAAGAACAGAAAATTTCAGTGGACAGAGGACTGTGAGAACAGCTTCAGCGAGCTAAAGAGGAAATTGACCAGTGCTCCTATTTTGACTCTACCAGAAAACACAGACAGCTTTGATATTTATAGTGATGCCTCTAAATTAGGACTAGGAGCAGTACTGATGCAAAATGGCAAGGTGATCACCTATGCCTCCAGACAACTCAAGGAATATGAGAAGAATTACCCTACTCATGACCTTCAGCTTGCAGCAGTGGTGTTCGCTCTCAAGATTTGGAGACATTACTTGTATGAAGCTCAGTGCAGAGTGTATACAGATCCTCAGAGTCTGAAGTACTTCTTCACTCAGAAGGATCTGAATATGCGACAGCGTAGATGGCTCGAGCTGGTCAAAGATTATGACATAGACATCCTCTACCACCCAGGAAAAGCCAATAAGGTGGCAGACGCACTTAGCAGGAAGTCCGATGCTACCTTACTATCCCTAGCAGCCATGTCACCGCCCCTACAGAGAGAGATCACAGATTTTGGTCTCGAACTTATAGTGGGACAGCTCTCTACTATAACATTAGCATCTACCCTGCTTGGTGGCATTCAGACAGCTCAGGAGCAGGACCCTGAAATTCAGAAAATCAAGCAGGGGTTAGCAGAATCAGAAAATAGAGAATTCAGAGTGTCCGATAGTGGGGTACTATACTTCGGTGACAGACTCTGTGTTCCAGATCAGGAGGAACTAAAGAGGAAGATTTTAGATGAGGCTCACAGGACTCCTTATGCGATGCATCCAGGTTCCACCAAGATGTACCAAGATCTGAAGAAACATTTTTGGTGGCCCGGGATGAAAAGAGACATCGCTAGATATATTAGCACCTGTCTGACCTGTCAGAGGGTCAAGGCAGAACATCAGCGACCAGGAGGAGTTCTATAGCCTATCCAGATCCCAGAATGGAAGTGGGAAGATATTTCTATGGATTTCATAGTGGGACTACCCAAAACCACGAATGATTTTGATACCATCTGGGTAATAGTTGACAGGTTGACTAAATCAGCCCACTTCTTAGCTATCAGAATATCCTACTCCATGGAACAGCTAGCTCAGTTGTATCTCAGGGAGATCGTCAGATTGCATGGAGTCCCACGGACCATTATATCAGATAGAGACAGTAGGTTCACCTCTCACTTCTGGGAGTGTGTACAGTCAGCATTGGGTACTAAGTTGAAATTTAGCACAGCTTTCCATCCTCAGACAGATGGTCAGACGGAGCGAGTAAATCAGGTACTCGAAGATATGCTCCGCGCATGTGCCCTAGACTTCAAGGGAAGTTGGTGCAAATATCTGAGTTTAGCAGAATTTGCATACAACAATAGCTATCAGGCCACTATCGGTATGGCACCTTACGAGGCTCTCTATGGGCGGAGGTGTAGATCTCCAATCTGCTGGTATGAGAGTGGTGAACAGAAAGAACTAGAACTTCAGACAGATCTAGTGGCAGATACCACAGCAGCTATACAGCAGATCCGCCAGAGGATAGAGACAGCTCAGAGCCGCCAGAAAAGCTATGCTGATACACGGCGCAGACCCTTAGAGTTTTCAGTTGGGGATTCAGTGTTCCTCAGAGTAGCTCCCATGAAGGGAGTAATGCGTTTTGGGAAGAAGGGCAAACTAAGTCCCAGATATGTGGGACCATACCTTATCACTAGAAGAGTTGGCAAGGTAGCATATGAGCTAGAGCTACCACAGGAGATGTCAGCCATCCATAATGTATTTCATGTCTCTATGCCACCCAAGTGATTGAGCCCCAGTCGGTACCAGTCCGCGAAGACCTCAGCTATGACAGTCGGCCTATTCAGATAATAGACCGAGCAATTAGGAAATTACGGAACAAGGAGGTACCATTAGTAAAAGTCATCTGGCAAAGTCACACAGCAGAAGAGGCAACTTGGGAGACAGAAGCCAGTATGAGACAGAAGTACCCAGAATTGTTCTAAGTTCGAGGACGAACTTTTTATAAGGTATGGGGGATTGTAACGCTCGAAAATTCTCAAAATTATTTTAGAAATACTCTATGATTTTTCTGGAATTTTAGAATATTTTTAGGGAATTTTTAGAGTAGCAGAAGTAGCAAAAATAAATAGAATCGTAAAATAGTCTACGGGGGAATTGAACCCGAGACCTATTGGGTCCTACGACTTATGGTGGACTCTAGTAACCAAGTGAACCCAGCAGGGCCGTGCTGAAAGAAAAGGGAGGCAATTAAATTTATATTAGAGTTGGGCGAAATTACCCACTTAATATAAATAGGGAATTAATAAGCGAAGAGTTATTTTTAACGTAACCTTTCCTCACCCTCACCCTAGCCACGCTGCCCCCTTCTCCTCTTCTTCTCTCGGCGCCAACCACAAGCACACCGAGGGTTCCGTCCCTAGGGCCATAGGAGTACTTTTCGGTGACGACTCCGACACGAGGACGCTCCCCTCCGCGAGAGGAACGCATAGACGCGAGTAGATCGTCGAAGAGATCTCTCCTCCGGAAAGCCTAGCGATTAGATTTGTAAAAAAATCCGAACAGGAGGTAAGAAACCCCTCACCTGCAGTATAAGTAGCTTCCGTATGATTTTTATGCATTAGTTTAATTATATGCAGTTTTAGGCACACAGGGTGTGCAATTTGTGCACACCGAGTGCTTGATTAAATGCTTAGCTCAGGTAAATGCCACCTTAGGCATTTTAATAGCCTAGATAAATGCAATAGAAGCATTTTACAGCTCATGTAGTCTTGCTACAGCTTTTATGGGACTAGATGTCCAATGGGTGGGCTCCCACAGTCGCCTCTAGGTTCAGACAACCTAGCTCTAGGTTCAGATAACCTAAGAATAGCAAGACGAGAAATAATTAGCTATGTTTAGTATTTTACTTTCTCAGTGGCACTGTACTGGATTAGATATCCATTGGGTTAGGCTCCCATAGTCATCCCTAGGTTCAGCTAACCTAGTAAACCCTACTAGATTCGGAATTTGCAACCCCGGGTTTAGTTAGGGATGCGCGCGTAGCACGTACAGATGTCGGGCCCATCAGCAGCATGATTATTATTTTAATCTACTTATAAATATAGTTTTCAAGATTTCATAAAATAGTCATGTGAATTCAGGACAGCTTTAGCATCAGAATAGTATTAGCTTAACTCAGCTTTTGTACCAGTTTAGTTTTCTGTTGATACAACATGATAGTTTATGACTAGCTCTTATTGCCATGATCAGTTTCTTAGTCCTATGTGTTGTATGCCTTGCCATGCTTAGCATTTTCAGTATGTGTTTCAAATAGCATGTTTTAAAAACATAAATTGCATTGTATGCATGTTTTTGTGAGGTAGATGGTTTCTTACTAAGCTCTCAAGCTTACAGATACTATTTTCCTTATACTGCAGATAAAGGTAAAGGGAAAATGGACTAGCGGAGGCTGGAGGTCAATGCAATGATGAAGATGTGTGTGGAAGGAACTTGGAGTAAAGATCTTGGAGAAATTAGCAAACTAAGACTTTAGTTTTCATATAGTGTTATTTTCCGCACTTCTAGTTATTTTAATGTTTGAATCACGAAAGGCCTAGTTAGATTGTTAGTGCTCATGCTTATAATGTCAGTTAATCGTTATTAGCATACTTATAACCAGGTTAGAACTTGTATATGTGAATTTGGCATGAAATAGTGCTGAAATCAGAGTTTATTGCGAAATCAGAAACCCCAATCGATCGGTCGATCGATTGGAGGCTTCTCAATCGATCAGCCGATCGATTGAGAATTTCGTACCGTGAACAGAAAGCTTCTGGATCGATCATCCGATCGATCCGGATGCAGTCTGTCGCAACAGAAGGCCCTGGGATCGATCGCTGGATCGATCGGGGGAATTAGCCTCGCGAACAGAGAGCTCCCGAATCGATTCTTAGATCGATTGATTAGCCTGGATCGATCAGCCGATCGATCCAAAATTTTACCCGAGTACAGTAACGAGCTGAATCGATCACTGGATCGATTCGACCATTCCAATCGATCCGTGAATCGATTGGGAGGCCTGATAACAGCTGGAAAACCCTTAGCTCAGTTCCTTGACCATGGGGGATGTAGAATATGTCATGAATAGTTAGATTACACCCCTTAGCACACATAGAATAAAGAAATGATAATAGCTTAGCCAAGTTTTTAATTAGTACAGCTTCCACATCTAGATTTAGTGATAGTCATGGATATAGTTTAGCACAGCATAATGTGACGGTCCGGTTTTACAGCCTAGCCAGTAGAAGGCGGGTCGTTACATTGTGAGATGGTATATTAAATTAGTTAGATTGAATTGATGTGAAGATATTTAAATTGAATTTATTTTAAATTGTTAGACTAAATTCAACCTAAATCCATCTCACCTGATTCTAAGTTATCAATCAGGTAATCAAAAGTAATTTTGTGAGATGGTTGAGTTTGTTTGAGTTAAGTACCTTTTGAAGAATAATTAAGGTAATTAATTTTGAGAAATTTTAAGTTAATTATTTTTTTTTAACTTTAAGTTAGTTAATTTGAAACTTTAATTTTAATTTTAATTTAATTTAATTTAAATTTAAATTTTAATTTAATTAAATTTAATTAAATTTAATTAAATTTAATTTAATTTTAATTTAATTTTAATTTTATTTTAATTTATTTTTATTTTTATTTTAATTTTAATTTTAATTTAATTTAATTTAAATTAAATTTTAATTTAATTTTAATTTATCCTTAGTCGTCTCACCCAATCTAAAATTTTCAATTAAGGGATCTTATAATTTTATGAGATGAATTAGGTTAAATTATAGGGTTTGGTTTAACTTTGTGTTAGATTCAGGTTTAGTTTTGAGATCAACAAATTGACATTCTTCGGATAAACTTCTGGGCTATGGTGAGTCACTTGGACATCATTAAAGTAACCATGCCTTCGAGGTTTTCCAAATAGTCCTATTCACTGAACTTAATACAAAACCTTGGTCTAACTTGTTATGATCCATAAAGGGTAGTTTCGGTTAGTTCCACTTAGCTAAATGCACAGGTCGAATCCATATCTTCCTAGACATGCATAGACTAAGCTTCCCTAACATACTATCATCCAAAATTTCACCAGTACTATAGGGCAAGTTAAACTCGTTCCCTTTCTAATTAGTTCTAATTACGCTGTCGGGTAGCTTGGTTTGGGTTATCCTATCGAGTAGGTTAATTTTGGAGGTGCCAGCTATTCTGGAGCTTCCACCTAAATTATTGATAATTTTATATATTTTATTTAATTTATAGATTAGATTTTTAATTATATTTTAATTATATTCTTTTAATGATTTATCTGTTTATTAATACAGTTTTTCTTTTAGCTCTCCCTGGATCATAGCCTCGATATGGTCTATCAATGTAATGTATTTGATCCTTGGGAACCCAATATTGACCAAGTCCAACTTGATTAACTAAGTTGGACTTGGGTACCTAGGCTTGAACTATCTTACTATTTGGTCTATTAACTAAAGATAGATAGGATCGATATTTAGTTTTAAATCCTAATCCGAATCTGTTGTAAATGACTCTTTGTTTTCCAAGAATTAGGTCAAAGTTCTTGGAGCCCAAAGAAAACCGTTCCAACATTTTCTTCAAATCCTTGACCTGAGTTTTCACGCTGGAATTTTCTTCCTCGAGCTTTTGGACTTGAGTTGAGTTTCCAGTCTGAACTGGGTCAAGCAAGGATTCGAAGTTGGTCACTTCTTTAAGGGTTGTTACCTCCTTTAGAAGTAACTTGATCCTAATATTTGATTTTACTAATTTTCGCATTAAATAATTTACTAAGTTGTGTAAACGCGGGATACTTACAGCGGGGTCAGGCCCTTCGGAAACGGATACGGATCTGTGGCTTCTATCGGATTCAGCTTCCAATTCGTCCTTGCTTCTAGATTCTTTGATGTAGTCCCCGGGCTATCATCACGAGAAAACTCATCTGTTTGAGTTCTTCGTCGTCGGATTCTTCCGAGGATAACTCGTCCCAGGTCGCCTTCAAAGCCTTCTTTTTCCGTTGCTGCTTCTTTGCATCCTTTTGATTTGGGCAGTTGGCTTTGATGTGTCCCTTCTGATTATAGCCGTAGCATGTCACTTCGAATTTTACCTTTGACTTTGGTTGAGCCTCCTTGGATTGAATTGCCTTCTTGAGGTCCTTCTTGATGAAGCCTTTCTTTTTCTTGTAGAGTTTCTTTACTAAGTTAACGAGTTCAGTCGTAAGTTCATCTTCTTCATCGTCTGAGTCAGGTTCTTCTTCTGACTCTGGTTCAGTTCTGAACCTCGACTTCGGTTCGCGCATTCTGCTGCTACCTGCAACCAAAGCTATACCCTTCTCGATCGGGCGTGCATTAGTCTGCTCATGCAATTCAAATTCAGAGAAGAGTTCGTCTAATTTAATTGAAGACAAGTCCTTGGATACCTTATACACATCTACCATAGATATCCACAAGGTATTCCTAGGGAAGGCGTTGAGTGCATACCTTATTACATCTCTGTTCTCCACTTTCTGTCCTATTGCATGGAGTCCATTCAGCAGATCTTGAATTTTGGCATGAAGCTGGCTTGTTGTCTCTCCTTCCTGTATTTTGATGTTATATAATTTATTGAAAAGCAGATCTCGCTTACTTACCTTGGTTTCTAATGTGCCCTCATGTAGTTCGATTAGTTTTTCCCATAGCTCCTTTGCACTTGAGAACAGTCCTACTCTGTTGAGTTCCTCCTTTGTCAGACCACACTGGAGTATGCAGGTTGCCTTTGCGTTCGCCTCTACTTTCTTTATTAAGGATGCATCATAGTTCTGGTATGATACTAATTTGCCTGAGCCGTCAAGTGGGAGTTCGAGGCTTGTCTTGGTGATCATCTAGGCTTTGAACTGGGTTTGCAGGTACGCCTCCATCCGACCCTTCCAGTACCCAAAATCGTCTCCGGTGAAAAGCGGTGGTCGAGCAGTGCTATAATCTTCTTGAAGTGCCATTTTAACGCCTGCACACAGAGAAAGGGGGAAAAAAAATCTGTTCCAAGACTTGGTCTTGAATTAGTAGTGCGGGATGTATAATAAAAAAATGAACTTGAGTGGTGTTGCACCAACTTCGAGCGAAAGTTTATTCGAAAAAAAACAGATTGGAATATAGCAATTATGCTAATTCCAATCGACTCCGAAAAGTTTAAAAGACACCACGAAAAAATTGCTTGATTGGTGGTTGCACCAAATCGAAGCTACCCCGCTCTGATACTAATTATTGGATCGAAAGTACTAGGGGGGGTGAATATCGCTCGTGGCTTTCACTTGTTTTGGATTCAGAAAAATGTTCGAGTTAGAAACAGCGGAAATGATAAACAGAATAACCACAAACACAGAGAGACACTAAGAGTTTACTTGGTTCGGAGCCTAGGGTGACTTCTACTCCAAGGCCCGCGATCGTTGATCGCTTTCGGTGGGCAACAACTATAATATCGAGAAAGTGTACAAGTATAACAGTTTACAGCTCAAATTAAGACAGTACCGACAGTACAAGAGATGAATGGAAATTAGTCGTTAGTTGTCAGAGCAGCAGAGTGTTGCTTGAGCGTTCGGAGCAGTATATGAGTGCACAGGATGTTCTGATCGAGTTGATTTTAGGCTACTTCCCGAGGCTCCCTTTTATAGGCTCTGCAAGACTGATCCGGATCCCCAAGTTTTGGCATCAGGTTTGACCCGAGGCAGATCGGTCGACCGATCCCCGCGTTCAGTCGACCGATCAAGCGGTCTCCTCCTATCCGATCCGCCCGATCTGCTTGCTCCGCTTCGATCTGGTCAAGAGTTATCCCTGGTTCAGTTGACCGAAACCCTGGTTCGGTCGACCGATCCCCTGGTCGAGCCCAGTCCACTCGCTGGAAGTCCGATTAGCTGCTTTGGGGGTTCGGTCGATCGATCCTGGTCAATTTTGACCCTGCACAGAATTTGTTAGAAACGTTTTCTTGTAAAACAGAGTTAGAATATAGCAGATATATAAGTAAATAGATTTACAGTCTTTGGACTGTCTGATTCTGACTTTAGATTTCTGACCGGAAATCCTAGGTCGAACCGACGTCTACTGTTCCCTCTTCCGGGGAACGCGTCCTCACCTACTCCACTCAGGAGAAGTTACCTTTTGTCAGTTCGGTCCTCTAGACCGACTGGACTTTTGCTCGGCGCTCGAATCTTCTGGTCTTCATGCTGGACGCCCGCTCCACGACTCGTCCAGACTTTCACCTGGTTCGCGACACCAAGATTTCCACCTAGGGTTACCGCCCCTAGGGTTTTTTCCCGAAGCTCCGACCTGCCAAGACTTTCTGCCTAGGATTACCACCCTCTAGGACCTAGGGTTACTGCCCCCTAGGTTTTTCCATCTGCCTAACCGCAGCTAGGACTTTCCTGCAAAGCTCAATCAACATATCAAATAACACCACACCTTAACTTTGAATCCTTTTGCCATTATCAAAACTCGGGTTCGATCGTCGGATGCTTCCCGCACCAACAATCAATTGTAGATATCTGAACATGTTTTAATTTCATATATTGCGCATCCTATGACTCAACCCAAGTTAAAAATTATGACCTCCCAAAACTTGAGTCCCCTTATATCAGTCACTCCGGGTTGAAGAGAATTCATCCTTGAGTTTAAACTAGTGTTATTAGAATCCACAAAACAAGGACTTAAGTGTTTCATATTAAAGACATCAAATGTCATCAAGTGACTAGAAAGGTACAACCTATAAACATTATCATTGATCTTCTATAATATCTGACAAGCTTTAATCTTTCAATTTTTAAATGGCGACAATGACTATCAACCCGAATCTTATACTTGGTATTGTTCTCATGAATATGACCCCTTTCCAATAGCTATATCAACTGTCATTGTAATTCTTTAGCCTCCTTGGGACTGAGATGATATGCTTGTTAATTAGGTAAACTCCCCTAGAACAATGTCAATTAAATGTTGGATCTCTCATAAGTGGTAACCTAAGAGGAAAATCATTTGGCATCAACTCGGCAAAAATTCCTAGTAGCTGCTGCACTTCTACTGGTAAATCAAGGTATATGGTTATTGCATTGTTCTTACAAGGTAACAAAGCATATACTATGTCTCCATACTTTATCTCATTGAAAAATCTGGACAAAAAAGTAGGTTATATCATTCACTACTGAAATAGGAGTGGTTCCTTCTCGCCGGGGAATCAACATAATCTTTTTTCCCTTGATGCTAAATCCATTGTGAATAACAATTTGATCATATTGCCAAGGTTGATCTAATAATACATGATGCTAAGGGTATACGTATTCTTTTATCCATCGTGAATAACACTTCGATCATACTGTCAAGGTCAATCCAATATATATGACATACATCTATAGCCACAATATCACACTAAGCATTATCATAATATTTGTTATCAATTGAAAAAAATATGAACATCACCTATCGATTGTTCCCTCACTACCTTTATTCAACCACAATAACTTGTATGTCTTAGGATGGAGCACTACAACAAAATTGCATAAAGACAATACCACAAAGATAATGGTTTTAAGAAAAACTATTGTAAATTTGGCAAAAGATAACGATTTTTGATAAAGTCATTGTCTTTGATGCAATAATTACCCCAAAAAATAATCTTAATAATAATTGAGACAATAATACAATAGACTATTATCAATAAAAATATTTTTACAACACTTAAAATAACATTTCATAAACTGTTATGGTTGTGATAATAAAATAATGATTATAAATGGTTGTCAATCAAATTCTAACCATTGTGTTTCCCCTCGTCAAAATCCTAAACCAATAAACTCTTAGCCTCTGTTTGGATGGGGTGAGGTAAGGTTCATTAATGGAAGGGGATGAAAGGGGAAGGGAGGGAAAGGAAAGAAAAGTAATATATTTATCTTACCCTTGTTTGGAAGGGAGGGAAAGTTTATGTGAGAGGAAAGGGATGGAATGAAGGTTAAATATACAAATTTACAAAAATATCCTTTTATTTTTTTAATAAATCTGCATGTGAAAAAATAAATAAGGATATAATTGTAATAATTTCTCCTTACCCTTCCTTACACCCCAATTTGGAGTGTAAGGAATTTCGCTTATTCCCGAGCATTGCAAGGGGAGGCTTTACCCTTCTCTCCCCTTCCCCTTCATAGCTCACTCTCTCCCAAACAAGGATAAAAATTCATTTTACCCATATTTACCTTTCTCTCTCCTTTACTCACCTCCTCCCTCCCAAACAGAGGGTTAATGACCACACTTCTCCTCACTTTAACTTCAGTGTGACACCTCCATCCCTATAACCTTTTCTCCATCTCCCCTCCATGAACCCTAATTTTAGAGCTGCCTCCTTCTTCCTATGACTCATCTCCTTGCTCTCTTCTCCCGCTAAGAGTTCTTCCTATTTGTCTTTCGGGTTTACAAGTCAGTGGTGAGCAATTTTGGTACTTCACCAAAAGTTTCCTCCCCTTCAACCTCAGTATAGAAAGTCCTTCTCGATCTCCAATCTCCTCTTCTTTTATTCCTCTACAAGTTGGTGCCGAGTGGCGGCAACGGTGCTAGTGGTGGAGGACATGTGGTGTGAGAAGATTTAGATCAAGCAGATCGAGAATTCCACGAACAAGCAGGTCACCTTCTCTAAGCACCGCAATGGGATCATTAAGTAGATGAGAAAGATCAGCATCCTCTACGAAGAGCAAGTCTCTGTTGTCATATTCTGAAGCTCTGGCAAGATGTTCGAGTACTACAGCCCCTCCACAATGTGAGTTTGCACACGATCTGTTTGTTTTTCTTATGAAAGAAAAGAAAACCTTTTTTGGCTCATTTTTTTGTGTGGTAAGTGAACTTTGAGACTCTAATGATGCTTGCGAATAAAACTGTGTCAGATTGTCAAAGATTTTGGAGAGCTCCTCGATAAACTTCGATGAAAATATCTGGGATGCAAAGCATGAGGTAACATTGCCACAACATAAAGAAAGAAAAAGAGATTGCTCCATTTCATTATAATAGGGGGGATTATCGATTGCAATGTTGTATAACTTGTGAGATGAATAAAGTGGCGAACGGAGCAAACTGTCATGATCCCACTCTTTTCTTGTTTGATCCTTCTATTTCTTTTAACTTCAACCATCTCTGTTGTTGGATCGTGGTGAAGCGAGGAAGTTGAATTCTTTGTTCATTCGTCTCTTGTCCCTAATCACTTGCTTCGTCTGGTTCGTGTGAGGTGCTCCTTTTATTTTCATTGTAAAACTTTGTGTTCATTTCTTGATTGCTCTGTGGATTTCATGGTACCGAGAGTGGAGTTAGGTTTTTTGTTGCGCTGATTGTTTTCCTTTGACTTTCTAGTTTTCGTCCTTAGGGAATTGAGAAATTGATATTAACGACATCGTCGATGTAAACTTAATTTTATTACTATATTTGTTGGTCAACAATAGATGAAAGTTGTTTTTTCTTCGCTCCATCTGGCATATTTTTACCTAGAGGAGTTTTCTATTTGTTCAATTTGTTACTCACTTTAGCTCTTAATTTGGTTCATTATTTGTTTGATCCATGGGCTTCTTTTTTTATGCTTTATGGTTTAGTTTGCAATTATTGCTTTATGCTTGGCTGTATTTGTAAGCAACATTTTGTATAGAAAGTAGATTTTATGGTTTTGTTTGTATTATTATTTAGTTAAATTAATTTGATATACTATGCATGAAATGTGTCCTCATTTTTTATGTATTCTACTACATATTTTTTATCAATAGAACTAGTTTTTTTTTTTTTTAAAAAAAAGAATAAATGTGTCTACTTGTTGCATGGTGTCTTGACTGCTTATGCTTTTTAAAACATTAGTTATCTAAACATGATTGATTTTTTTCCTTTAATGACTTGATGAAATTATTTTTTAGTCTTGCTTTTTTTAAATCTCTTTAGTTTCATTGAGATTGTAGTGTCTCTTTGTAGAAAAGTGAATATATTTGTGAACGGTTCAGGTTATAATGGTTCAGTGGCATATTGGGAGGATTATTCTAGATATGTTAACGATGATGGAAGAGGTGCCTCCACATGTAAGTTGTATCAAAGCCCTATGCTCTCTTGAGCGTCTCATTTTGATGATAGCCTTACTTTATTATTGATCATTTTTTTTCCAAATTTGTACTCACAAATTGTTTTGTAATTGTATATGCATGTCAAGGTTTTGATAGCATTTCTAGTTTTTAGCAGGGGGTTTATGGAGACATGTATCATCATGGATATGGCTATGCACAATATAGTCCATATCCTTCACCTGGTTCACCAGTTCCAACTTTGAGGCACAACAATCAGTTATACACATCCCAACATTACCAGTTCCAAGCCACATATTTCCAACCGCCGCTGCCTACAAATGCTCCATACACAAGCCAAAATCCTAGTTCCAAAGTGAATATTTCTACATCTACTGCAACTGATGTTGCTCCTACTCCAATAGATACAACACAAGCTAGTTCAAATGGTATTGCTAAAGAAAGTACAAGTAACAACAACAGAGTTACAAAAATAATACAAAGCCAACATAATATTGCATCAAATATAGGTGGTGCATTTGGTAAAAGCATTTCATCTGGTGGACAATCACCTTCAGGTTATCAAGACCTAAGATATGGGTTTGATAGCATGTGGTCACCTATTTCATGGTATGATGGTTCTATATTTGCTGATGGGCAGTAGAGACACACTACCGCTAATAATGCCTCTTCAATGTCTCCTTATGTTGCGAATACTACATCTATTAGAAATCAGAACTTTCATCCCATTCCTCATCTTATGGTATGCACATCACTAATAGGTTCTATTAATTGAGTTGTTTATTATGCATTTAAATGAACCAGATTAGTACTTCCTAATAATTAATCTTAGCACTCATAACAATCTAGTAGCAAACCAAACACTTGTCACTGAACTTTAACTTGGTGATATTTTAGTGCCCTAGGACATTATAATAGATGATATTTTAGTGCCCTAGAATTTATAAAAAAAAAATTCTTCCCAAGTGATAGCATTGTTGAATGATCCTCCAGATTTTATGATTAACAAACAACTTTATGGTAATAAAAAAAAAAGAAAAAGAGGAGATAAAAACCTTGACAAGGAAAAGGAAAAAAATAGATGCTAATTTAATAGAAGATTCAATAGGCACATAATCAAACAAAACGCCAAGAGTTGAATTTTATCGGCTCATCTAAATTTTATTCACTTATCTATGCCCCTTTATTTATATAGTTAATTTTTTATTGAACAATTTTGTATGATTTGGTATTTTGTTTATGCAGGTGGTATGAAGTTTAAGGTAGTCTGGTAACATACTTCTAAGGGATGTTATACTACTGTAGTCCGATAACATACTTACATCTAAAAATAAATTGCCATGATATTAATATTATTTCCATACAAATGACTCCACTTTATCTTCAGTTTCTGAGGAGATTGCCAAGAGTGAAGCCAATAGTCATGTTGAGCTAACTGATTACTCAACCTTGTTTGGGCCAGAACTTAAATTACCTGATGACCAATGGGATGCTTCTTACTTGAATGTGTTGGATGTTGCTGTAATTGAAGAAGGCATTCTCCATGTCCTATTTGGATGTGCTTCACAAGTATGTGTCATGAAATTTCTATTTTTTGTATTGTTTAATTATTTACCCCAATTAAAGGAGCCTTACCCTATATTCATCCAAATGATTTCTTTCCGCATGAAATCTATCTTATCTATTAAATTTTCAAGTGTTTATATCCTTTTTATAAAAAATATTCAGCCTCTCCTATGTTGCAAATTGGCAAATAGTAATTCAAAATTTGACCCTATTTTAACACTGATACAAGCTCTACTTCCAGGTGAAATCATTATATGTTTTTCATACATTTGGGTTTGTTGCTTTCTTTCTTTAAATTAGATTTTTTTTTGTCTTTGATCTGACAACACACTTCACCCTCCAATCACCTGCCCCCTTGATCGAGTTGATGATAGTTTTTCACAGTGGAAACATCCTTCTGTGCATTGCACTCTTTCTCAAGTTCATAAATTTTGCATTTTCATGGTATATAAAAAATGTGTTTATTTTTTCCCTAAACTATCAATATCTTACTACTAATTGTTACTATGGGTAATGACTATGTCATCGTCATCAGTATATCATCCTCTTCTTCATGCTTGTGTGAGATATCTGTCTTCTTTTCTATCATCTCATGTTTGTTTGTTTCTATCAAATTTGCATTATAAATAAAGCTATCTAAGCATGCCATTTATTTTCAAATTATTAGGCAACAACAGCTTGTGTGCTTATTAATCTATGTTCTGGGCCTTTATCACCAAAGATACCTACAATTACAAAGGTTTTGTTATAGTTCCCCATCATGAGTCTCCATCTTATATGAATCAATTCAGTTATGTAACTACTACCACCCCCTTTTTTCAAGTTGATATTGCAATTGAACTCATAGAGGGCCTCTTGGGTGTTATTCAAGTAAGTTCATTTTGTTAATTTCTTACCACAACATCTTATCACTCTGACACTTCCCAACTTTTCCCCCAAATCATCTACCATCTACCGAATTTTTGAAACAAATAATATTATATTCTTCCTTCATGCACATGAAAGATTTCTAATCCTGTTTGTTTTATGTTATTTCCATTAGACTTGCTTATTGCCATGCTTCATAGTTAGTCTGACTCTATCCTCAATCTCCCTATCAGAATGCTCCCCAATCTCTTGTCCGTGCACACTGTGCACTGAAGTATATCTTGTTGGCCATCTTTGCACATGTGGATGATGTGCTAGCAAAATATAAGGTTTGACTTTCTGATAAAGGGTTGATTCACAGATTAAGCATAGCTTTTAAATTTGAGTTTATAGTTATATTAATGATTCTTCTAGCATCTGAGAGATGTTATACCACTACAGCCCTATAACATACTTCTATCTTCTTTTTTTGGTATTTTTATTAATTTTTCTAGTTTATTATAACTCGTATGCACCTAATATAGCTTTTATCTTAAAGGAAAAGTGTATTAACTAGTTTTTATGCCTCTCGTATCTTTTAGTTCCATCTATTATTGCAACACTTGGCAAAAGCTACTAGAGTGGTAAGACTCATTGATGATTCTCTCCTGTTTATTATTCTATCTCTCTTTCAAGTTTCAGTTTGATATGTATACTAATGGATTATAGAGTAGCTAATTTGTAATTCATTTATTTGGAAAAGGAAAGTAGGATTGGTTGTCTGTGACATCAAATACCCTACTTTTGGCTCTTCATATCTTGTGACTTTCATTCTTCCACATTCACTTGAATTATGTTTCATTTTAATTTTCTTGTTTTCTCTTTCTAACTTTCTTTGATTATTTTTGCAATTCGCATTATCTTGGGAAACTCTTTTTCTTAGATTTGGTGGTAGTTATCATTTGTGAAAATTCCTTCAGCAACTAAAATCAGGAGAATACCAGTATTATCGTGAACCAAAATGCAAATGTTTATTGGTGATTTTTCATGTTGTTGTCATTCTAGTGATGCTCTTCCAGTAGTCACAATTAGATGAACTTTTATAATGGGAATTATCCTCTGTTTATGTATGTATTACAGCAATGCCCTAGGAAAGTGACATTTGTTGGTTTCTAAAATTTAACTTGGGCATGGTATTGTCTCTATAGCTGAACTTGGTCACATGCTATGGATGTTGTTTTCTCTCACTAGTAGTGCATAGTAAAATGGATATGTCACACAAGTTGCTTTGTTAAATGCCAATCTGAATGAGGATTATCTAGTATAAATGTGATATATAGTCCACCTTATTTTAGTTACCATACTAGTCCAGATGTAACATATATCTTTTAACATAACCACTAACAGAATTATACTTACCATTGAACAAGGGAATTTCCCCTCATAATTTTCCTGTCTCTTTTGTAACTTTATAGTTTATAGATCTCTATCAGTTAGGCGGTATTTGTAAGATCGATGCGCGCTAGAGGGGGGAGGGGGTGAATAGTTCTCGTGACTTTTTTCACGCTTTTTCGGAAAACACAATCGAATAAAACGCAACGAAAGAGCAAGAATAAGAGAAAGAAAAAATAATGTTAACAAGTTTGTTTTTACTTAGTTTGGAGCCTTTGACAACTCCTACTCCAAGGTCCACAGTTGTTGATCGCTTTTGTTGGGCAATCCACTATCAGTTCGAATATTACAAAAATATTGAAGTACAACTTTGAAACAAGTAAAGTATACTGACAACTTTAGGATCTGGAGAGTTGTGCTTTCGGTTGTTGGAGTCGTATCGTTCGATCGTCGGAGTTGCGTCACTTAATCGTCAGAGTCGCGTTGCCCGATCATTGAAGTCGTGTCGTGGAGTAGCAAGATTATTCTTAGAGTAGCGCATAGGAGAAAGATTATGAAAATCAAGTCTCTTGAACCATCTACTCGAGACCCTCTTTTATGGGTTGTTGAAGGCACCTTCAACCCCATTAAAGACACCTCTAGCTCGGATTTCTATCCCCAAATATGCGGTGCCAATAATCTCTGTTTTCTGTGAACTTCATTCATTTGAAGGCGCCTTTAAGCTCCTAGAAGGCACCTTCCATTCCTGGTCCAAGGTGCCTTCAAGCACCTGGAAGGTGCCTTCAGCTCCCTTCCATGCGAAGCTTAAGCTAAGTCACCCGAGGCGCCTCCAATAGCCCTGGAGGCACTTCGGATTCTGTTCATCTGAGTATTATCTTGTGCATCTCCATTCCTGCAAGGCATATTAGTCCACAAATAAAATATATCCTGTAAAACAAAGTTAGTACAATAAAATATAAATAATAAATTATTTGACAGCCTCCGGACTGTCCGGTTATGACTTTTGGATTTCTCAAAAATCCTAGTTCGAACCGACACTTACTATTCCCTCAACGGGGAACGTGCCCTCACTTACTCCTCTCAGGATAAATTAATTTTTTGCCAGATCGGTCCTCTAGATCGTTTGGACTTTTGCTTAGCGTCCGAAACTTCAAGTCTTCATGTTGAACGTCTGTTCCACGACCCGTCTAGACTTCCACCAGGTCCGTGACCACCAGGATTTTCACCTAGAGTCCCCAACTCTAGGATTTTGTCCAAAGTGCTCGACCCACCAAGACTTCATTTCCTAACCACAGCTAGGACTTTCCATAACCTAGGGTTACCACCTCCTAGGATCTATGGTTACCTTCCCCTAGGTTTTTCACTTGCCTAGAATCCACTAGGACTTTTTGCCTAAGAACACTTAGGACTTTCCTACAATATCAATCATACTTGTTAGACAACAAGTAACCTTAACTTTGAACCCGTTGCCATTATCAAAATACATATTTGATCGTCTGGTGCTCCCTATACCAACAATATTAATTTGTTATATTCCAAAATAAATTTCAATAAATTTTTTCTCCTTCGTCACCAATTCTGGATTCCCTTTATGTTGTGAGAATCTACATAAATCTAGTACTTCATATATTTATAATATTGGTCTCATTTTCTCCATATGTGCCAGGATAATATTTGTTCCTCTTTGGCTATTTCATGATGTTACAGCACAAGGGAGGTTCTCCTTACCTACTCCGTCATTGTCTCATGATTGCCATGTATGATTTAACTTCTAATGTCTATTCAAGCAAATGTTTTTTTCTGTTTTTTACGGTGTGGCTTGTAATAATTCAATTTAGTAACCTGGCCTGATATACTTCTTTTTATACAGTGGGCACCTTGTCATGCTATTGTTGAAATACCTTTATTTATTGCCATTGAACTACTTCTTTGTATATATCTTCACAATATAAGTGGTAAGACACAATTGGTTAATAGTCAATTTATATGAACTCTACTCATAGTTTTAATTTGGAATCGCATACAGTTAATGCTGGACGTTATATCAACCTAAAGGTTGTGTTCCTTCCACTTTTGGCCTTTGAGATAACCATTCTTGTTGATAATTTTAGGAATAAATATATTTATATTTGTATTTATGCTATCTTAGAGGGAAATAGCAGGTAAATATATATTTATGCTATCTTAGAGGGAAATAGCAGGTAAATATATTTATGTTTGTATTTATGATTGCACCTTAAATCCAGCTCAGAATTTGCTATTCAAAAGATAACATATTTTGTGTATTAGTGTATGACAGATATAAAACTCATGGTTGCATATAATAAAGATTATGATTAGTTGTTGCTGGTTAAGTTCCTCAAGTTGAAGCATGGTTGAAAAAAAGAACGGTCTTGATATGGAGGAAAATCATTGGAGATTAGCATGGGTATTGACATGTTACTATTAGTCTGCTTTCTTACTCGTTCTTAAGTTCATCCAATGTGTTGACATTTTCAGATACTTGCACCACCACCAGGTCAAACCTTTGATGGAGTAGAAGAGACAAAGTTTCCAACTAGTCATCCTTTGGAGAACTCTGAAACTGAGAAGTTCCATTAATTGCTAACTTCAAGAGAGGCTGAATCTACTAGACTTGAGAAACGATAAGTATTGTATACAATTGTGTGTGTATATATGTTTGCAAGAAATGATCATTTAAAATGGGATGATATATATATATGTTTGTCGACAATGGTTTATTATATATATGTTTGTAGATAATGATTTATCATTCTCTAGTGTGTTGAGAAACAAGAACAGTTAAATGATTAAAATGATAATATTTCAATATAAATGATAATGGTTAAAAATTATGGTCTAAGATGAAAAAATCATGAGATATCGATGCGTTGAAAAAGAGAAAGCATTCAAAGACAATGGGTACAATATGTTGTCTCTACACTTGAAATACAATTATTAAAAATTGTTGATAAAGATCCAATAAACGGTGGTAAATTGATATGTTGAAAAAGATAGGGATGTTCAAAGACAACTGTTAAAAATCATGGTCTCTTCATATGAAACACAATAATTTTTCATTGCTGTGTTTCAAGTTGAATCGTTGTGCATCAAATAAAAAGATTCAAGTTGAATCATTGTGCTTCAAATAAAGAGACAACGATTTTTTCCTAAAATGAAAATGATTTTTTAACTGTTGTGTTTAAAGTAAAAAGATAATAATTTTTAATCGTTGTCTTTAAGCGCCCCTATCTTTATCAACGCATCAATTAACAGGGTTTTTTTTTTTATGTCTTTCATAATGGTTTTTAACCATTGTCTATTAGTAATTTTGTTGTAGTGGTGATTCAGCTTCAACTATAATTTTTAGATAGTTTCATCAGATACAACATTCTCTCAATTTTCGATGTCAATGATTAACTTATAGACTTTATCTACTACTATACAGATCATGTAAAAAATATTAGTTTTCAACCAATCATCCATGAACCACCCTTAGGAGTCAACAGACTCTTGTAAATGACTAAAGTCTCATGGTCATCGCCATAAAACACCTCGTCAACTTCATCATCATCATACACCGACTAGCTAATCGCCTCGGTCTCATCTTCTATGTCTTCCTCAATCAACAAATTTTTGCCCTTTTAATTAGTAGGTTTCCTACAATCGATTGTCACATGCTTTGTTCATTACAATAAAACACTTGATAGTGGGCTTAGAATTAACCTGCGATGGCTGCTGGATAGGACATGAATCCTGAGGGTGAGCTGGTTGACTATTTTGGTTGACCTTAATCACTATCTCCTATTTTACTTTTTCCAATAGCTAGGGTACGTTGGTAGGCCTTTGAAAATGTTCACAACGAATGAAAATTGAGTACATACTAGAAAGATTGATGCAATCCCCCTAAATATAGTGTCACTATTTGCTTCTTTGTCTTAAATAGATCATTCCAGGTGGTCAATTGGTAAAATTCTTTTGTATAATCATTGATCTATCTTACACCTTACATCAACACATGAAGTCACTAAAATAAGGTTTGACTGAAATTGAAAGGAAGAAAAAGACTCTTCATCTCCTTTTTTATCTTCTCCCAAACGGTGATCTTGGTTTTATCCTGTTTGTCTTGTGAGCGTCGTAACTACTTCCACCAAGTTAATACATGCTAATCCTGTCCGAACGCTGAGTCGACAGACGCTGGGGACGTGGCGCTCTCCTCTATCTTCGACCAGCTACACCAATCTCCGGCGAACCTGCAAGGAAGTCGAGCCGGGAAGGGGTTCCCGGCGACGACCCTCCGACGCTCAAGTCAGGCAAGAGGAAAATGATGAAGTGACTCCAAAGATGAGAGATCGCATACCTCCAGTGAAGTTTGTGGGCTCTTATATAGAGCTCTAGGGAGGCTTGTGCACACCTGTCGAGGCGTACACGTGTCCTTTACCATACCTCAGCATGGGTTTACCAGAGGAGCATGTCTGACACCATACTGCTACAATCCGAGTACCTCTCTGATGGGACAGCAGAACCTTCCTTCGTATGATTCTGCGTATGGCTTGGTCATCGAACATGCCTGTTGTCAGAAGATGTTCCCCAATGTCTCCTTTTTCCCCGAGCCGAGCGTCCATTCGCTCGGCAGGCATTGGTCCGACTGGGAAGATTCCACTCCATCGCGTGCTCGGCTGAGACTGTTCCTTCACACCATTGTTGCTTTACGTCTCGGCTGAACGGGCTGCCTGCTCGGCCCGGTGACCCTATCCACCATGAGCGTCGGAAACCCGACTCCCCGTCGGGCTGTCTTTGATCCCGCTCGGACCTGTTCGGCCGGTCGACCCACCTCTTCTTCGATCGGCCGGACCTCAGCTGACTCTTTTGACTTTTGACCTTTGACCTATTTGTGGCGTTGACTCCCCTCCAGAGGGGGTCCCCCGATCTTACCGCCATATCACTTGCCTTCCCTTCAAGTCTAGTCGAAGGAGGCGATTAGTCCGATTGACCGGACCGCAGTCACGCCGAGCGGCGTCTCTGTGAAACTATCCTCCGCTCGACCCCCACAGGGGTAGCTATAACGTCAGTCAACGCCAACATTCCTCAGATCTCTTCGAAATTTACGTCAATATTCGACATTAAGGCCGAACATGCGCTCATTAAATGCACTCCAGTGACCGAATGCCATGTGGTGCTGCTGCCGTCATCGTACGGCGGCGGCATCGCGGGCGACGAGACCGAGGCGGTTTAAAATGGACGGCTCGATGCGTGCTTCGGTTCCCGTGACCTGCATCGGACGGTTGAGGCCGATCGGGCCCAACCTTATAAAGCTTTCGCCTTCTTCCTTCGCTGCATTTCTCCTCTCGCGTGCCCAGAAGCTTCCTTTGGCGTTTCAGTGCTCCGGCAGCTTCGGTTCTCCTTTTTCCGGTGATTCCATGTTCTTCGTCGATCTTCATTCTTCTCTGTAAGGTTCTTCTTCTTTTCTATCTTTGGTTCTTCTGTTTTCTTTGCGTTTCTTTCCCGAGTTTTGGTCTTCTGGGCACTGTTTCGTTTGTCATCTTCTTCCTTCCATCATCTGCCTTTCTTCGCCTTTTGTTGTTTCGCCCGTTCGGCCAATGGCCAGTTCCTCTCAGCCTCAAGACCAAGCCCTCGGCCCGTGGTATACCACCATGGAGTCGCGCTTCGATCGGCGCGACGTCGATATTCTGATGGATAATTTTGACATCCCCTCTGCTTTTGAACTTATCTTACCCTCCCCCTCCGCTCGGCCACACAAACCGCCGCGCGGAGCTTTCTGTGTTTTTCGCGACCAGTTCATAGCCGGTCTACGCTTTCCAATCCATCCCTTTATTGTAGAAGTTTGTAACTTTTTCGGCATTCCGCTCGGAAGCTTAGTCCCTAACACCTTCTGCTTTCTATGCGGCGTTGTTGTCTTGTTCAAAATCCACAACATTCCCTTCCGACTGGAGATCTTCTACTATTTTTATTACCCTAAACAGTCCGAGCTGGGTACTTACATGTTCCAGGCTCGGCCCAGTTTAGTCTTCTTTAATAAACTGATCTCTTCCAATAAACATTGGAAAGAGTACTACTTCTATCTTCGTCTTCCCGAACGGGCCTCCTTCCGAATCCAGTGGCAGGTCGGACCGCCAATTTCCCCTGAGCTAAAGAGGTTCAAGACCCGACCAGACTATCTTCACGTTGCCAACATGCTAGCCGGTCTGAAGTTTGATATCAACAAGTTCTTACCTGAAGGGGTGATGTACATATTCGGTCTGAGTCTGATCCGGACTCCCCTCCCGAGCGGCTTCGGTAAGAATTGTACTTATGCATTCGCCTTGATTGCTAACTGATTTTCTCCTTTTTCCTTTGCAGCGGACATTGTCATGGAATCCGTAATGACTGGGATTTTGAAGTGGAAGCGACAGCGCTTGAGGCCGCAGCTTCCAAAGAGATGGAGCAATTGGGCATCACCCCGGTCGGCTCTAACGAAGGGGAGAGCGGGACTCACGAGGAGTCGGCTGCTCAAGCTTCCACCCGAGATGTGGCCAGAGGCGCCACCCCTAGCAGGGGGCCAACTGTCCAGGAGGAAGGCTCCGCTCAGGAGAAAGAGCGCCCTCTCCGACAAAAGAGGCGCCGAACGGAGACACCACTTCGCTATGCCACTTCCGCGGTCCAGCCGTCCGAACGGACCACCACCGATTCTCACGGCAAAGCCCCGGCGGTTGAGGCGATTTCGTCCGATCGGACCCCATCCCAGCTGGATGCGTCCGCGGACCCCCTCGAGGCCATTCCTGTCAGCGCCCTTCCGCCCGCTCCCCGCCAAGTCCAACGTTCAGCCATTTTGTCCCAGTTTTCTGCGCCAGCTTCCGCTCAGACGACTCCCGGTCGGCACCGTACCATCAGGGTCTCCCTGCATCTCCCCACCGAAGAGTTGATGCCCGAGTCCGATCGGCCAACCGCGCCTGAGCACACGATCACACTGAAGGGGCCTCTAGCCGAAATGTGGGTCGACGCTCGAGCACGCGTCGCTATGATTCCACTCAGCAATCTGGCCAACAGCCACATGCAGCAGGCCACTGGGGTAAGCGTATTTTCTCAAGTCCTTTACGCATTCTTTCTGATCGGCCATTAACGATCTTGTTTATGCTAGAGATGGGTGGAGGAGATCGCTGTCTCCAACCGTCTGACCATGGTGGACGAGGAGCTAAAAAGGCTAATTAAGGAGTTCGGGCGGCGCGCCTTCCCAGGGTCCATCATATACCGAGCTGCAGAAAGAGCTCAAGAAGACCCAAGACCTGTTGGCGGCTGAGCAAAAGAAGACGGCTGGTCAGGCCCATACTCTGGCCGAACTTGAACGACAGGTCAAATCACTGGACCGCAAGATAAGCCTGGCAACCGAGCGGAAGAAAACGGCTATTGCCGATCTGGATAAGAAGAACGTCGAGGCTCAGGGCCTGGAGCAACGGGTTAAGGAGCTGACGGAGCAGCTGGCCAACGAGAAGGCTGCCCGATCGGATGAGGTGACGAAGCTCGAGACTGCATTACAAGAACACCAGGCAACCGTCGATGCTTCCCGAGCGGCCCTCAAGGAATACCAGGAGGCCGAGCCAGGTCGGGTCGCCGCCTTGAGGCTAAATTACATCCGTTCGGCCGAATTTTTGGAGAAAGTTTACGAACGGATGTACACTGCCTTTGAGCTTGCCATGGCTGCCACGATAAACTACCTGAACTCCAAAGGGAAACTTTACGATTCCGCCATCATCCCAGCCCAAGACCAAGCAACACTCCTCAGTACCATCCCGAAGGATCTTTATGATTTTCTAGAATAGAAGTCTCTATGTAATTCGGCCGTTCGGCCAGAAACTCCCCTTTTTTTGTAATTCGGTCGTTCGGCCTTAATTTCCCTAATTTCAATGAAAAACTTATCTTTGTGCAACTTTGTTTTTACTTTGCATGCTTGTGGGTGATTGGTCTGGGCCTATGACACACAACTTCGCCAACTAGGCCTCCCGAGCGGGCGTAGGTGGCATATGACTTGTCACTACTTTCCCTTGCCGCTTATCTTCAAGCGTCATCGTTCCGGCCGGAGGGTTTATAGTCGCCGGTTCGACTCTCGATATTTAACGTCGGAGCTCGACGGTCTTCCGGCCGGAGAGTTTATAGTCGCTGGTGCGACTCTCGATATTTAACGTCGGAGCTCGACGGTCTTCCGGCCGGAGGGTTTATAGTCGCCGGTCCGACTCTCGATATTTAACGTCGGAGCTCGACGGTCTTCCGGCTGGAGAGTTTATAGTCACCAGTCCGACTCTCGATATTTAACGTCGGAGCTCGACGGTCTTCCGGCCGGAGGGTTTATAGTCGCCGGTTCGACTCTCGATATTTAACGTCAGAGCTCGACGGTATTCCGGCCGGAGGGTTTATAGTCGCTGGTCCGACCCTCGATATTTAACGTCGGAGCTCGACAGTCTTCCGGCCGGAGGGTTTATAGTCGCCGGTCCGACTCTCGATATTTAACGTCAGAGCTCGATGGTCTTCCGGCCTGAGGGTTTATAGTCGTCGGTCCGACTCTCGATATTTAACGTCAGAGCTCGACGGTCTTTCGGCCGGAGGGTTTATAGTCGCTGGTGCGACTCTCGATATTAAACATCAGAGCTCGACGGTCTTCCGGTCGGAGGGTTTATAGTCGCCGGTGCGACTCTCGATATTTAACGTCAGAGCTCGACGGTCTTCTGGCCGGAGGGTTTATAGTCGCCGGTCCGACTCTCGATATTTAATGTCGAAGCTCGACGATATTCCGGCCGGAGGGTTTATAGTCGCCGGTCCGACTCTCGATATTTAACGTCCGAGCTCGACGGTCTTCCGGCCGGAGGGTTTATAGTCGCATGTTCGACTCTCGATATTTAACGTCGGAGCTCGACGGTATTCCGGCCGGAGGGTTTATAGTCGCCGGTCCGACCCTTGATATTTAACGTCGGAGCTCGACGGTCTTCCGGCCGGAGGGTTTATAGTCGCCGGTCCGACTCTTGATATTTAACGTCGGAGCTCGACGGTCTTCCGGCCGGAGGGTTTATAGTCGCCGGTCCGACTCTCGATATTTAACGTCGGAGCTCGACGGTCTTCCGGCCGGAGGGTTTATAGTCCCCGGTTCGACTCTCGATATTTAACGTCGGAGCTCGACGGTCTTTCGGCCGGAGGGTTTATAGTCGCCGGTCCGACCCTCGATATTTAACGTCGGAGCTCGACAGTATTCCGGCCAGAGGGTTTATAGTCGCCGGTCCGACTCTCGATATTTAACGTCGGAGCTCGACGGTCTTCCGGCCGGAGGGTTTATAGTCGCCGGTCCGACTCTCGATATTTAACGTCGGAGCTCGACGATCTTCCGACTGGAGGGTTTATAGTCGCCGGTCCGACTCTCTATATTTAACGTCGGAGCTCGACGGTCTTTCGGCCGGAGGGTTTATAGTCGCCGGTTCGACTCTCGATATTTAACGTCGGAGCTCGACAGTCTTCCGGTCGGAGGGTTTATAGTCGCCGGTTCGACTCTCGATATTTAACGTCGGAGCTCGACGGTCTTCCGGCGGAGGGTTTATAGTCGCCGCTCAGACTCTCGATATTTAACGTCGGAGCTCGACGGTCTTCCGATTCAGCTGACGATGCCCTATACTTGCGCTAATTCTCCGATTTTTTACTCCTGCATTTCAAGTAAAAATCCGAATGGAAAGTATACAGCATACATTACATTGGCGCACCTTTCACCCCGCTCGGTAAGGCTGGAAGTGGTTCGCGCTCCATGGTCGATCTAGTTGCCGTCCGTCTTCATCCTCCAGATAATAGGCACCCGAGTGGAGCTTTTCGATGACTTTGAAGGGGCCCGATGAAATGGAATCGGGGAAGGCGGTGCTTCTCCTTGGATACCGATCGGATACTTATCTCGGCCCCACGCTCGGCCTCCTGACGCTGACGTCGCTTGTTGCTCCAGTCGCTCGGCTTGCGCCTTCTGTTTCTGTTGCTCCACAAGCTTAGCTGCTCTTGCCTCGATTAGAGCATCGAGCTCCTCCTGGGAGAGCATTACGGTGTGAGGTCGTCCAGCTTCGTCCATCTCTTCCGCTCAGATGCAGGTGCGTTCCCACCGACGGCGCCAATTTGATCCTGTCCGAACGCTGAGTCGACGAGCGCTGGGGACGTGGCGCTCTCCTCTATCTTCGACCAGCTACACCAATCTCCGACGAACCTGCAAGGAAGTCGAGCCGGGAAGGGGTTCCCGGCGACGACCCTCCGACGCTCAAGTCAGGCAAGAGGAAAATGATAAAGTGGCTCCAAAGATGAGAGATCGCATACCTCCGGTGAAGTTTGTGGGCTCTTATATAGAGCTCTAGGGAGGCTTGTGCACACCTGTCGAGGCGTACACGTGTCCTTTACCATACCTCAGCATGGGTTTACCAGAGGAGCATGCCTGACACCATACTGCTACAATCCGAGTACCTCTCTGATGGGACAGCAGAACCTTCCTTCGTATGATTCTGCGTATGGCTTGGTCATCGAACATGCCTGTTGTCAGAAGATGTTCCCCAATGTCTCCTTGTCCTTGTCTCCTTTTTCCCCGAGCCGAGCGTCCATTCGCTCGGCAGGCATTGGTCCGACTGGGAAGATTCCACTCCATCGCGTGCTCGGCTGAGACTGTTCCTTCACACCATTGTTGCTTTACGTCTCGGCCGAACGGGCTGCCCGCTCGGCCCGGTGACCCTATCCACCATGAGCGTCGGAAACCCGACTCCCCGTCGGGCTGTCTTTGATCCCGCTCGGACCTGTTCGGCCGGTCGACCCACCTCTTCTCCGATCGGCCGGACCTCATGCTGACTCTTTTGACTTTTGACCTTTGACCTATACGTGGCGTTGACTCCCCTCCAGAGGGGGTCCCCCGATCTTACCGCCGGATCACATGTGATATGGGTTAGGTTTTAAGGGTCTTCAGATGAAGAAAGAAAAGGAAGAAAGAGTCAAAAGAGCAAAGATAGACCAATATCGGCTGATACATGCCTGCCGAACAAAGGTAGGCCAATATCGGTCGATACATGCTTGCCGTATGAAGGTAAGTCACTATTGGTCGGGACATACCTTCAGAACAAAGGTAGACAAATATCGGTCGATACATGCTTGCCGTATAAAGGTAAGCCAATAACGACCGATACATACTCCAGAGCAAAGATAGACCAATATCGGCCAAAAGGGTTAATGAATACCTCAGAAACATGTTGGATAAAATATTATTTTTTGACACAATAAAGATACAAATAAAAGTCACATGAAGAAGAATCATACCTGAACATATCGAATAGAATAATTCATGATATAGAATATATATTTTGGCGGGAAATATGCTTTCTGATTGTCTTGCAGGCGCTAAACGACAAAGAAGGTACATCTGGGGTACAAAAAAGATTCCTTAAAAATCATCTTCCCCAAGTACGCGGCTGATGTCATAACGGACTCTAACAAACCGGGGTCCACTTCATGGCTACGGAGGTTACATGAAGTGGTATAAAAGGGGGAATCCTCTCCGTTGGCTAGGTAAGTTCACATCATTGTGTACTTTCACAACCGTAATTTTAGGGCTACTATTCATCTTCTTTCTCCTTCCTTCCTTGACATCAAGAGAGATCACTAACTTGAACGTCGGAGGGCCTAGCCAGGGATTCCCACCCCGGTCTTAGGTCACTGACGATAGTGTTGGTTGGTCTCTTGTGCGCAGGGAGCCTCGGTAGCTTGATAGTTCGACTTTCTTCTATCTGGATGGGGATTTCTTCCTACTTATCAGATTTCCTTTGGTGACTCTGGTTTTCTTCCGATCCGCTTTGGGTTTCTCGGGTCGAGGTTCCACCGGCATTATTCTTCATCAGTACAGTGGGTTTCCTTCTCCCGGATCTCCTTCACGGTCAGCTTCTCAAACAGGATCAAATTTGGCGCCGTCTGTGAGAACTTCGCCTGAATCTGAGACTACGTGATGGAAGAGGCTGGGAAGTCGAACCTACTTACTATCAGCCACGAAGATTTGGATCTCCTCATTAATTCTCATGTTCAGAAAGCCCTACAACAACAGCAACAACAACTGCAAGCTCATACTGGGGCCACTCTGCCGACGGCTCATCATCCGGCGATATCAACTACTGAGCATCGGAAAGGAAAGGAGATGGAAGAAGAAGAACCTTTGTATTTTCCTCCAGCTACTGTTTCTCCAACCAGGCGTCCACGAGCCTTCCTTCGCACTCCCTTGGATCCAAGGGGTAAGAAGCCTGTGTTCCAAGAGTCCTCTGGTGAGGCGCCGGACAGAGAGAAGCGTAAGATTAAAATGATAACTAGTGATAGTTCACCAGAAAAGGTCATCTCCCCATTCTCACAAAGTGTATTAGATGACCCACTTCCTAAGCGATATCAGAATCTGCAAATTGGAGAATATACCGGAACCACAGATCCGGAAGATCACTTGTTGAAATTTGAGAATATAGCCTTGTTGCAACAATTCTCCGATGGGGTGAAATGTCGGATGTTTCTCACTACTCTTGGGGGAGCAGCACAGCGTTGGTTCAAAAGATTACCTGAAAATTCTATTCGAAAATTTAAAGATTTCAAGAAAGTCTTTCTACATCATTTCTCCAGCAACAAAAGGTATCATAAGACCCCGTGGAGCCTATTTTCAATTAAGCAGACGTCTAAAGAATCCATCCGGGCATATATTAAAAGGTTCAATCAGGTAGCTATAGATGTACCTAATGCTACTACTGAAATATTAGTAAGTGCTTTCTCTCAGGGTTTAAATGATAATAATTTCTTTAAAGATTTGGTAAGAAATCCTCCTGTTAATTTTGATTCCCTGATTGAACGTGCCACTGAGTTCATTAACGTAGAAGAAGCCCAAGCTGCTCGCAGGAAAGAAGGTGTTCCCTCTTCTCCTACTCATGCGAAGGAGAAGGCTCCGACCCCGGTACCCCCACCAAGAGGACCTAGAACCACTCATCCACCTCATCGACAACCAGATTATCGTCCACAAGCTGTACAACATGTAGAGATGCAGCCGGAGGCACCAAGGAGATGGTGTACTTATCATAAAACTAGCAGTCATCACTCTGATGACTGTTTTGTTTTGAGAAATAGACGAGTCAATAAAGAGCGCTATCAGAGGCAGAACTATTACCGGCAACAGTACCCCAGGCAGCAAAGTCCGTTCAAACCGGAATATCACCCGGATGAAACCCGGTAAGAAGTAATACCGGTCCCAGCTGGTACCAGCCAAGTATCAGATAAAGCACCTTCCGAAACCACGATGACTCGTCAGGAAGAGAATAGAAACAATGCTGCTCAGGGTAATATTAACATGATTACGGGCGGACCCACTAATGGGGATTCTAACAGAGCTAGAAAAGCACATGCCCGAAGATTGGAGATTCATGCAGTAGGATGCAGCATGGAACGAGTAGCCGGTCCTGAAATAAGCTTTGGGCCCAAAGATCTTGAGGGGGTAGAAATACCTCATGACGACGCATTGATCATCAAAGCTGTGATAGCCAACTACGCTATCGCTCGTACCTTCATAGACACTGGCAGCTCAGTCAACATTATATTCAAAAAGGCTTTTGATCAGTTACAAATTGACCCCAGTGAACTTCAACCGATTGCAACTCCTCTGTATGGATTCACAGGCAATGAGGTGCAACCTTTGGGTCAAATAAAATTGGCCATTTCTCTAGGAGAGGAACCCCTGATGAGAACTAGGAGATCCTATTTTATGGTAGTAGATGCTCCATCTTCTTATAATGTGATATTGGGTCGGCCTGCCTTGAACGAGTTCAGGGCGGTCGTTTCTACTTTCTGTCTACGGGGTGATCAAAAGACAGCCCGAAAATGTTACGTAGAAATCATTCGAACTGAGGCCAACACCGCTCGGAAGATGCAAATAATGGAAGTTAATGCCATTCGCGAAAAGCAGCCCGTCCTGGTTTATGAAGAAAAGGAAGAAGTTCAAATCCAAATTGGGCGGAAGCTACCACCTACGTTGCAGTGATCCGGATCACGATCTTAAAGCTGAGTTGGTGCAATGTTTGAAGAAGAATAATGATGTATTTGCCTGGACTCCCAAAGAAGTTTCGGGCATTTCTCCTGCTGTTATGGAACATTCCTTGCATGTCTTTCCGGATGCCCGCCCGGTCATGCAAAGGAAGAGGAGTTTCAGTATGGAGCAAAATCAGATTATCAAGGAAGAAATAACCAAGCTTATGGAGGCCGGATACATTAGGGAAGTGCAATTCCCAAGCTGGTTGGCTAATGTGGTGTTAGTCTCTAAACCTGGGAATAAATGGCGAGTGTGCATTGACTTTCGAGATCTCAACAAAGCTTGCCCGAAGGATTACTATCCCTTACCCAGGATTGATCAACTGGTTGATTCTACTGCCGGATGCGAATATATTTCCATGCTGGATGCATATCAAGGTTATCATCAAGTCCCCTTGGCCAAAGAGGATCAAGAAAAGGTTAGTTTTATAACATCTGAAGGCACTTATTGTTATAATGTTATGCCCTTTGGACTAAAGAATGCAGGAGCAACCTATCAAAGGCTTATGAATAAGGTCTTTCAGAAGCAGATTGGTAGGAATATGGAAGTATATGTTGATGACATCTTAATTAAGTCTCTTCAAGCTGCTGATCTGTGCAGGGATATAGAGGAGACTTGCAAGACATTAAGACAGTATGGGCTCAAGTTGAACCCAAGCAAATGCTTGTTCGGCGCGAAGGGAGGAAAATTCCTGGGATATATGGTGTCCGAACGGGGGATAGAGGCCAACCCGAGCAAGGTCAAAGCACTGCAGAGCATGGAGCCACCCCGCAACCTGAGAGAAGCTCAAAGATTGACAGGCCGAATCACAGCCTTGTCTAGATTTATTTCTAGATCAGTCGATCGCAGTTTTCATTTCTTTAAAATACTCAGAAAGGCTAATAAGTTTCAATGGAATGAAGAATGTGATAAGGCTTTTCAGGAGTTGAAAGATTATTTAGCTACCCTCCCTGTGTTGGCTAAACCTATAGCAGGAGAGACTCTGTGGGTGTATTTGTCGGCTAATGAAAACGTCGTAGGCTCTGTATTAGTCAGACAGGAAGGAAAAAAGCAACAACCTGTATATTTTTCTAGTCATTTATTAAAAGGAGTGGAATGTAGGTACACTACACTAGAAAAACTGGCTTATGCTCTAATATTGACTGCTCGGAGGTTGCGCCCATATTTCTTAGCACATGAGATTATTGTCTTAACCAATAGCACTCTCGGACGGGTATTGCTCAACCCAGAGGCATCAGGACGGTTAGTCAAATGGACAACCGAGCTTGGGGAATATGACATCCAATATCAACCCCGCTCGGCCATCAAGGCACAAGCTCTAGCAGATTTCATCATAGAGGTTCAAGGCCCAGAGAAGAAGATACTTGGAAAGTTTATGTGGATGGCTCTGCAACTAGACAAGACAGTGGAATTGGTATTCTTCTTATATCCCCAAGAGAAGACAGACTTCAACTCTCCATTAGATTAAATTACAGAGCTACCAACAATGAGGCTGAATATGAAGCTCTAATAGCTGGCTTACAGGCTGCTCGACATGTAGGAGCAGCTCGAGTCCTTATATATTCTGATTCTCAGCTAGCAGCTCAACAATTATCAGGTAATTTTGAAATCAATAATGACAGGCTTAAGTTATATGCTGAGGCATTCGATAAGTTGAAGTCTCAATTTCAAGATGTGAGCATACAAAAAATTCCTCGATCGGAGAATCAGGTGGCAGATGAATTAGCTAAACTAGCCTCTGCTGTAGTGCCATGGAGTCTTGATCGACCAGTGGAACAGACCCTGTTAATTTCCTGTATCGAAAGACAGACTGATATAGAAATTCAGGGTGATTGGCGAGCTCGAATTATATTATATTTACAGCAAGGTCTTCTTCCGAGAGATACAGAACAAGCCAGGGTATTTAAGAAACGAGCTGCTCAATATACTATGGTGGGGGAGCAATTATATAAAAGGGCTTTTTCCAGACCTTTGCTTAAGTATGTAGGCACAGAAGACACACAATTTATTTTACAGGAGGTGCATCAGGGTTCTTGTGGTAGTCATATAGGAGGAAGATCTTTGGCTCGTAAAATCCTCTTAGCAGGATATTTCTGTCCCACTCTACATGAAGATGCCGCTAAACTGGTAAGAACTTGTATTTCTTGTCAAAAGCATCAGAATATATTACATCACCCTACCCAGTTATTAAGAACCTTTATAGTCTCGTGTCCCTTTGATCAATGGGGTATAGTCATAGTAGGCCCATTTCCTATGGCTGCTGCACAGAGGAGGTTCCTGTTGGTGGCCATGGATTATTTTTCTAAATGGGTGGAAGCAGAACCACTTGCTAGGATTACAGAAGACGCAGTTATTAAATTCTTATGGAAAAATATAATCTGCAGGTTCGGCATTCCTCATAAATTAGTCTCTGATAATGGAAGGCAGTTTCAAGGCGATAGAATCCTAGACTGGTGTCAGAGTTATGGGATTACCCAGGCTTTCACCTCTGTAGCTTACCCGCAGAGCAACGGTCAAGCAGAAGTAACTAATAGGGAGATTATTAGAGGACTGAAAACTAAGCTAGATCATGTCGGAGGTAGCTGGGTAGATGAGTTACCCAGTGTTCTCTGGGCATATCGTACTACGCCTCGTGAAGCTACAGGAATCACTCCTTTCCAGTTAGTCTATGGAGGAGAAGCAGTAATCCCCATTGAGGTAGGAGTAGAGTCTGACAGAAGACAATTGTATGATGAGGATAATAGAGGCCGACGACTTATGGAGCTGGACTTGATCGAGGAAATAAGGGATAAAGCTGCTACTCGTCTTATATCATATCGACAAAGGATGAGACAGAATTATAACAAAAGGGTCATTCCCAGATTCTTCCAAGTAGGGGATTTGGTATGGAAACGAGTTAAGCCTGTGGGAGATGTCAGCAAGTTGGCACCACAATGGGGAGGGCCTTATAAAGTGATAGAAAAGCTCGCGTCAGGCTCATACTATCTCCAAGATGCCGAAGGAAGAATGTTGGAACGCCCTTGGAGCGCTAATCATTTGCAACCCTATCGAGCCTGATTGGATCATATTACTTTAAATATGTTCACAGTTATTAGAATTCCCAGGCGAATTGAGATACTTGCAGTTTATGTACTTTGTCTCTTTGATGAAAGTCAGGCAAGATAAATATTGACACAGGAAATAAATATGGTTCATGCAAATTGATAAGTATCAGGAGAAGCCTCCTTTCTATTTCTCAAGCAGTAAAATAAGGGGAAATCCTAAAGGCCTATTCAGCTCCCCTCAAGGAATTACAAGCCAACACAAGGTTAGCCCAAGTATTATACTTTCGTATGAATCAAAGTCGATCGGGAAAATCCTATGAAGTAACCCGGACGGGACTTCATAGGAAGACTCGGAGACTATAAACCAAAGTCGATCGGGAAAATTCTATGAAGTAACCCGGACGGGCCTTCATAAGAAAAACCGGAGACTATAAACCAAGACAGATCAAAGTCGATCGGGGAAATCCTATGAAGTAACCCGGACGGGACTTCATAGGAAGACTCGGAGACTATAAACCAAAGTCGATCGGAAAAATTCTATGAAGTAACCCGGACGGGCCTTCATAAGAAAAACCGGAGACTATAAACCAAGACAGATCAAAGTCGATCGGGGAAATCCTATGAAGTAACCCATACGGGACTTCATAGGTAGACTCGGAGACTATAAACCAAAGTCGATCGGGAAAATTCTATGAAGTAACCCGGACGGGCCTTCATAAGAAAAACCGGAGACTATAAACCAAGACAGATCAAAGTCGATCGGGGAAATCCTATGAAGTAACCCGTACGGGACTTCATAGGTAGACTCGGAGACTATAAACCAAAGTCGATCGGGAAAATTCTATGAAGTAACCCGGACGGGCCTTCATAAGAAAAACCGGAGATTATAAACCAAGACAGATCAAAGTCGATCGGAGAAATCCTATGAAGTAACCCGTACGGGACTTCATAGGTAGACTCGGAGACTATAAACCAAAGTCGATCGGGAAAATTCTATAAAGTAACCCGGACGGGCCTTCATAGAAAAAACCGGAGACTATAAACCAATATGAAGCAGAACCATCGGGAAATTATATGAAGTATATCAGATGAGTCTTCACAAAAGAGATCAATGATTCTAAACCCATGCAAGACATAAATAATCAGAGAATCTCCTGGCTTCGAAGCCCAATTAAGCAGGAATTGAGAAGGGATTCTATACGGGAGCCCAGATATATGAAAGTCTTTATTCAAAATCCGGCTGGGATATTATACTCAGCCTGAAGATCAATAATTTTATACAATTCCGTATCTAGTCTCAATTAAGATCATTCATCCTCGGGGAGATACAAAGCATACCGGATGTTACTTAAGGAAGAATCCATCAAGACAAAGCTTAACTCTGAAAGATGAACAAGGGATTTTCTAATAAAGTTTATATTTAGCAATCAAAAGCATGTCAGGAAGGAGTATTCTTAAACTAGCATAAAGGAGAAGCAAGTAAGTGTCAAAGTTTTCTTACACCTTGCAAGTACTTAATTACTCAGTATCAACTGCATTTTTTCCTACTGTCAGTTCTTACTTTACAAGTTTTTATGAATAATTTCCTTAAACATTTGGAAAAGGGTCTTTCAAATCTGAGGGTAGTTCTTCATTAAGCCTGCGGCGATTTATGAAAGAAAGGGGAGGTTCCCTGGGTAGATATCCACCCTCTTTTAACTGTTGGAGAACTCCCGATACGGAATGATTTAGCGCACCCACTATCCTGCGAACAAATTCCCGGGCAAATGCTGGGGACTGTAAGTAAGCTTGCCGCCATTCTTCCCACCGACTCTTTTCCTGCTCCTTATAACTTTGAAAATCAGCTTGTAGCTTGGCGTTCTGAGTTGTCAGAGCATTCTTCTCTGATCTAAGCTGCTCCAATTCCTTTTGAAGCGATGACAATTCAATCTCTTGAGCTTTCCGTTGCTCTTGTTCCTGTAGGAGAGTGAAATCATGAGAGGTTAAGTCCTGAGCTTGGTCATAAAGACAGTCATTATGGAGCTTCTCTAATTTCTCTAAAATAAGGCTTTTTTGAGAAGCATCTAAAATAGCTTTATCTTTCAAAGCAATCTCTAGTCGAAGACCAGAGTGTAACCTCTCCACCTGTAATTCTAACGTCTTCCTTGCAAGCTCTTTGTCTTTCAACAGTTGTTGGCATTCCTCCAATTCTTGCTTCAGGGTTCCCAATTGTTGATTTTACAAGGTCACCTGCTCTTGCAACTGAGCCCTATCACTACTAGAAGAGGACGAAGCAGCCTTCAATGTCTCTAGTTGAGCTTTCAACTTAGTGTTCTCATGATCTTTAGCTGTGAGTAGCTGATCGATATGCAAACTTGTGGCTAGAAACTAAATAAAAGGATAATGTAGGTTAAAGATAAAGTTACAAAGCTAATAAACACATAACTAGGAATACTTACCGCCACTGCCTGACGACTATGGCGATCCGCTCGATGGGGGAGACTAAGGCCTCGTAATTGTTCATAACCCTGCGACCAAGATTCAGCCAATAAACCTTGCAGTTGCAAAGTGCCATAGCCAGGAGGACTAGAAGGCTGTCCCAATTAAGAAGGTAAGCCCGCAGCCACTCTAAATAAAGGAGGGGGATTAGAGGAAGCCGGAGATGGAGAAGAAGAGGAGGCAATGGAAGGAAAAGGGATAGTAGAAACAGGAGGAGCAGAGTAGGAACTAGATGGAATATAAGGTAGTAGTGTAGGAGGGGTTGTTGCAATTGTGGAAACACTAACGGTTGAAGGGCTGACAATGGGAGAAGATCTCCGGTAAGGTGTTCGTTTTGCTCGAGGCTCATAAGCCAAGGGAGGCAAGGCCAATGCCAAGGATGTAGAAGGCACAGGAGAAATAGCGGCCATCTCAGAGGCAGAAGCAGGAGAAGCTGAAACAATAGAAGAAGAAGAGATAAGTAGACCGGGCCTCATCATTCAAAGAGCAGGATTGGAGATGATATTGGTGGGAGTCATCGGTGCATTACCTTTCTCAAAATAAATAGGCGCCGGAACAAGAGGAGTTTGCACAAAAGTACCAAAGAAATCACCAAAGGGAGAATCCTTGGTAAGATTTGGCTTTTTAACTAAAGTAACAAAAGGCTCTTCTTCCTCTTCCATGAGTGCGACACCCTCTGCTTGTCGTTCTTCTTCGGAAAGCAAGCCCAAGGTAGAGAGATTGGGATCGGATCGGCGAGCCAACAACCATTGTTCTCCAAGATTATTGATAAAGGACTTGGTCATAGCAGAATTCCTGTACATAAAAGCCGGAAGAATAGCATCGGCTGAAAAACAGAGGATAAACATTATTATTATAGAGATATACTAATCAGCAAAGGCGAAGTAAAATAATTATACTCACCAAAGGAACTATCCAAAGGAGTGTTAATGTTGCCTATCCCGAAGGGAAACATTAAGCCCTCTTCAATTAGATGTGGCAAACTGAATTTCGCTCCTCGCAGTTTAGGTAACGCAGAAGCAACAGAGGGATCATTAAGGAGATCATGGCTATCCGGAAGTGGAGGTAAATCATGTATCCATTGGATGGGAAACGGAGGTGGAGAAGGTAGACGCATATAGAAAAATTTACGATACCATTCGCCTTGAGGAGGAATGCGGTTAAATAGAATGGCCTTAGGACGAGACTGAAATTTGAAAACGCCCACATCTACTCGGCGAGGAATGAAGAAGTGATGAAAAAGACGGGGAGACAAGGGGAAATCCAACAGTTTCGATACCCCAATGAAACCCATTAGAATAGAAAAAGATTGAGGAACAAGTTGGTTCAGCGGGATATCAAAATAACGGTTGGCATTACAAAAAAAAGGATGAAGGGGAAATCTAAAACCTTGTAAGACTTGGTCCCTGAATATGGAAATGCATCCTAGGGGGGGAAGATGTGGACCCTCATGAGAAGCAGGACGAGTGATATAGGAGGGAAAACCATAAGTTGCCTGTAAATCCACTTCTTCTGTATCTGTGAGGTCAGAAGAGCATGAGAGAAACCACGCGGGAGAAGAAACCACCATAGAGAGAAGCAATCACAGAAAAAGGAATCAAGGAAGAAGACGAAAGATGAAGAAAAACAAGAGAAAACCTCGTAAGCCCTTATCTTTCTTTTTGCCTTGAGCTAAAACCCTTAAGATGAAACAGAAGAGACGAAAGGGAAAAGGAAAATAAAAGGTGCTCAGAATATCAATCGTCATAAAAGGTAATAATATCATAGAATAAAATCAAGGGAAAGAGATGAAGTCAAATAAACTACCTCGGAAAAGACGTAAAATTTCCCTAGAAATAATTTTTGAAGAGACTTGATGAGGACAGAGCAAAAAAATTAGTACTATAAAAATAGGTTCAAAGCACAGGTCAAGCCTCGAATATTGATTGATGGAAGCAACCTGGTTAAATTGAACCATCCTGATAAATCGACCGATAATTAGGAGTACCTTCGAAATATCGGACGATACTTACCAATGTTTATACATATATCGACCGGGTCAATAAAGAATGGGGATAATTGGGAGTACCTTCGAAATACCGGACGATACTTACCGATGTTTATACATATATCGACCGGGTCAGTGAAGAATGGGTCGTGGGGAAAAATTGGACACTAACAAGCCAAGTAACATTTGGTACACGTACATGAAACCAACAAATTATCCAAAATTAGAATAAGATCAGCAATCAAAAGACACTATTCAGAATTACATAAGTTTGTAAAATCTCAATTCCCCTTCTTTACAACAACTGGAGAATGAGTTAGAACTAGTTTAGGGTACAAATCAGGAGGTCTTTCTTCAAGAAGTCTGCGACGGTTTAGGAAATTAGGAGGAGGAGCGCGAGCTAAGTAGCCCTCCTCTTCCAACTGTTGAACTGCTCCTTTGGCCCCTGCTGTAAAAGCAGACAAGATGGATCTCACAATCGGCCGGTTGAACTCAGTAGATTCGATCATGGCGGTGGCTCATTCTTTGTAACGAACATCTTCATGCTCCTTATAAACCACTAACGCCATCTGAGAGGTTTTCAGTTCATTTTCCCTAGTAGCGACTTCGACTTTTGTTAAATCAAGGGAATTGTTTAGAGATGCCACCTCATTTTCTTTTAGTTGCAAGGCCTTCAACTTTTCGCTCAATTCTGCTTCATAATTCTCTTTGAGTTCGCCAAGTTTTGAGGTCAGCTCTTGATTGAGGTCCGTAACCAATTTGAGTCGGGCTTCAAGGCTCTCAATTTGAGTTTCAAATTGCTTCTTGGCGGTAGCAGAAAACTCGGCAGAAGACAATTCGATAACTTGATGTCACAACCCCTTGTTCTCCGATTTCAATTTTTCGTTCTCAGTGTATAAGATGTGTAATAGTCGAGAGAAACCCATGTTCTCTAGCCACCGCTGGGAGCATATCCAAAACTGTGAGATAGTATTTCAGAAACAGAAAGCAAGAGTATATAATCATACCTTATTCTCTTTATGAGAGAAGCGGTCAATCGCTTCAGGGATGGAAAGCCCCTCAAAAAGGGGACGAACCTCATCCCAAGAATTAGCAAAAGAGCCCCCCAGTAATATGGGGAGGACAGGGAGGGTAGAAGAGCCAGCTGAGAAAGAAGAAGTAGGGATAGATGGTGGAGCAAAAACCAAGTAAGAAGAAGGCGAAGAGGGTAAAGATCCTGAAGTCGGAATAGACAAAGGAAAAGTAAAAGAGGCGTCACCAGAAGTACTAGTTTTAGGAAAAGGAGAGGTAGGAAAATTCAAGGAAGGATAAAGTTCTGCTAACGTGGGCTCATCGGAAAGAAGATTAGTTGACACAAAATCTTCTGAAGCAAGCTCATCAGCAGAAAGAATGAGTCTCCTTTTTGGAGGAGGAGCCCTGGTTAGCTTGCGTCCGGGACGTTTGCCCGTAGAAATCTCAGTTATGGGTTTATCAGAGCTACCAGGGGATGTAAGCTCGATAAGAGGAATAGAGGTCGATGGGGAGACAGCAACAACTGCAGGAGACGTAATAGCGGGAGCAAGATCAGGGAGGATCTGCGCAGCAGGATCCCTAGAAGAACCTCCTGGAGTCTCATGAAGCCCCGACGAGCTAGGCACTTCGACTAAAATAGTTGGCCCTTCACTTGCAGGGGGAGGGGCAAGAGCGGCTAGGAATTCGGCCTCCTTAGCACGAAGTAAGTCCTCCTCCACGCGTAGTTCGTCATTGATCAAAGCGTCATAGAAGTTCTCCACTGTGTGAAAAAAAAAAGAAAACGGTTTAGGCAATTAAAAGCAGTAAAGAAAAGGCAAGATGTTACCTAAGGAAATGGGAGTATCAGGTTTGACGGGGCTTAAGCCAAATAGATACAGAAGTTCAACTTTCAACCATTTTGAAATAGAGAGTCGATGACCTAATAACTTCTCACAATAAATAGGAAAAGAGGGAAGCAGGTGAAACTCTCTAACATCAGGTAGAGGAGGCAAGAAGGATTTCCACGCATAAGACCAAGGGATGGGTCCGGGAAACTTTAGGAAGAAAAAACGGGATTTCCAGGCCTTGAGAGATGATGGCATATCACCAAAAAGAACCATTTTAGTTCACGACTGGATCAAGAAAACACCAGGCTCAGAGAGTTTGGGGTAGGAAAACATGAAGAAATTCTGAGGAGTAGGAGGAATGTCTCGTAAACGGAAAAGCATGTAAGTGCCACATAGATAACGAAAAGCATTAGGTGCAAATTTTTGCAGGGGAATGTCGAAATATTGACTTATTTCAATCAAGAAAGAGGGGATAGGGAACCTTAAACCCCCTATCAATTGATCCCTGAAAAAAGTCACGCAGTTATCAGGAGGATGATGAGGTCGATCATTCGGTGCGGGGAGTATGATTCTATATTCCTTAGGAATTTCATACTGACGACGGATGGATAATCTAGCATTCTTATCAAAGATAGAAGACATATGGACATACCAAGAAGCAATCGCTTCCTCAGCCATGAACCGGAGTACAAGGTAACGGATTACTTACTGGGGACAATAAAGAGGATCGTCGAGAAGTAGCAAATATGAAGTTTTTCGATCGCAGATGGCAACAAGAGAGGAGCTTTAGAGGAAAAAACGAAGTGGAGAGGAAGATGAAGGGTTTAGGGTTCAGGAAATACACCACTGTGGACAAAATAGAATTCTTTTTACCGCAGCGAACACTGACGATCAAAAGGGCGAGTGGTTCACGCGACGTGGCGGCCAGCAAAGGTAAGTGTCAGAACATCATAAAAAGAAGAGTAGGTACATCGGATGGGACAAATCGGATCGCGAGGGGACTGGTAGTGCTTCGAACATTCTCTCACCCGAGGAAAAGTCAATCACCGATTAGAAAATTTTGAAAGAAGACGTGATCAGCTGGGCCTAATAAAATAGAAAGGACAGAACTTTTTGACCATACCCAGGCTAAAGACAAGAATATTTTAAGAATAAAAGTTTAGAAGAGTGACAAATGTTAATCTGTCCGTGCAGAATATGACTTAGTATTTATTGAAAATATTTTTATTAACGAGGGTAATTGTGGTTATGTTAGATAAATATGATATTGACTTCAGTCAATAAGACAACATCAGTTGATATAACATTGGTTATAATATCAAACTATACTAATAGTTAAGATAACCTTAGCTATGATAAATGATACATAGGATACATGAAGAAATGATGAACACAACACCACATTGTAAATGATAGAGGGATTCAATAAAAGCCTTTGATTAGATACAAAAATTTGTCTTTACACTTAGAATCTGACCAAATACATAGCGTCACATTTCCTCAGGAATAGCAAACCTCAAATAGATAACAAATATTACAAGCATAAACTCTTAGGGCACTCAGAAAATTTTAGTCCCACTGGATTCAAACTTACCATGGAGCAGAGATGGAAACAGCCCACTTCGTCCGAGCTTGCCAAGGCGCACAAGAGGCAATATTTTGCCCGGGACGAAGAAAGCAACAAAAGCAAGAGAGCTCAAGGGCAATGAAAGAGGGGACATTGATTCATTCCATAATGGAAAAGTAAATGTAGAAACCACTTCCCCTCTCAAGCCGTATGAGCTCAGCAAGTGGAGCAACCAATCTTAGCCCAAGGGTATCATGTGATGTGCCCTTCACACAACACCCATGGGTCATTTGGCTGCCCCCCTATAAGTAGACAAAATTTCTCTGAAGTTTCTTGGGTCCTTCAGAGCACCTGCATCTTTGGATAGAAGATTTGAACTGTGAAGCTTCCTCTCTTAAGACAATCCCTCGAACCCCTGGAGTAACCGGAGCAAAAATCCCAATAAACTCATATATAGATCTCACCTGGTCCAACAAAAGTTGCCTCCAAAGAGGAGGATCTACGACCATGGCCTTAGCAACAAGAAGTGGCAAGGAAGAAAAAGAATTGAGAAGGGTTGTGGGTGAAGAGAAGGTTGTAGGCATGTAGCCCTATTTAAAGGAGAAAAAGGCTCACAGGATTGCTATACTTAATTTATTAAGACAGTGGTACACAAAATCTGTGAGGTCATTTCAAAATCTGGAGCAGAGTCACGGGTAGGAAAAGGCAAGACCATACTTATGTCTAGTCAATCGTCTACACCTCCTTCGACTAGACTTAAGGGGAAGGCTAGTGATATGGGTTAGGTTTTAAGGGTCTTCAGATGAGGAAAGAAAAGGAAGAAAGAGTCAAAAGAGCAAAGATAGACCAATATCGGCTGATACATGCCTGCCGAACAAAGGTAGGCCAATATCGGTCGATACATGCCTGCCGTATGAAGGTAAGTCACTATTGGTCGGGACATACCTTCAGAACAAAGGTAGACAAATATCGGTCGATACATGCTTGCCGTATGAAGGTAAGCCAATAACGACCGATACATACTCCAGAGCAAAGATAGACCAATATCGGTCAAAAGGGTTAATGAATACCTCAGAAACATGTTGGATAAAATATTATTTTTTGACACAATAAAGATACAAATAAAAGTCACATGAAGAAGAATCATACCTGAACATATCGAATAGAATAATTCATGATATAGAATATATATTTTGGCGGGAAATATGCTTTCTGATTGTCTTGCAGGCGCTAAACGACAAAGAAGGTACATCTGGGGTACAAAAAAGATTCCTTAAAAATCATCTTCCCCAAGTACGCGGCTGATGTCATAACGAACTCTAACAAACCGGGGTCCACTTCATGGCTACGGAGGTTACATGAAGTGGTATAAAAGGGGGAATCCTCTCCGTTGGCTAGGTAAGTTCACATCATTGTGTACTTTCACAACCCTAATTTTGGGGCTACTGTTCATCTTCTTTCTCCTTCCTTCCTTGACATCAAGAGAGATCACTAACTTGAACGTCAGAGGGCCTAGCCAGGGATTCCCACCTCGGTCTTAGGTCACTGACGATAGTGTTGGTTGGTCTCTTGTGCGCAGGGAGCCTCGGTAGCTTGATAGTTCGACTTTCTTCTATCTGGACGGGGATTTCTTCCTACTTATCAGATTTCCTTTGGTGACTCTGGTTTTCTTCCGATCCGCTTTGGGTTTCTCGGGTCGAGGTTCCACCGGCATTATTCTTCATCAGTACAGTGGGTTTCCTTCTCCCGGATCTCCTTCATGGTCAGCTTCTCAGACAGGATCAACATGCCTTTTGAGTTTTATGACAATCAGTTTTACCTTCACATGAGCGAGCACTTTCTGTCACGCCCCAGAGGAGTCCTTGCCCGACAAAGGGATAGTATCTCCCATATAACAATGACAACTAAAAATTGGATATATAGCCACACGACTATACAAGTATAATAACAATAGCTCACACAGCTAGAAACATAAACACAATGGAAGACAATAACAAATAAACACCCTACATGGCTGGTACAAAGCACAACTACAAAAGATAACTAAATTGTGTACCAATATGACTTATCTTAAAAGTACATAACCAAATATAAGGATACCACAAGTCCAAAAATCTATACACAAGTTATTCAATACATGAACAAATCTGAAAACCAATAATGTGAATAAAAACAATAGCGAAAGAAGACACTTGATGTGACACGGGATTGGCGGACAGGATCTCCAAGCGACTCCATAATTCCTCTACTTGCTCTTTGCGAAAGGAAACCAATAAAAGGGGTGGTGAGTGCGGGTGACTCAATGGGTAATAGACATAGACAGTGCATGAACATAATATGTATAGAGATTCAAAGGTATACGGTCTCATAATAATGAGCAAGTATAACAATAATGCCATAATAAGTGTCTATACTTGAATGATGTGTCTAGCACCTAATATCTGCAAGTGCATGAGTGAATCTACAACAAAACTATTCGTATCTACTAAGGCATTATATATGGTCTATCTAGCTACTAATAATCAGGCAAATATCAAGTACATGCAATAGACATATCTCAACCATATGTAAACATATCACAGATATCATAGACATTTGGATATAATCAATTACAAGCATATGCAATCACATATCATTTGCATATGCATAGCATGGACATTCTCGCCCATCCCTTAGCTAACACGATCTCTGTATGATCGAGAGGTCGGGACAATGACAACTGTACACACTACCAACAACCACTAATCTTGAGTGGTGCGAGTGGATAATTCGTATAGTAGTTAACTAGCTACATAGCAACATGGTCCATGCTTCTCGTCACTCCAGCTACCACTACCCCTAAGTGAAGAAAGTGGGCACGACAAGACAAGTGACATCTGCTCCTGCTACCACTACCCATGAGTGGCCGAGTGTGCAGCGCTAGCCAACGACTCACTCAACCACAAGGGAGACATAGTCGCTAGCATGCATGCAATGCTATGATGTGCAAGATGAAAATAATCATCACCACAGATATATAGCAACCAACTATACAATAGTAAAATCAACATGCTCAATAGAGTATATGTATATAAAACAATCAATGCAGATAAACAAGATATCATGTATCTACTACATATTATGGATGACAACGAGAGACTGTATAGATAACCAATCAATCATCTCAAAGATCAAACAGGTAAGTATCAAACTCAAGAAAAATATGAATAGAGTAAAAGTTGTTGGATTGTAGACGTTCGATAGAGGGGGGGGGGTGAATATCGATTACGAAAATTTCGATAAGAGTAAGCGCAGCGGAAAAGAAAGAACAATGCTAACACAGAACCTTTTTACTTGGTTCGGAGCCTGTGTCGACTCCTACTCCAAGGCTCGTACTCGTTGAGTACTTTCGTTGGGCAATCACTAGCAATTCGAATATTTAATTACAGAGTTTAAGTACAGAAAAGCTAGAACAAGAAATACCGACAATTATGAAATAAGAAACGAACAGACAGAGCTTTGTCGGAGCTTTGCAGTGTCGCAGGAGCACAGGAGAGCGAGTTCTTCAATTCAGAGTTGTTGTTGAAGCTCCACTCCTGCCCCTTCTTTTATATGAGGCTCGGGGCGCCCCGGATCCCTTCCGGGCGCCTTGGTGGGACGTGGCAGGTCCAACCAGTGAGCTCCACGTGGCGACGACGAGTTTGGATAAAAGTTGCCTCCCGGGCGCCCGGACCTCCTTTCTCCAGAAGACTTCTTCTCCTGCAAGACAAGATTAGTCCGAGGCAAATATATAATTTATAACCTGTAAAATAGAGTGTTAGTTCAGTTTATAGTTTGGCAAAAATAGTATAACTTAGATTCTATCTTACCGAGACCGGAATCTAGTCACGATCTCGACTTAGATATTCGAAATGGATCTAAGCCGGATCGACGCCTACTATTCCCTTTCCGGGAATGCATCCTCACAGTCACTCTCTTCCAGTGACTTACCTTTACTCACCTACCAGACGTCCGGTCAGCCCTTCGACCCGTCTGGACTTCTCACCAGCTATCCGGTCAGCCCGTCGACCTAGCTGGACTTCTCGCCAGCTATCCGGTCAGCCCGTCGACCTAGCTGGACTTCTCGCCAAGCGTCCGGTCAGCCCGTCGACCCGCTTGGACTTCGTGCCAAACATCTGGTCAGCCCGTCGACCTGTCTGGACTTAGCCTGCACACTCGATCAGAGTGTTAGATAATGACGAACCTAACTTAACCTGATTTGTCATTCATCAAAGCCTGAGTTAGATCGTTAGTCCTAACCGCACCAACAATCTCCCCCTTTTTGATGGAATGACAACCTGGTTAAGTTAGTAAAAAATATGCGAGTAAAAACCAGCATGAGGTTTAAGTAGGTTTAAGTTAGTTTTGGTATTGGTTTTTAACTTTTGACATTTTGTTTCTCTAACTTAACCACCTATCCCTCCCCCTTTGGCATTCATCAAACAAGGACATAAGTTAAACATTCAAAAATATAGAATACAAAAAAAATGTAAGGAATGATGTCAAGTTAACTTGGGGGAGTTTAAATTTTCGAAGACTTGTTTAAAACATTAGTTTTAGCTTTTGGAAAATAGTTAAGTTTTGAAAGAGTAGTTAATTTTTAAAGATCATTTTTCAAAAATGACTTTGCAAACTCAAAGAGAATTTTCTAATTAGAAATTTGAAAAGCTAATTTTCCAGTATAAGTGTATAAGTTTCAAATTTTAGGATCAAGTTTTAACTTTTCAAAAATACGTTTCAATTTTGAAATATTTTCAAACATAAGTTTTCAAAATCAAAATTTTAAAGGCTATGTTTTCAAAACTAGATTTATCAAGGAAATTTCCAAACATAAGTTTAATTTTGAAACACTTTTCAAACCTGAAAGATCGAAGATTTCAAAGCTGAGTTTTAAAAGATATTTAATTTTCAAAACTAAACTAAGTTTGCAATAGATTCAAAATCTTAGTTTATAAAATTTAATTGAAGAATATAGTTTTATAAAAGCTAGTTTAGAAAATTTAACACATAAGTTTTCAAGATTAAGGATTTTATAGGTAAGTTTTATAAGATATTTACTTTTCAAAACTGATTAAATTTGTAAAAACTTTAAATTTGAAAACTGAAATTTAATCTCAAAATTGAGAAAAAAAAACTTTAGAAAAGATATTATGTTTAAGGTGGAGAAAATACTTTGTGTTAAATTGTTGATTTAATCCTCCCCCTAAACCTGACTTTTAAAATAGCTGTCTAACCAATTAGGCACTTACTGACTATCAGAAGATAGCAGCTTTCACTTGGTTAGTCAAGTTAAGTTCATTGTAATCAGTTAGCGGTTGACTAAACTGAATAACTTAACTTGATTAATATATGTTTGGTATTTAACGCCCAGACTTATATTGATGTACTGACATAAGCATCTTAAGTCCAGGCAATTGACCTATACATCTCACCCCTTTCTATGTATGTCAATCACAAGTAAAGTAAACCTAGGGTGTTGGTGAGATGCTCAAATACTAGTCCTGGGGGAACATGATTTCTAAAGGGATTTTTCTAGTCTAAGGCTAAAATTGTTTTGAAATTCTAAAAGTAGGAAGGTTTTTTAAAAAATAAAACAATTTTAACCTAGAATTTAAAACAATTATTTTTTTTTTGAAAAATAGTTTTGAATTTTGAAAAGTCCTAGTCTATTAAGCACATTCCTAATTTTCTACGCAGATTGCTAAATTCACTTTCAGGGAGTGGTTTTGTGAATATGTCAGCTAAATTGGATTTGTACTCAATGTATTTGAGTTCAGTGTCCCCTTTAGTAACATGATCCATGATAAAGTGATGCCTAATTTCAATGTGTTTAGTTCTGGAATGATGCACTGAATTTTTTGTTAGGTTAATTAAGCTAATGTTATCAATTAAGACTTTGACATTTGTAATAATAAAGTCAATTTTTAGTTCGATATTACCTATACCAATTACCTTGAGTTTGTCGTTGTTCCCAAAGGCAACTGTTCCTAGGCTTTTGTAGGTTGAGTGAATTTTGTGTGATCTCCAGTCATATGTTTGGAGCAACCACTATCCAAAATCCACTTAGTTTACTACAATAGGTAGGAATTGGGGTTAGTCTAACTATTGGACCAAATTTTTTTTTTAAATTTTCAAGTTAAAAAAATTTAAGTTTTAATTTTTAAAATAATTTTTAAGTTAAGACAAATTAAGTTTTAATTTTTTAAAATAATTTTTAAATAAAAAACAATTTAAGTTTTAATTTTTAAGTTAAAAAACAATTTTTAAAATAATTTTTAAGTTAAAAACAATTTAAGTTTTAATTTTTAAAATAATTTTTAAGTTAAAAACAATTTAAGTTTTAATTTTTAAAATAATTTTTAAGTTAAGAAAAATTAAGTTTTAATTTTTTAAAATAATTTTTAAGTTAAAAACAATTTAAGTTTTAATTTTTAAGTTAAAAACAATTTTTAAAATAATTTTTAAGTTAAAAACAATTTAAGTTTTAATTTTTAAAATAATTTTTAAGTTAAAAATAATTTAAGTTTTAATTTGTAAAACAATTAAAAAGAATTTACGTTTAATTTAATTTTAATTTTAATTTAATTTAATTTAATTTTAATTTTAATTTAATTTAATTTAATTTTAATTTAATTTTAATTTAATTTAATTTAACTTTGATTTTAATTTTAATTTTAATTTTAATTCCTTAGTCATCTCACCCGATCTTTGTTTTCAATCAGAAAATCGTATAATTTTGTGAGATGAATTAGGTTCAATTTTAGGATTTGTTTTTAACTTGTGTTAGATTCAGGTTTAGCTTTGGGTTCAACAAATATGCGTTTTCTAGATAAACTTCTGGGCTATGGTGAGTCATTCGGACATTATTAAAGTAACCATGCCTTCGAGGTTTTCCAAATAGTCCTATCCACTAGACTTAGTACAAAACCTTGGTCTAACTGGTTAGGATCCATAAAGGGTAGCTTCGATCAGTTTCACTTAGCCAAATGCACCAGGTTGAAGCCATATCTTCCTAGACATGCATAGACTAAGCTTCCCTAACGTACTATTATTCAAAATTTCACCAGTACCATTTTTCAAGTTAAACTTGAACCCTTTTTAACTAATCCTAATTATCCTGTCGGGTAGGTTAGTTAGGGTTACCATGTCGGGTAGATTAGTTTTGGAGGTGCCAGCTATTCTGGAGCCTCCCCCTGAATTAATGGTCATTTAATTTAATTTTGTTCTCGGTTTATGTCTATTTATTTTATAATTATATTTTACTTGGTGATAGTTTACATTTTGTTGAGTTTTAATATGTTTAGATTTTAAATTTTTTTGTTCAGGTTTGTATTCTGGTTTTTTATTTGGTTTATCTGACTTTATATAATATATTTTATCTTTAGGGATATAATATTGGTTAGCTCCTATTTGTGTGGTCAAACACGCTTTCGGAACCCAGGCTTTGTTCATTGACTTGTATTGGGTTATTAATGATTTAAACGTTTTATTTGAGTTCGACTTATATCCGAGTCCAGTTTTGTTATAACATGCTTTTTTATTATTTAGAATTAAGTCTAAATTTTTTGATCTACTAGTAAATTTTTCTAACATAGTTTTTAAATTATTAATTTTTAATTTTAATGATGAATTCTCCTCCTCAAGTGTTAGATCTTGAGTTGGTTTATTATTTACAACTTGTTCCTTGAGGATTTGATTTTCCTCGAGGAGCAATTTGTTTTCATTTTCTAATTTAACTAATTTATTATTTAAGCACGAAATAATTTTAAAAAATTTCCGGTTTAAGGTTAGGAATACCTCTTCGGAACCTTCGGAAACGAGTACGGACTCGTGGCTCGATTCGGGTTCGGACCCGTCTTCCGATTCTTCTTCCGATTCTGCTTCGCGGGCCATCAGCGCGAGGTGGCTCTGGTGCTTCTGCTCTTCTGCTTCCGATTCTTCCGAGGAGTCGTCCCACGTCGCCTTGAGGGCCTTCTTTTTGGTTGGCTTCGGTTTGTCGATCTTCAATCTTGGGCACTCGTTCTTGTAGTGGCCCTTCTTGTTGCATCCGAAGCACGTCACACTCCTCGATTCGGTTGGATAATTGATCTTTTGAAGGTCCTTCTTGCTGAAGCTTCTTTTCCTCCTGGTGAATATCTTCCTTACCAGGTTCACCAGGTGTTCTTCATCTTCAGAGTTCTGGTCAGAAACTTCTTCCAGTTCAGACTTGTTCTTCTTTTCTTTTGAGGAACCTACAAATAAAGCTACACCTTTCTCGACCCCGGCGTTAGTTTGCTCATGCAGTTCTAATTCACAGAAAAGCTCATCTAATTTTAATTTAGATAAATTTTTAGAGATCTTGTAGGCATCTATGATGGATGCCCACAAGCTGTTGCGTGGAAAAGTATTTAGGGCATACCTTATTAAGTCCCGATTCTCCATTTGGTGCTCTATTGCGTGGAGTCCGTTGAGAATGTCTTTGATTCTTGCGTGGAGTTGGCTGGCTGTTTCTCCTTCCTACATTTTTATGTTAAAAATTCTATTTAAGAGCAAGTCTTGTTTTGTTACCTTAGCGTCGCTCGTTCCTTCGTGCAACTCGATCAGTTTGTCCCACAGCTCTTTAGCGTTCTTATGTGGTCTGACCCGGTTCAGTTCTTCTCTAGTCAATCCGCACTGTAAGGTGTTGATTGCCTTGTTCTCTGTTGATACCTTCTTCTTTAGGTCTGTTGTCCAATCTTCTGGATCCAGTAGATTCCCGGAACTGTCTACTGGTATTTTGTAGGGTCTTGTGACGCTCAGCCACTGGTCGAAGTCTGTTTTGAGATACACTTTCATTCGCTTCTTCCAGTACGGAAAATCATCCCCGTTGAAGAGGAGAGGTCGCACTGTGCTGAAGCCCTCGATCTGCGACATTTTTAATCTGCACACAAAAAAAATATAGAGAGGTTCCAAGACTTGGTCTTGGATTAGTAGTGCGGGAAGAATTAACTAAAAATAACTAAATTGGTGTTGCACCAATTTTAGTTTTAATTACGATGGAAATTTTTTTTTCCAAAAGGGTAATAATACCAGTTTGGATCTTTACGAAAAACTGAAGTCCGAAAGAAAAAAAAAAAAAGCAAATCACCCCCTTGTCTGATTGGTGGTTGCACCAAATCAGAGCGGTACCAGCTCTGATACCACTTGTTGGATTATAGACGTTCGATAGAGGGGGGTGAATATCGATTACGAAAATTTTGATAATAGTAAGCGCAGCGGAAAAGAAAGAACAATGCTAACACAGAACCTTTTTACTTGGTTCGGAGCCTGTGTCGACTCCTACTCCAATGCCCGTACTCGTTGAGTACTTTCGTTGGGCAATCACTAGCAATTCGAATATTTAATTACAGAGTTTAAGTACAGAAAATCTAGAACAAGAAATACCGACAATTATGAAATAAGAAACGAACAGACAGAGCTTTGTCGGAGCTTTGCAGCGTCGCAGGAGCACAGGAGAGCGAGATCTTCAATTCAGAGTTGTTGTTGAAGCTCCACCCCTGCCCCTTCTTTTATATGAAGCTCGGGGCACCCCGGATCCCTTCCGGGCGCCCTAGTGGGACGTGGAAGGTCCAACAAGTGAGCTCCACGTGGCGACGATGAGTTTAGATAAAAGTTGCCTCCCGGGCGCTCAACGCCCGGACCTCCTTTCTCCAGAAGACTTCTTCTCCTGCAAGACAAGATTAGTCCGAGGAAAATATATAATTTATAACCTACAAAACAAAGTGTTAGTTCAGTTTATAGTTTGACAAAAATAGTATGACTTAGATTCCGTCTTTCCGAGGCCGGAATCTAGTCACGATCTCGACTTAGATATCCGAAATGGATCTAAGCCAGATCGGCGCCTACTGTTCCCTTCCTGGGAACGTGTCCTCACAGTCACTCCCTTCTAGTGACTTACCTTTACTCACCTGCCAGACGTCTGGTCAGCCCTTCGACCCGTCTGGACTTCTCGCCAGCTATCCGGTCAGCCCGTCGACCTAGTTGGACTTCTCGCCAAGCGTTTGGTCAGCCCGTCGACCTATCTGGACTTAGCCTGCACACTCGATCAGAGTGTTAGATAACAACGAACCTAACTTAACCTGATTTGTCATTCATTAAAACCTGAGTTAGACCGTTAGTGCTAACCGCACCAACAAAAGTAAATACAACAACTATTAGAAATTTAGTTCATGCACTAAGGTCAAAATACTAAAAAAATAAGATAAGAAGTATTCGCCTTTATCTGTAGATCATTACAAATAACTCCCAGGTCGTGACACTCATCTCAATCAAAGTCCTATATCAGTATATACAATTTAGCTATCTTCTTATTAATCAAATAGCTAAATCCAATTCCCAAGACTAATTAGAGTGGGCATAATCATATCATGATCTTCGCTTACACCCCGAATAGATGTTTAGGTATCTATAATCTTATTCTCTTCATTAGATTAGGTTTAATCCTCAATTAACCCAAATTATTTTGCAACTAAATATGATCAGTTGATCCCTAATCATTCCACACTCAAATTTGAATTTACATTCATGCTCGAATCAACCCAAAGACTCACCCAACTAACCAATCAATTGATGTAAGTTTAATCAGAGGCAATATTTCATTACCCTCGTTTCTTCTTCCCTAGCGACACACTGGCCAATAGTGGAGGTCCAACAGTGGTGATTCTGCCATCAAAGAAATGGATGGTGACAGTGGCGACACCTAATGGTGATGCAGCAGTAAGCAAGGCAACAATCCATACCTATGATGACTATTCGTTGTGAGGTTAAGTCAGCGACGGTGATGGGCTACTCTCAGTGGCTAGAGTGACACTGAGAAGAGTATGTATATTATCAAATAAGAGAGAAGTAACACACAAAAAAAGGAATAGCCTAAATTAGGCTTAAACCTATTATGAAATAAAGAGCGCAAAGAAAAAGAGATGCAGTCATAACGTGACTTAAAAGAAACTAATTAATTTAATATAAAAATAACTTGTCTTAAATATCATTTAAGCATAGGTTTATATATCTCTCAAAATCCTAAAAAATCTAAACGGAAAATAATAACCAACTATACTTATTCCCTAAAATTTAGAATAAATTAACTAACAAGACTTATTCCCTAAGATTTATGATAAATTAACTAATAAGACTTGGACCACTAAGATTTAGGATAAAATTAAATATAATTAAAAAAAATAAGCTAAACTTAATTAATGGATAACTACTTTAAAAAAACTCAATTTGGATCTCCTCCTATATCAGTCATCTGGAGTTGAAGAGAACTCATCCTCGAGTTTAGGGTGGGTGTATCCAGCTTTAGAGCACAATGACTTAGGTGTTTTACATTAAAAATATCAGAAGTTTTTAAATGACTAGGAAGTCACAACCTGTAGGCATTGCCATTAATCTTTTCTAGTTTCTCGCAAGGTCCAATATTTCAATCTTTGAGCTTGTTGTATTCACCAACAAGGAAATGATCACGAGTTAATACAGCCCAAACCATATCACCAACGTTAAAAAGAACCTAACATTAATGTCGATCTACCCTAATCTTGTACTCGGTGTTGCTTTCCTGAATAGCCTGATTAACCTGCTCATGAATGATCTAAAGATGCTTGGATAACCTACTTAACCTGCTCATGAATGATCCAAAGATACTCAGCCATCTCCTCAGCCTTGGGGTTAGCTTGTCCTGGACACTAAATAGGGACTAAATCTGGTACCCCGAATGGGTTTTTTCCATAAACAATTTCAAAAGGACTCAAATCAGTGGTCCTGTTCTTTGATCTGTTGTATGTGAATTCTACTTGATGTAAAACCAGATCTCATTGCTTCGGTTTGGTTCCTGTGAGACATCTCAAAAGATTTCCTAAACTCCTGTTCAATACCTCGGTCTGATCATCCATCTAAGGGTGATAGGCGCTGCTGAAGTTTAGCTTCATCCCTAGCTTTCCCCATAAAGTCACCAAAGCTCGATGTCGGACTTGAGGCACTCCATTCTATTTTTCCAGTAGCTAAAGTTCTCTCCTTTGAGCAATGGAGGGAGGATGGTGCGATGCCCTTCTTGGTAGGAGTTTGACATCCTTGCGATCAAAAAATAAAGAAGAAAATTTCTAAGACTCATTTTGGGATTAGCAGTGCGGGTGTTATGCCCACAGAAGAGTACTTGTCTGACAAAAATCAGACAACACCTCCCCGGTAACAATGACAAATGAAATCTGGATACATAGCCACAGATCATACTAACCACATAGCAAAATATAAAAACAAACATACCAACAATAGGGTAAAGGGATTCACACAATATCACAACAAGTAATAGAAAACATACACAAGGGAGGGATTTACCCAATCCGCTCCAAAAAGGAAAATAGAAACTAACACCACTGCATACCGGTACGACTTAACTCAACCACAGATATCGTAACCAAATAAAAACACATCACAAAATAGAAACTACAATCAAGGTAATTATTGCACAACCAAGTCTAAAAACCAGAACGAAAAATAGCAATAGAAACAACATAGAAAATAAGATTTTGAGTGTGATGTGGGATTGACAGCCAGGACCTCCAAGTGACATGACACATCCTGTTAAGTTGGAAATAGAGGGAAAGCAAGGATAGTGAGTACAAAATACTCAGCGGGTATAAAAAGATATTGCATGATACTATAAGGAGATCAAAAGGTACAATCTCAGGAGAAATACTTGCCATAAAAGTAAGAGTACCCATATAAGCACCTGCTAAGCAAAAGCACTCTACAACGGATGGTCCCGTGGGCAGTCAGGGTATGTAAATAGTCACTATCTACGGGAGAATGCTCTACCACGGATGGTCCCGTGGACAGATAGGATGCATAAGTGGCCACTGTTTGTGGGAGAACACTCTACCATAGATGATCCCTTGAGCAACAACAATTCATCCAAGGATAATGCTCTTCAAGCTACACTACGTCTAAAATCAACAGTGAATTAGCATGACCCTAAATAATAACCAAGGGTCTAGTAGGATACTCGATATCCTATATTACGGTATAATCTTACCAAGGTATAGGCTTGAGCCTACATAACAAGCAAAGGGTCTAATAGGATATTCAACTATTCGCTACGGTTTACAGGCGATAGCTCAAGATTACTATTTGATCTAATGGGCAGTTTAAATGCATAGACATGCATTAAATAACAAGTTTAATAACATGTGTCTAGGTACCACAACAGCTAGTACTATAGTAACCATCTCAATTCAAGAGAATCCTAACCATCTAGTCATAATATGCCCTCAGACTCCATGGTATCTCAATCCAAGTGAATCATAGCCATCTAGTCATAATATGCCCTCAGACACCATGATATCATCATATATATAATAAACAACAAGATCAAAATCAGGTAGTCCTAAATGGTGACTCGAAGAGAAAAGTCTAGTGGAATATATTACTCCTGGGGCATGATTTCTATCAAGTATAGGTAAATATGATCTCACTACATATATGCCCTTACACAAGTATACAACTGTACTACATATGATATCCAATAGATCAAAATATAAGGACAAACCGTAAAGTATCAAATTCAAGAACCAATCTAGAGTAGAGTCGAGGTAACTAAATCAGTATGATCAAATCAATAAAATAGATCATGCACTAAAGTCAAAGATCTAAAGAAACACGTCAAGAAGTACCCGCCTTAAATGTAGCTTATGCAGTCATACTGAATGACCTCCAATCGAGCTCCTGTCGCAAATCAGAAACATAAAATGTGTAATACTATCAACACCTAGATCTAGACGTAGATAAGATAACATCAATCAAATCCTAATTTAATCTAACCCAATCACACAACAAATTATAATCAAGCTCTAATTGGGAATAGGTTAAGTTAAATTTATTACCATTCAGCTTCTTTCAGGTAGTGGTTCACTGTTTCGACATTGGTACGCGGCAATCGGCGAATCAACTACACTACGGTGAATTATTGCTCTGTGAAACTAGCCTGATCCCATTTCCTCCACATTATGATCCGAGTACCTACATCCAATTCAATTGGTTAACAATCAACTTAGAACGAGCAGGCCACCAATCCAACGATGAGCCCACGTCACAGAACCTTGGGTCAACATTCAAACCATTCATTACCTCGCTTAGGTTACAAACTGGTGTGACTTAGTTCGACGGTGTCCTTGCTTTCCGGTGGTGGCCCCAGTAATGACAAATGATGACTAGCTATAGCGATGCTTGATCTGCCCTAGCTACCAGCGTTGTTGATCGAAAAGAAAAGGGGCAATGCAATGAGGGGAGGGTGTCGACGATGGATTAAGAGCATAGGGAGAGCTCAACCAATGGTCTAGTAGCCAAGAGGGGTTGATAGTAGTGAGGCACGCTGGAGGGGAAGAGTGGTGCTGACGATCGATGAGGTGGTGGGGCAGTGGTGGCACGAGCAGACCGTGGAATTGTTTGGTCGCCTCTCCTATCACAGCTGCGTCCCACGGCGACGACCGTGGGATGCATGCGTTGGAGACGTCCGACCCTCGGCGTCGTCGCCCAGTGGCTGACGGTCAACTCGAGGAGGAGGAGACGACAGATTTGGGAGAGGAGAAAAAGGATCGGAAGAGATAAGGAAATAAACTTTAGGTTTAATTAAATTTATCAACTCCCACTTAAGGAATATTCTAATTAGGCTTTCTCCTATCTCAATCGATCCATCCCCTTAAAGTGAGTCATATGGACTCCGTTTAAATTCTAAAAAAATTTTAAAATCTTGAAAAATCTAATAAGGTTATTTTTGCAATAATACTTATTATTTAATTGTCGTGTCTTATATTTTCCTCTACTAATAAAAATTTGGTCCCTAAATTTACTGCTTAAACTCAGGAATCCTCATCTAAAGATAACAACTAAGCAGCATATCAATATACTACTCAATCCTAGTATCATACGCAAATCTTCAACCGTAAGAAATTATGGTTCCCTTATAAAATTTTATAATGATCTACTTCCAAGTAGATGATAATAACTCTGTGGATTATGAACCCACTACACTTCTATTACATTACTTTGATGTTCTATCATTACTTATTGACATACCAAACATTGAACTGTAAAGTCTGCAATAATCTTCTTCCTACCATTCCATTTGTAGGGGTGCTTTGTGTCTTGATACATAAGTACCTCCTAAACGGCTCATGAATTGTGATCGATATACTTCACAAAGCAGTTCTATAGTTAGGGTATGACTACCAAAGTTCAAGGGCAACCCTTGACTTATTGGTTAGAAGGCAATACCTCCCTCTATGTAATTGTTACTGCTAATTCTAAAACCCCAAGAGCGGCCCGTATCTCTCTCCATCTGATAATGATGTGATACTAAGGAAAATCAAATGCCACATGTGTCACGAACATAATCTGAGACCTTTAATCATTTCACTCCCTTTTTTTTTTGCATTCTTAGACTGTTGCAATTCTTAAGTAGGCATTCCCTAACAAGAAAAATATGCAACTCGTTGAACACCTTCCCATCAGTCAGACCTTCCTACACGGTCAATATAAAACAAAACATTAGGACAGCTACCAAAATAAAATAGGCATTCACTTGACATCTAACTCAAAGGCAATAGCAGAGTGACCATTGATGACGAGAATCAATATAGCTAGTACATGAAAGTAGAGCAATCATGGAACCACATTTATACCTCTACCAAGACGAGGAAAAACCTTGAATTGGGATTAATCCAGTAATAATAATCAGTCCGAAAAGGAACCTCTGCATCCACTAATGACTAAGACACCGTGATAATCGAGGGAACTACAAGCTACATGTTAACACTATGCTAGTGCTAATCCCTCTGATATTCCATATCAATCATTACTGGTCTTTGTGAAGAAAACTTCAGAGAAATCCAAAATGAGCATCTAACTACATGTATATGATGAAAAACCTGAACTAAATTAACCACATTACACTTGGAAAGACATTAACAGTAGCTACAAGGCCAACGGTTTAAGGAAAAAGGTATAAAGAAATTTTATAAGTGCAATTGATTCACAAGATAAAAAGGGAATCAAGCTAATGATAGCACTAAGCAATAATACTTCCTTCTTTGGTAATAATGATATAATAGTCCTGAGATTCATAAAGCAAAATCTACAATAAAAATGACAACAGATTCTTTTCCAGGCAAATTGTATGATTCAACAATTGTCAATTAGCAACCTTCACTGATTTTGTTGTTGTTTCTGGTTACTTGGTTTCTTTTAAAGCCAAATTACAGACAATGATCCCATTCATTAAGAAAACAGTTTCTCGATTTCAAAAGGCATTTCCCATTTTCCTGTTGAAGGGTTTGGAGACGTTACCAAGTAGAATTTTTCTTGCAAATTTCCCTCCCCTTTTAATTTCCATTCTCAATAGCTTATATTTTGTTAGAGTGTATACTAAAAGTCTAACTTTGTATAAATATTTATTTAAAAATAAAAATCACATTGGTCAAATGTCAACATTTATAAGTTAAGTGCAATTGTTCAATTAATTTATATTGTAGATAACATGGTGTGTGGTGTCACACACAGAAGGTCATGTTATCAATTCCTTGTAAATTATAAACAGTAGCTCACGACTAAGATGGAAAGGACCAAACCATTAGAATAGTCGTAGTGTAATTTGGTATTGGTTTATCTTAAATATAAAATTACACTAGTACACTTTGAGTGTATTGAGCAGGACCATTTAAGGTAAGTTCTTTTTGTACTGACTACATAAAAGAACAAGACCTTTGTTATTATGAAAGTGTGTGCTCTTAATCCAGATATAATAGCAAACACATATATCTAGTATGTAACGCCCGAAAATTCTCAAAATAATTTTAGAAATATTCTATGATTTTTCTGAAATTTTGGAATATTTTATGGAATTTTTGGAATAGCAGAAGTAGCAAAATTAAGTAAAAATGTAAAATAGCCTTTTCTTGCAAATTTCCCTCCCCTTTTAATTTCCATTCTCACTAGCCTATATTTTGTTAGAGTGTATACTAAAAGCCTAACTTTTGTATAAACATTTATTTAGAAATAAGAATCACATTGGTAAAATGTCAACATTTATAAGTTAAGTATAATTGTTCAATTAATTTATATTGTAGATAACATGATGTGTGGTGTCACACACAGAAGGTCATGTTATCAATTCCTTGTAAATTATAAACAGTAGCTCACGACTAAGATGGAAAGGAACAAACCATTAGAATAGTCGTAGTGTAATTTGGTATTGGTTTATCTTAACTATAAAATTACACTAGTACACTCTGAGTGTATTGAGCAGGACCATTTAAGATAAGTTCTTTTTGTACTGACTACATAAAAGAACAAGACCTTTGTTATTATGAAAGTGTGTGCTCTTAATCCTGATATAATAACAAACACATATATCTAGTATGTAACGCCCGAAAATTCTCAAAATAATTTTAGAAATATTCTATGATTTTTCTGGAATTTTAGAATATTTTTATGGAATTTTTGGAATAGCAGAAGTAGCAAAATTAAGTAAAAATGTAAAATAGCCTAAGCGGGAATTGAACCCGAGACCTACCGAACCTCACGACTTATAGATGACTTTAGTAACCAAGGGGCCCCAGCAGGGGTGTGCTGAAAGGAAAGGAGAGCAATTATATTTAAGGTTTAGTTGGGTTGGATTGATCACTTAAAATAAATAGGTAATTCAAGTGGGGAATTTTTATTCTTGAACGACAACTCCTCCTCACCCTCACCCGACGCCACCTCTCTCTCCCACACCTCTCGGCGCACAAACCCCAAGGAGACCTAGGGTTCCATCCCTAGGGTCGTAGGAGCACCTTCCGGAGACATCTCGGATACGAGGACGCTCCTCTCCGCAAGAAGAACGCATAGACGTGAGAGGATCGCCGAAGAGATCATCTTCTCCGGAAACCTAGCGATCATATTTGTAAGAAAACTAGCGCAGGATGTAAGTAACCCCTGACCTGCAGTATAAGTAGTTAATCGTGCATTTTTATGCTTTTAGTTCAGTCTTATGCATGATGTAACACCCACTAAGTTTTTAAGATAAAATAAGAGAATGATGAATTTGCCTTAGAAAAATATTAGTAGAATGTTGAACCAAAAAGAAATAAGAAGAAATAAAAATAGAGAGTGGTCAAGGATTGAACCTTGAACCTCTCATGATGTAAATGATAGGATTAATGGGTAATAACCAGTTGGGATAGGAATAATATATTGATAGCAAAGGAGGGAAACTCATGATAAGGATGAGAGTAAAAGCTAGCCAAAAGAAAGCAAGAAAAGAGCAAGAGAAAGGCAACTTGCCTTCCTTCTTTTCCCTCCCTCTTCCTCTTCTTTGTCGTGACTTAAAGAGGGGAATTAAGGGGATCCATTCCCCTTGTTTTATCATGAATGATGAGAACAAAGAAATAAATAAAATAAATATAAAAATGGAAAAAAAGGGGCTAAGGGAGAAGGAAAGCAAAAAAAAACAATTTTGCTACCTCTTCCCCCTTAACATAAAAGGGAGCATGTGAAGAGAAGATTTGATTTTTCACTCATTTCTCTCATTCTCCCCTCTACATCACCGAGAATCTCAGCCGCCTCTCCTCCACTTTCGGCCCCCAAAACAAAGTTCCTCCTAGGATACAAGTAAGGCTACCAAGGGAAAACAAAGGAGGAGAACAAGAAGAAGAAACCCTTTCTTCCATCACCACACTTTAGAACCACAAGCGAAAAGGATGTAAGTATCCCCTCACCTGTGGTACAAGTAGTTTTGATGTGTTTTTGGATTTTATGAGGATTTTAAAACCTAGAACAAAGTTGTGAAAAATTCGGCCAAAGGAAGGACTTGTGATCCTAGGAATGTTTAAAATAAGCCTTGATTCATGATAATTTTTCTATGCTTTGTAAGAAGGTTTTCTCTCATATTTTTATATATATGTGATGCTGGATTAGAGATGTATCTAACCCTAGAGTTTCGGCCAAAAAGGTTTTATAAGGGCTAGGGAATTTATTTGTTACCTAACTTGCACAAAACCCTCTAAATAAATGGTTAAGGAGCCATTATTGTTTTCATACTTGAAGGTTACTTGGAACCAAAAGTATCCCACACACAAGTTTTGGCCAAGGAAGGGTTTAGGGTTAGGAATACTTTGGATTTAAACTCACCATGTTTATATGATAGAATATAGAGTTTCTTAAAGAAGTTGCATGCTTGTATGTTGATAGAAACTAATGAACACCACTCTTAATGTTTCGGCCATGGTAAGGTGGATGGCTTAGAATATCTTAAACAGATTTTTAACATGCTCAAAACCTCCATGATAATAAGATATGAAAGTTGTTTAATGCTCCCATGCTTAATTAGAGTATAGGAAAATTTGTTGCATGATATATGATAATTATGACCACAAGGGTCCTAGCTTGTTGTGAACCAAACTTATATGTATAGTTTCTTTGATATTTTTGCCATAAAACTTGTTTAGGTTTTCCATACTTTAGGCCACCTAAAACCTAATTTAAAGACTTGAAGGTTTCGGCCAAACATATGCTATGAGATAAAGGAAGGAAAAACCTAGGAAACCTAAGACACAATTTAAATGTATGTTTATAGTGCTTGATTTTTATACATGTTATGAAATGTGTTATGACTTTCTATGCTTTTATGCCATTTGAACAAATTCTATGCTTGATGAGGTTCGGCCATGTAGGGTTTAAAGACCTAGAAACCCTAAAATTTAGACCTCATGTGTTAAAGATGCTTCTTATGAAATTGAGATAACATGTTGATTGTGTTCACATGCTTATATATTTAACTATGATTCAAATGGACACCTTAAGGTCTCGGCCATGAAGGGATACATGCCCTAGAAACCCTAGAACTTACATTAAACATGCTCATGTCACTCTCCATGAAATATGAAATGTAGAAAGCTAAAATTCACATGCTATATGTTGTTAGTGACTTAAATTGATGCTAAGGGAAGTTTCGGCCATGATCACTTGTATGATGCCATTTATGAATTTATATATGATGTTAGAGTAAGTTCACATGCTTGTATGCTTGCTTGAAAACCTAAATGAGTACTTGTAAGTTTCGGCCAAAACATAAATTTAAGGGCTTAAAGAATTTAGGAACTAACTCAATGGTGCTTACCATATTCCTTGAAATGAATGCTATAAATATGGTTACGGTTTCCATGCTTTATGTCCTTTAGAACCTTGTTTCACACTTGTTAAGATTCGGCCAAATGAGGTTTAAGGACTTGGAGAACTTAGAGTCCAAGTAAACCTTGTTTATGATACTTCCTATGAAAATGATATGTGAATGAATTAGGTTCTACATGTTTGGATGTGTTTAAAACCTAAATGGGCACCTAAGAGGGTTTCGGCCATGATAAGAACCCAAAGGATTAGGAAGCTTAGTACCCAAATTAATCATGTTACATTGTTCCTTATGATTGGATGAGCACATAATATACTTTTATGCTTAGACATGTATGCTTGTGAGCTATACCAGATGAGAATTTCTACGATATGTTATGAGTTCAAAATATGCATGTTTCATGTTATGATATGTGGGTAAATCTTACATGCTTTGGTGATATGATATGAGCTGAAAATATGCATGCTTATGTTATGACATGTGGTTAAATTATGCGTGCTTTGATGCTATGTTTAGTGCTTAAAATATGCATGCTTTCATGATATGCTATGTGGTTAAATTATGCATGCTTTGATGCTATGTTTAGTGCTTAAAATATGCATGCTTTCATGATATGCTATGTGGTTAAATTATGCATGCTTTGATGCTATGTTTAGTGCTTAAAATATGCATGCTTTCATGATATGCTATGTGGTTAAATTATGCATGCTTTGATGCTATGTGTTAGTGCTTAAAATATGCATGCTTTCATGATATGCTATGCGGTTAAATTATGCATGCTTTGATGCTATGTTTAGTGCTTAAAATATGCATGCTTTCATGATATGCTATGTGGTTAAATTATGCATGCTTGATGATATGCTTTATGCTTAAGATATGCATGTTTTTATGATCCATGCCTAAGTGATGCATATTGTTATGATAGGATGTATGCCTAAGTGATGCATATTGTTATGATATGATGTATGCCTAAGTGATGCATACTTTTATGGTATGATGTATGCCTAAGTGATGCATACCTTTATGACATGATGTATGCCTAAGTGATGCATACCTTTATGATATGATGTATGCCTAACTGATGCATACTTTTATGACATGATGTATGCCTAAGTGATGCACACTTTTATGATATGATGTGTGCCTAAGTGATGCATGCTTTTATGATGTATGATATGTATAAGTATGACATGTACTTTACTTTATATGGCTTGTACCAAGGGTGGGCTCCATAAGCGCCCCGGAGCCGATGGAATAAGACTCGGGCCTCGTTAGGGATGGGCTCCTAAGTGCCCCTAGGTCGATGGAGTAAGACTCGGGCCTAGTATGTTGCCTTGTAGGGTTCAAGACTTGCTACCTTGGACCTACATAGGTTGCGCGCAATATGTAAGTGGTACATAGCCGGGATCCCCTTTAAGTTGAGATTATGTTCAAGTATATATATGTAAGAAGAAATGGTTTTAAAGATCATGAGACATACACATGTTTTACGGATACATGTTTTACAAAATCATATTGCATATACCTTATGATGATTTATGATATGTCATGGTTAGATATGATTATGTTATGTTCCATGATATGTTCATGTGTAAGATATGCCATGACTCCTTATGATGATATGCCATGATTAGATACGATCATGTTATGCTTCATGCTATGCTTTACGCTATGATATGCCATGACTAGTTATGATTTCTTCATGTTGCATGATATGCTTAAAAGAGTATGTTACATTATGTCATGACTAGTTGAAGTGATGCCATGTTGAGACATTCTTGAATTATACTATGATTTTCGATTTTAGTGAGTAGGAAAGGAACTTACTGAGCCATGAGTGCTCACAGCTTACTGTCCTTGTACCACAGATAAAGGAAAAAGCTGGATGAGCTAGAGGAGCAGCAGGAGGGGCAAGGAGATGTGTGTGGCAGTGGCTAGGCAACCAAATAAGAACCTGCTTTAAAAACTTTTAAAGAACTACGCTTTGGTATCATGAATTGTAGTACCTTATGTGTGACTTGATGTTATGTTTCTACTAATTTTGATATCATGTTATTGAGGCCATGATAGTGTAGTTCGGTTTTGATGAAATGAAAACAAAAGAAAAGTTTTTATGAAACTAAGAAAATTATTTTAAGTCTTCCGCTGTTATTTGTACATAGAGTATTGTAGCCCCGTCCCTTAGGGTTAGCAGGGAGGGCGGGCGTTACACATGATTGTTCAGTTAAGGGGATTTAGAGCACACCAAGTGTTCGATAGAATTACTAGTGCAGTTAAATGCCACAGTAGGCATTCTAATAGTTCAGCTAAATGTCATAGTTGTATTTTAAATAGAATACATATCCTTGCTTCAGTTTATATGGGACTATGGTCCAATGGGTGGGCTCCCATAGTCGCCTCTAGGTTCAGATAACGTAGTAAAAGCAAGATAAGATAAATCAGTTATAAACAGTATTTTACTTTTATCAGTGACACTGTACTGGACTCTCAGATGTCCTTGGGTTGGGCTCCCATAGTCGTCCCTAAGTTTAGATAACCTAGTAACCCTACTAGATTCGGGACTTGCTACCTCGGGCCTAGTTAGGGATGCGCGCACAGCAAGTACAGTTGTCGGGCCCATCAGCAGCATGATTAGTATTTTTACCTATTTATGAAAATAGTTTTCCAAACTTCACAAATCAATAATGTGGATTCAGTACAGTTCAGAATTAACCTAATGTTAATCTTAGCCTGGTTTAGGTATCAGTTTAGTTCTTTTGTTGATACAACAGATATTTTATGTTTAGTAGTTGACTGCCATGACTTGTATGTCAATATGCCATGTTTTAGCATTTCTAGTATGATTCTCAGCTTGCATATCAGCATAGCATCTTTTAAAAGCATGATTTCTTCGAATGCATGTTTTTGTGAGGTAGATGGTTCTTACTAAGCTCCCAAGCTTATAGTTTCATTTTCCTTATACTGCAGATAAAGGCAAAGGAAAGATGGATTAGCGGAGGCTGGAGGGCAATGCATCAAGATGTGTGTGAGCAGGAACTTGGAATAAAGACCCTTGGGGAGTAGCCCACCTAAGGACTCAGTATTTCAGTTTTGGTTATTTTCTGCACTTCTAGAATATTAAGTGTCATGAATTATGAATGTGTGCACTATATTATGCTTAGACCACTAGTTGTCTTGATGTTGGTTAAATAATTAGGTACGATGAAAGTAATGACATGCTTAGTAAGTTAGTAAAGCTTTTAAGTTGATACAATTGTGTTGTATGTGGATTTGTAGTGAAATGCAGCAGAAATCGCAGAAATCAGAGCTCCAATCGATCAGTCAATCGATTGAAGGGTTTCCAATCGATTAGCCGATCGATTGGGAGGTGATCTGCCGCGTACAGAGAACTGATGAGTCGATCAGCTGATCGATCGGCCATGGATCGATTAGCCGATCGATCGGGAATTTAAATACCGCGAGCAAAGAGCTTCTGAATCGATCTTTGGATCGATTAGCCAGACTGGATCGATCAGCCGATCGATCCAGACGGGACTTCCCTACACAGTAGCTCGTTGGAACGACCAGTGGATCGATCAAACCACTCAAATCGATCAACCGATCGATTGGAAAGTCTGATTTCAACTAGAAGTGTCTTATTTCAGTTTTTGATTAAGTAGGAAGGTTAGGTTCCCTTCTTAGCATGTGTACAACTTTAGGAGTGTACTCTGAACATAGAATTCCAGATTTTATAACAAATAGTAGAAGTTTTAATTATTTTAGCTTTTCCGCACCTTGGTATTTAGTGATATCCCAAGAATAGTTTAGCATAATGTAACCCCCAGCCTCGCAGCCTAGACTGTAGGAGGCGGGACGTTACAGAGTGGTATCAGAGCAAGTTCCATACTTCCTCACACACACAACAACATTGAACCTGCAGCTTCCAAGTAAGAATACCTCTCACTTTATTTACATTTTTCTTTCGTGTTTATAGATAACCAAAGCTTGTTTATATATGATAACATCTAACATGATAATAGTAGTTATGTACCTATGATTGTATTAGTTATGTATGTCATTTATTCCTCTAGAAAATGGTACGAGGACGCCCTGATTAGAAAGGACACCGACTCATCGAGCCGCATGAGGCGGGCGGCTCGGTGCCTCCCCGAACCACGGTAGTGGCTCGATTCTGAGAAGAAACTAGTTGAGCGACAGAGAGATAGCCACCTTAGGGCTAATCAGCAGAACACTCCCATCACTCGAACCTAACTTAGCAACCCCGTGGTGATAGAGGTGCCACCGTCCAACCTCTGACACCGGCCCAGCAGGGGCAAGGAGAGAAGCCTATCTGATCTAGTGGCAGAAGATCAAGCCAGAGAACTTCTCAGGCACCAGTGAACCATGGGATGCCCAAGCCTGGTTCAAAACACTGGAGAGTATGATGGAGCTTTTGGACTGGCCGGAGTATGAAAAGGTGAAATGCGCCTCATTCTGCTTGACAGGAGACGCACGTATGTGGTGGGAGAGGATTAAAGAGAAGCGCCCAGTGAACCAGATGACATAGGCTGATTTCGAGAAAGAATTCTTTGAGGAGTTCTTTCACATGCGGGTCACAAACCGCCACTACGACGAGTTCACTGAGTTTCGTCAGGGCAACCTTTCAGTTGAGGAAGCCGTGAAGAAATTCAACAGACTGGCTCGTCTATGCCCCGAACTAGTCAGCACTAAAAGAGAACGAGTCCGACTGATGCTCAAGATGTTAAGGTCGGAAATAGCAATGAATGTGGCCAGCGGCGTCCATAGGCCGCAAACCACAGAAGAACTAGTAAGCAGTGCTCTGACCATCGAGCATTACCAGAACAGCATCAAGCAGCAGAAGCAAGCCTTTTCAGAGTCTAAAGGCTAAGGAGCCTCAGGTACTCAAAAACACCAGGGCCACAACTCTAACTGGAAAGGGAACTCCAGTCACAAACGTAAGCCAGGGAGTTACCCAAAAGGAGGACCAGCTAGTAAATAGCCTAGTTATCCCAAGTGCTCTACTTGTGGGAAATTCTACCCAGGAGATTGTCGCAAGGGCACACGAGGATGATTCGAATGTGGTCAAGAAGGGCATATGGCTAAGTAATGCCTGAACAAGACCAATTTCCCTCCACCACAGTCAATTCAGTACGGAGGTAACCCAGCACAGTTACATCAGATGCAGGCTGCTATAGATGGTCCACACATCAGTCAGGGCAGACTAGAAGCCCCCTCAGCCATGACGAACGCGAGGATGTACTCACTCACCAGAGAGGACGTAGTGAATGCCTCGACAGTTGTTACAGGTCATATCAGTATTTTACAACAAAGTGCAACTGTCTTATTCGATACTGGGGCAACCCATTCTTATATATCCAGGACATTCGCCGAAAAGCTAGAAATATCTCCCGAGGTACTCAGTGGTCAGTTTCTGACAACACTACCTTTAGGAGAAATCATGGCATCCACGCAATGGCTTCGAGCAGTGCCAGTCATTATAGCAGACAGAGAGCTTTTTGGTGATCTGATAGTGCTAGATATAGCTGACTATGACGTCATCTTGGGAATGGACTTTCTGATTAAGTACGGTGCCTCCATAGAGTGCCGTAAACAGAGAGTTGTATTCCAACCCGAAGCAGGAGTACAGTTTGGGTACATCGGAGAACTAAAGAGGAAGGCCAAGAAGTTTCTCTCAGCTCTGAAAGCACGGAAACTACTGGATTCAGGATGTACGGGATTCTTAGCACATGTAGTCAGTACCAATCAGGACAAGGACCAAAAGCCAGAAGATGTCCGAGTTGTATGTGACTACCCAGTAATCTTCCCTGAGGAACTACCGGGCCTAACACCAGACAGAGAGATTGAATTTGAGATAGAACTCATCCCCGGTACGAATCCCGTCTCCAAAGCACCCTACCGCATGGCTCTAGTCGAACTGAAGGAACTTCAGGAGCAACTACAGGAGCTGCTTGACAAGGGTTTTGTACGCCCTAGTCACTCACCATGGGGAGCTCCTGTATTGTTCGTGAAGAATAAGGACGGGAGCATGTGCCTGTGTATAGACTACCGGGCACTAAACCAAGTCACGATTAAGAATAAGTATCCTCTTCTTAGGATAGATGACCTGTTCGATCAGCTAAAGAGAGCAACAGTGTTCTCTAAAATAGACCTCAGATCACCATATCATCATGTTAGAGTTAAAGAAGGTGATATACCCAAGACAGCTTTCAGAACCAGATACGGACATTACGAGTTCGTAGTCATGCCCTTTGGTGTGACGAATGCTCCAGCTATCTTCATGGACCTCATGAACAGAGTATTCAGAGAATACTTAGATAAGTTTGTTATCGTGTTCATCGACGACATTCTTATCTATTCCAGAACTCAGGAAGAACACGCAGAGCACCTGAAGATAGTATTACAGACCCTTCAGCGGAACCAGCTGTACGCCAAGTTCACGAAATGTGAAATCTGGCTCGATCGAATATCCTTTCTGGGTCACATCATCTCCAAGGATAGTATCATGGTAGACTCTAGTAAGATAGAAGCAGTGAGTAACTGGAAGAGACCTAAGAACGCCAGTGAAATCAGAAGCTTTCTGGGATTAGCAGGCTATTACAGAAAATTTATAGAGGATTTCTCCAGGATAGCCTCCCCACTGACAGCTCTCACCAGGAAGAACAGAAAATTTCAGTGGACAGAGGACTGTGAGAACAACTTCAGGGAGCTCAAAAGAAGATTGACCAGTGCACCCATTCTGACTCTGCCAGAAAACACAGACAGCTTTGATATTTACAGTGATGCTTCAAAATTGGGACTAGGAAGTACTGATGCAAAATGGCAAGGTGATTGCCTATGCCTCCAGACAACTCAAGGATTATGAAAGGAACTACCCTACTCATGACCTTGAGCTTGCAGCAGTTGTCTTCGCCCTCAAAATTTGGAGACATTACTTATATGGAGCTCAGTGCAGAGTGTATACAGATCATCAGAGTCTGAAGTACTTCTTCACTCAGAAGGATCTGAATATGCGATAGCGCAGATGGCTCGAGCTGGTCAAAGACTATGACATAGACATCCTCTACCATCCAGAAAAAGCCAATAAGGTGGCAGATGCACTCAGCAGGAAATCCAGTGCCACCTTACTATCCCTAGCAGCCATGTCACCGCCCCTAAAAATGGAAATTACAGATTTCGGTCTCAAACTTATAGTTGGAGAGCTCTCTACTATGACATTAGCATCTACCCTGCTTGGTGACATCCAGAAAGCTCAGGATCAGGACCCTGAAATTCAGAAAATCAAGCAAGGGTTAGCAGAATCAGAAAGTAGAGAGTTCAGAGTATCTGATAGTGGGGTATTGTATTTTAGTGACAGACTATGCGTTCCGGATCAGGAGGAACTACGGAGGAAGATCCTAGACGAGGCCCACAGGACTCCTTATGCGATGCATCCTGGTTCCACCAAGATGTACCAAGACCTAAAGAAACGTTTTTGGTGACCTGGAATGAAGAGAGACATCGCTAGATATGTCAGTACCTGTTTGACCTGTCAGAGGGTCAAGGCAGAACACTAGAGACTAGGAGGAGTTCTGCAGCCTATTCAGATTCCAGAGTGGAAGTTGTTGATACGGTCTGACCTGGCTGTTGTTTTGATGTTGACACTGATTTAAGTTTGTATCAGATATTAATTAAACTCAGATTGATTACTGATCAATGTTGTTCAGGTGGAAGGGAAAAGTCCAAGTATGGAAACTTGGCACGCGAAGTCAGAGAGGGCTCGGTAGCTCGTTCTCCGGACTAGGTCAGAGAGGGCTTGGTAGCACGTTCTCTGGACCGGACGAAGTCGGAGAGGGCTCCATAGCTCATTCTCTGGACTAGGTCAGAGAGGGCTCGGTAGCTCATTCTCTGGACCGGACGAAGTCAGAGAGGGCTCGGTAGCTCGTTCTCCGGACTAGGTCAGAGAGGGCTCGATAGCTCGTTCTCTGGACCGGACGAAGTCGGAGAGGGCTCGGTAGCTCGTTCTCCGGACTAGGTCAGAGAGGGCTCGGTAGCTCATTCTCTAGACCAGGAAGGCTTTAGGGTTTAGAGCTGGGAAGCTCTAAACCTACCTACATAGGCATTGGATCGGTCTGTTGACCGATCCAGTGATACTATGGATATCTGATCGGTCTATTGACCGATCCAGTGATACTATAGTTATCTGATCGGTCACCAGACCGATCAGTAACCAATCAATAACTCACTGTGAGAATTACTGATCGGTCTATAGACCGATCAGTAACCAATCAGTAACATTCTGTGAGATTTACTGATCGGTCTGGAGACCGATCTGGAGGCAATGAAGTTCGGGAGAGAGTATAGGGGATCGGTCTGTGGACCGATCCACCTATAGCCTGATCGGTCCACAGACCGATCAGAGCTCTCCTGGACCGATCAGGCCATAGCCTGATCGGTCCAACAAGCTGTGGATCGATCTGTTGACCGATCCACAAAACTGTTTGAAGTTTCTGCTATTTCTCTGTAACTTCTGATCCATCTGATTTAACCATCTGTTGTTAGCTTTTTATGTTGCAGATTGCAGGTATCATGCCAATGCTCAAATTCAAATTAAGCTTCATCAGAAGAATAAGACAAAGGGTTCTTTCTGCTGTGTTTCGCTGCAAATGGTGCAATTGGAGCATCAACGGTTACTAGCTGCGATCAGGCTGTGATCTGGCTGTAATCAGTTGGGAATCAGCTTGACTCTTGCTCATTGGTTTGAGCTCAGAGACCCCAGTGAAGACCATGGGTTCTATTGGCGTGAGTTAAGAGAACCAGAGGAGGAGGAAGAGTGATTGGCGACGTTGTAGCTTGTAGCAGGGATTCGGTGCAGGTTGACAACAATTCGGGACAGGCTGAACGCAGTGGAAGCAGAGGCATAAGAAGAAGGATGAAGAGAGGGAGAGAAAATAATAGAGGTTGTCACTTGTGAAGGCACCCTCACCCCTTCTTTTATATTCCTTGGCCAAGGCAAATTAGGAAATTTAATTACAATAAAATTTTCTTAATTTTCTTGACATGATTTAATTGAGAAAAATAAAATAAAATTTCCCAATTTAATCTATATTGGTCGGCCACATCAAGGGGAAACAATTTAGACAAGTTTTAATCAACAAATTAAAACTTCCTAATTTGTTTCTGGAAATTTTAAAAAAATAAAATTTCTCTTCAAAAATCTCTTCATGGTTGATAAAAGGAAATTTCTATAATTTTAATTTTACAACATGTGAATAATTTTTAAAGAGAAAATAAAATATCTCACCAATCTACAAATAAGGAAAGAGATCTAATCTCTTTCTTTAATCTTTTGTAGATCTTTTATAAGAGAGATATTTTAATTTTAATTCTCTTTAATAAATTATTTCTTCCGCATAATAAAAATTAAAATTAAAATTCTTTTTTAATTTAATTTGGTCGGCCCCCACTAGCTTGGGTTCAAGCTAGGGTCGGCCACCCCAATTTATACCTAGGCCGGCCCTAGCATGGTTCCCAAGCTAGCTTAGCCGGCCCCCTATTTGTGGGTATAGAAGGTGGGTATAGGTGGGTATAGTACTCTATAAATAAGAGGCTACGATAGGGACCGAGAGGAGGAATTGGTTTTGGTCTCCCGATAAAATTAAGCATCCCGTGTTCGCCCCGAACACACAACTTAATTTTATCAATAATAATTCATTCCACTAGAGAACTATTATTGAACTACCGCACCAATCCCAAATTACATTTTTGGGCTCCTGCTTATTATGAGTGTGTTAGTCTCCCTGTGTTTAAGATATCCAATGTCCACTAATTAAGTAAGTTAATGACAACTCATTTAATTAATATCTAAATCCAAGAGTAGTACCACTCAACCTTATTGTCATGTCGGACTAGGTCCACCTGCAGGGTTTAACATGACAATCCTTATGAGCTCCTCTTGAGGACATTATCAACCTAGTATCTCTAGGACACAGTTTCCTTCTATAATCAACAACACACACTATAAGTGATACCATTTCCCAACTTATCGGGCTTATTGATTCATCGAACTAAATCTCACCCATTGATAAATTAAAGAAATAAATATCAAATATATATGCTTGTTAATATATTAGGATTAAGAGCACATACTTCCATAATAACCGAGGTCTTTGTTCCTTTATAAAGTCGAGATAAAAGAAACGACCTCAAATGGTCCTACTCACGAGTGTACTAGTATAATTATATAGTCAAGATAAACTAATACCTAATTACACTCGACCTTCTAATGGTTTGTTCCTTTTCATTTTGGTCGTGAGCTACCGTTTATAATTTATAAGGTACCGATAACATCATCTGCATGTGACACCACATACTATGTTATCTACAATATAAATTAAATGAACAACTACAAACAAATGTAGACAATTTGACCAAATGTGATTCTTTATACATAATGAATGTTTACAAAACTTAGGCTTTCAGTATACACTCAACAATCTCCCACTTATACTAATGACTAAGTCGCCATATCTTCTACCATACATCTTATTCCCATTCCTCCACATGCAAAAGCTTTCCGGGAAGGGCCTTAGTGAAAGGATGCCAGGTTATCTGCCGATGCAATCTTGGCGATGACAACTTCTCCTCGCTTCACGATATCTCGTATCGTGGTACTTGCGCTCTATATGTTTACTTGCCTTATGAGCTCGTGGTTCCTTCGAGTTTGAAATGCACAGCTATTATCACAATAAATTGTGATGATTTTGGGCAAACCAGAATCACATCTAAGTCCATTAGAAAGTTCTTGAGTCATACTGCTTCTTTAGGCCTCAGAGGCTGCTACATACTCGACTTCCATGGTTGAGTCCGAAACACATTTCGCTTAACACTCCTCCATGAAATGGCTCCACCTCCTAAAGTAAACACATAGCCCTGATGTAGACTTCTTGTCCCTATCGATTGGAAATCATCAACTGTAACCCACAGGCGAGATCGATGCCTTGGTAAACTAGCATATAATCTCTAGTCCTTCTCGGTACTTTAATATATGCTTTACGATCAATGTCCTTGTCGAGTTACTCGATATCTGCTGACCATGCCCACGGTAAAACAGATATCAGGTCTCGTACATAGCATTGCATACATTAGGCTTCCTACAGCCGAAGCATAAGGAACTGCTTTCATGTCCTCTATCTCTTTCAACGTCTTCGGAGACATCTCTTTAGATAGAGCTACACCATGTCTAAAAGGTACGAAACCTTTCTTGGAATCCTGCATGCTAAAACGAGTAAGGATTGTATCTATATATGAAGCTTGGGACAGACACAACATTCTTTTCTTACGATCCCTTATAACTTTGATCTCAAGAATGTGTGCACAATCTCCTAAGTCCTTCATATCAAATTGTTTGGACAACCATACCCTTACGTCTGATAATACCTTGACATTGTTGCCAATTAACAAAATATCATCTACGTATAGTACAAGAAATACCACCACGTTTCCGTTACACTTCTTATATACACAAGACTCATCCGGACTTTGAATAAATCCGTATGACTGGATTACTTCATTAAACCGGATGTTCCAAGATCTTGAAGCTTGCTTTAGTCCATAAATGGACCGATTGAGCTTGCACGCTAGATGCTCTTTGTCTTTTTCAATGAACCCTTGGTTGCTTCATATGGATATTCTCTTCAAGACTTCCATTAAGGAAAGTCGTCTTGACATCCATTTGCCAAATCTCATAATCCATATGAGCAAGATGGATAAGAGTATCCGGATAGACTTAAGCATACCGGTGAAAATGTCTCCTCATAATCGATTCCCTCTTCGAGTGTACCCTTTGCAACAAGCCTAGCTTTGAAGGTTTCTACCTTCCCGTCTCCCTCTTTTCCTTTTGTAGATCCACTTGCATCCAAGCTTTTACACCATCAGTGGTTCTATAAGCTCCGACCTTATTAGAGTACATAGACTCTATTTGAATTCATTGCCTTTTGCCAAGATGTTGCATCTATATCTTGGAGTGCTTAGTCATATGTTCGTGGATCGGGTTCATGTTTACCCGGGATCAAGTCCGAAGACTCTCCCAAAACATGAATCTTCAGTCGCCTACAACCCCACTACGATGAGGCACCGTCTGTGGTTGTGTATCATGTGTGACACGTGTTGCAGTCTCTTGTGGTACTTCATCTTGTACTGTTGGTACTAAAGTAGGCATGCCCTCTCTAAGTTCTTTTAGAACAACTTTACTACTGGGCTTGTGATCTATTATATAGTCTTCTTCTAAAAACTGGACATTGGTGCTAACAATGACCTTCTGGTCTTTAGGATTATAAAATAAACCACCTTTCGTTCCTCTGGGATAACCCACAAACACTGGAACTTCTGTACGAGATTCTAACTTATCAGCATCTGGTTTCAGCACATGTGCTGGACTACCCCAAATCCAAATATGTCTTAGACTGGGCTTTCACCCATTCCACAATTCTGTGGGAGTAGAAGATACTGATTTAGAAGGTACTAAGTTCAGAATGTGCGCTGCCGTTTACAGAGCGTATCCCCAAAACGAATTTGATAATTCTGAATAACTCATCATCGATCTAACCATCTCCATAAGAGTCCTATTCCTTCGTTCTGCCACACCATTCTGTTGGGGTATTCCAGGTGCAATTGGGATTGAATCCCGGCCTCTGATAAGTAATTCCTAAACTCTCCTAAGAGGTATTCGCCACCACGATCAGACCGTAGTGTCTTGATACTTTTACCTAGTCGTTTCTCCACATCAGCCTTGTACTCTTTGAACTTATCAAAGCACTCGGACTTGCGGCGCATTAGGTAAATGTATCCGTATCTTGAATAATCGTCTATAAAAGAGACAAAATATTCAAAACCACCTCTTGCTTGGACAGACATAGGACCACACAAATCAGAATGAACCAATTCTAACACTTCTTTGGCTCTATACCCCTTTGCCTTGAACGGCCTCTTGGTCATTTTACCTTCTAAGCAAGATTCACAAGTTGGAAAATTTTCCAACTCTAATGAACTCAAAAGTCCATCGGCTATAAGCCTCTGAATCCTACTTAAGTTAATATGACCAAGCCTTAGATGCCAAAGATATGCTTGGTTCATTTCCGAAGGTTCTTTTCTCTTATTAGAATTAGAAGATGAGTTATAAATTTCCATGTTTTGCTTTGTGGAAGAAATTGGATTTAAAGTATACAAATTTCCAACTAATGCACTAGAACAGATAATCACTTTATTTCTTTTAATAACTACATCGTTACCAAAGGAAACTGAATATCCATCTAAAAATAGTTTAGAAACTGAAATTAAATTCTTTCTAAAACTGGGTACATAAAGACAATTTCTTAAAATCAAATTTCTATTTCTACTAAAAGATAAGTAGACGTCTCCCACTGCAACAGCTGTCACCTTAGTAGCATTGCCCATGTAGACGGTAATCTCTCCTTCAGATAGTCGTCGGGTTTCCTTGAACCCCTGCAGAGAATTGCAAACATGATCAGTGGCTCCCGTATCTACACACCAGGTGCTGGTAGATAACACCGCTAAACATGTTTCAACAACTAGAGCATGAGATATACCTTTGTTTTGGTTCTTACGAGGACAGTCCGCCTTCCAATGTCCTGCCTGCTTGCAGATGAAGCATTTACCCTTCGGCTTCTTCACTCCGGCTTTAAATCCCGTACTCTGAGATTTATTCACTTTCTTTGCTGAACCATCTTGTTTCTTCTTCTTCTTTCCTCTCGGTTTAGAAGTAGAACCATTTTTAGCATAGTGAATTTGAGCATTGTGACGAAATAATCCTTCTGCTACTTGAAGTTCTGTCAGTAGTTCCGCTAATGAATAAATCCTCTTATTCATATTATAGTTCAGGCGGAACTGCTCAAAACTTCTAGGTAGCGTTTGGAGGATCATATCGATCTGGGTTTCCCCATCAATTTCTCCTCCAAGGATCTGTATCTCGTTCAAATAAGCCATCATCTTTAGGATATGATCCCTCACAGGAGTACCCTCTTGCATGGTGGCTGTCATTATCTTTCTCATGGCTTCTTGCCTAGAAGCCCTATCCTGATGACCAAAGAGTTCCTTGAGATTGTTCATAATATCATAGGCTGTTGGTAAATCTTGATGCTGATGTTGCAATACATTTGACATTGAAGCCAAAATGTAACACCGCGCCATCTCATCTACTTTTACCCATTTCCTATGATATTCAATCTCCTCTTGGGTAGATTCACCAGTAGGTGCTTCAGGGCACTGCTCAGTCAGTACAAATTTATAGCTTTCAGCAGTAAGAACAATGTCTAGGTTTCTTTTCCAATCTATGTAATTAGGTCCAGTAAGTCTATTCTGTTGAAGTATGATGGACAGTGGGTTGAAAGTCATCCTAAGAATCACAAATAACTTTTGGTCAGAACTCTAAATTTAGAATAATATTGATTCCTCAAACAATACTATTTTAAATTAACCAACACCTCAAAACACTGTGAATTTTGTATGCCACGTTAGTGTGGACGTATACAAATTCAACATTTGTAAAAGGAGGGTTTTAACCCATTAATTTTATTATCTTGTCAACCTAACTTTTGACAAATAAAATTAATAGTTGGTATCATTTGGTCACACAAATAATAGCAGTGACTCCGATGGGGAGGATACTATTAGATGTGTCTAAGTGTATACCATTACTTGACACTAAGTCCATTAATAAGATTATGCCCCTTCCGTTGGGGAAGATCACACGCTCTTAATTAACTTCCTATAGTCATCCAAAAATGGAAGTCTGTTCTAGTGATCCACAAACAAGCTCATCCGTTATGGAGGAAGGCACTCAGAGCCAACGCGCAAGCTTGTTTGCATCACTTACAAACCAATAATGGAGATCATGGGATTTACTTAAAAATCCCTCTCCCACTTAGTTATTTATAAATGAGGAATTTTAACTATGCTAGCCTACTAAACTTGTAAACTAACATGCACACACAGCACAATATAAAAGCAATAAATAGAAAATCTAATTTTCAACTATTATGGCTTTTATCTCTAGTTGTCCTCCGTGTGTTGTCATCCCAAGCTGCTGCCATATTTGGCCACCGCTACCGGGTCTAGCTGTCGCATCCATCTTGCTCCTTGTTCCGCTGTGCCTCATGTCCTTAGAAGGTTCCACGCTTTGCAAGATTTGATCCACGACATAAATAGAATTTTACATTTTTGATCCTATATTCCATAAAATGAATGTACATGTATCTAAATCAAAAATAAAATCCTAATAAAACTAAATGCAGCTCCTGCTGTATTTTAATACAATCATGCACACACATATAAATGCCCTTGACATGTCCAAGGGTCCAATCACACACATAATAACTAAAAGCCATAATAGTTGGATCCTGCATCCACAAAGTTAGCACATCCTACTATTAACCTGCCTAAATTATGTATGACATGTGCATAATTAACATAATACCAAATACACAGAGGCAAAACCCTAACTCTGATACCAATTGTTGGTTGCTACTCGGAAAACCTAGAGGTTCCACTGTACAAAAATTTTGTACAAAGGTCTGAACCTTTTCCTAGCTACCATGTGTTCTTTTAAAATAAATTTTGGATCGCCTGCGGAACTTAACACGTTTGATGCAAAACTTAATCTATTTGTTCTTTTAGGTTTTGACTTGGATCTCCTGCGGAACTTAACACATTCGACCCAAACCACCATAAGTTATTAATTCCATTAAATATTAATTTCCATAATTGGTTCCCAGTACTGACATGGCGAGGCACACGGCCTTCTTGGATATGGGAGCAACCACCACCGACTAGACAAAACCTTTTATAGAAATCTAATATTTAATTTCCTAAAATAACTTTAGGTTAACCAAAAAGAACAATCAAATCACAAGGAAAAGAAAAAACAAAAGAACACAACATCGAAAAATATATTCGAAATTCTAGAACGTAAGCCTCTTGTATTTGGTATTATTTCCAAAAATAACTAGTATAATGCGGAAAGAAAAAATTACTAGTTATACATTTTAGAAAGACCTCTTGATCTTCCATCATATTCCTCTTCTAACCTCGGACGTTGTGTGGGCAATGATCTTCCGAGATGAGAAACCACCAACCACCTTCTTCTCCTCCTAGCTAGGTTCGGCCACAAAGAAAGAAGCTTCACCAAGGAAGAAAATCAAAACACTAACCAAGCTCCAAGAGATGCTCGCTTCCTCTCCTTCTTCTTCTTCTTCTCCAAGTAGTATCCGGCCACCACAAGAGCTCCAAGGAAAGAGAGGGGTTCGGCCACCACAAGAGGAAGAGAGGGAAAGGATGGCTGGCCACACCAAGGAACAAAAGAGGGAGAGAAAATAATAGAGGTTGTCACTTGTGAAGGCACCCTCACCCCTTCTTTTATATTCCTTGGCCAAGGCAAATTAGGAAATTTAATTACAATAAAATTTCCTTAATTTTCTTGACATGATTTAATTGAGAAAAATAAAATAAAATATCCCAATTTAATCTATATTGGCCGGCCACATCAAGGGGAAACAATTTAGACAAGTTTTAATCAACAAATTAAAACTTCCTAATTTGTTTCCGGAAATTTTAAAAAAATAAAATTTCTCTTCAAAAATCTCTTCATAGTTAATAAAAGAAAATTTCTATAATTTTAATTTTACAACATGTGAATAATTTTTAAAGAGAAAATAAAATATCTCACCAATCTACAAATAAGGAAAGAGATCTAATCTCTTTCTTTAATCTTTTGTAGATCTTTTATAAGAGAGATATTTTAATTTTAATTCTCTTTAATAAATTATTTCTTCCACATAATAAAAATTAAAATTAAAATTAAAATTCCTTTTTAATTTAATTTGGCCGGCCCCCACTAGCTTGGGTTCAAGCTAGGGCCGGCCACCCCAATTTATACCTAGGTCGGCCCTAGCTTGGTTCCCAAGCTAGCTTGGCCGGCCCCCTTTAGGTGGGTATAGTACTCTATAAATAAGAGGCTACGATAGGGACCGAGAGGAGGAATTTATTTTGGTCTCCCGATAAAATTAAGCATCCCGTGTTCGCCCCGAACACACAACTTAATTTTATCAATAATAATTCATTCCACTAGAGAACTATTATTGAACTACCGCACCAATCCCAAATTACATTTTTGGGCTCCTGCTTATTATGAGTGTGTTAGTCTCCCTGTGTTTAAGATATCGAATATCCACTAATTAAGTGAGTTACTGACAACTCATTTAATTAATATCTAAATCCAAGAGTAGTACCACTCAACCTTATTGTTATGTCGGACTAGGTCCACCTGCAGGGTTTAACATGACAATCCTTATGAGCCCCTCTTGAGGACATTATCAACCTAGTATCTCTAGGACACAGTTTCTTTCTATAATCAACAACACACACTATAAGTGATATCATTTCCCAACTTATCGGGCTTATTGATTCATCGAACTAAATCTCACCCATTGATAAATTAAAGAAATAAATATCAAATATATATGCTTGTTATTATATTAGGATTAAGAGCACACACTTCCATAATAACCGAGGTCTTTGTTCCTTTATAAAGTCAGTATAAAAGAAACGACCTCAAATGGTCCTACTCAATACACTCTGAGTGTACTAGTGTAATTATATAGTCAAGATAAACTAATACCTAATTACACTACTACCTTCTAATGGTTTGTTCCTTTCCATTTTGGTCGTGAGCTACTGTTTATAATTTATAAGGTACTGATAACATCATCTTCTGCATGTGACACCACATACTATGCTATCTACAATATTAATTAAATGAACAACTACAAACAAATGTAGACAATTTGACCAAATGTGATTCTTTATACATAATGAATGTTTACAAAGCTTAGGCTTTCAGTATACACTCCAACACTTAGAAGGCTAAGTTTGAATGATCAAAACATAGAAAGAATCGAAGTTGACTCCGATGACGATGAGCAAAGGCAACAAAGGGCTCAGGCTGATCCTTTGCCTGATACTGAGTCTTTGCCTGTGCCTAGTGAGACCACTCATGAGGCACCGCCGATGCCAAGGCAATCCAGGATAGCCTCTAGTCATCCCCAAGACCAAATTGTTGGAGACATCCAACAAGGGGTTAGGACTAGATCATTCTTTTGAAATGAGTCTAATGAGGTCACCTTGATCTCAGAAATCGAACCAAAATTAGTTGATGAGGCATTGCACGATCCTGATTGGGTCATAGCTATGCAAGATGAGTTAGGTCAATTTGAAAGGAGTCAAGTGTGGGACTTAGTTCCTAGACCTAAGAAGACCACCATTATTGGAACCAAATGGGTCTTTAAAAATAAGTTAAACCAAAAGGGAGAAGTCGTAAGAAACAAGGCAAGACTTGTAGCCAAGGGCTATAGTCAAGTCGAAGGCCTCGATTATGATGAGACTTATGCTCCCGTGGCCCGATTAGAGTCCATTCGTTTGATGTTAGCTTTTGCTGCACATAGAGGCTTCAAGTTCTATCAAATGGGTGTTAAATCGGCCTTCTTAAACGGTTCCATTAAGGAAGAGGTCTATGTTGAACAACCACCGGGGTTTGTGAATACCGAAGCTCCAAACCCCGTGTACAAGCTCAAGAAAGCTCTTTATGGGCTTAAACAAGCACCTCGATCCTGGTACGAAAGGTTGTCAACTTACTTACTAGAAAAGGGTTTTGTAAGAGGTCAAATAGATCCAACACTATTTCTGCGTAGAGATGGTGAAAACATATTTGTAGCCCAGGTGTATGTCGATGACATAATTTGTGACTCAAATAACAAGGGCTATTTGAATAAATTTATCACTCACATGGAAAGTGAGTTTGAGATGAGTCTGGTGGGAGAATTGACATTCTTCCTTGGACTTGAAATCAAACAAACTCAAGATGGAATCTATGTCCATCAGACGAAATACACTCAAGAGATGCTCAAGAAATTCAAAATGAGTGACTCTAAGGAAGTATCCACTCCAATGGCGACAAACACTCGCCTTGACAATGATGAGAATGGAAAACCAGTTGATCTAACGCAATATAGAAGCATGATCGGTAGTCTTCTATATCTCACAGCTAGTCGACCGGACATGCTTTTTGCTGTGGGCATGTGCGCTAGATATCAAGTATGTGCCAAGGAATCTCATTTAATTGCAGTTAAGAGAATCCTGAGATATCTTAAGGGCACAATTAGAGTAGGACTATGGTACCCTCGTACGGAGTCTTTTGACTTGATAGGTTATACCGACTCCGATTATGCTGGGTGCAAATTGGATCGGAAAAGCACTAGTGGGGGTTGCCAATTTTTAGGTTCATCATTGGTTAGTTGGTCAAGTCGGAAGCAACATTGCGTTGCTCTCTCCACGACCGAGGCTGAATACATTGCCATGGGAGAGAGTGTATCACAATTGTTGTGGATGATCCACACCCTAGAAGATTATGGACTTTTGTATAAGGGAGTGCAAGTGTTGTGTGACAACATCAGCACAATAAACCTAACGAAAAATCCAGTCCATCATTCAAGGACCAAACACATTGAAGTGCGTCATCACTTCATTAGAGATCACGTAGCTAGGGGAGACATTGCACTCACATATGTTGAGTCAAAATCAAACCTAGCCGATATTTTCACCAAACCCCTTCCGGAAAATGAATTTAGTCATTTAAGGAGAGAATTGGGAATGTGTTTGGCTCAATAGGCCATTAGGACTTCATCATGATCAATAAGGACAATTAAAATGACAAGAGAAATTGGAAAATTAATTTGGGCAACTTGGGGACATCTCACACAAACTATAAAGTTTAACAAATTATTTTTGTTTGCTATAAATGGGGTGAGATGCTAGGATCAGCCAAATTATTCAAAATGTATCATGCATCTCTTGAATAATTAGGTTGAAGAGACATAAATTGAGTATGGGGAAGACCATTACATAATTCATGTGTATTTGGTTCCTAGATCTTACTCATATATTCCAACCATGGAAACTTGGTTGGACCTTTACCTAGAATTTATCTAACTTTGGTTAATGTGTTGATTGATATTTTTGATCGATACCTTTCATGATTTTGATTGAAAATAAGACAAGCTATTGAGGTAATGATAGCAATTTGGATATATTTTGACAAACTTGAAACTGATCATAGCAAGGATGTGTTTTGAACCAGGTAATAAAAAGCATGAGTTTTGATTAATACCCTGGTTCACTATAGATCATAGTTTCAGAAGTTTCTCTGGTTTTGAAACCGTAAGGTTCAAAACGTCTGAACCCTAAACTATATGCGTTTGGAGTTGGTTTTTTTTTTTTAAATGTTTGTAACTTTCCGGTTCTGAACAATTTCAGACCGTAAGAGCTCATCTTTCGGGAATATTTATGTTTGTAGATTCTTCAGGTTCTAGATTATGAATTTGGAAGTTTCTGAACTTCTTCAGTTCTGAATCTTCAAAAATTTTCGATAGAAAATTTATACGAAATTCAGTTACTGAAATTTATTTTGTCAGACACTGATCGGTCCACAGCCCGATCAGGAGAGGCTGGATCGGTCTATCGACCGATCCAGAACTCTCTGTTTGTTTACTGATCGGTCCAGAGACTGATCAGGTTATTCTGGCACGCAAGAGGCTTCTTGATCGGTCCAAGGACCAATCAGGAGGTTCCCTGATCGATCTACCGACCGATCAGGGACTGCAAGCGAGGATCTTGATCGGTCTAGGGACCGATCAGGAGATTCCCTGATCGGTCCACCGACCGATCAGGAGATTCCCTGATCGGTCCACCGACCGATCAGGGTATTCGGGAGACCAAGGGAGATCCTGATCGGACAGCCGTCCGATCAATCAACACCTGGATCGGTCCCATCCTTTTTAACTCTTCCCGATCCTTTCTTCTCCCATTACACGCCGAAGCCCTAGCCGACACCCTCCTACGCCTCAACTCTTCTCTCCGTTCGTCGATAGATACATAGATGGCACCAAGGTAACTCCATTCTCCCCAAGCTCTACTCATTTTGGCACTTCATTTTCATTTCTCGCCATATCTGTGTAATTTGGCTTGGTTCTCAGTTGTTGGTGGCTCCCGTGCTCACCTATTTACCCCCGTCCGTGTCCCATTTTTTTTTTTTTTAACCTTTAGAAAGAAACAAGTTGGTGAGGGAACTTCTAAGTCATCAACTGAGAAATCTAAACCAAAGGCTCCCTCCCGACCTCAACCATCTGTTTCTGGAAGATTTCCAAACCATCACTTTGAGCAAGCCTTTAAACAAAGAACCTTTAAACTGCTTCCCTGTAGGTCTGTGGATCAAAAATTCATGGATGAATTTTGTCCATCTGTGTCGGAAATACTTGACTATTACAAACTTGATTCTCTAGTCTATTTAGAACGGGACATCAATTACAACTTAGTATCTGAGTTTTATAATAATCTTCATCAAACTAATGATGTTAATTATAAAACTAAGGTTGCTAAGCAAACTATTGATTTCTCTTTCTCGACCTTCATTGATTATCTAGCTTGCCGGAGGTGTTCAGGAAATATTTTTCCCATATATCCTGATTTACCAGACCCCTTTGTTGGAACCCCAAGGTTGTTTTGGTGTGATCAACAAGTTAAGTTAGGTCCTGTGTTTTCTAACCTTGTGTCTAAGTGTGCAGGAGCTTAGGAGCACAGGTACTCGAGCGGAAGACGCAGCTAGCGAGAAGGACGGCACGCGGTGCGTCCGAGGGACGAGGCGCTGCGGAAGAGTACACCGGCGGACGAGAAGGAAGTGCGCGCGATGGTTCCGAGGTACGAAAGCCAGAGCGGAAGATTGCTCGGGGAGCAAGAGATGCAGCTAGCGCGAAGGTCGGCCGAAGTGCGATCGAGGGCAATCTGCGGTGAGTCTGTTGGTGGACGAGAAGGGACACGTGGCAACCGAGGGACGAGAAGCCGAGGGAAGCACGCCGAGAAGACCGGAAGATGGGTTGGGTGAGCCCTATTCCGATGTCGAGATCACCCAATCAAGCGGATCCGGAGCAGAGGACCCGGACGAAAGTCAACAAGAGTTGACTTTGACTTTTTGCTCGGGCCCGGAACCTGATTTTGACCAAGATCGTGATTTACGTGATCCGAGCGTTGGGGATAAAACTTTATCCCCTGTGCGCCGGAACCCTTCCAGCGCCCGACCAAGGCTATAAATATAGCCTTGGTCCGTAAGCTCATCAGTTCAGAAATTGTAAACAACACTTGTGTGCTTCCACCGCTTAGATTAGCTTCATTCTTTTTGCTGTAAAGAGGCTTCTCCACTTGAAGGAGCTCTTAGTGCGATCTTCATCCTTGGATTAACAACCTCCCGGTTGTAACCAAGTCAAATTGGTGCCTCGCTTTTATGCTTTATTTTCTGCTTAATCTACTTTTATGTGTTAGCTTAATCGCACGAGAAAGGGTTGTGTTTGATTTTTCAGGGCTATTCAACCCCTTCTACCCTACCGCATCGGTCAAACAAGTGGTATCAGAGCCGAGGCGCCAGGAGGACTAACCGAACGAAGCAACGATCCAACATCCACGCACCAAAATTCAAGGGGACTTCGCTAGCTAGAAAAAGCGAATGGAGGTATTTCTTGAAACAGATTATGATTTATTACTAACAATGGAATTTGGCTATGAAGCACCAGAGGGCAAAGCAAGAAATCAATGGTCAAAGAAGGAGCAGTCTGACCACGTGGCAAACAAGAAAGCGTAATTTCATCCGCTAAGTGTACTTCCAACACAAGAAGTCAATCGAGTCGGTACCTACAACTCGGCAAAGGAGCTTTGGGAGAAATTCCTTGAGTTACAGAAGGAACATCCAAGCCAAACTTGCAAGACGGATTTACTTCGGAACCAGCTTACAAACCTCCGATTTGAAGAAGGTGAAACAATTGCACATCTACACTCGAGATTCGTGAACTCATCACTAGACTTACGAATCTCGGAGAAGAGGTAAGTAACCGAGATTCGCTAAGGTATGCCTAAATTCCTTTCCTAGAAACTCAAAATGGGCATCACTAGTAGATGCTTTTACATTTCAAAAGATCTAGAAAAATTTCATTAGACGAATTCTTTTCAACTTTTGAAGTGCATGAGTCAAGATGTGCAGGTCCGAAGGAGCCCAAGAATAATGTCGCCCTTAAAGCTTCGAGAGACGAACCTGAGTCAGAATCTTCTCTCGACGACGAGGAAATGGTAATGATGGTAAGACGATTTAAAAATATTTGTAAATCTAGGAAATCTAACCATCCGCAGGGAAGAAAGAAAAGAACCATCCGCTGCTACCATTGCGATGAAGAAGGGCACGTCAAGGACAATTGCCCTAAACTGAAGAACAACGGGAAGGACAAGGGTAAGAAGCCTATCCAAAAGCGCAAGGCCCTAAAAGCGACGTGGGACGATACGTCGTCGGAATCAGAAGTCGAGGAGTTCTCCGGGCTCGCGTTAATGGCGAGTCATCAAGACAACGACTGCGAATCAAGCTCTTCCGAAATGAGCATCGAAAGCATCAATGAAGGGGGAGCCACGTCCGAAGAGAGCAGCAGTTCAGGGGGAGAAACCGACAACGAGATCGACAAGGTAAGTGAGGTACGATCTCTTCCTCCTAATAAAATGTTTAAATTCATTAAAATTTTAACAAAAGATTGCTGCAAATTAGAAAATGAAAATAAAGACTTAAAAGCAATATTAGCTACATCTTGTCCGTTAGAAATGCTAGATAAATCAAATTTAGAAAATGAAAAATTAAAATTAGAAATTCAAAATTTAAAAATTCAAGTAGAAAATTTGAAAAACTCTGCATGTTCATCTAAAACCAATTTTAGAAGTTTTAATAATTTAAATTGGTACTTTAAATATCACCCGGGACAAATTAGGAATATCTCTAGAAAATATGTCCCTAAAAACTTTTTAGTTAATCCAGTAGGTTGGAACCTATATTGGGTTCCTAAATCATGCTTAAATTAATTTTAAAAGTAAAATTAGCGCTTTAAGTGAGAAAATTAAATAAAGAATTTCTTTATGAGGCTTTGTCTAAGGAAGTGGTTGTTGCTCCAATAACCAAGAAGGCCTAGTGCCTCGCCACGACCTGGAAGCCAAAATATTGAAATAAATATTTAATTAACTTACTAATGAAGCATTAATACAAGAATTAATTAGTGCTTGAAAAAGGTTATTCAAAACATTTTATTTCAATTTACCTACTTAGAATTTTTTTTAAGTCATTTAAAAAAAAATACTTAAAAATGTAAGTTAGGATTTTTTTTTATTTTATTTATATACTTAGAAATATTCTCAAAAATTATTTTTTTCCTAAGTTAAGAACTTTTTTCTTGAAACTAGAAATCTCAGCTTTAATTACTTAGGAAAATTTTCTAAATTTCTTAAAAACTTAGATTTTTTTAGAAATACTTTTTCTAAGTCTTTAACCCTTAGATTATTTTTCTTGGAACCCCATTTTTTTTGTGATCAAAGGGGGAGAAGGGAAAGTATAAGTTTAGGGGGAGGTAGATAGATTTAATTTTTTCTATCTTTTTGCACTTAAATTGCAATTTAAGTTAATTTACTTAATTCAATTTTATGTCTATTTTAACCCTAGCTTAACTTGGGTTGATCACACCAAAAAGGGGGAGATTGTTGGAACCCCAAGGTTGTTTTGGTGTGATCAACAAGTTAAGTTAGGTCCTGTGTTTTCTAACCTTGTGTCTAAGTGTGCAGGAGCTTAGGAGCACTCGAGCGGAAGACGCAGCTAGCGAGAAGGACGGCCTGTGATGCGTCAGGGGAGCGCGGAAGAGTACCGGACGAGAAGGAAGTGCGCGATGGTTCCGAGTGCAGCCGGAGCGGAAGATTGCTCGGGAGCAAGAGATGCAGCGAAGGTCGGCACGGGTGCGATCGAGGGCGAAGTCTGCGGATGAGTACGTTGGTGGACGAGAAGGACACGCGGCAATTCCGAGGGAAGCAGGAGGGAAGCACGCCGAGAAGACAGGAAGATGGGTTCGGGTGAGCCCTATTCCGATGTCGAGATCACCCAATCAAGCGGATCCGGAGAGAGGACCCGGACCGAGACGGTTAACGATGGTCCCGGACAAAAGTCAATCACAGTTGACTTTTTGCTCGGGCGCCGGCTGTCCGGCGCTGTCCGGCGCCGGGCTGTCCGGCGCCGGAATGCTTCGGCGCCGGACCGATTTGACCAAGATCGCGATTTACGTGATTGGAACGGGATAAAACTTTATCCCCGGCGCAACCCTTCCAGCGACCAAGGCTATAAATATAGCCTTGGTCCAGAAGCTCTTCATCAGTTCAGAAATTGTAAACAACACTTGTGTGCTTCCACTGTTTAGATTAGCTTCTGTCTTTCTGTGCTTACACTGCTGTAAACGAGGCTTCTCCGCCTAAAGGAGCTCTTAGTGCGATCTTCATCCTTGGATTAACAACCTCCCCGGTTGTAACCAAGTCAAATTCGGTGCCTCGTTTTTATGCTTTATTTTCTGTTTAATCTATTTTTTATGTGTTAGCTTAATCGTATGAGAAAGTGTTGTGTTTGATTTTTCAGGGCTATTCAACCCCCCCTTCTACCCGGCCGCATTGGTCAAACACCCTTACCTTCTCCCTTTGATGTCTCATCTGCCTCCATTTATGAGTATTTCTTCGGACATCCTAGACTGGGTGGACAAGATGAATTAGATGTTGATTTTCCTACCTTTGCAGCCCTAAGACTATCTGCCCCAGATTACATTCTCTTTAAGATTGTCACGAATTGTCTTCTGCCAATCACATCTAAACCCTTGTCAGAGATCCGACCATATCACTGCCTGATGCTTTATGGATTGCGTCGGCGTCTCGATTTTGACATTATGTCGAGCATTTACTCTTCTATCATCTCCTATAGTGAGCCTAACAGCTTCACAGTTTATATGCCTTATGGGCATATAATTACGGATTGGCTCGAGACCCTACAGATTGATGTCTCCAAGGGAAGGATAGTCAAGATGGTGAGGCAGGACTGCAGACTTGGAAAACGTACATTTTCCAAGTCTGGCATCATAGGACAGAATGGGGCGATTCGTTGGAAGGACGGGAGAGCACTGGGTGAGTTACCACGGGCACCTCCGCGACAGGTTGATGCTGCTCCCATTGCTGCTCCTCCTGCTGCTGCTGCTGAGTATGGAGAGGCAGATCCTGATCTGCGCTGGCAGATTGCTGAGCTGGAGAGCCACATTGATCAGCACGATGAGCTACTGGTTGCTGAGCTCCATGGGCTGCGCAGTCAACAGTTAGCAACGCAGCAGGTGCTTCTGGGATGGATGGCCAGCTACCCACCTCCGCAGTATTACTCGGGCTATCCACCCTCGAGCATGCCGCCTCAGGGATTCATTCCTCCAACAGATGATGATGATGCTCCTCATCTTCAGGATGTTGATTGATACACTTTGTTTTATGTTGATCATTTTGACTGCTTATGTTTCAGATACAGTTTGATAGATATTGTGTCTGACCTGGATATTAGCTGTTTATGCTTCTCGTTTTTCTATTACTTGCTTCTTTTTATTTTTCAGTTCTTATTGACTATTTATATGCTTTTCATATGTCATATCTTGATTGTCTCTTATTTACTGTCCGATATTACACTTAGAGGGAATTCTGTGTGGATTAAGAAAGAGACGGTATGGGTTAAGGGGGAGTCTTTTGAGTCTTATTATCTAATTCGCACCTTTTCGGTGTTTGACAAAAGGGGAGAAAATGACTAAGTTTAGAGATGAATGAAGTTTGATTTTAGGGGAGAGGATAACCTTTGAGGATTATTGACTTCTTTAGTGTTGTATTCATCTTAGGGGGAGGATCTTGATTCCCCTAAAATTAGGGAAATATGAGCAGTTCTGATCTAAACTTAAATCGTGTTGTCAAACAACAAAAAGGGGGAGATTGTTGATACGGTCTGACCTGGCTGTTGTTTTGATGTTGACACTGATTTAAGTTTGTATCAGATATTAATTAAACTCAGATTGATTACTGATCAATGTTGTTCAGGTGGAAGGGAAAAGTCCAAGTATGGAAACTTGGCACGCGAAGTCAGAGAGGGCTCGGTAGCTCGTTCTCCAGACTAGGTCAGAGAGGGCTCGATAGCTCGTTCTCTGGACCGGACGAAGTCGGAGAGGGCTCGGTAGCTCGTTCTCCGGACTAGGTCAAAGAGGGCTCGGTAGCTCGTTCTCTGGACCGGACGAAGTCGGAGAGGGCTCAGTAGCTCGTTCTCCGGACTAGGTCAGAGAGGGCTCGGTAGCTCGTTCTCTAGACCAGGAAGGCTTTAGGGTTTAGGGCTGGGAAGCTCTAAACCTACCTACATAGGCATTGGATTGATCTGTTGACCGATCCAGTGATACTATAGATATCTGATCGGTCTGTTGACCGATCCAGTGATACTATGGTTATCTGATCGGTCACCAGACCGATCAGTAACCAATCAGTAACTCACTGTGAGAATTACTGATCGGTCTATAGACCGATCAGTAACCAATCAACAACATTCTGTGAGATTTACTGATCGGTCTGGAGACCGATCTGGAGGTAATGAAGTTCGGGAGAGAGTATAGGGGATCGGTCTGTGGACCGATCCACCTATAGCCTGATCGGTCCAACAAGCTGTGGATCGATCTGTTGACCGATCCACAAAACTGTCTGAAGTTTCTGTTGTTTCTCTGTAACTTCTGATCCATCTGATTTAACCATCTGTTGTTAGCTTTTTAAGTTGCAGATTGCAGGTATCATGCCAATGCTCAAATTCAAATTAAGCTTCATCAGAAGAATAAGACAAAGGGTTCTTTCTGCTGTGTTTCACTGCAAATGGTGCAATTGGAGCATCAACGGTTACTGGCTGCGATCAGGCTGTGATCTGGCTGCAATCAGTTGGGAATCAGCTTGACTCTTGCTCATTGGTTCGAGCTCAGAGACCCCAGTGAAGACCATGGGTTCTATTGGCGTGAGTTTAGAGAACCAGAGGAGGAGGAAGAGTGATTGGCGACGTTGTAGCTTGCAGCAGGGATTCGGTGCAAGTTGACAGCAATTCGGGACAGGCTGAACGCAGTGGAAGCAGAGGCATAAGAAGAAGGATGAAGAGAGATTTGAAAATAGAACTCTCGGTCGATCAAGCAAGTGTGCTGAGCTTTGAGTTCTTGGCTGTGCTTCCTTCTTGTGCTCTGTTTAACTGCTGTCTTCGCGTGGCTGTGAGCGTCTTTCTTCATTCTCTTTAGCCACTGATCTGTAAGTCTTGTGCTTTATTTACATATTTTTATGAGACTTTGTTGAGAGGTTACTCCACCGAGAAGGAGAAATCTTTAGCCGGTATCTATCCGGGGTGTGATCTACCGAAAGATCAAGGGATCGTCCACCTTACGGACACGCCGAGGAGTAGGGGCAAGTTATCCCCGACCCTCGTATATACTGGTGTTAGTGGTGTGTGTCTTTCTTTTCTTTGTATTAGATTTTCATGTGCATATTTCCACTGCGCTAACGATTTGATTGAAGAATTTAGTTAAGTCTTAGAGGAGGCTATTAACACCCCCCCTCTCTAGCCATCCGAAGATCCTAACAGAAGTGGGAGGATATCTCCATGGATTTCATAGTGGGACTACCCAGAACCACGAATGGTTTTGATGCCATCTGGGTAATAGTCGACAGGTTAACTAAATCAGCACACTTCTTAGCTATCAGGATATCCTACTCCATGGAGCAGCTTGCTCAGTTGTATCTCAAGGAGATCGTCAGACTGCATGGAGTCCCACGGACTATCATTTCAGAAAGAGATAGTAGATTCACATCACACTTCTGGGAGTGTGTACAGTCAGCACTGGGCGCCAGGTTAAAGCTTAGCACAACCTTCCATCCTCAGACAGATGGTCAGACGGAGCGAGTAAATCAGGTACTCGAAGATATGCTCCGAGCATGTGCCCTAGACTTCAAGGGGAGTTGGTGCAAATATCTGTGCTTAGCAGAATTTGCATACAACAATAGCTATCAGGCCACTATCAGCATGACACCCTACGAGGCTCTCTACGGGCGAAGGTGTAGATCTCTAATCTGCTGGTATGAAAGTGGTGAACAGAAAGAACTAGAACTTCAGACAGATCTAGTAGCAGATACCACAGCAGCTATACAGCAGATCCGCCAGAGGATAGAGACAGCTCAGAGCCGCCAGAAAAGCTATGCTGATACACGGCGCCGACCCTTAGAGTTTTCAGTTGGGGATACAGTGTTCCTCCGAGTGGCTCCCATGAAGGAAGTAATGCGTTTTGGGAAGAAGGGCAAATTAAGTCCCAGATATGTGGGACCATACATTATCACTAGAAGAGTTGGCAAGGTAGCATATGAGCTAGAGCTACCCCAGGAGATGTCAGCTATCCATAATGTATTTCATGTCTCTATGCTGAAGAAGCATATCCCAGATGCCACCCAGGTGATTGAGCCCCAGTCGGTACAAGTCCACGAAGACCTCAACTATGACAGTTAGCCTATTCAGATAGTAGACCGAGCAGTTAAGAAATTGCAGAACAAGGAGGTACCATTAGTAAAAGTCATATGACAAAATCACACAGCAGAAGAAGCAACTTAGGAGACAGAAACTAGTATGAGACAGAAATACCCAGAGTTATTTTAAGTTCGAGGACAAACTTTTTATAAGGTATGGGGGATTGTAATGCCCGAAAATTCTCAAAATAATTTTAGAAATATTCTATGATTTTTCTGGAATTTTAGAATATTTTTATGGAATTTTTGGAATAGCAAAAGTAGCAAAATTAAGTAAAAATGTAAAATAGCCTAAGCGGGAATTGAACCCGAGACCTACCGAACCTCACGACTTATAGATGACTTTAGTAACCAAGGGGCCCCAGAAGGGGTGTGCTGAAAGGAAAGGAGAGCAATTATATTTAAGGTTTAGTTGGGTTGGATTGATCACTTAAAATAAATAGGTAATTCAAGTGGGGAATTTTTATTCTTGAACGACAACTCCTCACCCTCACCCGACGCCACCTCTCTCTCCCTCACCTCGCGGCGCACAAACCCCAAGGAGACCTAGGGTTCCATCCCTAGGGTCGTAGGAGCACCTTCCGGCGACATCTCGGATACGAGGACGCTCCTCTCCGCGAGAAGAATGCATAGACATTCGAGGATAGCCGAAGAGATCATCTTCTCCGGAAACCTAGCGATCAGATTTGTAAGAAAACTAGCGCAGGATGTAAGTAACCCCTCACCTGCAGTATAAGTAGTTAATCATGCATTTTTATGCTTTTAGTTCAGCCTTATGCATGATTGTTCAGTTAAGGGGATTTAGAGCACACCAAGTGTTCGATAGAATTACTAGTGCAGTTAAATGCCACAGTAGGCATTCTAATAGTTCAGCTAAATGTCATAGTTGCATTTTAAATAGCAAACATAGCCTTGCTTCAGTTTATATGGGACTACGGTCCAATGGGTGGGCTCCCATAGTCGCCTCTAGGTTCAGATAACCTAGTTCTAGGTTCAGATAACGTAGTAAAAGCAAGATAAGATAAATCAGTTATAAACAGTATTTTACTTTTATCAGTGACACTGGAATCTCAGATGTCCTTGGGTTGGGCTCCCATAGTCGTCCCTAGGTTTAGATAACCTAGTAACCCTACTAGATTCGGGACTTGCTACCTCAGGCCTAGTTAGGGATGCGCGCACAGCAAGTACAGTTGTCGGGTCCATCAGCAGCATGATTAGTATTTTTACCTATTTATGAAAATAGTTTTCCAAACTTTACAAATCAATAATATGGATTCAGTATAGTTCAGAATTAACTTAATGTTAATCTTAGCCTGGTTTAGGTATCAGTTTAGTTCTTTTATTGATACAACAGATATTTTATGTTTAGTAGTTGACTGTCATGACTTGTATGTCAATATGCCATGTTTTAGCATTTCTAGTATGATTCTCAGCTTGCATATCAGCATAGCATCTTTTAAAAGCATGATTTCTTCGAATGCATGTTTTTGTGAGGTAGATGGTTCTTACTAAGCTCCCAAGCTTATAGTTTCATTTTCCTTATACTGCAGATAAAGGCAAAGGAAAGATGGATTAGCGGAGGTTGGAGGGCAATGCGTCAAGATGTGTGTGAGCAGGAACTTAGAATAAAGACCCTTGGGGAGTAGCCCACCTAAGGACTCAGTATTTCAAGTTTGGTTATTTTCTGCACTTCTAGAATATTAAGTGTCATGAATTATGAATGTGTGCACTATATTATGCTTAGACCACTAGTTGTCTTGATGTTGGTTAAATAATTAGGTATGATGAATGTAATGACATGCTTAGTAAGTTAGTAAAGCTTTTAAGTTGACACAATTGTGTTGTATGTGGATTTGTAGTGAAATGCAGCAGAAATCGTAGAAATCAGAGCTCCAATCGATCAGCCGATCTATTGGAGGATTTCCAATCGATCAGCCAATCGATTGGAAGGTGATCTGCCGTGTACAGAGAGCTAATGAGTTGATCAGCTGATCGATCGGCCATGGATCGATCAGCCGATCGATCGAGAATTTAAATCCCGCGAACAGAGAGCTTCTGAATCGATCTTTGGATCGATTGGCCAGACTGGATCGATCAGCCGATCGATCCAGACGGGACTTCCCTGCACAGTAGCTCGTTGGATCGACCAGTGGATCGATCAAACCACTCCAATCGATCAGCCGATCGATTGGAAAGTCTGATTTTAACTAGAAGTGTCTGATTTCAGTTTTTGATCAAGTAGGAAGGTTAGGTTAGCTTCTTAGTATGTGTACAACTTTAGGAGTGTACTCTGAACATAGACTTCCAGATTTTATAACAAATAGTGGAAGTTTTAATTATTTCAGCTTTTCCGCACCTTGGTATTTAGTGATATCCCAAGAATAGTTTAGCATAATGTAACCCCCGGCCTCGCAGCCTAGACTGTAGGAGGCGGGACGTTACATAGTATTTATTTCTTTGACTTATCAAAGGGTGCGATTTAGTTCGATAAATCAATAGGTCCGATAAGTTGGGAAATGATGTTATTTATAGTGTGTATTGTTGATTATAGAAGGAAACTGTGTCCTAGTAATCTAGGTTGATGATGTCCCCAAGAGGAACTCATAAGGATTGTCATGTAAACCCTGCAGGTGGACTTAGTCCGACATGACGATAAAGTTGAGTGGTACTACTCTTGGAGCTAGATATTAATTTAGTGAGTTGTTAGTAACTCATTTAATTAGTGGGCATTCTATATCTTAAACACAGGGAGACTAACACATTCATGATAAAAAGGAGCCCAAAATGTAATTTAGGATTGATGTGGTAGTTCAATAATAATTATTTAGTGGTATGAATTATTATTGATGAAATTAAGTTGGGTGTTCGGGACGAACACGGGAAGCTTAATTTCATCGGGAGACCAAAACCAATTCCTCCTCTTGGTCCCTATCGTAGCCTCTTATTTATAAAGTATTATACCCACCCATACCCACCTTCTTACCCATCCTTATGTGACCGGCCAAGCCAAGCTTGGAGCCCAAGCAAGGGCCGGCCAAGACACGGCTTGGATGGGTGGTCGACCACAATAAAATTAAAAGGATTTTATTTTTTAAAATTTTTTTTATGTGGAAGCCATGGTTTTAAAAGAAAGTTTAAAATTTAAATTTTTCCTTTTATAGCATTCTACAAAAGATTAAGTGAAAGGTTTGATATCTTTCCTTATTTGTAGTTAAAGGAAGATTTTAATTTTTGATAAAACTTTTCTTTTTTGTAACCATGCTCATAATTTAAAAGAGAGTTTTAAAATTAAATCTTTCCTTTTATAAAAAGGTAGATCCGCTACCTTAGCGGCCCCCCTAGTGCCGGCCCCACGGATATGGAGGGAGGTTCATGAGGTACACAGGCCATAGGCGCATGGCGGGGTAAACTCCAGGTCGTCAGTTCCTGAGAATTGACCCCTGGCCATTACGCCAGAGATACCATGCGTCCACCGTCTGCGCTACGCCCTGGGGGCTAAATCTTTCCTTTTATAGTTTCTACAAAAGATTAAGAAAAGATTTGATATCTTTTCTTATTTGTAGATTGAGAGAAATATTTTAATTTTAAAGATAACTTTCATTTTTGGAAATCATCTACATGTTTTAATAGAGAGATTTTAATTTATAAAATTTCCTTTTATAATTAACCATTAAGGGAAAATTAATAGAGAAATTTTTTATTTTAAAAAAAAATCCGGAAATAAATTAGGAAATTTTAATTTTGTGTTTAAAACTTTCCTTTCTTGGATGATTAAGAGGTGGTCGGCCACATTGAGTTTGAAAGGGAAATTTTTTATTAAACTTTCTTTTCATTGGCTAAGAGAATAAGGAAGTTTTTTTATAAAATTTTCCTTATATGCCAAGACCAAGGAATATAAAAGAGAGGGTAGAGGTGTCTCACCTCATAACTTATGTTCTAATTTTCCTCTCTTCTATTTCCTTGGTTGGTAGCCGGTCCTTCACATCCTCTCCCTCTCCTATTCTTCTTTCTTGGCCGGCGGCATCTTCATCTCAAGGAGCTTGGTTGGTGGTCGAATCTTGCTTAAGGAAGAAGGAGAGATAGGAGGTCTTGTTTCTTAGCATCCCTTGGAGCTTGGTGGTGGCCGAACCTTATCTTCTCTTGGAGTTCTTGTGGTGGCCGAAACTTGCTTGGAGAAGAAGGTAGCTTGGGTGGTTCTCGTCTCGGTAGATCGTCGCCCACATGACGTCCGAGATAAGAAGAGGAATACGGTAGAAGATCAAGAGGTTGTTGCGTACAAAGAAAGGTATAATTAGTAATTGTTTTCCGCATCATACTAGTTTTCTTTGTATAGTTTTTGAAATACCAAACACAAGAGGCATATGATTCTAGATTTCGAATTTGTGATTCGAGTTTGTGTTTTTTTTTGTTTTTTGAATTTGTGATTCGATTGTTCCTTTTGGTTAAACCTAGGGTTATATAAGGAAATTAAATATTAAATTTCGTTAAGAGGTTTTGTCGAGGCAGTGGTGGATGTTCCCATACTCAAGAAGGCCAAGTGTCTCACCATGTTTGACCAGGGAACCGATTTCCGAAATTAATATTTAATTGAATTTGTAACATGGGTGGATTTGGATCAATAATGTTAAGTATCGTTTGAGATCCAAGTCTAAACCTAAAAGAGCAGATAAGTTAAACTTGGAATCAATAATGTTAAGTTCCGTTTGCGATCCAAGTTTAATTTCTAAAGAACACAATAGGTTATTAGGAAAGGTTCGACACTTGTGCAAAATTTTTATACAGTAAAACCGGTATGATCTTCCGAGTAGCAACCAACATATTTAATCTTAGATGAGAACTTCAAATTAATGTTAGATAGAGAATCGAGTTAAAGCACATCTAGAGGAAAGCCTTTTGGAGAACCATCTTCATTTAGTGCAACACTTGAAAACCTCACATATTGGAATCGAAGATTTAAGTGGGGAAAGACGTTAACATCAGTAGATAAGTGGTATGAGAAACTCCTGCTAGATGAATGGTCACAGATATTCCAAATCTAATTGAACACAGAGCTCAATGAACCCGAAGCCCTGGGATTGTGAATTGGATTAATGGATCAGTGCAAAGACATTTAGAGCATCCCTTAGAGAAGCCAAATCATTCAACCAATTCAGACATTGCAAAATCAACAATAAAACACACTTCAGTGGATTTCTGAGATGAACTTTACCCTAAGCTAACAAGGCACCAAGTCAAATCCAGGAATAAACACTTGAGTCAAGTCAGCATTCTCCCATGGTGCATGCCATCAGAGGCTAATAACTCAATGTTTAATATGGTATCCTTCTCTTTTAATCTCAAAGTGTTTGCTTAGGTGAACACGAAACTAAACCTCAAGCCCTTGGAAGCCTTTTATTGTCAGCCACACAAATCAACTGGACAAAATTAAAGGTTCTATGATCTACAATAGTGTACTGAATATTATACATGCATCCCAAACTTGATTCATCCCTAAAAACTGGTTCATAACATTGAGACCCATAAACGGTAGTCAAGCCGAAGATGCATCTTTGAGCTGACTGAAGAGTCGAATGTGCTAGTTAAGTTTTCAAAGGCCAATTGTGAGAGCACCACATCAGCCAAAAAATAACAAAAGCAAGCTCCCACTGAGAGATTTACACTAGGAGGTCATTTCCATCAAACCGGTTATTCACCCTCCAACCTAAGGTGGTATTGGTCCATCAGACAAGATGTTATTGATCTATTGGCACCAAAAATTGGTCAACAGTCAATGCACACACCTTACTAGTGCACATATTATCTTTGGTTGCAACACATGGAAGTGTGTTGATCTCCATTTATAATCCTCTCACAATCTTGCCCATAAATGTTTTCCAAATAAAGTGTCCACAAAGGGTCGAACATCCTGATATGAAATATGCACTTCAAGACCTTAGGTAAATGTTCATTGGTCAAGGTCTCGAGCTATTTGATGGAGATAATGTTAGTTAAGTCGACTAAACATTGTCTTATAACCCATCGCACTAAAGAGATGCGCTATCATTAGATAACTAGTCGAAATCCCTATCAATCGACGCTCTACCTCTCGAAGCTCATCATATGATATTTCCACTTAGTAATAGTTGGATTTCATAGGTGTTAAGCAACTAACACCATATTCTCCGCATCCTTACGGTTATATATCTCTATATACCATCGAGGATATCTAACCATATCTGATAGACTCATGAGTCAGGATCACCCATGGAACAACATTAGGTGAGTCAGCTAACCATCGCCTTATAAACCATTATCCTACAAAAGGAGGTAGAAAAGTACTCTCTCTAAATATCTCAGCCTAATAACTAAGTGATTCTTTGTTTCCTGAAGATCATCTTCAGTGTTTTCCATTAAGTAACGACATGATCCCGTAAGTATTAAGAAGCTAGCTCTACACTTTTCCATATCAGTGGGGGTCATCTATCCATATATACCTTTAGGTTATCCAACCAAGTACATACAGTCCATGGTCGAAGTCCTCATGAAATAGGATACATCGATCCTCTATAGGCTGGTCAAGCCAACAATGGTCAACAGCTACTTCAGTCATTTATACGTATATACCAATCAAGTACTCAAATGTGTCTTTTAGGATATCTAGCCAAGCGCAACTAACCTAAAGGTTAGAATCTCCATGAAATAGAGTAAGTCGGCACCTTATTGATCGAACCAACAAGAATAAATAAGTACTCTACTAACCGAGCCAACATGAGTATGCATGTACTAACCACTACCAAGCTAATAACAGCAAGGATTGGTATGGTTTGTGGTATTTCCCTGAGATTGTTCTTTAATCTCCACCAGGTTGTTGACAGATTCGACCCTCATTTGTCGACTCGGTATCAGTTGGCGCTACCAGAGAAACAACATTCTCTTCATCAAGGTTGAGTCCTCAACATGTCACTAGTCGCTACCATCGTCGACGTTGACCATAATTGCAAATAGGGTTGATTGACTAAGTGTCATCATGATACACTAAGTTAGTGAATACTTACTAGACATGTATAGAAATAGATATAACCATAAATTGGAGACAAGTAAATTGGAGAGTGTCTAACCATAACCTAACAAGGTAGTGAACATAGAAGATCAAATAATCAATTGAAGTACACCTTACATTCTTATAGCATGGAGATGTCCTGTCGCTGTTGGGTCCCAAGATTCAAAAAGTCACATTGAGAAATAAATCACGAAATCCAAAACATAAAAATAGGGTTCGCAGACCTAGCTCTAATACCAATAAATTGTTACACCCCCGGAAGAGTACTTGTTCGACAAAAAAATCGGACAACACCTCCTCTGTAACAATAACAAATGAAACCTGGATACATAGCCACAGATCATACTAACCACATAGTGGAATATAAAAATAAATATACCAACAATAGGGTAAAGGGATTCACACAATCCCACAATAAACAATAAAAAACATACACAAGGGAGGGATTTATCCAATCCGCTCCAAAAAGAAAAATAGAAACTAACACCACTGCATACCAGTATGACTTAACTCAACCACATATACCGTAACCGAATAAAAACACATCACAAAACAAAAACCACAATCAAGGTAATTATTGCACAACCAAGTCTGAAAACCAGAACAAAAAATAGCAATAAAAACAACATAGAAAACATGATCTCGAGTGTGATGTGGGACTGGCAGCCCGTGTTGGTGTAGGGAGCACCAGATGATCAAACTTGTGTTTTGATAATGGAAAATGATTTAAAAGTTAAGATGTCTTGTTATCTAACGAGGTTGAATGAGCTTGTAGGAAAAGTCCTAAGTGTTCTTAGGCAAAAGTCCTAACTACGGTTAAGCAGGTAGAAAACCCTAGGGGAGGAACCCCTAGGTACTAGGGGGTGGTAGCCCTAGGTTATGAAAAACCCTAAGGGGAGGTAACCCTAGATCCTATGGGGTGGTAACCCTAGACGAAAATTCTTGACAGGTTGAGCACTTTAGGAGAAATCCTAAAGTCGGGGACTCTAGGTGAAAATCATGGTGGTCGCGAACCAAGTGGAAGACTGGATGAGTCAAGGATCGGACGTCCAGTGAAAAAGTCCTAAAGACTCAAACGCTAAGCAAAAGTTCAGTCGGTCTAGAGGACCAGTCTGACAATAGGCTAAGAGGAGTAGGTGAGGGCGCGTTCCCCAAAGAGGGAACAGTAAGCATCGATTCGACCTAGAGTTTCAACGAAACTCAAAGTCAGAACTGAACAGTCCAGAGACTGTCAAATAATTTATTATTTCATATTTTATTGTGCTAACACTATTTTACAGGGTATATTTTATTTTGGACTAATATGCCTTGCAGGAAGTGGAAAACACAAAAGAGCCTCGGATGAACAGTGTTCAAGGCACCTTCCATGGAGCTTGAAGGCTCCTTCGGACAGATAGAATTCACAAAAAGAGGATGTTATTGACGACCGAATCTGCATGGATAAGTACCTAGATGGAGGTGCCTTCCATGGAGCTTGAAGGCGCCTTCAACAGCCTATATAAGGATGGTTCGAGCAAATGCATAACAACACTTGATCTTCGTAATCTTTCTACTGCACGCTGCTCAAAAGATGATCCGATAAAGCCATAACGCGACTCCGACAATCGGAAGCCTGAAATTTCTTATTCTTAGTTGTCAGTATACTTTAAATTGTTGTACTTTAATTATTGTACTTGTAATTTCTGAACTGATAGTGGATTACCCAATGAAAGCGATCAATGATCGTGGGCCTTGGAGTAGGAGTCACCACAGGTTCCGAACTAAGTAAAAGAAATGTGTTAGCGCTTGTTTTGCTTCTGCTTTATTTCTTATTTCTGTTTCATTACTCTGTGCTTTCCGAAATGAGTAAAAAAGCCATGAGCGCTATTCGCCCCCCTCTAGCGCATCTCGATCCTACAATTGGTATCAGAGTTAGGTCGCTCTGAATTAGTGAAACCACCAATCAAGCAGTGAGTTCCTTTTCAAAAAGAAAATTGTATATCGTTTGTGTTTAAAAAATATTCTTACGCCTTTTATTTTTTTCCCTCCAAAATTTTTTGAAAATTTTCTTTCTTAAATTTTTACCATAAGTCAGGATTGGTCTAATAAACTCTCCTAACAATTTGTCAATTCATCGATTTTTTTCTCGAAATTAGTGCAACACCATCGAGCTGATTTTTTTTTTTTGCTTTATTCTCCTACCACACTACTAATCCAAGACGAAGTCTTGGAACAAGGTTTATTATTTTTTTCTGTGTGAGATTCTTCAATGGCCCACCAAGAAAGTTACTGCACAGTACGCCCGCCTCTTTTCTCCAGAGAGGATTTTAGTTACTGGAAAGGGCGAATGGAATACCACCTCAAGACACAAGTCTAGATGCGGATGATCATTCAACCCGGCCTCGTACTCCCACACGACAGCACTGGAAAACCAGTATCATGTGAGAACTGGGATGTAAGCCTGATGAAGAAGATCAAAGTCGACGCCAAAGCAACATGCACTCTTCAATGTGGCTTAACCAAAGAATAATTGAACCGAGTCAACCCGTTCTCAAGTGCTAAAGATTTGTGGGAAAAGTTAATCGAGCTGCATAAAGGGGCCTCCGATACTAAGGTAAGCAAAAGAGATTTAATTTTAAACAAATTATATAACATAAAAATGTAGGATGGTGAATCGGCAAGTCAACTTCATGCTCGGATTCAGGACCTTCTCAACAACCTCCACTCAATCGGACAAAAGTTAAGAGAATCGCAACGTCATTAGGTATGCACTAAATGCATTCCCTAGGAATACCTTGTGTGCATCAATGGTGGATGCTTACAAGGTATCTAAGGATCTTTCCTCAATTAGACTAGACAAATTATTCTCTGAATTTGAATTACATGAACATACTAATTCACCTTTAGTCGAGAAAAGTATTGCTCTTATTGCAGGTACAAACAAGACAAAGAAACTAAAAGTCAAGTGTCGAACTGAACCTGAGCCCGAAGACGAATCAAACTCAGAGGATGACGATGAGATCACTGCCAAACTCACTAACCTTGCACAAAAGCTATGCAAGAAAAAGAAGGGTTTCACAAAATAGGAGATCAAAAAGGTGATCCAATCAAAGATGACGCAACCAAGCCCAAGCTCCAAAGTGAAGTTTGAAGTCACCTGCTATGGCTACAACAAAAAAAAAGACACATCAAGGAGAATTGTCCAAATCAGTAGGAAGCGAAGAAGCAATGAAGAAAGAAGGCACTATAAGCAACATGGGATGAATCATCATCAGAACACTCCGATGAAGACCAAAGTTTCTTCGCACTTCCGACCCGAGAGAAAGTCGTCGAATTCGAGTCCAAGATTGAATCGGAAGCTGAGTCCGAGCAAAGCCACGGATCTGTATCCGGTTCAAAAGGTTCCCAAGCCAATGTAAGTATCTCTTTAATTAGATCGCATAACTTGATTTCTTACCTGTTAAGAAAGTTACCTAAGTCCAACCTCCGGGTCAAGTCACTCCATGTAAAATACAGAAAATGGTGAATAATGATAAGAGATTTTTCCAAAATTTTTAGAAATTTTTCTGGAATTTTTCGGAGATCGTATGGTGTAGGTTACGGGGATCAATTATGGGTCCTAGGAAAACCTGTTTAGGTTACCCTGTAAAATATCGAAAAAATGACGGATAATAATAAGGGAATTTTTTGAAATTTTTGGAGATTTTTCGGGAATTTTTGGGAGCTTGTATGGACGAGTATACGGGGATAAAAATAGGGCCTAGGAAAGCCTGTTTAGGCTACCCTATTTAAGTGAGGAAATGTTTATTTATTTATTTTATTTCTTTCCTTTTCTTTCTCTCCTCACTGCGTTTTAAGCTGACGTCGTTCCTCGACACTGTTTCCCCGCGCCTTCTCCTTTTTCCCCCGATCTTCTGCCCTAACCGCTTCTCGCCACTTCCTTTTCTTTTCCCTTCCGAGCCGAACAATCGCTGCACACCGCCGGCCAAGCTTCAACTCATCTGTGACGTCGCTGCCGCCACTTGAGGCCGCACCATTGTGAGCCGATCACCGCTGTGCCCTCTTGCGCCGCTGCCTTCCTCGACCACTCTCTGCCGCGCCGACCTCCGATCACAGTCAACACTGAGCCCTAGCCCCGGCTGACCCGCCATTTCCTTTCTTCACCGGCCACCTCCTCCTCTTCGCCAAGACCCCATCCACTTCCCCAAGCGTCGGCGACGGTCTGCCACCGCCGATCGCCAGCCACTCCTCACCGTGCCCTAGTCTTCTCTTTTCGTGCCGCTACCACAGCCGGCACCGCACGAAACAGTGGCGACCCAGCGCCGCCGGTCCTAAGAACCCTAGCGTCGATCGTTTCCTCTACCCTAGAGCAGTCGCCACCCTTCCTTTTCCTGGATCGTTGCCAGTGTATGAGGTATAACCGTGCCCTAGATTTCCACCGGCGAGTCTTCTATTTCTACACGACCACTGATCAAGCCAGCGCCGGTTGTTGTTCACCAGGTACTGCCTTCAACCGGTCATCGTTGGAGGTAATCTTCTTGGGTCTGTGAACCCTGTGGAAGAAGGAATTTATTGAGCTAGTTGATTCGCAGGTTCTGCCGGGCCATCTATTCGCTTTTCTGGTGGATCTAATCGTATTGCAAGTTGTGGCTTTCCTCGGTTCCGACCTTTCCATTGTGGATAGGGTTTGTTGCCATCACAGACGACTGAAGGAGAGGTAGAGGAAAGGTGTATAAATTTGTTTTGGTATTAGGTTCGTATTTGGAAGAGTTCAAGTTGATTTAGGTTTAGACCTAAATCAAATTGTATAGTGGAATGGATTAGGGTTTTGGTAAATAAGGAATTTCTTTAGCTATGTGATATATATGTAGCTAAATTAAATGTGGCTATTACAGGACTTTGATTTGAGACGGTATATCGACGAGTATCTCGATTATCGGATTGGACCTTTTCGATTTGGAGGCGGGTACTTCTGACTTTATGTCGTTTGATATGCATAGTAGTGAATTTAACAATTTGTAATAATTATGTTTCTTATCTGTTTCGGTTAGTCACTACCCGATACTTGTTATATGCTTGGTTGATACTTGTTTTGCATCTCATGTTATTTCTTACCTGCTTATACATGCTTATAGGGGGTAGTGATATACCATGCTTCACCATGTTCAGGACCTAGGTTTTATACCTTATCTTATCTGTGTACCTTTGATTTGATTCATTGGCCTAAGGTGCACCTTCTATATATATATGGTTTAGCTCAGGATATTTACATGGTTAGTGTCATGCATCATTCGCATGATTGCATGCTGTACGATAGTCCGCTCCATTATTGTTGAGCACATCGCCAGTTACATGGATCTGCACACACCACCACTCATGGGTTAGTGGTCGATTCAGGCAGAGTGTGTTGTAGCAGGGACTTTGTTTGGCTTCGTTGGTCCGCTCATGGGTAGTGTGATGCAACATGTTAGATGAGAGCATTGCGCTCCCCCATTTATGATTTGGGGTAGGAGGATAGGTGTACTCCGACAGCATCCCATTCACTCGGTCACTCATCAGGAGCAGTGACGACAGAGTGCACGGTTGTCACAGCCCTATCCACTCTGTCTCACTATTGTGTGTGAGATGGCTGACTGGTGTCAGGGGTGACCAGGACACATCATTGGCATCATACGCATTGATGCATTTATTTCTTGTGATTGTGTTTGCTACATTTATTTGCTGCATATTGGTTGGATGTCATGCTTGACATGCATACAGGATTTCTATACCTCTCGGACTGTTTATCCTTGTACCAGGTCCTAGTTAGTACAGTTTTCTCCTGTTTACTACAGTTGCATTTTATCCTTCTTATATCAGGAGACTGTACGCATGATTAGTGCTAGATGTTATTTCTCTACTATGTATATCAGTTGTTACCCGCTGAGGAGTTGACTCACCCCGTGGATATTTACTATTTTCAGGTTGATGCTGTCAGGAGAGAGTTCCAGTTGCTAGTCCCCTGCAGCCACGAGGATGTTTATTTATACTTTGGTTTTATGTACTAGACTATGTTTGGACTGGATTTGTTTTGATACTTGGAGCTTGTATGGATTGTACTTGTCGATGGGTTTTTAATTGGATTTATTTTACTATATGCCTACCTAGACGGCAGAAGAGGTAAGTTGATTTGATCGTCGGATTTGTGTTTTATGAGTGTAGTGGAGTAGGATATCGGTTTTGAGCTTTATGGGTGTAGTTGAGTAGGGTAGATTTTGAGTCTTATTATCATTGCTTATTAAACTGCGTGGATGTCTATATGTTGTGGTTTGTTTATTATTGTTATTTATTCTAGCTGCATGTGGCTGAGGTATATGGTGATGTAGTAAAGTTTCAGATTATCCGCCGTACAAGGGAGATGCTGCCGAAATTTCTTCGGACAGGGACTCCTCCGGGGTGTGACAATTTAGTGGTATCAGAGAAGGTTTATGATACTTGCTATGTGTTCTAGATTTTCGAAATTTATCTGATACCAATTTATTTGGTATCAGAGCGGGTTATGATACCTGCTTTTGGTGTTCTGGATATTTGGATATCTACTTCGGTTTGTACGGATTTCTGTTATGGTTATATTTCGAACTTCCGTTTCGGATTTGTATAGATTCCCGACGATTTACTCGTTCGGAATTTTGAGGTCAGTATGGGGACTGGACAGCGACGGAACATCTCCAGACAGCAAATAGGTATGATGTTATTTTGTAATTGTTTATACTTGTAGTAATATCTGTGATATAATTTAACAGATATGAGGAGATCTACACGTATTGCTGCGAGACGTGGTGCTGGACGACCACGTACGAGGACTTTGGGATCTCTGGATTCCCCAGAGATGCCTACTGGGGCTGAGCCTGTCAGTCAAGGACAGACTCAGCATATCGCGGGCGTGTCGAGCTCTCAGACCCCGATGGATCCCATAGAGTTACCTACCTCGGTTGTGCCGAGTGTACCTATCCCTACTGTATTTCCGATACCACCAGGGGTACTACCGACATACCCCGCACCTGCTCCGGCCCAGCCTACGGCGTACTCGGCACCACCGCCACCTGGACCTACAGTGTACCCGACACCAGCGGTACCTGTGCCCCCAGTACCTATTGTTGGTTGCTACTCGGAAAACCTATAGGTTCCACTGTACAAAAATTTTGTACAAAGATATGAACCTTTTCCTAGCTACCATGTGTTCTTTTAAATTAAATTTTGGATCACCTGCGGAACTTAACACGTTTGATCCAAAACTTAATCTATTTGTTCTTTTAGGTTTTGACTTGGATCTCCTGCGGAACTTAACACGTTCGACCCAAGTCTCCTTAAGTTATTAATTCCATTAAATATTAATTTCCATAAAAGGTTCCCAGTACTGACGTGGCGAGGCACATGGCCTTCTTGGATATGGGAGCAACCACCACTAGACAAAACCTTTAATAGAAAGCTAATATTTAATTTCCTAAAATAACTTTAGGTTAACCAAAGAGAACAATCAAATCACAAGGAAAAGAAAGAAACAAAAGAACACAACATCGAAAAACATATTCGAAATACTAGAACGTAAGCCTCTTGTATTTGGTATTATTTCCATAAATAACTAGCATGATGCGGAAAAGGAAAAACTACTAGTTATACCTTCTAGAAAGACCTCTTGATCTTCTACCGTATTCCTCTTCTAACCTCGGACGTTGTGTGGGCAACGATCTACCAAGATGAGAAAACACCAACCACCTTCTTCTCCTCCAAGCAAGGTTCGGCCACAAAGGAAAAATTTCACCATGGAGGAAAACCAAAATACTAACCAAGCTCCAAGAGATGCTAGCTTTCTCTCCTTCTTCTTCTTCTTCTCCAAGTAGTATCCGGCCACCACAAGAGCTCCAATGGAAGAGGGAGATTCGGCCACCACAAGAGGAAGAGAGGGAGAGGTTGGCCGGCCACACCAAGGAACAAAAGAGGGAGAGAAATAATAGATGTTGTATCTCATGAAGGCACCCTCACCCCTTCTTTTATATTCCTTGGCCTAGGCAAATTAGGAAATTTAATTACAATAAAATTTCCTCAATTTCCTTGACATGATTTAATTTAGAAAAATAAAATAAATTTTCCAAATCAAACTTCAATGGCCGGCCACATCATTGGAGAACAAATTGGACAAGTTTTAATCAACAATTAAAACTTCCTAATTTGTTTCCGGAAATTTTAAAAAATAAAATTTCTCTTTAAAAATCTCTTCATGGTTAATAAAAGGAAATTTCTATAATTTTAATTTTATTAACATGTGAATAATTTTAAAGAGAAAATAAAACATCTCTCCAATCTACAAATAAGGAAAGAGATCTAATCTCTTTCTTTAATCTTTTGTAGATCTTTTACAAGAGAGATATTTTAATTTTAATTCTCTTTAAATTATATCTTCCACATAATAATAAAAATTAAAATTAAATTTCTTTTTTAATTTAATTTGGCCGGCCCCCACTAGCTTGGGTTCAAGCTAGGGCCGGCCACCCAAAATCATACCTAGGCCGGCCCTAGCTTGATCCCAAGCTAGCTTGGCCGGCCCCTATTGGGTGGGTATAGAAGGTGGGTATAGGTGGGTATAGAACTCTATAAATAAGAGGCTACGATAGGGACCGAGAGGAGGAATTGGTTTTGGTCTCCCGATAAAATTAAGCATCCCGTGTTCGCCCCGAACACACAACTTAATTTTATCAATGATAATTCATTCCACTAGAGAACTATCATTGAACTACCGCACCAATCCCAAATTACATTTTTGGGCTCCTTCTTATTATGAGTGTGTTAGTCTCCCTATGTTTAAGATATCGAATGTCCACTAATTAAGTGAGTTACTGACAACTCATTTAATTAATATCTAAGTCCAAGAGTAGTACCACTCAACCTTATTATCATGTCGGACTAAGTCCACCTGCAGGGTTTAGCATGACAATCTTTATAAGCTCCTCTTGAGGACATTATCAACCTAGTATCTCTAGGACACAGTTTCCTTCTATAATCAACAACACACACTTTAAGTGATACCATTTCCCAACTTATCGAGTTTATTGATTCATCGAACTAAATCTCACCCATTGATAAATTAAAGAAATAAATATCAAACATATGTGCTTGTTATTATATTAGGATTAAGAGCACACACTTCCATAATAACTGAGGTCTTTGTTCCTTTATAAAGTCAGTATAAATGAAACGACCTCTAATGGTCCTACTCAATACACTCTGAGTGTACTAGTGTAATTGTATAGTTAAGATAAACTAATACCTAATTACACTACGACCTTCTAATGGTTTGTTCCTTTCCATTTTAGTCGTGAGCTACTGTTTATAATTTATAAGGTACTGATAACATCATCTTCTGTATGTGACACCACATACTATGTTATCTACAATATAAATTAAATGAACAACTACAAACAAATGTAGACAATTAGACCAAATGTGATTCTTTATTCATAATGAATGTTTACAAAGCTTAGGCTTTCAGTATACACTCCAACAATCTCCCACTTATACTAATGACTAAGCTGCCATATCTTCTACCATACATCTGATTCTCATTCCCTCCACATGCCGATCGAAAGCTTTCGCCGGAAGGGCCTTAGTGAAAGGATCTGCCAGGTTATCCGCTGATGCAATCTTGGCGATGACAACTTCTCCTCGCTTCACGATATCTCGTATCAGATGGTACTTGCACTCTATATGTTTACTTGCCTTATGAGCTCGTGGTTCCTTCGAGTTTGCAACTGCACCACTATTATCACAATAAATTGTGATGATTTTGGGCAAACCAGGAATCACATTTAAATCCATTAGAAAGTTCCTGAGCCATACTGCTTCTTTAGCTGCCTCAGAGGCTGCTACATACTCAGCTTCCATAGTTGAGTCCGAAACGCATTTCTGCTTAACACTCCTCCATGAAATGGCTCCACCTCCTAAAGTAAACACATAGCCTGATGTAGACTTCTATTATCCCTATCTGATTGGAAATCAAATCAGTATAACCCACAGGGAGTGAATCATCTGCTTGGTAAACTAGCATATAATCTCTAGTCCTTCTCGGTACTTTAATATATGCTTTACCGCAGTCCAATGTCCTTGTCCAGAGTTACTCGATATCTGCGAACCATGCCCACGGCAAAACAGATATCAGGTCTCGTACATAGCATTGCATACATTAGGCTTCCTACAGCCGAAGCATAAGGAACTGCTTTCATGTCCTCTATCTCTTTCGACGTCTTTGGAGACATCTCTTTAGATAGAGCTACTCCATATCTAAAAGGTAAGAAACCTTTCTTGGAATCCTGCATACTAAAACGAGCAAGGATTGTATCTATATATGAAGCTTGGGACAGACACAACATTCTTTTCTTACGATCGCTTATAACTTTGATCCCAAGAATGTGTGCACAATCTCCTAAGTCCTTCATATCAAATTGTGTGGACAACCATACCCTTACGTCTGATAATACCTTGACATTGTTGCCAATTAACAAAATATCATCTACGTATAGTACAAGAAATACCACCACGTTTCCGTTACAAGACTCATCCGGACTTTGAATAAATCCATACGACTGGATTACTTCATTAAACCGGATGTTCCAAGACCTTGAAGCTTGCTTCACTCCATAAATGGACCGATTGAGCTTGCACACTAGATGCTCTTTGCCTTTTTCAATAAACCGTTCTGGTTGCTTCATATGGATGTTCTCTTCAAGACTTCCATTAAGGAAAGCTGTCTTGACATCCATTTGCCAAATCTCATAATCTATATGAGCAGCAATGGATAAGAGTATCCGGATAGACTTAAGCATGGCTACTGGTGAAAAGGTTTCCTCATAATTGATTCCCTCTTTCTGAGTGTACCCTTTCGCAACAAGCCTAGCTTTGAAGGTTTCTACCTTCCCGTCTGTCCCTCTTTTTCTTTTGTAAATCCACTTGCATCCAACGGCTTTACACCATCAGGTGGTTCTACAAGCTCCCAGACCTTATTAGAGTACATAGACTCTATTTCAGAATTCATCGCCTTTTGCGAAGATGCTGCATCTGTATCTTGGAGTGCTTCGTCATATGACCGGGGATCAGGTTCATGTTTACGCGGGATCAAGTCCGAAGACTCTCCCAAAAACATGAATCTCTCAGGCTGCCTCAAAACCCTCCCACTACGACGAGGCACTGTCTGTGGTTGTGTATCATGTGTGACACGTGTTGCAGTCTCTTGTGGTACTTCATCTTGTACTGTTGGTACTGAAGTAGACGTGTCCTCTCTAAGTTCTTCTAAAACAATTTTACTACTGGGCTTGTGATCCATTATATAGTCTTCTTCTAAAAACTGGGCATTGGTGCTAACAATGACCTTCTGGTCTTTAGGACTATAAAATAAACCTCCTTTCGTTCCTTTGGGATATCCCACAAACACGCGAACTTCTGTACGAGATTCTAACTTATCAGCATCTGGTTTCAGCACATGTGCTGGACTACCCCAAATCCGAATATGTCTTAGACTGGATTTTCGCCCATTCCACAATTCTATGGGAGTAGAAGAAACTGATTTAGAAGGTACTAAGTTCAGAACGTATACTGCTGTTTCCAGAGCATATCCCCAAAATGAATTTGGTAATTCTGAATAACTCATCATTGATCTAACCATCTCCATAAGAGTCCTATTCCTTCGTTCTGCTACACCATTCTGTTGGGGTGTTCCAGGTGCAGACAATTGGGATTGAATCCCGACCTCTGATAAGTAATTCCTAAACTCTCCTAAGAGGTATTTGCCACCACGATCAGATCGTAGTGTCTTGATACTTTTACCTAATCGTTTTTCCACATCAGCCTTGTATTCTTTGAACTTATCAAAGCACTCGGACTTGCGGCGCATTAGGTAAATATATACATATCTTGAATAATCATCTATAAAAGAGACAAAATATTCAAAACCTCCTCTTGCCTGGACAGACATAGGACCACACAAATTAGAGTGAACCAATTCTAACACTTCTTTGGCTCTATACCCCTTGGCCTTGAACGACCTCTTGGTCATTTTACCTTCTAAGCAAGATTCACAAGTTGGAAAATTTTCCAACTCTAATGAACTTAAAAGTCCATCAGCTATAAGCCTCTGAATCCTACTTAAGTTAATATGACCAAGCCTTAGATGCCAAAGATATGCTTGGTTCATTTCTGAAGGTTCTTTTCTCTTATTAGAATTAGAAGATGAATTATAAATTTCCATGTTTTGCTTTGTGGAAGAATTTGGATTTAAAATATACAAATTGCCAACTAATGCACCAGAACAGATAATCACTTTATTTCTTTTAATAACTACATCGTTACTGAAAGAAACTGAATATCCATCTAAAAACAGTTTAGAAACTGAAATTAAATTCTTTCTAAAACTGGGTACATAAAGACAATTTCTTAAAACCAAATTTCTATTTCTACTAAAAGATAAGTAGACGTCTCCCACTGCAACTGTTGCAATGTATACTGTAAGCCTAAGCTTTTGTAGACATTTGTTTTGAATAAAGAATTGCAGACATGATCAGTGGCTCCCGTATCTACACACCAGGTGCTGGTAGATAACACCGCTAAACATGTTTCAACAACTAGAGCATGAGATATACCTTTGCTTTGGTTCCTACGAGGACAGTTCGCCTTCCAATGTCCTGCCTGCTTGCAGATGAAGCATTTGCCCTTCGGCTTCTTCACTCCAGCTTTAAATCCCGTACTCTGAGATTTATTCACTTTCTTTGCTGAGCCAGTTTGTTTCTTCTTCTTCTTTCCTCTCGGTTTAGAAGTAGAACCATTTTCAGCAAAGTGAATTTGAGAATTGCGACGAAATAATCCTTCTGCTGCTTGAAGTTCTGTCAGTAGTTCCCCTAATGAATAAATCCTTTTATTCATATTATAGTTCAGGCGGAACTGCTCAAAACTTCTAGGTAGCGTTTGGAGAATCATATCGATCTGGGTTTCCCCATCAATTTCTCCTCCAAGGATCTGTATCTCGTTCAGATAAGCCATCATCTTTAGGATATGATCCCTTACAGGAGTACCCTCTTGCATGGTGGCAGTCATTATCTTTCTCATGGCTTCTTGCCTAGAAGCCCTATCCTGATGACCAAAGAGTTCCTTGAGATTGTTCATAATATCATAAGCTGTTGGTAAATCTTTATGCTGATGTTGCAATACATTTGACATTGAAGCCAAAATGTAACACCGCGCCATCTCATCTGCCTTTACCCCTTTCTTATGCTATTCAATCTCCTCTTGGGTAGATTCACCAGTGGGTGCATCAGGACAAGGTTCACTCAGCACAAATTTATAGCTTTCAGCAGTAAGAACAATGTCCAGGTTTCTTTTCCAATCTATGTAATTAGGTCCAGTAAGTCTATTTTGTTGAAGTATGATGGACAGTGGGTTGAAAGTCATCCTAAGAATCACAAATAACTTTTGGTCAGAACTCTAAATTTAGAATAATATTGATTCCTCAAACAATACTATTTTAAATTAACCAACACCTCATAACACCGTGAATTTTGTATGCCACGTTAGTGTGGACGTATACAATTTCATCATTTGTAAAAGGAGGGTTTAAACCCATTAATTTTATTATCTTGTCAACCTAACTTTTTGACAAATAAAATTAATAGTTGGTATTATTTGGTCACACAAATAATAGCAGTGACTCCGTTGGGGAGGATACTATTAGATGTGTCTAAGTGTATACCATTACTTGACACTAAGTCCATTAATAAGATTATGCCCCTTCCGTTGGGGAAGATCACACGCTCTTAATTAACTTCCTATAGTCATCCAAAAATGGAAGTCTGTTCTAGTGATCCGCAAACAAGCTCATCCGTTATGGAGGAAGGCACTCAGAGCCAACGCGCAAGCTTGTTTGCATCACTTACAAACCAGTAGTGGAGACCATGGGATTTACTTAAAAATCCCTCTCCCACTTAGTTATTTATAAATGAGGAATTTTAACTATGCTAGCCTACTAAACTTGTAAACTAACATGCACACATAGCACAATATAAAAGCAATAAATAGAAAATCTAATTTTCAACTATTATGGCTTTTATCTCTAATTGTCCTTCGTGTGTTGTCATCCGAAGCTGCTGTCATATTTGGCCACCGCCACCGGGTCTAGCTGTCGCATCCATCTTGCTCCTAGTTCCACTGCGCCTCTGGTCCTTAGAAGGTTCCACGCTTTGCAAGATTCGATCCGCGACATAAATAGAATTTTACATTTTTAATCCTATATTCCATAAAAGGAATGTACATATATCTAGATCAAAAATAAAATCCTAATAAAACTAAATACAGCTCCTGCTGTATTTTAATACAATCATGCACACACATATAAATGCCCTTGACATGTCCAAGGGTCCAATCACACACATAATAACTAAAAGCCATAATAGTTGGATCCTGCATCCACAAAGTTAGCTCATCCTACTATTAACCTGCCTAAATTATGTATGACATGTGCATAATTAAACTAAATACCAAATACACAGAGGCAAAACCCTAGCTCTGATACCAATTGTTGGTTGCTACTCGGAAAACCTATAGGTTCCACTGTACAAAAATTTTGTACAAAGATCTGAACCTTTTCCTAGCTACCATGTGTTCTTTTAAATTAAATTTTGGATCGCCTGCGGAACTTAACACGTTTGATCCAAAACTTAATCTATTTGTTCTTTTAGGTTTTGACTTAGATCTCCTGCGGAACTTAACACGTTCGACCCAAGTCTCCTTAAGTTATTAATTCCATTAAATATTAATTTCCATAAAAGGTTCCCAGTACTGACGTGGCGAGGCACATGGCCTTCTTGGATATGGGAGCAACCACCACTAGACAAAACCTTTAATAGAAAGCTAATATTTAATTTCCTAAAATAACTTTAGGTTAACCAAAGAGAACAATCAAATCACAAGGAAAAGAAAGAAACAAAAGAACACAACATCGAAAAATATATTCGAAATACTAGAACGTAAGCCTCTTGTATTTGGTATTATTTCCATAAATAACTAGCATGATGCGGAAAAGGAAAAACTACTAGTTATACCTTCTAGAAAGACCTCTTGATCTTCTACCGTATTCCTCTTCTAACCTCGGACGTTGTGTGGGCAACGATCTACCAAGATGAGAAAACACCAACCACCTTCTTCTCCTCCAAGCAAGGTTCAGCCACAAAGGAAAAACTTCACCATGGAGGAAAACCAAAATACTAACCAAGCTCCAAGAGATGCTAGCTTTCTCTCCTTCTTCTTCTTCTTCTTCAAGTAGTATCCGGCCACCACAAGAGCTCCAATGGAAGAGGGAGATTCAGCCACCACAAGAGGAAGAGAGGGAGAGGTTGGTCGGCCACACCAAGGAACAAAAGAGGGAGAGAAATAATAGATGTTATGTCACTTGAAGGCACCCTCACCCCTTCTTTTATATTCCTTGGCCTAGGCAAATTAGGAAATTTAATTACAATAAAATTTCCTCAATTTCCTTGACATGATTTAATTTAGAAAAATAAAATAAATTTTCCAAATCAAACTTCAATGGCCGGCCATATCATTGGAGAACAAATTGGACAAGTTTTAATCAACAATTAAAACTTCCTAATTTGTTTCCGGAAATTTTAAAAAATAAAATTTCTCTTTAAAATCTCTTCATGGTTGATAAAAGGAAATTTCTATAATTTTAATTTTATCAACATGTGAATAATTTTTAAAGAGAAAATAAAACATCTCTCCAATCTACAAATAAGGAAAGAGATCTAATCTCTTTCTTTAATCTTTTGTAGATCTTTTACAAGAGAGATATTTTAATTTTAATTCTCTTTAAATTATATCTTCCACATAATAATAAAAATTAAAATTAAATTTCTTTTAAATTTAATTTGGCCGGCCCCACTAGCTTGGGTTCAAGCTAGGGCCGGCCACCCAATTTTATACCTAGGCCGGCCCTAGCTTGGTTCCCAAGCTAGCTTGGCCGGCCCCTATTGGGTGGGTATAGAAGGTGGGTATAGGTGGGTATAGAACTCTATAAATAAGAGGCTACGATAGGGACCGAGAGGAGGAATTGGTTTTGGTCTCCGATAAAATTAGCATCCCGTGTTCCCCAACACACAACTTAATTTTATCAATGATAATTCATTCCACTAGAGAACTATTATTGAACTACCGCACCAATCCCAAATTACATTTTGGGCTCCTTCTTATTATGAGTGTGTTAGTCTCCCTGTGTTTAAGATATCGAATGTCCACTAATTAAGTGAGTTACTGACAACTCATTTAATTAATATCTAAGTCCAAGAGTAGTACCACTCAACCTTATTATCATGTCGGACTAAGTCCACCTGCAAGGTTTAGCATGACAATCTTTATAAGCTCCTCTTGAGGACATTATCAACCTAGTATCTCTAGGACACAGTTTCCTTCTATAATCAACAACACACACTATAAGTGATATCATTTCCCAACTTATCGAGTTTATTGATTCATCGAACTAAATCTCACCCATTGATAAATTAAAGAAATAAATATCAAACATATGTGCTTGTTATTATATTAGGATTAAGAGCACACACTTCCATAATAACTGAGGTCTTTGTTCCTTTATAAAGTCAATATAAAAGAAACGACCTCTAATGGTCCTACTCAATACACTCTGAGTTTACTAGTGTAATTGTATAGGCAAGATAAACTAATACCTAATTACACTACGACCTTCTAATGGTTTGTTCCTTTCCATTTTAGTCGTGAGCTACTGTTTATAATTTATAAGGTACTGATAACATCATCTTCTGTATGTGACACCACATACTATGTTATCTACAATATAAATTAAATGAACAACTACAAACAAATGTAGACAATTAGACCAAATGTGATTCTTTATTCATAATGAATGTTTACAAAGCTTAGGCTTTCAGTATACACTCCAACACCTATAGTATACCCAGCAGCACCTGCACCAGCGATGCCGGCTGCTCCACATCCGGTACCATTACCTACCGTACCTCCAGCCGCGGCCACCTATGTTCATCCTACAGTACCACCGACGGCTTATGCTCTAGTTTATACAGCAGCACCGGGGGTACCTCCTCCGATTTATTCAGCGATACCATCTGTAGCACCAACTCCAGTAGTTCCGCCAGTTCCTGCAGCCGTTCCAACACACCTCATTGACATTGTCGCGGTACGAGCTAGGATTCCAATATTAGCAGAGTCGATGAAGAGTCGATTCACACTCTTCCGAGGAGACCTTGACCCGAGTATGGCTCTATCATAGATAGAGACTATGGAGCAGACCTTCTTCTATATGGCTTGCTCCGAGTGGGAGAAAGCAGAGCTGGCTGCTTTTCATTTACGGGATGAGGCTAACGCCTGGTGGATTACTCAGCGTTCCATCATCGGCGAGCGAAGCATTACTTGGGCCAGGTTAGAGAGGCTTTTGAGAGCCGTTTCTTTCCACTAGCATATCAGATGGCTCGCAAGCAGGATTTCATGAGTCTGCGGCAAAACAATCGCTCGGTGACAAAGTATAATACTGAATTCAATTGGTTGGCTAGGTTTTGTCTAGAGTTAGTTGCGGAGGACAGATCCCGCATGATGCAGTTTATTCAGGGACTGGACGGTCATCTGCAATTAAGGCTTGCCAGTTTAGGGATCGCATCTTACTCAGATGCACTGGATCGAGCCTTGATGATAGAGTTAGCTCAGCAGAGAGCATTTCCGGACAGGAAGAGGAAGCATACGGGTCAGACATCTAGACAGATCCAGCAGCCACCGGCTACACAGCAGCAGAACTGGAAACGACCCGACAGTGGCATTCGCTATTTCAGATGTGGATCCAGAGATCACATTACCCCAGCCTGCTCTTTGGGACAACCAGTTTGCTTTTATTGTAAACTGCCTGGGCACCAGAGCCGAGATTGTCAGCTGAAGGCTCAGCACACGGCTTCCGGAGGGTCGGGTCAGACGGGGGTATATCGAGGAGGGCAGAAAGCCCAATCTTCACATCGTCAGCAGGGGATAGCTTCACCTGCAGCTGCTGCATTTGGCATGATCAGACAGGAGTATTCCAGTACTCCCATAGTACCTCAGAGCTCCATCCCAAGACCTTATTATCTGACGCAGGGGCAGTATCAGCTGTAGTCCCAGTCACATGATCAATATCAGCTACAGTCCCAACCACATGATCAGTATCAGACGTAATCTCAGCCATCGGTACGGTATCAGTCGCCACCCTCTCAGTCTTCTCTGGCACATTATCCAGTACCACCTCAGTGGCAGGCTTTTGCCCAGCCGTAGCAGCCGCTAGCAGCGTTACCACCTCCTCCTCCTCCAGAGTCTGGACTTATTCATGCGATTACCAGAGAGGATGCGCAGCGAGCCGACGGATCCGTTTTTCGCGGTACGATTTCTATTTATGCCTTATCTGCAGATATACTGATAGATATTGGTAGCTCGCATTCTTTTATATCTCGTACTTTTATACAAGAGATTGGTAGATTACCCACTGTCAAACCCCAGTGAATGACCGTCTCTCTACCGTCCGGTGACCCCATGGATGTCACCCAAGAGGTCAGAGTTGCCGTTAGATTTTGGCAACATGATACTTACGGTAGATCTGTTAGTATTGGAAATGGTCGACCTTGATATTATTCTTGGCATAGATTGTTTGTCCGCATATCATGCCACTGTTGATTGCTAGACGAGGGTGGTCACATTCGAGCCATTATGAGTTTTTGGTAATGCCATTTGGGCTTACCAATGCTCTAGCGGTATTTATGGATTGTTGTGGTGGAGCATTGCTCTCACATGTTATGGATTGTTGTGGTGGAGCGTTGCTCCCACATATTGTAGATTGCTCATAGAGGAGCGCTGCTCTCATATAGGTTGCATTGATGGTGGTAGAGCGTTGCTCCCACATATGTAGTATTTCTTGTGATGGAGCGTTGCTCTCACATTCGATGATCTATTTCTATGGTGATTTGTAGCTAATGATCAGATTTCAGACTTGTTGTCGGGGATCTTATAGTTGAATATGCCTGCTGTACGGGCATTATGAGTTCTAGGTTTTTACCATTTAGGCTTACAAAGCCCTAGATGTTTTCAAGGACTCGATGATTTCGGTATTCCTAGGTTGTTTGGATCGGTTTCCATTGTCCTTGTTGACAATCTTGTAATCTATTTTTTTTTATCCGAGCTCGATATCCTCATCTTTTCACTTGAGGTATGTGATTTAATTTACCGTTCAGCATTTTGTACTCTTTATCTGTTGTTAGTATTTGCTGATGGTAGATAACGAAATTTGGGGACTAAATTTTTATTAGTGGGGGAGAATGTAAAATACCGAAAAAATGACGGATAATAATAAGAGAATTTTCCGAAATTTTTGGAGATTTTTCGGGAATTTTTGGGAGCTTGTATGGACGAGTATACGGGGATAAAAATAGGGCCTAGGAAAGCCTATTTAGGCTACCCTATTTAAGTGAGGAAATGTTTATTTATTTATTTTATTTCTTTCCTTTTCTTTCTCTCCTCACTGCGTTTTAAGTCGACGCCGTTCCTCGACACTATTTCCCCGCGCCTTCTCCTTTTTCCCCCGATCTTCTGCCCTAACCGCTTCTCGCCACTTCCTTTTCTTTTCCCTTCCGAGCCGCACAATAGCAGCACACCGCCGGCCAAGCTTCATCTCATCTGTGATGTCGCTGCCGCTACTTGAGGCCGCACCATTGTGAGTCGATCGCCGATGTGCCCTCTTGCACCGCTGCCTTCCTCGACCACTCTCTGCCGCGCCGACCTCCGATCACAGTCAACACTGAGCCCTAGCCCCGGCTGACCCTCGATGTCCTTTCTTCACCGGCCACATCCTCCTCTTCACCGAGACCCCCTCCTCTTCCCCAAGCGTCGGCGACGGTCTGCCACCGCCGATCGCCAGCCACTCCTCACTGTGCCCTAGTCTTCTCTTTTCGTACCGCTACCACAGCCGGCACCGCACGAAACAGTGGAGACCCAGCGCCGCCGGTCCAAAGAACCCTAGCGCCGATCATTTCCTCTGCCCTAGAGCAGTCGCCACCCTTCCTTTGCCTGGATCGTTGCCAGTGTCTGAGGTATAACCGTGCCCTAGATTTCCACCGGCGAGTCTTCTATTTCTACGCGACCACTGATCAAGCCAGCGCCGGTTGTTGTTCACCAGGTATTGCCTTCAACCAGTCATCGTCGGAGGTAATCTTCTTGGGTCTGTGAACCCTGTGGACGAAGGAATTTATTGAGCTAGTTGATTCGCAGGTTCTGCCGGGCCATCTATTCGCTTTTCTGGTGGATCTAATCGCATTGCAAGTTGTGGCTTTCCTCAGTTCTAACCTTTCCATTGTGGATCGGGTTTGTTGCCATCACAGACGGCTGAAGGAGAGGTAGAGGTAAGGTGTATAAATTTGTTTTGGTATTAGGTTCGTATTTGGAAGAGTTATGGGAAAAATTGATCGAGCTACACGAGGGCACTTCCGACACAAAGGTAAGCAAACGAAACTTAATTTTGAATAAATTATATAATATAAAAATACAGGAAGGTGAGTCAATGAACCAGCTTCATGCTCGCGTACAAGATCTACTGAACGGACTCCATGCGGTCAGACAGAAGGTTGAAAATCGTGACGTTATAAGGTGTGCATTAAATGTATTTTCGAGGAACACCTTGTGGGCATCCATGGTAGATGCTTACAAAGTGTCTAAGGATTTGTCATTAATCAAATTAGATGAATTATTTTCTTAATTCGAGCTTCATGAACAAACTAATACTACTCTTGATGAGAAAGGTATTGCTTTGATTGTAGGAACAAGCAGAACGCGGGAACTAAAAATCAAGCGCTGAATCGAACCCGAGACCAAAGATGAATCAGACTCAGAAGGCAACGAGATTATCGCCAAACTCGTAAAATTGATACGAAAAATATGCAAAAAGAAGAAGGTGACTCAATCGAACACGGAGGCCAAGTTTGGGGTTACTTGCTACAGCTGTAACAAGAAGGGACACTATAAGCATGACTGTCCAAACCAGATGTCACGCCCCGCGGGAGTCCCTGCCAGAAGAAATTTCGGCAGCATCTCCCCTGTACGGGTGACAATCTGAAACTTCCTACAACCATCCAAATACCTCGGCCAACACGGCCAGAACAATAACAATAAAAATAAGCAAACACCCATGCAGTTTAATAGTAAAATTAAACTAATGCAACGATAAGGAAAATCATCTCAAAAATCCTACTCAACTACACCCATAAAGCTCAAAACTTATATCCTACTCAACTACACCCATAAAACTTAAATTACCAGCATACATCCAAATGAAAACCCATCGATAACAAGGGATCGTACAAGATCCAAGTGCCAAAAGATATAAGTCTGAAAACATAGACAATAACATAATAAGAAAAAAAACCAAAATGTGTGAACTCATCGCTACACGAAGTGGTGGGGGACTAGCGATTGGAGATCTCCGGACAACCTCAACCTGAAATAGTAATACAACGGGGTGAGTCAACTCCTTAGCAGGTAACGACTGACTTGCATAGTAAGAAAATAACCATTAGCAATAATTATACGTACAGTCTCCTGATATAGGAATGATAAATGTAAACTGAAATATATAGGAGAAAAACTGTACTAACCAGGACCTGGTGTATGGATAATAGACCGAGAGGTATAGAAATCCTGTATGCATGTCAAACATATGCATCCACCAAATATGCAGCAAACACAAGCAATAAATGCATCAATGCGTATGATGCCAATGACATGCCCTGGTCACCCCTACTGCCAGTCTGCCGTCTCACACATGATGGTGAGACCGAGTGGGTAGGGCTGTAATAATCGTGCACTCTGCCATCACTGCTCCTGAGTGACAGAGTGGACGGGATGCTGTCAGAGTACACCTATCCTCCTACCCCAAATCATAAATGGAGGAGCGCAATGTTCTCATCTCTCTGAGACAATCCAAAGGAGGGATCTCTGTCGATTACCACGCTGCGTCACACTACCCATGAGAGGACCAACGGAGCCAAACAGAGCAAAACTGTCTACCGGCTACCACGCTGCGTCACCAGACCAGCGGAGCCTAACAGAGCAGAACTGTCTGTCGGCTACCACACTGAGTCATCGGACCAGCGAAGCCTAACAGCAAAACTGCCACACACCCTGCCTGACATATCACTAACCTATGAGTGGTGGTGTGTGCAGATCTATATAACTGGTGATGTGCTCAACAATAATGGAGCCGACTATCGCACAGCATGTAATCATGCGAGATGATGCATGACACTAAGCATGGAAATATCCTGATCCTGTCTATGTCTACATAATGTGTACCATAGGATAAATAGATCCAATCAATGGTCTAGGTACACAGGGCAGATATGGTATAAAAACTTAGGTCCTGATAGGGATGGCAATGGGTCGGGTTCGGATCGGATTCTATATCCTCCATCCCCATACCCATCGGGTATAGGATCTCTAATGGGTATACTCATACCCATTAAATGATTGGATATCTTCTATAGTTATAATTTTCCTTTTTTCTATCCAACTATTATCATTCAACAAAAATATATTAAAATTAACAACCTATTAAATATATATATATATATATATATATATATATATATATAATTAAAAAAATAGATTAAACATCTATATAGTCTCCTCCTAATATCAACAAAAATAGTAAGTTGATTTTAGAAAAAGAAAATTTTCTTTAATATATGTATATATATTATTTAATCGTGTATTCGGATCGGGTATCGGGTATTGATAGTCCCTCCATACCCTCCTCCATTCGGGTCGGATGTCGGATCCTCCATCGATTTTGGGTGAAATTGTCATCCCTAGGTCCTGAACATAATAAGGCATGGTTATGCCACTACCTCTATAAGCATATAAAATCAGGTGTTGCCATAATATAAAATCAGGCGGGTAATAACATGGAATGCATAACAAGTAAGCAAAAACAAACATGTAACAGGTATCCGATAGTAACAAACCGATGCAGATAAGAAACATAATCATTACTACTTGTTAAAAACTACTATGCATATCAAATGACATATCAAAATAGATAAGTCAAGGTACCCGCCTCCAATAGAAAGGTCCAATCCGGTCCAAATTCGACGTCGAGATACTCATCTCGTATTAAAGTCCTCAATTCACAACCGTAGATTGCTGCTGTTGAAGGTTGTTTGCTGTTGGAACTAGAACAAGCAACTTCACAACCGTGCTTGTTGATCCACAACACACAAAATCCTGCTAAAATCCTTCCCTCACTGTTATCAAACTAATCAAGCAGGAGATCACTGATCAAGCAACAACCTTCTAATCTCTGCCCGACACTCCTCCTTGAATCTAGTCTAATAGAGGAGAGCTAGCCGCCGACGATCATGAATCGGGAGCTAGGGCTCGGCCTTTCCTCTCTTGGCCGAGATTATGCTCGTGCGGCCGACTAATCAGAGAAGAAGGCAACCACCGGGAAGACGACGGGGTTGCTCTGTGCGGCGGCGAAGTGAAGCGACTTGGGAGGCTCTTGTGCTCCGGCGTTCGGCCTCATCTCGTTGCCGCAATCACGGCTCGAGCCGGGAGAAGGGCGACGGTGGAGACGGCTAGGGCAGTGGCGTTGCTATCGTCCGCCGGCGTCGATGGATGGGGGGAAGAACACCAAGATGAATAGAGGTTCGGCGATGTCGAGCAGAAGCACAGAGGGAGAGAAGTGAAGCTTCCCTTGGTCGATAGCTTTAATTGTGAGGAGGGGGGAAAGGAAACCGTCGCTTGCGGTTAGGGCAAGGGAGGAGACGGTGCGAAGGAGGAGGGGGACGGCGTCAAGGGCTAGGGCATGGGTTCGGGGAAGGAAAAATAAGAAAAAGAAAAGGAAAATAAAAAGGAAAAAATCAAACATTTCCTCGCTTAAATGGGATAGCCTAAACAGGCTTTCCGTGGCTCAATATTTATCCCCATAAACTCATCATAAGAGCTCCGAAAAATTCCTAGAAAATTTCTAAAAAAATCTAAAAAATTCCCTTATAGTTATTCGTCCATTTTTGGTACTTTACACCAGAAGCATGGAAGAAGGAGGACGTTGAAGGCAACGTGGTCCGAGTCATCGGAAGAGTCTGACGAAAAAGAACACAAGCAAGCAAGCTACCTTGCTCTATCGGTACAAGCGTATGTTGCTGAAATCGAGTCTGAGTCTGATATCGAGAGCAAATCGAAAATTGAGTCCAAGAAAATCCACGGATCCATATCTGTTTCCTAAGGGCCTAATCACATTGTAAGCTCTTTAATTTCTGGTACTAACGTAGATGATTTACAAAATTTAGTTTCATATTTATTAAAGAAATTGGCCAAATCTAACATCTGGGTCAAGTCACTCCAAAAGGAGGTAACAGCCCTTAAGGAAGAGAGTAACTCAAGTTCTTTGACTGAGCAAGTTCAGGAAGAAAATTCTAATTTGAAAACTCAAGTCAAAGAACTTAAGGAATCATTGGAACGGTTCACTTTGGGTTCTAAGAATCTTGATCTGTTTCTTGGAAAACAAAGGGTTATACAACTGAACTGGACTTGGATACAAGGTCAAACAAAGATTTAGATCCTACTTATCATTAGTAAATCGATCAAATAGAAAATTAGTCCAAGTGTGGGTCCCCAAGTTAAACTTGATTAATCAAGTTGGACTTGATCAATATTGGGTCCCCAAAGATCAAATTCACTCCCTTGATAGACCCTATCGAGGCTATGATCCAGGGGGAGCCGATAGAAAGACCATTTTTATCGATAGATAGATTTGTTTGATGCTTGCTATACTGCTTTCACTATACATGCTTAGACTAGGGTAGATAAGGACCTAGACTTGATTCACACTTGACTAGTTAGACCAAGGAGTTTCAGAAAGGAAATTAAATACCTAATTTCTTTGAAAGGCTTTATCTAGAAGTGGTGGATGATCTCATACCCAAGAAGGCCTAGTGCTTTGCCACAGCCTGGAAGCCAATCATTAAAATAAATATTTAATTGACTAATTGTAAAATTTTAGTCTAACTCAATTATAAATCAATCCTTAGATTGTAATCGAAATTAAAGATAACATTAACCAACTCACAAAATCCTATAAGGTTCCCTGATTGATAATTTAGAAAAATGGTGAGATGGGCCTAGGCTTAAAGTAGTTAACCAAATCCAAAATTAATTAAAATTAATTCAATTAAGTTAACTTAATTAATTTTGAAAAATTAATCAAAATCATATTTTCAAAATCATAATTATTTTCAAAATCATCTTACTTAATAATTATTTACAAAATCAAAATATTATTTACAAAATCATAATTAATTTCAAAATCATAATTATTTATAAAATCATAATTAATTTCAAAATCTTACTTAATTTCATAATTAATTTCAAAATCGTAATTAATCTCAAAATTAATTTTAAATCATAATAAATTTCAAAAATCTTAATTATTTGATTATTAATTTTCAAATCATAATTAAATTTCAAATTATTAATTCTTAGATTTTCAAAATCTTAATTATTTTTAAATGATAATTAATTTTCAAATCATACTTAAATTATAATTATTTTTTAATCATATTAAATTTCAAAAATCTTAATTATTTGATTATTAATTTTCAAATCATAATTAAAATTCAAATTATTAATTCTTAGATTTTCAAAATCTTAATGATAATTAATTTTTAAATCATAATTAATATATAAATTTATAATTTCAAACTTAATTAATTTTCAATATATTTTTAAAATCTTCAAAAATTTAATTATTGTCAAATGTTTAAATCTAATTAAACTTATATTTTAAAATTTAAAATTCAAACTTAAATATTTTAAAATTCAAATTTTAATATTTTCAAAATCCAAGTTTAACTAAAATTATTTTTAAAATATACTTTAATATCATAAATATTTTTTAAAGTTAAAAATAAAATCAACTTAACTTAACTCCATCTCACACAAACTCATAAACTGAACATATTTGATAGTCTAGAAAGGGTGAGATGGAAAATCAATAAAATAAATAATGACTTTTATATTTATTTTACATGCTTGGACTCTAGGACTCTAAAACTTAAATTTTTAAGGCATTAATCAAGGGGGAGTAAAGGGAGTCAAGTTAAGTTAATTTTTTTGAAAAGTTAAAGTATTCTTTTTCAAAATTTCAAAGTTAAACTTTTCTTTTTGCTCTTTGAAAAGGTAAAGTTTTTTTTAAAAAAAAAAAAGGAAATTCCGTTTTCCTATTTAACTATTTTTTTAAAATAATCCTTAAATATTTTATTTGAAAAAGTAAATTTAAATATTTTTTATCTAGAAAAACAAGTTTTAAAAAAAATGGTACTTAACTAAGCTTTTTATGAAAATCCTTTTTAATCTAAGTCCTTAATTGAGTTTTTATCAATATCCTTTTAAAGCTAAGTACTTAACTAAGTTTTGATCAAATGTTTTGAAACTAAGCTTTTATCAAAAAATTTTTACAAGAAATTCTTTTTAAAGTTAAATGTTTTATCAAAATCTTTTTAAAGCCAAGTTTTTATCAAAAGTTTTCAAAAACCTAAGTACTTGACAAAGTTTTTTAAAAAGCTAAGTATTTTCAAAGCATTTCTAATTTAGCTAAGTGTTTTTCAAATCAATTATTTTCAAAGCTAAGTTTAGCTAAGTTTTTTTAAGTGTTACCCTTTAGGGGGAGCATAAGTTAAACAGAGTAAAAACTTTATCTCTACTTATTTTATTTTTGATTTATGTCAAATGGGGAGAGAGAGACAGAAGCGTACAAGTGTTTGGAATATAAATTTCTGAGTTAATTCTAAGCTTCTGGACCAAGGCTATATTTATAGCCTTGGTCGGGGCGCCTGGAAGGGTTCCGGGCACCCTGGGGGGGATAAATTTTATCCCCCAACGTTCAAATCGAGTCAAAGCTCGATCTGGTCAAAAACAGACTTTCGAGCGCTCGGAAGGGTTCCGGGCGCCCCTGGCTGGTCCGAGCGCCCCGGACAGTTCCGGGTGCCCCGGATGCTGAGTCAACTCTGGTTGACTTTCGTCCGGGTCCTCTGCTTTGGATCCGCTTGATTGGGTGATCTCTACTATCCGGAATAGGGCTCACCCGAACCCAACTTTCGGTCTTCTCGAGCGTGCTTCCCTCCGGCTTCTCGTCCCTCGGAATTGCCGCATGTTTCCTTCTCGTTCGCCAGCATACTCATCCGCAGTCTTCGTCCCTCGGTCGTCGACCTTCTCGCTAGATGCGTCTCTTACTCCCCGAGCAATCTTCCGCTCCGGCTTTCGTCCCTCGGAACCACCGCGCGCTTCCTTCTCGTCCGCCGGTGTACTCTTCCGCAGTGCCTCGTCCCTCGAACGCACAGCGTGTCGTCCTTCTCGTTAGCTGCGTCTTCCGCTCGACTACCTGTGTTCCTAAGCTCCTGCACACTTAGACACAAGGTTAGAAACACACAGCACCTAACTTAACTTGTTGATCACACCAAAACAACCTTGGGGTTCCAACAATCTCCCCCTTTTTGGTGTGATCAACCCAAGTTAAGCTAGGGTAAAATAGACATTAAATAAAATTAAATAAATTAACTTAATTTACAATTTAAGTGCAAAAAGATAGAAAAAATAAATCTATCTACCTCCCCCTAGACTTATACTTTCCCTTCTCCCCCTTTTATCACAAAAAAATGGGGTTCCAGAAAAAAATCTAAGGGAGTGTTAAAGAGAATTTTCAAAAAGAAATTTCTAAGTAAAAAATTTTTTGAAAAAATGTTTGAAAAACTTTGAAAGCATTAATTAATTCTAATTTTAATGCTTTGACAGAAAGTTAATTAAACATTTTTTTCAATATTTTGGCTTCCAGGTCGTGGCGAGACACTAGGCCTTCTTGGTTATTGGAGCAACAACCACTTCCTTAGACAAAGCCTCATAAAGAAATTCATTGTTTAATTTTCTCACTGAAAGCGCTAACTTTTATTAATATTTAGATTAAGCAAGATTTAGGAACCCAATAAAGGTTCCAGCTTATTGGGTTGATTAAAAATTTCTTAGGGACATATTTTCTAGAGATATTCCTAATTTGTCCCTGGTGATATCTATAATACCAATTTAAATTATTAAATCTTCTAACATTGGTTTTAGATGAACATGCATAGTTTTTCAAGTTATCTACTTGAATTTTCAAATCGTCATTTTCAAGTTTCAATTTTTCATTTGCTAGTTTTAATTTATCTAATTCTTCTAAGGGACAAGACTTAGCTAGAATTACTTTTAAATTTTTATTTTCACTTTCTAATTTGCAGCAATCTTTTGTTAAAAGTTTAACGAACTTAAACATTTTATCGAGAGGAAGAGATCGTACCTGACTTACCTTGTCGATCTCGTTATCTGTTTCTCCCTCTGAGCTGCTGCCTTCTTCCAACGAAGCTCCCCCTTCATCGATGCTTTCGATGCTCATCTCGGAGGAACTTGAATCGCAATCGTCGTCTTGATGAGTCGCCATCAGTGCGAGTCCGGAGAATGCTTCGACTTCCGATTCGGACGATGTATCGTCCCACGTCGCTTTTATGGCTTTGCGCTTTTGAACAGGCTTTTTCCCTTTATATTTATCCTTGTTCTTTAGCTTGGGGCAGTTGTCCTTAACGTGCCCTTCTTCGTCGCAATGGTAGCAGCGGATCGTTCTTTTCTTTCTATCCTGTGGATGGTTAGTTTTTCTAGAATTGTATAACTTCTTAAATCGTCTTACCATCATTACCATTTCCTCGTCGTCGAGAGAAGATTCCGACTCAGGCTCGTCTCTCGATGCTTTGAGGGCGATGTTGTTCTTGGGCTCCTTCGAACCTGCACATCTTGATTCGTGCACTTCAAATGTCGAAAAAAAATCTTCTAAAGAAACTTTTGCTAGGTCTTTTCAAATATAAAAGGCATATACTAGTGACGCCCATTTTGAATTTCTTGGAAAGGAATTTAAAGCGTACCTGAGCGAATCTCGGTTACTTACCTCTTCTCCGAGATTCGAAAGTTCGGTGATGAGCTCCTGTATCCTTGAGTGTAGATGCGCAATTGTTTCACCTTCTTCAAGACGGAGTTTGGTGAGCTGGTTGCGAATTAAGTCCCATCTCGCAAGCTTGGCTTCGGATGTTCCTTCGTGTAGTTCAAGGAACTTCTCCCAAAGCTCCTTTGCCGAGTTGTAAGTGCTGACACGGTTGACTTCTTGTTGCGGAAGTACGCTTAGCAGATGAAATTCTGCTTTCTTGTTTGCCACGTACTCGGCCTGCACTTTCTTTGTCCATGAATTTTTTGCTTTGCCCTCGGGAGCTTCAAAACTGAGTTCCATTGTAAGTAATAAATCGAAATCGGTACCGAAAAATACCTCCATGTGTTTCTTCCAGCTTGCAAAGTCCCCCTCGAATTTTGGCGGGTGGATGTTAGATCCGGCCATCTTGTTGCTTCGTTCGGCGGTTAGTCCTCCTGAAGCGTCTCGGCTCTGATACCACTTATAGGACCGTTGCGGCCAGCTAGAAGGGGGGTTGGATAGCCTGTAAAATTAAAAACAAAACAACCCTTCTCGAACTCTTAAACTGACACTTGCATAAAATTAACTTAAACAAGAAAAAGCAAGAAAAGGAAGAGGCACCGGATTTGACTTAGTTACAACCGGGGTGGTTGTTAATCCAAGGAACGAACGTGCACTAAAATATCTCCTTCAGGCGGAGAAGCCTCTTACAGCAGTGAAAGCACAAAAGACAGAAGCTAAACTAGAACAGAAGTGCACAAGTGTTTGGAATGTAAATTTCTGAGTTAATTCTAAGCTTCTGGACCAAGGCTATATTTATAGCCTTAGTCGCGATGCCTGGAAGGGTTCCGGGCACCCTGGGGGGAAAAATTTTATCCCCCAACGTTCAGATCGAGTCAAAGCTAGATCTGGTCAAAAACTGACTTCCGGGCGCCCGGAAGGGTTTCGGGCGACCCGGGCTTGTCCGGGCGCCCCGGATAGTTTTGGGCGCCCCGAATGCTGAGTCAACTCTGGTTGACTTTCGTTCAGGTCCTCTGCTTCGGATCCGCTTGATTGGGTGATCTCTGCTATCCGGAATAGGGCTCACCCGAACCCAACTTTCGGTCTTCTCGAGCGTGCTTCCCTCCGGCTTCTCGTCCCTCGGAATTGCCCCGTGTTTCCTTCTCGTTCGCCAGCGTACTCATCCGCAGTCTTCGTCCCTCGATCGTCGACCTTCTCGCTAGCTGCGTCTCTTGCTCCCCGAGCAATCTTCCGCTCCGGCTTTCGTCCCTCGGAACCACCGCGCGCTTCCTTCTCGTCCGCCGGTGTACTCTTCCGCAGCGCCTCGTCCCTCAGACGCACAGCGTGCCGTCCTTCTCGCTAGCTGCGTCTTCCGCTCGACTACCTGTGTTCCTAAGCTCCTGTACACTTAGACACAAGGTTAGAAACATATAGGACCTAACTTAACTTGTTGATCACACCAAAACAACCTTGGGGTTCCAACAGTATGCGGCGTTGGCTGAAGCACAGAGGGAGAGAAATGGGTTGTGGTGGCGACGTCGTAGAGGGCAGAGGGGTGCGTCGGGGAGGAAGAAGGAGAAGAGAAGAGGCGTGAAGCTTCCCTTGGCCACGACTTTGTATGCTGGGGGAGGAGAAACCATCGCGTGCGGCGCCAATTGGGAAAAGGAAGAGACGGTGTGAGAGGAGAAGAGGCTCGGCACGAGGAGGTTAGAGCACGGGCACGAGTTCAGCGGGGGAGAAAAGAAAAAGATAAAAATAAAATTAAATATTTCCTCGTTTAAATGGGGTAGCCTAAACAGGCTTTTCCGTAACCCAATATTTATCCCCGTAACCTATACCATATGGTCTCCGAAAAATTCCCAGAAAATTTCTAAAAATTCTAAAAAAATCTCGTTATGGTTATTCGCCTTTCCTCGATATTTTACATTCTCCCCCAGTAATAAAAAAGTTGGTCCCCAAATTTCGTTATCTATCATCAGCAAGTACTAACAACAGATAGATAGTATAAATGCTGAATGAAAATTAACCCACATACCTCAAGTGAAAAGATCAGGGTATCGAGCTCGGATCGTATCCTTGAGCTCCCAGGTAGGCTCTTCGTCAGAATGATGCTGCCATCTAACTTTAACCCGTCAGATTGTCTTGTTCCGCAGCTGACGCTCTTTCCAGTCTAGAATCCGTACCGGAACCTTGTAGGTAACGTCAGGCTGAATGGGAACTGGTATATCTGACAGAACATGTGTTGGGTCAGCTATATATCTCTTCAGCATAGACACGTGAAATACGTCGTGCACACCTACTAGAGTCGGTGGTAGCGCCTGACGATAAGCTATTGCTCCAATCCTCTCCAAGATCTGGAAAGACCCAATGTATCGTGGAGCTAGCTTACCTCGGAGGCCAAATCTCTTCACCCCTTTCATGGGTGAGACTATCAGAAAAAACATGGTCGCCAAAAGAGAACTCCAGGGGTCTCTGTCTTTGATCAGCATAACTCTTCTGGCGGTTCTGCGCCTCTGACATCCTTCGTCTGATAGTACGAACCAACTCTGCCTCCTGCTGAGCTCTATGAGGCCCTAGCAACTGGGCCTCCCCAACCTCCTCTCAGAGGGTGTGTGTCCGACAAGGCCTACCATACAACGCTTCAAACAGTGCCATCTAGATAGCCGAATGAATTTGTTGTTGTAGGCAAACTCTACCAATGGCAAATGGTCCTCCCAACTGCCTCCGAAATCCAATACACAAGACCTCAGCAAGTCCTCTAGAGTCTGAATGGTCCGCTCTGACTGTCCATCAGTCTGCGGATGGAAAGTTGTACTAAAATGGAGCTAAGTACCCAAGGCCTGCTGTAGACTTTGTCAGAATCGGGATGTGAACCGAGGGTCTCTATCCGAAATAATACTCAAAGGAACTCCATGTAATCTGATGATCTCTCGGCAATACAGATCTGCCAATCGATCCAGGGAATCAGTCTTCCGGATCGCTAAGAAGTGCGCCAATTTGGTTAATCGATCAACAATTACCCAAATCGCATCATGGCATGGTCGTGTCTTAGGTAAACCCACCACAAAATTCATGGTAATATGTTCCCATTTTCACTCAGGAATAGGAATCAACTGAAGTAATCCAGCAGGTCTCTGGTGCTCCGCCTTCACCTGCTGACAGACAAGAAATCTAGCTATGAATTCTGCGATGTCTTTCTTCATGTCATTCCACATGTAGGAACGCCTCAAATCTTGATACATGCAGGTCCCGCTTGGGTGAATAGCAAATCAGGAGCGATGAGCCTCCTGAAGTAACTCCTCCCTGACCGGGTGAGATGAGGTACGCATGATCAACCTCAGAAATATATAATACCCGCATCATCTCGGGTGAACTCTATCTGCTGTCCGAAAGCTATCTGGCTGCCAATGAACTGAAAATGCTGATCACCTGCCTGGGCCTCTCGGATCCTCGTCTTGATCGACGACTGAGCCACCATAGTAACCAAAATACATCGCTCTGTCTGTCCCTACTCCTCAAGGCCCAACTTGGAGAACCCCTAAATCAAGTCCGTGACTAAAACTTTGTGATAAGGTAAAGTCCCTCTGGACTTCCGACTGAGGGCATTGGAAATCACATTAGCCTTCCCTGGGTGATAGCTAATGGTACAGTCATAATCCTTTAGGAACTCCATCCATCTCCTCTGTCGGAGGTTAAGTTCCTTCTGGGTGAAAATATATTTGAGACTCTTATGATCCGTGAGAATCTCAAAGGTAATGTTGTACAGATGATGCCGTCAAATCTTCAAAGCAAAGATGATGGTGGCTAGTTCCAGATCATGTACAGGGTAGTTCTTCTCATGCTCATTCAACTGACAAGAAGCATAGGAGACTACTCTGCCGTGCTGTATTAGAACAGCGCCTAAATCCTGAAGAGATGCGTCAGTGTAAAGTACGAATCCATCCTCTCCAACGGACAAAACTAACACCGAAGCCAACACTAATCTCCACTTCAGCTCCTGGAAGCTGGTCTCGCAGGCCTCGGACCACGTGAACTTCATGTTGGTTGCTACTCAGAAAACCTAATGGTTCCACTGTACAAAAATTTTGTACAAAGGTCTTAACCTTTTCCTAGCTACCATGTGTTCTTTTAAATTAAACTTGGATCGCCTGCGGAACTTAACACGTTTGATCCAAAGTTTAATCTATTTGTTCTTTTAGGTTTAGACTTGGATTTCCTGCGGAACTTAACACGTTCGATCCAAATCACCTAGGTTATTAATTCCATTAAATATTAATTTCCAAAATTGGCTTCCAGCACTGCATGGCGAGGCACATGGCCTTCTTGGATATGGGAACAACCACCACCGCCTAGACAAAGCCTTTTAAGGAAAGCTAATATTTAATTTCTTTAAATAACTTTAGGTCAACCGAAAAGAACAATCAAATCACAAGGAAAAGAAAAACAAGGAACACAACATCGAAAACAAATTCGAAATACTAGAATCACATGCCTCTTGTATTTGGTATTTTTACATGAAAATAAAACTAGTATGATGCGGAAATTGAATACTAGTATACCTTTTCTTTTGCAAGCAAAAACCTCTAGGTCTTCTACCGTATTCCTCTTCTAACCTCGGACGTTGTGTGGGCAACGATCTTCCGAGATGAGAAACCACCAAAGCACCTTCATCTCCTCCTTGCAAGGTTCGGCCACAACAAGAGCTTCCCCAAGGATGAAGAGAAAACACCACCAATGCTCCAAGGGATACAAGCTTTCTCTCCTTCTTCTCCAAGCTAGAATCCGGCCACCACTTGATCTCCAAGAAGATGTGAGGTTCGGCCACAAGGATGGAGAGAAGAGAAAAGAGAAGGGTCGGCCACAAGAAGGAAGAAAAAGAGGGAGAAAATAATAGAGGTTGTTCACCTTCAAGACTCCCAAAACCCCCTCTTTTATAATCCTTAGCTTTGGCAAATAAGGAAATTTAATTATAATAAAATTTCCTTAACTTTCCTTGACATGAATTAATTAAGAAAAATTAAACAAAATTTCCTAAACCTTCATGTCATGGCCGGCCACATCATTAAGAGCAAACAAGGCAATTTCAATCAACAATTAAAATTCCTTATTTGTCTTCGGAAATTTTTAAAAAAGTAAAATTTCTCTTTAAAATCCTTCATGGTTGATAAAAAGAAATTTCTATAATTTAAATTTTTCAACATGTGAATAATTTACAAAGAAGAAAAATAAAATATCTTTCCAATCTACAAATAAGGAAAGAGATCTAATCTCTTTCTTTAATCTTTTGTAGATCCTTTTAAAAGAGATATTTTAATTTTTAATCTCTCCAATAAATTATATCTTTCACATAAGAAAATTTTAAAATTAAATTTTTTTTTAATTTAATGGGGGTCGGCCACCTAAGCTTGGGTTCAAGCTAGGGTCGGCCACCCATGAACCAAAGCTTGGCCGGCCCTAGCTTGATCCACAAGCTAGCTTGGTCGGCCCCTACATCATGTGTATGAAGGTGGGTATAGTACTCTATAAATAAGAGGCTACGATAGGGACCGAGAGGAGGAATTGGTTTTGGTCTCCCGATAAAATTAAGCATCTCGTGTTCGCCCCGAACACACAACTTAATTTTATCAATAATAATTCATTCCACTAGAGAACTATTATTGAACTACCGTACCAATCCCAAATTACATTTTTGGGCTCCTTCTTATTATGAGTGTGTTAGTCTCCCTGTGTTTAAGATATCGAATGTCCACTAATTAAGTGAGTTACTGACAACTCATTTAATTAATATCTTAGTCCAAGAATAGTACCACTCAACCTTATCGTCATGTCGAACTAAGTCCATCTGCAGGGTTTAACATGACAATTCTTATGAGCTCATCTTGGGGACATTATCAACCTAGATCACTAGGACACAGTTTCCTTCTATAATCAACAACACACACTATAAGTGATATCATTTCCCAACTTATCGGGCTTATTGATTTATCAAACTAAATCTCACCCGTTGATAAATTAAAGAAATAAATATCAAATATATGTGCTTGTTATTATATTAGGATTAAGAGCACATACTTCCATAATAACTGAAGTCTTTGTTCCTTTATAAAGTCAGTATAAAAGAAAACGACCTCTGATGGTCCTACTCAATACACTCTAAGTATACTAGTGTAATTATATAGTTAAGATAAATTAATACTTAATTACACTACGACCTACCAATGGTTTGTTCCTTTCCATTTTGGTCGTGAGCTACTGTTTATAATTTATAAGGTACTGATAACATTATCTTCTGTATGTGACACCACATACTATGTTATCTACAATATAAATTAATTGAACAACTACAAACAAATGTAGATAATTTGACCAAATGTGATTCTTTATTCAAAATAAATGTTTACAAAAGCTTAGGCTTTCAGTATACACTCTAACACTTCACGCCTTTCCTGGTCAGGCGTGTCAGTGACATATCTATGCGGGAGAAACCCTCGAAAAAATGTCTGTAATATCCTGCCAGCCCCAAGAAACTACGGATCTCCTGTACTGATTTCTGCTGCTCTCAATGGTGACAGCCTCCATCTTATGAGGGTCTATTGAAATACCTCGGCTAGAGACCACGTGACCCAGAAAATCGACCGAAGATAGCCAGAAGGCACACTTCCTGAACTTCGCATATAGTTGATGTCGTCGAAGAGTCTCCAAGACTGTGCAAAGATGTTGTGTATGTTCCTCCTTGGAACGCGAGTAGACCAATATGTCATCGATGAAAACGATAATAAACTGATCAAGGTACTCCAGGAAGACGCGATTTATCAAATCCATAATACCGCTGGAGCATTGGTAAGCCCAAATGGCATTACCAAAAACTCATAATGGTCGTATCTGGTACGGAATGTTGTCTTTTGAATATTAGATTATTTAACTCTCAGCTGATAATATCTGAACCGCAGATCAATCTTAGAATACACTGATGTACCTCTGAGCTGATTAAATAAATCCTTGATTCGAGGTAAGGGGTACTTATTTCTGACGGTCACTACATTCAGTTGTCTATAATCTATGTACAACCTCAGAGTACCATCCTTTTTCTTGACAAATAATACCGAAGAACCCCACGAAGAAGCACTAGGACGTATAAATCCCCTGTCTAAAAGCTCCTGGAATTGAACCTTCAATTCCTTCAACTCTTTTGGTGTCATACGATAAGGAGCTTTCGATGCCGGTGTGGTTCCCGGAATCAACTCAATAGCAAACTCCACTTACCTTCTGGGAGGCAACCCTAGTAGCTCCTCTTAAAATACATCTGGATACACTGGAACTACTAGAATGTCAGAGAGTTGAGAACTACTATCGTCTTCAATAGTAATCAAAGATAACAGAAAACTCTGACAGCCATGTGACAACAGTTTCTGAGCCTGAATCGTCGAAATAGTCGATATATCGTCGTCTCTGATGCCAGTGAATTCCCACGAGGGTTGGTTCGGAGGCCTGAATGTGACCACCCTCGTCTGGCAATCATTAGTCGCATGATATGCTGACAACTAATCCATGCCAAGAATAATATCAAACTCGACCATTTCCAGTACTAAAAGATCTACCATAAGTATCATGTTGCCAAAGTCTAACGGGCAACCTTTGACCTCCTGGGTGACGTCCAAAGTATCACCGGACGATAGAAAGATGGTCAGTCTCTGCGGTCTGAAAGTGGGTAATCTACCAATATCCCTCATAAAGGTACAGGATATAAAAGAATGCGAGCTACCATTATCTATCAGCATATCAGCAGATAAGGCATAAATGAAAATCGTACCGCAGAAAATGGATCCGTCGGCCCACTGCGCATCCTCTCTAGTGACCGCATTAATCTGTCCAGTCTCTGGCGGAGGTGGAGGTGGCAGTGCTGCCAGCGCCAGTTGCATCTGGGCAAGAGCCGGCCACTGAGGCGGTGCTGGATACGGGGCCAGAGGTGGAAGTGAGGGCTATAACTAATACTGTACTGGTGGCTGTGACTGCGTCTGGTACTGAAGCAGAGGCTGGGGCTGCAGATACTGGACTAGGGGCTGAGGCTGCAGTTGATATGGCGATCCCACGACAGAACTCTGTGGTACTATGAGGGCACTGGGGTGCTCTTGTCCATACATGCCATAAGCAGCAGCTGCAGGGGGAGCTATCCTCTGCTGGCGATGCGAAGTTTGGGCTCTGTGCCCACCTCATTGAGTCCCTGTCTGACTGAGCTGAACTCCATGACCAGAAACTCCGGAAGCAATATGTTGAGCCTTCAGCGAACAATCTCGACTCATGTGCCCAGGCAGTTTGCAATAATAGCAAACTAACTGTCCCAGGGTGCAGGCTGATGTGGTGTGCTCTTTGGACCCACACCGAGCGCAATGGATGTCACTGGCGGGTTGTTTCCGGGTCTGCTGAGGAGGCTGAAAACGTCCTGATGAAGATCGCCTCAACTTTTGAGGCTGACCAGATGCCCCAGAAGTTCCCTGACCTGTCGACTGTGACCACTCTGCTGCTGTGTAGCCTATGGTTGCTGGATTTGTCCAGATGTCCGATCCGTCTGTTTCTTTTTCTTGTCCGAGTATGCTCTCTGGTGAGCTGACTCTATCATCAGGGCTCTGTCCAATGTCTCTATGTAGGAAGAATTACCAAAACCGGCAATCTTTACTTGCAGATGTTCATCTAGTCCATAGACAAACTGTAGCATGCGGTATCTGTCCTCAGCAACTAATTCTGGACAAAACCTGGCCAACTGATTAAACTCAGCATTGTACTTTGTCACCGTGCGGTTGTTCTGCCGCAGACTCAGAAAATCCTGCCGGTGAGTCATCTGATATGCTCGTGGGCAATACCGGTTTTCAAAAGCCTCTCTGAAACTCGCCTAGGTAATATTCTACTCGCCTATAATGGAACGCTGCGTATCCCACCAGGTGTCGGCCTCATCCCGTAGATAGAAAGCAGCCAGCTCCGCTTTCTCCCTCTTGGAGCAAGTCATGTAGAAGAAGGTCCGCTCCATAGTCTCTATCCAGGACTGGGCCACACCCGGATTGGTCTCTCCGTGAAATAGTATGAATCGACTTTTCATCGACTCCACCAAAGCTGAAATCTAGGATCGTGCCGCGACAATATCAGTGAGATAGGTAGGGATCGTCGCGGAAACTGGCGGAATCCCCAAAGCTGGTGGTACCGCTAGATAGACTAGGGGAGGTACTCCCGATGTTGCTTCATAAGCTGGAGCATGTACCACTGGTGGTACTGCAGGGTCGATATGAGTGGTCGCGGCTGGAGGTACGGTAGGTGGTGGTACCGGAAATAGAGGAATCGGTACCGGAAATGGAGGAACCGGTATCGCTGGTGCGGGTGCTGGGTACACTGTAGGCACTGGGGTCGCGGGTGCCGCTGGTGCCGGATACACGGTAGGTCCCGGTGGCGGTGGTATCGGGTACGCTGCAGCCTCTGCTGGTGGAGGTATCGGGTTTGCCACGGGTGGTACAGTGTATAATGTATGGGTGGGTACCTCTAACGAAACCATCGGAGTCTGAGAGCCCAACGCGCCCGCAGTATCTTGAGTCTGTCCCTGACCGACAGGCTCAACCCTAGTAGGCATCCCTGGCGAATCCATTGCCAGAGATTCCAAAGTCCTCTTACGTGGTCGTCCAGCACCACGTCTCGCAAATACTACCCGTGTAGATCTCCTCATATCTGTTAAGTTATAACTCAGATATTACCACAAGTAACAAAAATTTTAAAATTATCTTTTTACCTATTTATCGTCTGGAGATGTTCCCTCGTTGTCCAGTCCCCATTTTATAACCTCAGAATTCCGTACGAGAAAATCGACGGAAACCCGTACACATCCGAAAATAAGTACCCAAGTTAACTAGCAAACTTGGGCTAACTCTCAAATCCAGAACGTGAAAAGCAGGTATTATAACCCGCTCTAATACCAAATAAATTGGTATCAGATTAACATGCAAAACCAAAATACGAAAATCAAGCATCAGAAACTTTGCTCTGATACCAAATAAATTGTCACGTCCCGGGGAAGTCTCTGCCAGAAGAAATTTTGACAACATCTCCCCTGTACGGGTGACAATTTAAGACATACCTACCAGCCCTCTGGGCCACACAAAACCTCGGCCAACACAGCCAGAACATATATATATATATATAACTAAACCTAAGCGATGATAAGGAAATCATCTCAAATATCATACTCAACTACACCAATAAAACTCAAATCTTATATCCTACTCAACTACACCCATAAAACTCAAATCTTATATCCTACTCAACCACATCCATAAAACTCAAATCACCAGCATACATCCAAACCTACCTCTTCTGTCGTCCGGGCAGGCATGTAGAATGATATACCAAATGAAAACCCATCGATAATAAAGGATCATACAAGATCCAAAGTGCCAAAAAGATACAAGTTTGAAAACATAGACGATAGCATAATAAGAAAACCAAAGAAAAGGTCCAAAACAGAAATCCTCACAATCTGGAGGGGGGACTAGCGACTGGAAATCCTCCCGACAGCCTCAACCTGAAAATGATAATATCAACGGGGTGAGTCAACTCCTCAGCGGGTAACTACTGACATGCATAGTAAGAAATAACAACTAATAATAAATATGCGTACAGTCTCCTGGATATATATCATATGAAAAATGCAAAATTGTAAGGAGCAGGAGTATCTATACTAACTAGGACCTGAGTATAGGGATAACAAGGTCGTTAGACCGAGAGTATCATAAATCCTGTATGTATGTCAAACATATGCATCCACCAAATATACAGCATATAAAGTGCAGCAAACACAAGTAATAAATGCAATCAGTGCATATGATACAACATGTCCTGGTCACCCCTGATGCCAGTTAGCCGTCTCACACACGATGGTGAGACCGAGTGGGTAGAGCTGTGACAATCGTGCACTCTGTCATCACTGCTCCTAATGAATGACCGAGTGGATGGGATGCTGTCAGAGTACACCTATCCTCCTACCCCAAATCATAAGTGGGGGAGCTCAATGCTCTCATCTTCCTGAGCCAATCCAGAGGAGGGATCCTTGTCCTGCTACCACGCTGCGTCACACTAACCATGAGTGGACCAGCGGAGCCCTTAACAGAGTAACCTGCTGCAACACACCCTGCCTGAATAAAAACCACTAACCCATGAGTAGTTGTGTGTGCAGATCCATGTAACTGGTGATGTGCTCAATAATAATAGAGCCAACTATCGCACAGTATGCAATCATGCGAGATGATGCATGACACTAAGTATGAAAATATCCTGATCCTATCCACCTCTACATAATGTGTACCAAAAAGGTATATGAATCAAAGAGAATATCCTAGGTACACAGGTCAGGTAAAATAAATCAATGTCCTGAACATAATCAGGCATGGTATGTCATTACCTTAAGGACACAAATAATCAAAGGAACATGAATGCAAAGCAGGTAATAAATACAGCATGCTCAGGTAATAGATAATGACATACCAATGCAGAAATGAACATAAATATTACTACTCGTTAAATATTACTATGCATATCAAATGACAATATCTTAAAAGATAAGTCAAAGTACTCGCCTCTAATAAGAGGATCGTATCTGAAATAGATCCCTCGTCGAGACACCGTCTCGAATCAAAGTCCTGTGATATCAAACATAATGTATTTAGCTATATAGCTAAATAAAAATCTCCAAACATATTTAATAATCTTATCCTTCCTTTATATTTAAAATCCTTGAATTAAACAAATTCTAACTATTTCACCTTCCAATTAGGATTTGCAACTAGCATTATCAACCTAAACTTAATTAAATTCAAGTACAGTTTATTCTTAATCTTTCCTAGTTCAAATCCTGTGTATGCTACTACAAATGAAACAATTCCTCTATTCTTTACCTCAACACCAAACCTCTCCGGTTGGATCATAGCCAAACAGGTCAGTCACCGGAAACTGCTGGAGGTACCCGTTACCGGAGATCCTTTGCCAGAACTATGAATAGCTGCTACGGAGAACACACAGTGACTGTACCACAGCGATCAACCCATCAATTCAATACAAGATTAAAAAAAAAACCAAACCCCCAATATGCCTTACCTACTTGATACCCCCTTGTTTCCTCTCTGCCGACGACCGGTGGACGATATAAACGTTAGGAGGCTCTTCCGAAATACTAACCTAGCCAGAGGTGGCGGTGAGGGATCTGATCTAGTGCACAAGGGGAAGACGGTCACTGGTTAGTGCGGCAAGATGCATGAAACTAACAAATCAGAGAGGGCATCAGCCAGACGGAATTTGATTATCAGAGGAGAAGATGATAGTCAGGCCGAAGGTAGCGAATCGGGAGCTAGGGCACGGGTCGGGGGTGTCTTCCAGCGCGATCGGCGGTGGTCAAAAAATCTAGGACACAGCGGCATGTTGGGTCAGATCTGATGGTCGATCAGTGGATTTGTGTCGGCGAGGAGAAGTCCTTACATCGGTGCTCGACGGGGCAACGGAGCAGATGGTGACGCGAGAAGAGGAGAAAAACTCGGCACAGGGGAGGCGGTCGGCCGTCGGCGCTAGGGCAGAGAGTATGTGGCGCTGGCTGAAGCACAGAGGGAGAGAAATGGGTTGCGGCGGCGACGTCGCAGAGGGCAGAGGGGTGCGTCGGGGAGGAAGAAGGAGAAGAGAAGAGGCGTTAGGCTTCCCTTGTCCATGGCTTTGTATGCGAGGGGAGGAGAAACCGTCGTGTGTGGTGCCGGTTGGGAAAAGGAAGAGACGGTGTGAGAGGAGAAGAGGCTCGGCACGAGGAGGTTAGGGCACAGGCTTTGTACAAAGTCGTTTTATCTTATAGTTTCGAGATGATCAATGAAGATCATTGTGTTTTCCTGAAAAGGAAAAAAGGAAAGTATGTTATTTTATCATTATATGTTAATGATATGCTGACAGCTGGAAAGGTTAGATTATTGCCTCTATTTTCAAGGATTATTGCCTCTATTTTCAAGGATTAGATATGAGTCTGAAAGATTGTTCAGATGCAGATTGGGCCGAGAATCTGGATGATAGAAAATTCACATCAGGCTATGCATTCTTGCTGAATGGTGACGCCATCTCTTGGAACAGCAAGAAACAAGCTTGTGTAGCTTTGTCAAATATGAAAGATGAATATGTGGCATGTGGTTGTGCAAGAAGCGGTCTGGTTAAGAAGGTTCCTAAAGCATCTAAAGATTGCTAAGGATAGTGGGAGTCCAATAACTATTTACTGTGACAGTCAAGCTGCAATAGCTTTTTCCAAGGATCCCAAATATCACAGCAAAGGCAAGCATATAGAAATTAAATATAATTTTGTGAGGGTTATTGTGGCTAAAAGAAAAGTAATTCTTGAGTATGTCCCTACACGTGTTATGTTTACAGATCCTTTTACTAAGCCAATGACTAAAGAATTATTTAAAGAACATGTAAAGTCTTTAGGACTTCGTAGAATGTAACAATATTAAAATAACAATCAGACTTTGTCATTTAATTGTGTCATTTGCCATAATCTATTCAGTGTATCTGTTTTATTTGTTACATTCATATAAGATCTCGGTGAACATGTTGGCAGGTTGAGATTGGTCCACTCACATAGACAATCATCTCTATTTGTTAAGTACAAATAGAGGTAAGACCGTTACTTATGGAATATCTTATGTAGCTGAAATTAGAGACAGATTCATAAGTTGAGGTCGCCTTAATAATTGTATCAAGATAAGATCATTATAATGTGTTAATAATGATCCAAGTAAATGAACCCACCATTTACTGAACCTGTTGAAGGCCAGATTAGAATTCATATATTGAATTCAGGATTAGACATTAGGTATGTCTAGATCAAAATCTTTACGATATTAAATTTGAGAAAAACATGCGCTCTTTTTAGTAAAGAGAATAACATCGTAATATGTGCTATTGCGACAATAAAAATAGTATAGGAGAATGGATCCCTGTTTCTCTACTATGTGAGACCTTTGAGATTATAAGTTAATCTCAGTTTTTTGTCTTAGTGACTATTTAGCTATTTACTTGAAGTTCTAATCAGTATCTGCTACTTTAGCATGTATCCTATGACTATGTATGATTCGATCTATGAAACATAATTAGGAAAGCGACTGATTAGTATTAATAGATTATAACTAAAAAGGAAGATTAAATATATTTACATCATTAGATGTTATTCACTAGTAGACCCATTTCTGTTATGTATAGAAATGAATGTGAATATTAGATATGGAACATGCTCTTGACATAATGATCATTATAAGATTGATGTAAATGAAAATTATTTAATCTGGATAAATAGCAAGACATAGATATCTCCAAGATAATGGTTGTGTACCACTCGGAGACTGGATGGATCCTGGATAAAGGCTATATACCACGAGGAAAGAGGTTATGTGTCATGCAGAGTGTGTCTCTAATTTATTTGAGCAGCTAAGTAAAGTGTAACAACTTTATTAGCATTGATCACTCAGAGAGCGACTATGTAAGGTATAACAATCTTCTTAGCAACTATCGCTCAGTGTGCTTGCTATCGCACGAACCATTTTCTCTAAATATGGATTAGATGTTCTAATATGGTCTATGTGACGAAACTCTCAAATAGTTTATGTGACTTATTTAGTTTTTGTGACTAACTGGTCTTAGTGACTAACCTAAATGAACTAGTCTTAGTGACTTACCTTGGACGAGTAGGAGATGTAGGAAATGAGAACGTGGGAACATGGCCACGTTGCCCACTACTCTTAATGGAAAATGTCCATTATACCCCTGGGTTATTTCCCTTTATAAAGGGTGTGCCCAAGGATCATTCAAGAGGGACAATGAAGGTTGTGGAGATAGAGAGAGAGGAAGGAAAACATCCGAGACGGTGGGATTTGGTTTGTGGAATTGTGGAGAGCTTTCTGACTTTGTGATCGCTCTTCCGATAGCAAATCCAGCAAATCCGAAGATTACATTCAGTCATTACCGATTACAAATCTACGGAAGATCGTTGTAAATTTTTAATTCATTTTAATTCATACATTTAGAAAAACAACATAACTAAGCTATAATTACTAACTATCATGTTACAGGAAAATTGGTATGATAAAATACAAAAGAAATGGCCAGAAATGAGCTTACCTTCTGTAGTCTCATCTATTGTGGCATTGGTTCGTGACTTAATCATTTGATTTATTGTTATTTTTTAAATGATAGTGTGCATCATTTTGCTAATATTGTTTTTTTAATTATTTTACTTTTAGTTTGGGACGAGTGAGAAAGCAATAGAAATATCAAACTTTTTTGCTGGCAGAAGCAATTCTTCTATTTCTAAAACCTTGCGACAAAGTCTTGATCAAGTTATGATAAAAGAAAGGTGGACTAAAAGTGTGAAAAATGAGTTTGCACTCGGTGACACATTGAAGGATTTAGTGACCAAGGGACTTTAGCATGATCAACTATTGTATTTCATATAAATAAGCATGATTTCCAACTTATCACCAATGTATTCTTTTAACAAAAAATTATCATGTAAAAAGATGCTTTATTGTTTTGGTGGAGTATCTATAGGAAATCAACATGCTATTGCAAAAGGAATGATAAATTTTTGCATATAATGTCATCTATCAAAGTTTACTAGAACAGAAAAAAAAAATGTTTAATTAATATATATTGAACACAAAAATCTTTAAACAATAAATGTAAAATAATCAAAACATTTTAACAGTGATTCTTTGTGGACATCATATTTCCTGAAAACTTGACCACTAAATTTCAGTTAAATTAATTATCTCAAAATGAGCTAAAGGCAAAAATTTAACTCCTATAACAAAGAAATAACCATCAATGCTCCACTTTCACACTTATCTCAACTTTAACTTGAAAATAAATATAGGCTAATTGCTAACTTTTGTTATTTTAGAAGTCTTCATACCATCATATCCCTAATTGTTTATGTCAAAACTCATAACTTATCTTAGTTTTGATGGCTAAAGGGAGTAATAAAGAATAATGATTACAAGTCAATATATAATACAAACTAACTTGTACTCTTTATCATTCTTGGATTATAAATCTATCATATATTTAGAGTTTATTTGCTAAATTAGGTTCATGGGAACAATAGTCCTAAAGTATTATTATATATGATCGGAATTATATTATAATCTAACCTTTTTCCAAATAGATTTCAATCAGATCCCTAATTGTTTCAATCAGTTGATCTCTTTTGTCTTTTGTATTGCTTTTAATGTTTATCCTTTTATTTGATCTGGCGTTCTGAATGAAGCTCAGCTTGTTCGATAGCAAAGTGGATTATATATATATATATTTCCTGGTATATATCGTTTTCAATTCTTTAATTTATATTGATTTTCTTTAAAAAAATTCTGGTGTAAAAATGGACTTGCAGTCTTCTAAAGTTAATATATTAGAGCACAGATCTTCTAGATTATTTTTTTTTTTATTCAAAGAATGTACCATTTATATTTGTGATCGAATCGTGATCATGATCTAGTCATAAATGATTGTGATCTCTTCTTGAGTTCATCATCCCCATCATGTTATAGTTTTTATTCGGAACGGACGGTCGGAGGCCACCCGGAGGCCTTCGGTGGTGGATAAGTGGTCAGGTTATTGGGCGTCGAATGAGGGTGCCCTCCGAACAACCTCTGGTCGCCCGCTCCGAATAAAAAATTATAACCTAATAGGGACGATAAATACAAGAAGAGATCACAATTATTTATGATCGAATTACAATCACGATCCAACTACAAATATAAATAATACATCTTTTAAATCACAAAAAAAATGATCCAAAAACTCTGCCTCACTATATTATCCACACAAACGTGGACAAACAAGACAGTATTAATTTTTGGGATTTGGGGCACGTTTAAAGAGTGAACGACAAAATAACGTTGTGTTGCGTACAAAACCATCATGCTTGACTTTGCAAATTTGTAGCAGACAAAATGTTCCTGGGCGGTGGAGCAGCAAACCAATAGGCAATGGCCAAATTTCCTTAATTACGCAGGAGTCAGAATTACAATTAATTAAATAGTTGCTTTGAAATTGTTTACTTTTCCACATAATTAAATGAGGATGAATTAAGAGGAGTTTACTGAACATACAACCTTAATTTTATTGGGAATGGAAGAAGAGCTAGAAAGACTAGCTCTTCTGTATCCGCAATTGGAGTCGTGTTGCGTGTCAAATTAAAATGATGGATGAGATGGAGAAAATTTCGAGCAACACATTATATTTTAATATTTTATGGAGCCTTATTTATCTAATGCTTAAGAGTCACGCAGTCAGGCATATAATTTCCTTTTTATTTTAAGGTCAAGATAGAACCTTCTGCTATCAGGTTAATTAATATAGACATTGTCCCGAGATGTTAATTGAGTCATAATTTTAATAAATTAATAGATTAAATTTTTTTAATGAATTGATATAAGAATATTGAATTAATAGATTATCTGTGATGAATATTTTTTTGATTTACTTCAATAACTAATAGAAAATATTTTAGGACCAAAATAAATAAGAATGTCAACTAAAAAATTTTAAAAAAAATAATACAGACATGAAATCTTCATTTGGCATTTATCTTAAAGTAAGGCTGTGATGCTGTTCTTTAATTTAAAAACTAAAGCTAGTGTAATGTGTAATATTAATTAATATTTACTAAATTTATGATTTATTATTACATATAGTTGAAGGAAAACATAATAATTATATTCATTCTAGATATTTCTCATAGTCTATTTCTAAGTTATATGAAATGAGATAAATTATAGAGTCAATATATAATTAACCTAAATGAGAGTGTAAGAAGTTTTTGTCTGAGAATATGTACTTATCAAAAATTAAACTATATTTTATTATAATAAACATGTCATCCTTTAATATATATAATTTATTATATACTACGTCAGAGAACATGATTTATTATTACACAATACACATATTTATATGATTGTAATCATTTTTTAATATTACTCTTAATATTTAATATCCATCGCACCCCACAATTTGCCCTACTCTGACGTTAATACAGTTGTTTGTTATAAGCGAAACCTGACAGGAAGACGTTTTAAAAAACAAAGAAAGCATTATTATTATTATTATTCGAAAGCATTTGTTGTCGTCTAATTGCAGAGTGCCTACTTTGCACAACTCTGTGCATAATGAATGAAAATCGATCTTTGAATAGCGACTTCAAATCTCCTCATCGTCATGCCCTACGTCACGATATATTTATTTATTTATTATAATTTGGAGCAATTATATTACAAGCCTTTTCTAACGGCAACTTGAGATCATGTACACGGCACGGCAGGCAAGCTGATCAGCCGGTTAGTTTTTTGCCACGTGGGCCTGCCTTTCTCATGAAGAGGCGGTACTCGTCGAAGGTCATGGGCTGGTACAGAGCGGGCCGATCGGTCGTCAGCAGATGGGGGATGGGCCCAATGGGTACGTCGCTTCTCGGGTTGTAGAAGAACGCCATCGACAGCCGCTCCGACGAGGCGTTGACCCTCACCCGGTGCTCCACGCTTTTGTACGCCGCATTGCTCAGCACCTGAATTAATTAATGGATTTAATTAGACAAATTAAACACAATTCAATCACATGTTTATTGAACAAGTCTATTAGTCGTTGTCTTATCCTTTACCATGAGACATGAGTACGTCACAGGTGATATTTTTTATAAAAATGAATAAAAAAAATCGGATAAGAATGGGGAGAGGATATTATTGATCGATGATGGGACCATCAGTGGCTATACCTGAATTTGGTCGCCGATGTTGACGATGAAGGCGTCAGGGAGCGGTCGGACAGTGATCCAGGAGTCATCCTTGCGGACCTCGAGGCCGGCGACGTGGTCGTCGACGAGGAGGATGGTCATGCCGCCGGGGTCGGAGTGGGCCGAGAGGCCCAGCGTGAGCTCCGGCTGCGGGCACTTAGGGTAGAAGTTGACTCTCATGCACGTTCCTTCCTCGTCGAACGCCGCCGGTAGGTGGTCCGCCTCCAGCCCCAAACCCATCGACAATGCCTTCGTTAATCTCCGGCACAGCTTCCTCAATTCCTCGCCGTACTCGTCGGTAGTCTCTCTGTGTGAATTAATTAATCTTTGAATCGTAATGAATTTAATTAACGTAGGAGATCTTGAGATAAGATATATAGGGCGTGCACCTTAATGTGGGAGGCTGAGCCGGCCACTTGTGGTGGCTCATCAAGCAGAGGGGGAGGAAGTGGAGGAAGTAGTAGTCGCCCCAGTCCAAAATGGCCCCTTTCTGGATCCCGAGACGGCTGCCGTAGCCCTCGTAAGTGACGGGCGAGTTGGCGTAGCGCTGCTTCTCCTCCATGGGGAGGTGGAAGAAGGCGCGCCACACCTCGCGCGCTCGGCGGAGCAGCCCGGGGCTCACCCCGTGGTTCACCGCCTGGAAGAACCCCCACCCCCGGCACGCCTCCGCGATCGCCTTCACGGTCTCGGCGTCCGCGCCGTCCTCGAGCTTGCCGAGGTCGACCACGGGGATGCTGACGGCGCCGGCTGCTGCGGCGGGGGCAGCGGAGGGGCGCTCCGACGGCGGCTTCACATAGTGGGCCGGGATGGTCGTCGCGCCGCTTTCGGACAAGGACTGCACGCGGACGATCGGCTCCGGCCACTCACGCAGGCAATCCATCTCCGGTGGGATAGATCGATCGATCGATCGAGGCGTAGCTCTCCGCTCCTCCGATCCGAAGACTCAGTGCGTTGCCATGCATGCAATTGTATGGGTATTTAAAGAAGCCATGGCGCGCGCTCGCGTGCTGCGACTTAGGTTGCTCGCTGCAGTTGTGGATCGGATCTACCGATCCGACAAGTCAAACGTTGGATGAGATCGACGATCCAGCCATGCACGGAGATAAAATTGAACGTGTGGTAGCGAAAACAGAGCGTCAGAAAGAGAGAGAGAGAGGAAGGAAAAAGTGGATGATTAGGAGCACTGGATTTGCAATACAATTTCTGTGTAGGGGTTAGTTACAGCCAGGCTTACAGCTGCTAGATATTAAACTATAAGAATGAAAAACACACGTGATAAACATGGGAGTCGAAAATTTTAAAGAGTTTTTTCTTTTTTTTTTTTAGTCTGTGGGGATTATAACAGTCGTCAAACGGGGATGCAGTGGGGCCCGCGAGGGACATCCCCAATCATGATATTTTGTCTTTTGGCCGCTTTTCAAGTATGAATAGTCTAATAATTGTTTTTGAGGGTATATATATATATATATATATATATTAAAATTATTATATAGTCATTGTTTAATCTTTAAATTACTTCAAAATTTAAAACTTATAAAATATATAAGTTTATGAAATAAATTATATTCTAAAATAATATAATATAATACAATATTTTTTTATTAAAAATAGCAATATAATAATTTAATCAAAATTATTACATGATCATATTTTTTAAATCTAAATCGATAGATCAATGATTATTTATATTTTGTTATATATATATATATATATAGTAAAATTTTGAGGTAAAAGAAATCTGTTGAGCTCGAATGCTCTAGATCTCTTGTTATCGTTATTACTGTTCTCCTGATCAGTTTTCCGTATTTGAGTGACTACAGCTAGCGCAGCTTAGCTTACAACAGAGTGACGTGGAAACGAGTTTACAATTTAAAAAGAAGTGAGATTAAAAATCTATGATCGCAGAAGGTGGATTTGGAAAAATCCTGAGGTTTACTTTACTGCATGCAAGGTTTTGAGATATATATATCACGACGATATCATTAGAGTTTTAGTGTGTGATAATTCTGATTAAATCAGTAATTGGACTGTCATATATATACATGAATGTTTTCTCCATAAACTTTACGATGCGATGCATAATGCTGAAGAACAATATATATATTTAGCAGCCAAAGGCAGGCCATTAATGTCGCAACGTGGAGAGGTGAGAGATTGCGTCAAATGGCGATAGCGTCGCCAAAATGAAATGCTGTGGGCGGAAACTGAGATGAGAAATTGGAACGTAATTAAATTAAAGACCTCTTTATCGTCTACCTTGATTAATCAGGTATTTTCTCTCCCAGTGCCACCGTACATTGTGATGGAGGCATCAACTTTCTTCTGTTTTATGTTATGGTACTGGATCTATTTAGCCATGAGCCATGGCCATTTTAACTAAAATCCACGCTTAATGTATAAGATTTACAAAAGGACATCCCTAGCTATAACGAAAAGTGACTCCGGATATAATTTATTGGGCTCTACAAAGTGACTCCTTGTAAAATTTCTGACCGGAAATTAATCTACAAATAAATTTATAATAAAATTATTTTAAAATTTTATCTTCTCAAACTTATAGAAATTGAGAAATATACCATTTTAAAAGCATAAATTAATTTTCAATTCAACCTACATATTATTAAAATAGGTCCTCTTTCAAGTGCAAGCAAAATTATTGACATCTAATAGTGAATTCATATATTTTCATTGTTATACTTTGAGAAGGCAAAAAAATAATGATGATGATAATGAAATTTTAAAGATCTTAGTTGACTCTGAATTTAGAGAAAAACTCATTTGCTAATCAATTTGCATTCTAAATTTAGATTTAATCGACCATAGGGGCACTATTAAATCCTATATATCAAATGCACTTTTTGGTAAAATTCGCTTAAAAAATCATTATAGGTCAAAACTTGAAATACTTTTTAGTGACTCTAGAGGTGTTAAGGTAACGAATCTATCTTTTTAAAATAATTTTTAGAATGATAAAAAAATTATGTTAACATAACGGGAAGGTATATCATTATAATATAGACACAAAATCTTGGGTACCTTTTGGTTGCATTTGTCTATATTAGTTAAAATTAATGAAAGTATGAAATTTTTTATGGAAAAAGAAACCATGTAATCATTGATATTAACAAAATAGATCAAATATCTAAATTTTTAAATAGGAATATGATTAAGTGAAAATAATAAATACAGTTCATAAGCAAAACCCAGAAAATTTGCCCAAAATAATCAACATAGAATAAGCAAATAAAAACCTAAGTAAAATTACAAATGAGCATCACACGTAAAACATCAAGATAAAATACTGAAAATTCGACCAAAATAAGAAAAAATATATATATATATATATATATATATATATATATAATGAATGAAACTTATTTATATAATAAAACCACACGAAAGAAAACAAAAAAAAAAACTTTTATCATTTCTATTTTTCCATTTTAAGTATTATTTGTTTACATGATCATATTCAAACATAATCTGCAACCAATTTAGAATCTTCCACGAAAGTCCAATTAGTTAATATTTATGGAAAGGAAATTGAGTCATGAAACCATGCATCTGGGAAGTTGGAAGTTGGTGGATTCCTTCAAATGTTTGCAGCTGCTCCTGCCTAAATAACAAACATTGAAATAACATAACCCACTAGAAACCTTTTAACTACTGGTCCTGAGTCTTTTTACTGGTCAGCCAATCTTCCACCAACCATACTCTTGGTAGAAATTGATTTAATTTCACTTGCCTTCATGTGAAGTGATTAGTTGCTAGCCATCTTAAAACCATATTATGCAATCTTAGAGCACTCTTTTTTATGACTAGCAAAACGCGATCAGATGCCCTTTTCCTCCAGTTCTAATCTTCATTAACATTCACACACTCCACAGGTCTTCCTACCAAAATCATCGTTTTTGCCTCTCATGGTGACTGATGGTATTTCTACCTGTTGGCCGTGAGTTAATTTTAGGTATGTGATTTTGAGTAACTTCAATTGTTTACCACCAGAATTTAACGATTTAGTTGACATGAATCGATTGGGTTGAATTTTTGTATGATGAATTGATCATGTTAGAGTTTTAACAGCAAAATCCTGCTCGCTGACTCGGCGATAGAGAAGAGCTGAAGCTTCCACCCTGCTCAAAAAGAAAAATGGTTGAATTTAATGAACTACCTTAAGATGTGAATGAGCACCACAGCATCATGAACTGCCAAGGCAACAAAGATAAAGAAGCCATTTCTCACCAGCCAGGATGAACAACAAATCTTCCAGTAGATAGAGCCCAATTCACCTGTGATTCATTCGTAGTTGTGAACACAACGAGGTATTAAAGATCGTGGCATTATAAATTCACAGTTAATGTATTGGTTAGAGAATAAATACTGTCTGATCAGCCATAAGGAACTAGACAGGGTTGGCTTACCTTGTCGGTTCCAAGAGAATTGGCTACAACATGAGTAACCTGTTCATCAATTTGGTTAGTGCAGACGGCACCAAACTGTTCGGCTGTCTGCCATAGAGGATGCCTATGAGGATTGATTTCCCCAACTGGGAAAACCCGACTAAAAACTATACGACACCCTGCAAGAATTTTATGTTGCTCAGTTGCTAGTATATTTCGAACATCTACATCTTTTAAGGAGTTATGTGAGAAGAAATTCTGATGAATACGCTCAATGACCTGGTAACACCAAAAACAAGGATCAGACATGGAGATCAAAATGGATTCAGAAGTGAATTCCCTGAGAATAAGGTGGCATTACCGCCGATGAAGAAGCAAGTGTACCATCCTCTGGCCTCTCATCATGATCAATCTCGAGAAGAGAAGGTCCAAGAAGTCCAAATTGGCGCCTACTACTAGGAAAGTAAGTATATCTGCAATAACAAGAGTGACAACAATAAATTCAACAACAATAAATTCAACAACAATAAGAATTAGGTGCAAGAAGTCAGTCCCAGCAAGCCTATACCTCTCCACAACAATCAAATTGAGTTTGTTAAGTGGCCATACTCTAACCGAGTCATCAATAATCACCACAGCTGATTCCATACCCAAAACACCATCTAGATCCTTGCTTTTCGGAACCCTTTCGTCGCCATCAAAAGTATCAGCATCATCTCCCTTAGAGATGACCCGGCCAGCAAACAATGTTCCTGTTGGATCTAGCACCTTTGCCATCTCTGTAGCATACAGTTTGTTTCCCATGGTATATAAATGCAGTTCGTAGAGCTTACTAGCCTGTGGGAGCAAGAGAATTTATTTGAGAATACAAATGATCAGGACTTATATGGAAAAACTGTGAAAAAAAGATAACAAAACAGTATCAAAAGCTTAACCTTCTCCAGAAAATTCCAGACGCCTGGTCTCAATTTTGTCCACATTCCCATATGTTGAAAGCGAAAAAGATGTCGTTGTGGCATCTCCTTGTCTTGCTCTTCTTTCCTCCTTAATTTATCTTCATGAACTGGATCAACTTCTACAAACTAGAAAGAATTGAAAATTTTTGCTAGTAACAAACTATATAGAATTATCTGAGTGGTGCAAAGATCAAGGTTGGGTATTCTATAAAATACCTTTGCAGAATTAAGAAGTGTATGATCCAAATCAAGGACAAGACAAAGCTTCCTAGCAGCAAACATTTTATTCTGTTCTGCTATCCTCCTTGATCTCTCTTTTTGGATGGTTGCTTTTTGTTCTTCGTTATAGCCATCAAGTAAATGTTCAACATCTCCCCAAGGATTGGTTGATTGTTTACTACCTTTCTCGCCTGTTTCAGAAACTGGAAGAGAGGTGGCTTTTGAATCATTCAACTCTCCTGAAGCTGCCTCCACGGTCACCTGATTAACTTGACTTGGAACTGGCTGGTTGATACTGGGCGGAAGTACTTGTGAAGTTGCAACTACTTGGGATCTAGGCAAAACAAGGTTCTTGGTTAACTGCAGAGGAGCAGACAGATGTACCAAACTGAACTGGGGATCAGAAACAGATGCATTTCTTTTACTTTGTTGATATACAACACTATCATTCTTCTGTAACATATTTTCCTGGAGAATACGGCGGGGATCACGAGGTTTCATGTGAATCCTTGCAGCATCTGGTTGAGTGCTCTGTGCACAAAGATAGAGTTAACATTGATGCTTGTTCATATAATAAGTGTGCTATAATTATATGCTGAAGTCTTGTAAACATGAATCTCAAAACATTATGTACAGAGGACCAAAGATATCCAAAATATTCTATAATACAGAAAAAGTTAAAACTTTTAACCGTTGGATAACTAAATTTTACTTTAAAGCAACTAAAGTTCAAATTCAAACAAATTTCAAGCAAGTGGATAGTAGTATGAACATATAAATTCAATAAAAAAAAGTGTACTACAAAAAGAATATAGCAATATGACAAACTGTAGGGACATGTGACAAGAGAAATAAAATTGAAAGCCTCACCAAAGAAGCAATCTGTGAAGCAATCGGAGATATTCCTGGATGCTTAAGACCAGATTCTTTTGACTTGAGTGGAGCATAATTTACTGAAGCTACTATTCCCGGCAGTCCACTATCACTCAAAACATTTGCACTCTCACTTGTTGAAACAGTATTTTTCTTTTGATTCTCTCCTGCTAGTCGCTGCTGTTCCAGTGGATGTAGATGCATAAGAATTGTTGGGTTCACAGCTTTCAGCAACGAAGGCAAAGAAATAGTGGGAGTGGGATTACTTTTAGGAATTGATTGAAGACCATTTAACTCAATAAAATTACTAACAAATATTTGTTTTTTATCAGGAACTGCTGCTGCAGTTCCCATTTTTCTATCATCAACCTGAATTTTTTCATTCACTTTGATCCTGCCACTGGGTTGAAAGATAACATTCTTGTCCTCTGGCCATCCACTCCCTGATGCCATCCGCATTCCTCTCGAAGTTGCAAGCTCCTTTCTTTGTTTTTTCATTGTATGGTCCTTAGCTACAGACTCATCTGTCTTATGCTTTTTAATATTCCTAGTCTCTCCCACTGGATCACTGTCGAGTGGCTTGGGTTCTGTAACTCTTCTCTCCTCAAGAAGACTTTTCACTTCATTATTCACAAACTTAATCCTTGGGTCTCTCCTCTTTAATCCAGACTTTAAAGTAGGTTTTGATGCCGGATTAACGTGCTCAACTGGAGGGCATCTGTTGCTATTTGAACCATTTATGCATGGAGCACTGCTCCTAGATTTGGGCATCCGAAATTGAGCTGTTGCATGAGCAGTTTTGGGATTACAAAAAACTATAGAACTGGATACTTCCTCAGTGGAATCATCTTCGTTCCCACCATCTTCTGAGGGAGTTGGACTTGGAAGACGATCAATTGACAAAATGGAACTCCTGCCAAATTTCATCTGGTAGGACGACACAGCCTTTAGTGCATCAGTTACATATGGATGTAACATACCATCTTCCCCTCCTTCACTCATCGCAGTTATTGGCTGAGAAAACACAGGTGGCGCCATTCCAAAACCAATGGGCTTTGGTATAGGAAATTTTGGTAAATCCTCTCTTGTAGGCGACGGAAGACTATCTTCATCATAATCTGCATGAAGATCCAACAGCGGACTAAAGTCTACCCTATTGTTGGTGTGTGTAGGTAAAACCAACTTTGGCAAATCAAGTGTTTCTCGAACCAAACAGGTTTTGTCCAAAACACTTGAACCATGAGACGAGACAACAGGACCGTTAACAATATTTGTAGGGATATTCATATTGATATCGGCATGCTCCTCTTTCTCTTTTTTATTATCCTCAAAAACAAGCGAATTGACCAGATTATCAATCTGTTAAAGCAAAAGAACGTTTCAGAATTCACTTGAACTGTCAATAGTAAGTATAAGACGATATAGAGTTGTTTACAAACCTCCCAAACTTGTTCTGGATTAAAAATGACAGAATACTGGTTCTTTACGTGAATCAGCAACCTAACAAATTCAACAGATGTAAGATTACTTATAAGACTCCAGTGATCGTGAATGAATGAGAACTACATAAGAGAAGATTTAACCTCATGAGCAGTTGTTTATTCTGGTCCTTCTTCTGCATTGTAACTGAATTGAGTGCCTGTTACAAAAATAGCAATACCATTTTATAAATCCAACACAAAAAATTCAAATTAACTAATTCAATGGTAAATATCAATGTTGTTCTTACAGAATAAGTCGTTTGTATTGCCACAAAAGCCTGTTGGACTAGAACATGCACAACTGTATCTGAATTCTCTATGCCAGTAAACATAGGCTTCAAGTCTTCAAAAGACTTGCGCAACCTCAAACATACACCTTCAAAGGATCTATAGGTAAGAAGAAAACCAACAACATCATCAAAAATGCTACTTTCATTGAAAAAGTTGGCAAGTTAAAGCTTGCAATATTATGTAAATCTTTCTAAGCAAAAAATCTGGCTTATCAAACCTACTCTCCATTGAGCTCTATGGAAGATTTTGAACTTTATAGATTGCATATAACTCAATGGAGAAAGAAGATTCATGTAACCAGCACGGAGTACTTGGAAAATATATGGCTTTTGATGATGATTTGCTTTATGTTTTCTTACAATCTTTTTCAGATTTTAAAATGGAATAATTAGTGATTGAGAATTATAGCTCCATTTTGAAGTTCTCAAATGCTCAAACTTACTTCTCTGCCTCTTCCACAGTAATCATATCGAGCTCTTCCAGGATTAAGCTTATACGCTTGTCAAATTCATCAATATCTTGTAACTCTTCTCCATCTGATTCCTTCTTTTCTGTCTTATTCTCAGGTTCATTCGAAGGCATCTCAGTAGTTTCATCGACCACCAACGGCTCAGACCCAAGCTCAATCTCCCCTTCCTCCAACTCCCCTTCCTCCAACTCCATTCCAACGTCGCCCTCCTGGATGCTATCTTCCATAATCACATCGTAAGCTTCCTCCTCTTTCGGTTTACCCTTGGCATTGACGTTGCCAGTGAGATCGCCTGCACTCATCGGCTTCAAATCTAATCGCAAAGGCTTATCCTGCACAGCCTGCGCCCAGGCGAAGTTATACAGACTGGGGCCATAGTTCTTCGGCATCGGGTAGCCCATCCAAACCCTAGATCTCCCAGCTCTTCCTTCCTGCTTGAAATCTTCTGCCGAGATCTCCTCCACCGACTCCGAAGAGTCATCATCAGACGTCTCCCCATCCAAAGCACGGCCCCCGCGTGGGCGATCCCTCGCCATACTATCTAGGGATTTCTTCTCGCTAGGATTCAGGAAGAATCGAGCGGATCCGGCGGCGAGCATAGAGACGGAAGCCTTAAGGGTATAAATCCGGATGAATCCGGCAAACTCAAAGCTCCTAGATTCAGATTCCTAGAACGATCAGTTTTAGATGTCGATTCCGAGGCTGAAGGCTTCCTTCTCACTCGATCCTGAGATCGCCTGAAGAGGTCCGGAGAGGCAATCGAGCGATAAAAAGAGTGATCCGCAACGGTTTCGCAAACTGATCGCAATCGATCAGAAGAAGAAGAAAAACGCGGCGGCGATCGATCTCGCAGGGATGGAACGGAAGCCCAACCGATCGGAGAAGGGAAGTTTATGGGCGAGAGTCGTGGCTGCGAACGGAGCTGATCTAATTTAAAAGGGATTAGTTTTCATCCCCGCCGTCGGCGTCAATGACGCACCGTAGGTTTTCCAGGAGAAATGGGGTATTCTAATTTGAAATTGATAAAGCAGTGTCTAAGGCTTCTCTAAAATTACCAGTGAAATTGAAATAGTTTCAGTTGAAATTGAATTAAATTTTTAATTAAAATATAATTTAGTTATTAAACAAAGCTGCTATATAATACGTTATTAAATTAATAAATACTAATTATTTTAATAGTCACTCACTAACCACAAGGTACCAAAATTTGCCTATAACGCTTTAAGTAACACCACTGCCTAACTAAATTACCTGGAAAAACAATTAGGTTACTAAACTGAGATATGAAGATTTAACTTTCACCTAAAGGGAAAAGGGAAAAGGGAAAAGGGAAAAGATCTCAATTCTGCATTTCATCCAATCTCCGATGGAGTCATTAATTTGCCTATCAAGGATCTCAGCTATTCTTTTAGTTTTTTTTATTGATGCAATTGGCAAAGGTTTTTCTCTTTCCTTTCAGTCTGCTTCTTCAGGTTTCACAAAGATGAAGTCCTGTTTACGTTCGTTCTATTCAAATCCAAGTTTGTGCCATGGAACCCAAGTATCAACTGGTCGATGCTGTTGATGCCCTCTTTTGAATTTATGATCTCACCTTAACTAAGATGTCACCAACCTGATACACATTTGCATTTATATTTTTGTATATATTGAAAAGAAGTAGATAATCATTCTTCCAAATACTATATATCTGTTATCTGTATGTTCCATCTCTAACCTTTTTCTGATAATTGTAAAATGAAATCAAACATTTACAGACTTCGTATTTTTTTAATTTCATGCATTCAATCTTCATTGGTTTCAGAGCATAACTTGTAAAAGCATGAAATTTTTCTGTGTATGCTTTCTTGGCCCCTGTTCTCTACTTATCGCGAGCGAAGTTTGTCTTCGTCGCATTCGGTCTCCCTGGGATTCTGTCGACGATGGGTGAGATCGTGACTCTGTCGCGATCTGCTACCATCGTTGGGCGTTGGAAAATACTAGTCGTCGCGGAGGTCCCAAGCCGTGAAGGAAGAGAAAGGCGGCTCGCGTCAAGCGCAGTCGCGGGAAAAACATGACTACATGTCACAATTTTCCCTGAGCCGACAGCGTCGCTAGCAATCTCCAAGAGAACATACCTCCTATGTTTGGCAACCGTGTCACGAGTGGAGCGAACCTTCACCGGCTGCTCACGTAGTTGGAGGTCATGGCGGCGTGGGTGACGGGCATCGGCAAAAGACGTGGGCTTGCATTGGGTGGAAGACATGGGTGTGGATGAGAATAAAGTTTGATTCTAGAAAATAGGTACATGTAATCGATTAAAGCTAGATTTAATTGGTTAAAATAATGATTAATCAGGTCTAAATTTGAAATGACCGATCCGATCTAATTCCAAACAAGTTTTTCATAACTCGTTAGAGTAAATTGAATAGCGCTCACGGCTAAAGGTCAAAAAGTTCAACATCCCTTGTTCGAATTTCATTTGGAGAAAAAATCTCTGTAAATATGTATATTATAGTTGAGAATCAAATTGTGAGTCTATGGATGACAATTGGGTGCCCTTCCACTACACCATAGCCCCGGGACTTTTATTTAATCGATTAAACTCTTAAATTTAATCAACTAAACCTTTTATTCAATCGATTACAAAGGTCAAATTTGTATGATGAACCAGTTTGATTCAATTGGTTTGAACTAGTCTAGTCAAACTATTGCTTGGTTTAACTAGACTAGTTTGGTCCTATTAGACCCTGATCTGATTCAAACTATTATTTAGTGTAATCAAACTAATTTGATCTAAACCAAAACTAATTTGGGTTGATTTAGTTAAATGGGTCTAGGCTAATTATAAAATTGTGTCAGTTTAATTTATTAGGTTGGATCTTTCCAAATTTGATCAAATGGGTCAGATTTATTCTAATGGACCAGATCTGATCAAAATATTGGGTCATATTGGCTAATATGTCAAAATTAATTAAATGAGCTTAGGTTAAACAAGAACAACATAGGTAAGACATTCCTGTCCAATTAGATTAGTTATAATGAGAACAATGGACCAAGTTCAGGGTTTGATTTTTCAATCAACTAGTCCAATGTGTCAGTCCACTAGATCTCCTCAAAATAAAAAATATTATTTTCATTATTTGCTTATAGATTCGGTGTATTTTTCTATGCATATATGTGAATTGAAAAGAAATCGATTTTGTTACTGATTTGTTAGTTTTGTACTGACATTATTATTTTTCAATTCCAGATGTCATGGATGATATGCACGATGACTCGTCGCGATGTGTAATGGAATGAGCTATGGGATAAGATTTAGGAGATTGAGTATGACCCATTTTTTGGAGTCAGAGGGCATATTGGACAGCTTGATTGGTTATTCTAATAACTCGAATAAGAAGAGTTTCCATTCCTAGATAATTATAGGATATGGACTTTGATTCAATTATTGTTAGGGTATCCTAAGGTGGTAGCACACCATATATGAGGGCACTTTAAAGGGCACATCTCATATGCAAAATTATGTGTGGAGTTACTTCACCATGAGTATTTAGAGGAGGATCCTAAAGAATCAAAGGAGAATCTAGAGGAGTACCCTGGAGAATCTGAGGAGGATTCAAAAGAAATTTCAATTATAGACCAATTGGAGAATTCTAAAGTTAGTATATCTAAGCTTGCTCCATATGAGTTCAGGTTGAAAGGGATTATGTTAACCACTGCACTCGAATTTGTCCTAGTGGGAGTAATGTTAGCTTATCTATTTTATTGAGTTCTATTATTATTATTGTCATTATGTACGAATAGTATTAGTACATTTAGTTTTTGAGTCGTGTAATAATTTCTATCATTATGTACGAATAGAGTTATTTTATAAAAAGTTATGTTATGTGTTAAAAAAAAATTAATTTAATGATTAGTTCAAATTTACTTTAATGATTTGTTCATTTTATGATTAATTCATTTGTTAGAATGTGTGTAATAGTATTAATCACTGTCGATTTGATTGGATCATACGAATGATCAATGGAAACATAATTACCACTTAATTTTATAAATAAACTAAAATTAACATTGAGTCATTTATAAATTACATGTATATGAATTACACTGAATACTAAATAATGTGTTTATTTATACTAGATCATGGTAAATAAATATATTATAGCTGAACTCAATAAAGGAGAGAAATTATATGGAGATAACTACAAAATCTAACACCTCAAGATACAATATGTTCTTGAAGAAGAAGAGGTTCTAGAGACTGTCCATCAGTTTATGGAAGAACCTGCAAATGGTTCTATGACATAGCATAAACGTGATCTTGATGCTTATAAGACATGGAAGAAAAAGACTCTACTGCTAAGGGTATATTGATTAGTTCAATAATAGATGACCTATTCTATAAGTATGAGTCATTTCCATCAGCTCATACTTTTTGGGTAACCCTTAGAGAGAAGTACAGTGGAGTTAGCTTGAGCAAGCTTTATCAGCTGACAATAAAGTTTGATAGCTACAAAAATCGCCCGAATGTTACTATGACCCAACATATGAGGGAAATTGCTAATATGATTCGAGAGCTAAAAATTGTTGGTCATTAGTTGATTGATAAATAACAAATTCAGACAGTAATTTGTTCCCTTCCTAATTCTTAGGAAATGACAAAACAGAATTTTACACAGTAAAAATATCAAGAATTTCATTGATGTCTCATGTCATGTTGAACTTGAGGTGGAAAGAATTGAATCTGCATAATTTCTAGACAAGCTTTTATAGTTGAAGATTTTGTTAGAGCATCTGTAATCAAGAATAAGAAAAGATGGTTCAGGAAAGGAAAGAGAAAAAGAAAAGAAGCTAATGTTGCTGCTGGGTAAGGCCCAATCAAGAAGAAGAAGTATAGAAAGAAACCTAAAAGCAAACTGACTTGCGATAACTGTGACAAGAAGGGTCAATTTGATTAGGATTGTACTAAGCCGAAAAAGTATATATGTGTTTTACTTCTTTTCATGAGCATTATGTTGCTAGTTCAGTATTGTTAGCTGATTCTTATCTTTTGTGAATTATAAATTCATGAGCAACTAACCATGTAGCTCGTGATCAAGCTATATACGTAGAGTATCATCAGGTACCAGCTAGCAACACATGGATATATATGGGAAACAATGTAAGGATTGAAGTTAAAGGAGTTGGCACTTGGGAACTCAACCTACGTGGTGGGCATACCTTGTTCCAATATGATGTATTTTATGCACTTGAGATTCGACGGAATCTAGTTTCTATTACTAGTTTTCTTGATTTGAATTATTAGATAAACTTTTTCAGCCAATATGTGGAACTTCATATTAACTCTATGTTAATTGGGTGTGGTTATGTAACGAATGGTTTTATGGTTCTTGATGTAGAACCAGATATTAATTATGGTATTAATGATTACTTTTTAAATATTACTCTTACTAGTGATGTTGATTTTAATGGTGAAATTTGACATGCTAGATTAGGACATATTTGATAAGAACGAATGAATAGATTAGCTAAAGAGAGTCTATTAGGTGCTCATGTTAAGATTAACTTATCTGTATATAAGCATTATTTTGCTAGAAAATAAATAAGAACACCATTTGGTAAGACTATTAGAGTTGAATCACCATTGTAATTAATTTATTCGGATATTTGTGGTCTAAAGAATGTGAAGTCTAGACATGGAGGTTCTTATTTTATTACATTTATTGATAATTTCACATGTTTCGATCATGTGTATTAGATTTCTCATAAATTTAAAGCATTAAATTGATTCAAATGTTATTTGAACAAAGTTGAGAATTAATTGGAACATAAGGTTAAAACTTTATGCACTAACCATGAGGGTGAATATTATCTGATTAGTTCAAGATAATGTATAATGATAAAGGAATTATTAGACAATTAACTATCCCTGAAACTTTACAGTAAATTGGGGTTGATGAAAGAAGAAATTAAACTTTCTAGATATAGTTAGGTTTATGATGGCTCAAGTTAATTTGTCAATTTTCTATTAGAAGGATGCATTATTAGCTGCAAATTATATACTTAACCAAATGTCTTCTAAATCTGTTTCATCTACTTCATATGAACGTTGGATAGGTAGAAAATCATATTTAAATAATTTGAGACATTGGATGTCAGCCGCCTACATTTATGATAAGATTCATAAATATGAAAAATTAAGACGTAGGGGTAAGAAGTATATCTGTGTAAGGTATTCTGATAATTCTAAGGGTTTTGGTGAGCAACATGATAAAATCATCTTTGAAATAGAGTCAAGAGATAATACTTTTCTTGAAACTAAGTTCCTAACAAGAGATGAAGTTGAAAAGATAATTCCTTTATTTATAATAGAGGAAGAGGATAATGTTCATTTATCAACAAATTAGGTATCACAAGAGATTCCTGAATCTAGTCAATTTAGTAGGATGATTACCGATGAATTAATTAGTTTCTCAATAGTCAAACATATGAAAAAGTAGTTGTCAGATTATTCCTCGGAGAAGATTTTGTAAGTACATATGTGAGTTTTGATGTGATTAAGAGGGTTAACTAAGGTCATGTTGTATTTAATCCTTGTGTCTAAATGTGTAGGAACTTAGGAGCACAATAAGTCAAGCAGAAGATGTAGTGGATGAGAAGGATAACATGGGAAGCAAGTTGATGGGATCGGTGCATCCGAGGGATGAAAAGTTGTGGAAGAGTACACCGACAGACAAGAAGGATGCGCGCGAAGATTGCGAGGTATGAGAAGCTAGGGAGGTATGCTGCTCGAGGAGAAGACCGGAGTTGGGTTCGGATGAGCCCAACTTTGAATGGTCGGAGAATCACCCAAGCAACTCTGTGTTGACTTGTCTAAGCGCCTGGACCAAGTCCGAGCTCCATAAACGGTCTAGGCGTCGGGGTAAGGATAAAGTTTTATCATCGAACCATTGAAGAGCCATTGCGAAGTAAATAAGGTGCACTACTAGGGCGCCCAGATCCACTCTAAGCACTTGGAGATGCCACGTCAACCAACGGAAAAATTTGACCAGTAAGCTATACATAGAGCTCTGGTCCTCTTCATTCTACACAACACTTGTTAACTAATTCTGAGCTTTAATTTCCAGTTCTATTTTTACATTTATATACTTTCAACGTTGTAAGAGGCTACTCCGCCTTTGGCAAAAGGAGATCTTTCTATTAGAGCTTTTATTACTTTGGATTAACAACCTCCCCAGTTGCAAACCAAGTAAATTTTGCCTCTTCTTTAATTTATGTTTATTTTATTTCTAACTACTTAATTTGTGTTTGTCTTTACTAAACAAGAAAGCAAAAGAAGTTGTAACATTATTTTCAGGGCAATTCACCCCTCTCTTATCGGTTGCATCGGGATCAATAGGTTTGACATTGAGAATGATGTATTAATGATTCTCTTAGTTAATGATGAGAAACCTCGAACAGTTAGGGAAGCATTTGCTCAGTCAGAGAAAACTAAAAAATTTCAATGGATGAAGAAATGAAGTCTATGAGAAAGAATCGAGTTTAAGATTTAGTTAATCTTCCTATGAGCTAAAGGATTATTGGGAATAAATAAATTCTCAAAATTAAAAGGATAATAGATGGATCGATTAATCAATATAAACCTCGACTAGTTGCAAAAGGATACCCAAATGGAGGGTATTGATTTTGAAGAAATACTTTCCTTGTTGTGAAGTTTATGTTAATACGTGTCATCTTTACTATAGTAGTACATTATGACCTACAATTACATTAGATAGATATAAAAATAGCTTTCTTTAATTGTAATCTTAACGAGAAAAATCTATATAGTATAGTCAGAAAGTTATATTGCAGAAAGCCAAGAGAACAAAGTATGTAGACTTAAAAAGTCTATATATGAGTTAAAGCAAGCGTCAAAACAATAGAACATAAGATTTAATGAAGTCATTTTATCTTATGATTTCAAAATGATTAATGAGGATCATTGTGTTTACCTAAGAAATGAGAAAGGAAAGTTGATCATCTTATCATTATAGATTGATGATATGGTAATAGTTAAAAATGACATGAAGTTTGTGATAGAAATCATATCATGAATTTCATCACAATTTGACATAATAAATATGGGAGAAGCTGAGTACATCTTAGGAATAAAGATCATTAGAGATCGACTGAAAAGACTTTTGTGTTTGACTCAAGAGGTTTATATTACTAAGATAATACAACACTTCAATATGTCATATTGCAACATTCACTACTAGAAAACTAAGTTTTTGAGATAAAAAATTTTAAGACAGTGACAAAATTTATCTCAAATACTAAGTAATTAAGATAGTAATAATAGATGTCTCAAAATTTACATGGAGACATTAAATTTAAGATAATATTTAAGATTTTGTCTCAAATTCAACTAAATAATAAAGATGGTTAAAAATATAATTATATAAGACATTCAAATAAGACAGTAAAAAAAATATTTGTCTCAAATTATCTTAAATATGGTTCATTAGAATGGTCACAGTAATCGTCACGGACTCTACCATTCCAGTTCCAATATCATTTCACAGAACGGTCGTGGCATATATATATATATATATATATATATATATATATATATATATATATATATATATATATATATATAGAGAGAGAGAGAGAGAGAGAGAGAGAGAGAGAGAGAAATGTTCTCCTGCGGTGCAATTCTTGCGGTTTGGTGCGGTAGAGATGATTTGGCATTCCACGTCAAAGCCAAAAAAAAAAAAAATGCGGCATCATCTCTCTTCTCGTCTTCTTCGCCGACCTCGCCAAACCACCGACTGTCGACCTTCCACTGGACGCCCGGCCACCGTCGGCCGGATTCCGGCCAGATGGCGGCCGGAATCCGGCCGTTTCATGGCCAAAATCAGCCGCAACGCTAGCAGACACAGCGCTGCCGATTCTGGCCGCGATCCGGCCGGAATCCAGTCGCGATCCAGCCGGAATCGGGTCGCGACCGGACGCTGCGGACAAAGCCGTGCGGACCGCTGCTAACATGCCTTCCTAATCGGTCACCAGTCCGATCAGGGAACCTCCTGATCGGTCTCTGGACCGATCAGGGAACCTCCTGATTGGTCTGTAGACCGATCAGAAAAGAATCGGCAGCGCTGTGTCTGCTAGCGTTTTCGGCAGATTTTGGCCACGAAACGGCCGGATTCCGGCCACCATCTGGCCGGAATCCGGCCGCGATTCGACCGGAATCCGGTTGTGATCCGGCCGAGGGTGATCCGCCAGCGTCTCGTGAAGATCAGCTGCAACCGCGGGGAGAAGCGGAGAGATCGCAGCTGCGGTAGTGATTTTTCCTTTTATATTTTTTTTGCTTACGTGGCGCGTCCAGCTCATCATAGCCGCACCAAACCGCAGGCGAGCGAAATCGTATATATATATATATATATAGAGAGAGAGAGAGAGAGAGAGAGAGGATGATATTAATTAAAACTAATTAAAATTTAATCTAATTAAATTTATTTAAGAAAATAATAATAATATAATTAATAGTTAATAAGAAAATAAATGTATATGATTATATAGAGTTTTTTTAGATTTTTTAAATTTAAAATGATTTTTATTTTATTATATTATATTTTTAAATGATTATATTTTAGAAAATAAATTTTATTTATCAAAACTAAGTTCTAAGTTCTAAATTTCTATTAACATCGTCTTCTCATGCGCCTAAACCCTAAACCACCGCTGCTGCTGCCATCGTCACTTTCGTCGTTGTTGATGCCGCCGTCTTCTTCTTCTTCTTGCCCTGTCGTGCCCGCCCAGTGATCTACCTATTCAGGCCACGCCAGAGCTCCTCCAACGTTGTTGTTCGATTTATCTGGAGGTAATCATGGCTCTATGCTTATATAGGATGTATGCCTCTGACGTCTTTTTTTTCTAGATTTTGATATAAGATATTGAAGTAAAACGTGGAACAATGTTTGGAGATGAACCAGTAAATCAATTTACATAGTATTTCTCTTATTGCCTTTGATTTGATTTTAATAGTTGGATTTGATGTGAGGGAGAGACAAGAAATTTGATTTCCCATCCTATTGAATTAAGATGTTCGATAAAATGTAAATATGATTTTTGAGAACCCAATAATTTTAAGATTACTACTAACTATATACCAAGCAAAGCAAGTATACTTTTACAAGATTCACTTATAAAGTCACTTCCATAATTTGTTGATAAGGTTTTAACTGAAACCTGACATTAAGTTTTGGCCATTTGGAAGAATGCATGCATAATAGTAGTGGTTTGACTTATATTTGAGTAGTTAAGTCCATGCACATACATATATTGTAATCATCCACCAATGTTAAGAAATAATGAGAATCATTAAATGAATCTACTTGATACCACCCTCAAATGTCAGCATGAAATAGTTGAAAACAAATAGTAGTTTTAATATTCCTCTCAGGAATGGAAAGTCTGTGTTGTTTTACTAGAGGAAAAACTTCATAGAAATGAGAAGTCGGAAAAGAAATATATCTAGTTATGATTTTTTGCATTCCAATTGAAGATGGTGGCCAATCCTTTGATGTATGCACTTTTAATTTTTTATAATTTCATTTGTAGGCTTTGATGTATGCACTTTTAATTTTTTATAATTTCATTTGTAGGCATTGAATACTAACAATTATGATGTTATAGCTTTATCAAATTGGAGAGAACTTCTAGAAAAGGTGATGTTCTTTCATTAGTTAAAATTTAATTGTACTTGTAAGTGTTATTCATATAGTAAATATTTAGTTGTGATCTAAGAAGTAACTTCTATCTAGTCATATAATGATACAATTATTAACATAGATTATTTTTCATAAATGTATAAATCTGACAAACTACTTTTTCTTTTATAAGTGATTATTTTTATCAATAAATTATTCCTTGATGAAGATTGATGATGTGCAAAAAAGTTGATTCATTCAAAGAATAGGAATTTAGAAGAATATAGGAGAGAAGTTGACGAATTTTTAAAGTTAGCTTACAAAGACAAGACTGAACATAGCAGAATTTATTGTCCATGTTATGATTACAAGAATCATTATTTTGTCTCTAAGGTGGATGCTAGGATGCATATTATTGTAAGAGGCTTTTATAACAAATATAAAGTTTAGGTTTACCATGGGGAAACTTACAATTCTCATGGAAGAATCAGTTTTTTAATTTTATTAACAATTTTTGCGATGTAGTGTACATATTTTTATATTATAAATAAATCTATTTTATAGGTGCAACAACTTAAAAGGCACAAAGATATTGACAAACATACGAACCATCATTTTTTATTACAAGATGAAGAAGTTAGTTTAACTTGGGGTTGTTTGTGTTGTTTATATATACAGTTACAAGAAAGAGGCTTATGTGTTCAATGATGAGATTTCTTATTAAAATGTTTTTTTATTGATTTTTTTGAATAATATATATGTTTAGTCATGTAATCTCAACTTGGGACTGTTTGTGGTGTTTAAAAATTAATTTAACTTAGGTTTATTTGTGTTGTTTATATACATAGTTGCAAGAAAGAGGATTATGTGTTAGATGATGAGATTTCTTAATGAAAAGTTTTGCTTATTAATTTTTCTAAACAATATATGTTATAAATCATCTTTACCTCTAATAAAAGTTTTTTTTTAATATTTAGATTTATAATGAAGAAGAATTATAGAAGTTATCTCCACATCATGAGGAGTTATTCTTTAGACTTTCTCTTATGTAACTTTTATAGGAATAGTAGTTTTTTCTTATAAAATTAACTATAAATATGTAGATATTTCTATTATTGGATGAATGTTAGCATAAAATCTACGTACTGACTTGTAAATAAAAAATATTAGAATTTTATATTATGTATATCACTTTTAATTTATAAAGAGAGTTTTTTCTTTTGTTTTAAAATGTCAATTAAATAAATCTGATCTATATTAATTTATATAATATATGTTCTTTTTAGATTATTAATTTTTGTCACAAATGGTGCATCTAATAAGTCAAAACATTAGAGATAGTAATTTACTGTCTTCACTTCTATTTGAGACGATACATTACCATCTTAATTTAGTGTCTCTAGTTTTTTCATAGGATAAGATATAACATTTGAAACAAAAAAATAATTATCTTAAATACCTTTGAGATAATTGAACAATTGTTTTATCACCGTCTTAAATAACATTTGAGACAGTACAACTATCTCAATATTTTTTTTAAGATGCTTGTATTAGGGGCAGTCCTACATTACCGTCTCATCACCGCCTGCAAAATATTTTGAGACATTAAATTTATAATTTAAGACATATTTTGTTGTGTCTCAAAAAGTTTTTTTTCTAGTAATGATTGAATAAACACCTATTATTTTGAGCAAAATTATGTATTCCAAGACTCCTGAATAAATATCCAAAATAAAGAAAAAACCATATGCAATGTCATTGATAGTTTGATATACACTATGTTATGTACTCGTTCTGATATAAGTTATGTTGTTGGCTTAGTTAGCTGTTTCCAATCAAACCCGCTATGTTGTTGGCTTAGTTAGTTGTTTCCAATCAAACCTAGGATCGAGACACTGGAAAGCGGTGAAGAAAATATTCAGATATCTCAAAGGGACAACAGATTATCGTTTATGTTTCCAATGATCAAATATGAGTCTGAAAGGCTATATAGATGCAGATTGGATAGGAGACCTTGATAACAGAAAATCCACATCTAGCTAGACCTTCTTGCTGAATGGTGGTGTCATCTCATAGAACAGCAAGAAGTAGACTTATATAGCCCTATCGATAATGGAAGCTGATCATGTGACTTGTGCAACGACTATATAAGAAGCTATCTGGTTGAGAATGTTCTTGAAGCATTTGAGGACTGTTGAGGACAGTGGGAGTCCTGTTATAGTATACTGTGATAGTCAATCTGTTATAATTTTTTTCAAGGATCTCAAATATCACAGCAAAGATAAGCATATAGAAATTAAGTATTATTTTATAAGAGATATTGTTGACAAGAAAAAAAATAATTCTTAAGTATGTCACTATACGTGTTATACTTCCACATTCTTTTACTAAGTCATTGACTAAAGAGTCATTTCAAGAATATGTGAAATCTTTAGGACTTCGTAAAATTAACACTTTGTAAAGATAATTAAATATATGAAATGTCATGATCTATTTAGTGTAAATATCTTTGTTACATTTGGATAAAAGTCTTGGTGAGCATGTTGACAGATTAGATTAGTCTACTCACATAGACAATCGTCTCTGTTTGGTAACTATAAATAGAGGTAAGACAGTTATTTATGGAATAGCTTATGTAGTTGTGAATAAAGACATACTCATAAGTTAAGGTTTCTTTGATAATTGTGTCAAGATGCGATCATTTATGTGTTAATAATAATCAAAGTAAATGAACCCACCATTTACTAAACTTGCTGGATGCTAGATTTGAATTCATATGTTGAATTCAGGATTAGACATTAGGTATGTGTAAATTAAAATCTATACGATGTTAAATTTGAGAAAAATATACACTCATATACACTCTTTTTAGTAAAGAGAATAATATCGTAGTATGTGATTCATACCACATGTGTTATTGCAACAATAAGGCATAAGGGTAGTAGGATAATGGAGACTCTTAATATTATAAGTTAATCTCAATTTTACCCTAAGTGATTATTTAGCTATTTACTTGAAGTTCATGTAACATATTGACTATGAATAATTTGGTCCATGGAGCATAACTAGGAAAGTGGCTAATTAGAATAAATAGAATCTAGCTAAAAAGAAAGATTAAGATAAATTTACATCTTTGACATTTATTTACTAGTCGACCAATTATATTTTTTATTAAATACATAAAATGTGATATAAATAATTGTATTAATTGGAGATATAGAATACATTCTCGACATAATTATCATTATAAGATATTATAGATGTTCATATTAATATAAATGATTTAACCTAGGGTAAAGACAAGATAGTGATGTCTCTGATTCATTTGGAAGAGTGACTATATAAGGTATAACAATTTTCTTAGCATCAATCGCTAAGTATACTTGTTATCGTACGAACCATTGCCCCCCCTAATATATGAAATGGATGTTCTTGTATAATCTTTGTGCCTTGATTCTAATTAATTAGTCTTTGTGACTTAATTCTAATTAGTCTTTGTAACTTAATTAGCCTTGGTGACTTGACTTAGACAAGTAAGGAATGTTGGTAATCGGAGATGTGGGTTGTCCACGTTGCTCGCTATTAATTGGGACAAATTATCATTGTATCCTTAATTGGATTCTCATTATATAAGTGTCCAAGCCGTTCGTCCAGGGATGGGTTAGAGAAAAGAAGAAAAAAGAAGGACATCAGCAAGGTTGCGGGATTTAATTTATGGATATGTTGAGGAGGTTCGTTGTGATTTTCTCGCCAATGACAAATATAAAGATTATTCTTCATCTTATCGCTTCGGGAGATCACAGTAAGATTTATATATAGTTTTACCGACTTTGTATTTTTGAATTTCATGCATTCAATCTTCACTTTTCACATGGATTTATCATCTACTGTTGAGTTCCCTATATAACAAAATGAAAAGAAACACTAAGTGCAATTGGTCAAGACTAAATCATATGAGTTGAGTGAATCAATCGGATGGATCAAGTAATTAAATGAAGAGAATCAAGTGGATCAGCAGACGGGATCCTCTGGTCCCGTCAGTCTTGATCTATTTATGGATCAGGGGAGGAATTCAATAGTCTCCACCTATTTAACGGGCGGAGACCATTAAATCCCTCCAATCAATATAATATACCATGGCCTGATTCGTTAAAAGCGGACTTCTACTCGTGGATCAGACAGAACATTACTTGTAAGAATACGTTAATATTCTGAAGGCTGTTTTTCCACAAACATAAGAACTACAGGAATGCACTGTCAATTATTCTTTCCTGAATAAAGACAAAATAATATATATATCAAATCTCCCTTCATTCAACTCCCGATCGAACAGATGCGAAGCACACGCAAACAATGGTGCGTTTGCCTTTCTTGCTCTCCTCAAATTCCACCATCAGTTGCCTAATTAAATATATGACTCCGAACACCTCCCAGCTTAAGCAAACTCATTAAACAACAAGAGGAATCCATCTGGAAGGACTTCATCTCCGCCGCAGTCGAATATAATTAAAGAGGTAATGCAGGGGACAATGCAGCTTTCATTGAACTGGGGGACGGAGAAAACAAACACAGGTAGTGTCGTGAACGATCTCTCAAACCCTTACTTGGATGGTGATCTCTAATTCACTGTCACAAGAAACCCTGGTCGGCGCACTACTTTTTGGTTCCCATGTCGTCGCAGGCACGTAAGCAATTAATAAATTTAATGATTCATTCGAGCCCATATTTATATTATATATATATTTTGTATGCATGTTCTTGTTTAGCTTTGTTTAGCTCACCCATAGGTTAGGTTATCTCGCATCCTAGTTGTCATGAGTAAAATATTACAAGTTTCAAGACAGTATCAACTCCATCACTCGGGCTACAAGTATAGGCGTGACATAATTTTAGAAGCTGCCATGCCTACTCCTGGCTAAACAAATGCATGATAACCTAACGTGAGAGTTTGCAGAACCATGATTGATTATTTTTAGTTAGGTTGCTCTTAATGCCGGTGAAGCCTCTTCCATCATTGGCCAAATTTTCTATTGCAAAACCTAGAAATTTCGTCATCATCGCGAGTTTCTGAACTCAAATTGCATTTACTGAAATGTAACTCATGGTGATTTTAAACTCCATGAATATAAATGGGAATAGAATATTCAAATGTTTTGATTAGATAGATGGATGTCATAAAAGAGGAGAAGACGACGACAAAGTAAAATACCACTTCTCCAGGCCAAGAGTCCAACGTGAAACACTTGCAGGAGTAGAGAAGCTCTTTCTTTATTAAACGTAAAGATAATAACATAAAATAATGCCTGCCCCATTTGACCAAGTCACTGGTAAGAGTAACAGTGCGCACACACATTCATCATGGGTCTCAATCTGATGTGATCTGCACTAACCCCATGTCAAGGCTACAAAAGATCTTGAGAAAAAAATATTCTGGAGCAAGCAGGCTGCCTGCTTTCGACTAGGCCTCTGACCTCACAATTACATTGCATGGAACATTCATCCCACTTAAAATGAACCAAAGAGTAGGCAACTGGAAGAACACGCGATGGATTTCATTGAGATTGAAACATACAACTGACTTGCACATCAGCCATCAGTTCAGCTGCTCTGTGGAAACTAACTAGATAATAGGTAGCAGTACAGGCGTTGGAGAGAGCTAGAAATACTCAAGTCAACCGCTCAAAGATCTGTTTTTTTGGACTTTGGCTTAATTCCTAGATTAAGGGGGAGAAAAAAAATATATAAAAGAAGAAAAGAGGCTGTAAATTTGGTACACGTTACAGAAATGCAACAGTTCATTTCTCTAAGCAAGTGGTGATCTCCTAGAATTGCTCTCCTCTCCGCCGCTGGATGCATCTGAGGACTCCGTGAGGCAGCTGGAATCGGATAAACAGGTTGAAGGCTGATGGCTTCCGTCTCTATCTGTCTCCCCCATGAGATCAATGAATTGGATCATATTGCATGGAATTGTTTCATCTCCTGCCGTGTCCGCATCCACGTCGGTGGCTCTTTTCTTCTTAAAAATGCGACAGAGCACCCAATCTCCGCTCGGCACCGTGCAGCTCTGCATGATTAGGAATCGAATCCATCTTAAACAAATTATTTTCTACTTTGGATTATATTGTCCGCAATGTTAAATCTTTATAGGAAGACAAACTCACGTGAGTTGAGTTCTTTCTCTGAGGGAAGACGCAGGCCGGGCTCTCGGCGCCGGCGAGCCGGTACTCGTGCATGACCCAGTCGGTCTTGGTGCCGGTCGCAGGCTTCCCTCGGAAGAAGACAAACACCTGCTTCATCCCCACCACCTGGCCGAAGCTAGCGGACTTGATCGGTTTTTCCTTGCCGGTGGCCTTCCAGTAACCCGATCCGGCCGCTCGGTTCGACCGGCTCCCAGTCGGGTATTTCGCCTCCTTCAGATTGAAGAAGTATCTCTCCTCTTCGCATCCACCTGCGAACCGGAATTACGATACATCACAGTTAACACAGCAGTCGGTCACATGGATTGATGATTTCTTTCTTGTTTTACATGGAGGAGACTGACCTGGTAAATTCCAGGGGTCAAACTTTGCGAGATTGATGTCACGAATGACGGAGGAAGGCAACGGGCAGGAGAAGACCTTCCTCTTCAGGTACTGCACCACCAGCTCTTCATCAGTGGGGTGGAATCTGAACCCAGGAGGCAGCTTCAGCATGCCTGTTTTCCTCTCCATCTTAATTTCTCTTTCAGTGAAACACAAAGAGGGCAAGCAGCAACAGAAGCTACAGGATCTGTCTGCTCTACCTCTACAGCCGAACGGTCGTGGAGGAGCAGTCAAGCTGCAGCGTCGCAATTAAAAAAAGAGAGAGAGGGGGGCAGAGGCCAGAGGGGAGGGTTGTTGGGAGGAGCAGAGGAGGGTTTATTAGATATATAGCAGAGAGAGAGAGAGAGGGACGTCTATGTGGCGTGAACTGGAATCAAACCGTTGACCCAGCTGAAACAAACAACGATCGTCATGAGCCGATCGTATCGTATCACCGAGAGTTTTTAGACTCTTCTTTCTTACCCGCAAAAGGAAAATGCAGATTTGCTTCTTGTTCTTGTTCTGGGAGCAAAGCAAGTTGCAGAAGCAAACTCAATGGACCATCTCCGGGCGCAAGTTGCTCTTGGCACGACCTCGGGCGAATTTAGTGGTGGTCCGCCACTACCGTTTAATATATTAATTAAAAATTCGGCCATTTATTAAAGCACGGATTTCATTACCATATGTGTGCCTCTTTAATTAACTTTTAGAGTAAAAAAAAAACCTCGAAGCTCATTTGTATATGATCCGTCCAATGGTTAAAAACCAATTCATTGCATGCGATAAGCAAAAGAAAGTGTGTTTGAGATTGCGCATTACCCCATAATTAATTTAATTACTGCGGCAGTTCCCTCGTGAAACAGGCGTTGTTTCTTCTGATCACACGATAGCCATTGATAATAAAAAGCAATCCTTTTATCCGGTCAATTACGTGTTTGCGTGTTCAGATTGCAAAGAAGAGGGGCCCGTGCTTTTTTGCTGTGGGTGGGAGCAAGCGGGAGGGAGTCAAAAAGGAACGATTATTGCGTTTTTGGAATAGTCTAACTCTTTACGTGCTTGCTTTCTTGCTTGCAATTAATTTGGTTTTATCTGGAGAAGAATCGGAAGCAAACTGAGGAGGCCCACCGTGTGTTTGAGAGAATGTTTGTTGTAGGTTTTAGTAGGAAGCCATGGAGGGAGGAGCCGTCGGAAATGGCGGAGGTTCGCGGAGAGCTCCTCCGTCGTGGAGTTCCTGTGCGGCCTCTGCTTTAGAAATAGCTTTCTGGTTGTTTTTTGTTTCTTGTGCTTGACAGCAAGCGAGTACCGAATGGGTGCTTTGCCCACTGAAGCAAGCAAGTGATGTCAACTCTTGCAGGCATTTCTTGGGTTTCAGTGAGTCAAACTTGGACCAAGGGTTCCGTTATTAAAAAAAAAAAAATTATCTGCTTTCTTATTTAAAGGGTTAAGGAAGAAGAGTGGGAGGGAGGGAGGAAGACAGAGCAGAGTACAGAGAGTAAAAAGAGACACTAATTTAATTGGTCATGTAACAAATTGAACCACTGATTTCAAAATTTTTAACTAGCTTAGTATTTTTAGTGTATGTATATTACACTAATCTTGGGGAAGCATACGCATATTGCAAGGAGTTTTGGATTTAGTGAGTGTCGTCTATATTCCACCACCTAAAAGAAGAAGAATATTAAAAGATATAATTTAAATGATATTTTTAAAAGATGTGTCATTTCATTCGGTATATTTTCTAAAATAATTTGAGGTATTGAGAATATAATTTATTTGTGAACTATAATTCGCACAATCAACTAGATTAAAGATTAAAAATACTTTCCCCTCATCTAATACTTTTATCGCTGTTTAATCCTAACTAGCGAACCACAAAGCTAACTTCTTCGAAGCTGTTACTCCTCTTCTAAGATCTCCTCCTCCATTCATTTCGATCCCAACAGTAAATTTTATTCTTCTCATTCCTCATTTAATCCAAAATGAGCAAAGCCATGCTGAAACTCTTAGTCGATCAAGAGGCCTTCGGGCCTTTCCTCTGGTTTTTAATCAAATTAGGTTGTTAATTTTTTGGACTCTGGGACGAAATGAGAAATTTTTTACAGCTACGATATAAGTTTCGCCCCGTCAGTTCAGTTCCCCGATTTCTTCGATCGATCTATTTGATATCAGGGGCTCAGCATCCGCAATGCTTCGCTCAGTCAGTTCAGCTCTCCAATTTCTCTAGTTGGTCCACTCGATTCCAGGGGCTCACCTCCTCAATTCCTCCAGTCGGTCCGTTCGACTTCAGGAGCTCAGCTCTCCGATCCCTCCCGTCTGTCTACTCAACTCCAGATGCTCAACTCCCCAATTCCTCTCGTCAGTTCGTCCGACTCCATGGACTCACTTCTTGATTCCTTTAATCGGTTCGTCCAACTCCCAGGGCTTAACTTCCCCAATTCTCCCAAATTAACTGAGCAAATATTAATAATGATCTTCAAAAGTCAACGCTATGCTCAGCTTCATTCGGCTTTGCCGACTTAATGTCTTGCTCAACTCAATCATACTCTTAGGCCCAATTACCCCCTATTTTATGAGTTGATATCATAAATATTATAGCATGTAGAACAATATAATTATATAAGATATGAAGTATAAGCAAGATTTCATATAACAATGGAATGTTTTTTTACTGTGATACGACGTCTAATTAATGAGAAAAGAGATATTATCTCTACAACAACACTATAAAAAAGAGTCCATCCTACGAGTCAAGATACGCATATACATGCATATCTACTTATTCTTTATTAATCTATTATTAATCAGAAATTAACTCTAACGTTGAAATACTTAATTAGGGATGCCTGACTTTTATTTAACCTTCATATTCATTATTATTATTTTTTTTTCTCTTTTTCTTTTATAGAATCCACCACCATCCTTAATAACCCCTTCCTTCTCTTGATCAGACCTTGTCAACCTCAAATCAAGCTCACCGGTGACTCATTTTCTGACCATATGAAGCAGGAAAACATCAATGAAAATAATATTTATGTGTTGCAAACTTGCAATTGATAGTTTGGGATTTTTTTTAAGAAAAATATAGAATTTCCTATTTTCTTCTTATAATTTCTAGGCATGGCTCTGAAAGACTTTTTATGGTCATTTAAGATATCTAATATAATTTTTTTTTCAAAAACTAAAAATATATTTTGACATTCAAATATTTTTAATGAGAAAATACAGTGTTTTTAGTGATAAAATAGAGAGAACGATACCTAAATTTCCAAGGAGACACAAAATGACAATAATAAACATTGAAAATGTTTTTTTTTTCTTCTTATACAGAAAAAACCATTACTTTCCGGTTCCAGAATTAACTGGAATATTTATCCGGAAACCTCTATACGGACACGCTGCTTCCAGAATCTTCTTCCTCCCGCTTTCCATCCTTCCCCCGAAATACTATATATTTACCCTAATTGACGATTTAATTCAGATCAGCACAAAGATCTTCAATTCCCCAAATCTTCTTCGAACACGCACCGATCAATCGATGGAGAGCCCTTTCTTCTTCTCGAACGATCCTTGGAGTGCCGCAGCTCGACGCCGTCCCAGCGGGAGAGGCACGCAGAGGCCCCTCTGCTATGTTTCCGACCCATGGAGCGCTCCCCACCGTTATTCCGGTCGAACCAATCAGTTCCCTGAGTCGGCGCCCACTCGTGCACCAGAGCCGTCGCCTGCCCCAAGGCCTCGCGTTGTTTCCATCCCCGTCCACTTTGGCCGATCTGACGACGCCACCGAACCTGCTGGGCCAATTCGGCCGGAAACCTCCAAGTCAGACGCCGCCGTCGCTATCCAGAGAGTTTTTCGAGGCTACATTGTGCGCAAGAACATCAAAATACTTTCTCAGGTCGCCTTGGAGGTGGAGGAGACTGAGGGAAGGCTCCGCGCCAACGAGGCGCGGTTGAGGGTGGACCCCAAGGAGCGATTGCGGATGAATGAAATGCTGATGGCGCAGCTTCTTCGCCTCGATTCCGTCCGCTGGGTCAGGGAGTATCGGAGAAAGGTGATCCGAAAGGTGATCACGCTACAGGAGTTTCTGGATGCGATCTCGGTCCAAATTGAAGAATCCCCCAATTCGGTCAATTCTCAAGCAACTGCGAAGATGAACTCGAATTATGTTGATTCTAGTGGTATGTCTAGCGATGTTGTCTCCAATACGATTTCACAAGACGCAATTTGCGCCGTCGCTGAGGAAGTCAGTCCAGATAGTAAAGATCCAATCTTGGGCTCCATTGAAGATGGCGAAGATGCAGAAAAGAAATCGGTTGGCAATGTGTCGTCCGAAGAGGGATTCAAAGCCCAAGATTCCCTAGCTTGCAGGAATGACTCTGAGGAGGAGGAAAGGATGTCGGAAGATGAAGGATTCATGGTGGTTGCAGCAGAGGAAGCAACCTGCAACTCCCCGGCGGACGTGCATTCGCAGAAAGATCCTGGTCTCGAGTTAACGGAGCAAGAGACTTGTGAGGTTGAAGCAATGGAGGAAGTTGTGCAATTGCCTGAGGATTCTGCCCGAATGACTGTGGAAGATGAAGGATTCACGGTGGTTGCAGCAGAGGAGGCAACCTGCAACTCCCTGGCTGGCACCTATTCGCAGCAAGATCCCGGTTTTGAGGTAACGGAGGAAAAGATGAAGGAGGAGGCAACGGAGAAAGTCGTGGAAATGCCAGAGGATTCTTCCTGGATGACTGTGAAAACTGGGAATGGTTCGACGGAGGTTTCAGGGGTGGAGGAGGCACTGAAGAAGGTGATGGCGGAGAGCGAGAGGCTGCAGGGGTTGGTGGCGGCCTTGTGCGACTGGAACGCGGAGCAATGTAGGCTGATGGCAGGGCTGGCCGATAGGGTGGGGAGCTTGGAGCTGGCTGTGCAGCGGATGGAGAAGAGGAACAAGAAGAAGTGTGGTAGGGGTAGATGCTGATGGAGTAGTAGTTCTTTGTTTGTCAAACCATGCAGTATTTTCTGATGAAATTGGCATAACTTTGAATGCTTAGTGAAATAAATGAATGGAAAGAATATTGTCCCAAAGTTTTTGGCCAGTAAATCTTGTAAGTGAATGTTTCTCTAGTCAAAGTGTAGTCTATTAGATGCTGGCAAGGATCCCAAAGCCAAGAACTATTTTGGATAGAAGATTTTCAGTGTTTAAGTTGTTCCGCCAATAGCTTTTGGCGAAGTCCATTCTTATATGTGAATGTTTTTGGGCAATACACCTTGTAAGTGAATGTTTCTCCAGTCAAAGTATAGTCTATTAGATGCTGGCAAGGATCCCAAAGCCAAGAACTATTTTAGATAGAAGATTTTTAGTGTTTAAGTTGTTCCGCCAATAGCTTTAGGCGAAGTCCATTCTTATATGTGAATGTTTTTGGCCAATAAATCTTGTAAGTGAATGTTTCTCTAGTCAAAGTGTAGTCTATTAGATGCTGGCAAGGATCCCAAAGCCAAGAACTATTTTGGATAGAAGATTTTCAATGTTTAAGTTGTTCCGTCAACAACTTTTAGCGAAGTCCATTCTTATATGTGTTGGATAGTTTTCTCTTTAAAAGAAAGTAACTGAATATTAAGTTTTGGACATCTCGTTTAATTAGATGTTTGGTTGGTTCTATTTGTATTGCTAACCATTAAAAGTAGTTAATACTAATGCCACTTTCTCTTTAAATATATGTTGTATTCTTTTTTCCAGAATAGGAGGTGGTAAAGTTTGTACATATCTATGTCATGCACCCAAAGTTGTTGTAGAAATCCAAAGTTCATTAAAGTGACGGGAGTAATTAGTCGTTCTCTATAATTTTTATATTTGAATTTTTCTACATTAATATTAGCTTTTTCGAAAGAGTAAAGTAGTTGGCCTCTGCAATCTAAGTCTGGAGTAGGAAAACTTTTGGTATAAGTAATTTTATAAGTGTATTCTTCTTCGTAAGTAATAGTAATCCCAAGTGTGAGATTTTAATGAAACCAATTCAAAGCTTTTTCAAATTCTATAAAGTGTCGGTAGGAAGAGGTATCTCCCTAGCTTCGAATATAAGTAAGTATATCTTCTAGAAGTGCCTTTATAGATAGTAAAACTATCTTTTGTTTTATTGGTAGTTTGTAAGATTTCCAATGACTAATAATTCATGAGTATAAGTGGAATAGAGAGTACGTCTGTATCTAGTCTTTCAAGACTAGTATGGATTGAAGAGGTTGCTGTCATAAAATAAGTTGTATCTTCTTGATTTTTTTTTTTTGTCCAAGTGAAGTAGATGACTGATTATAAAGTTAGGACCTAGTTTGGTCTAAAGTAAGTCATATGCTTCATTAATAGAATAAAAGCCTTTATACGTAGACTTATCTTCTTCAGGGAGGAGAACTTTTAGCTCATTCCAAGAAGCATATTAACCTGCATAAACGCCTAAGAAAATAGCATAATAAGAGAATTTTTTGCCAAGCAATTTTTGCAAAGTTGTCAGAAAATAATTTGTGAGAGCATTAATAACAACGATCTTTTGACTCGTTATTCTTGGAGAAGTTGAAATATTTCAAATGTTGTCAATTAAATACTGCTGTCTAATGTCAAGTTGTATTCTTAAGGGAAACTTAAAAAGGTCTTCTTTTCTGGAGTATTGACGGAGTTCTTGAACTTCAAATTTCATAGTCTTTTGGTGACCATAAGTATGAACTATTTTTTATTTATCCATTCCTGCAAAGGTAACTTTACGTTAATATGCAAGATAAAGTATTTGCTTGAGAATTATTACTTCTCTTAAAATGTTCCCAATGGATTCTTACACCTTATTCAAGATAGAGTATGTGAATTTTATCCATCATTTTGAACAAAGTCTTTTCCTCACTTCCTTTGTTTGTTGGCTGTGTTGGTGCAGTCGACCTCTAGGGTTTCGATGTTTGACAATATAGCTAAGTCTGGTCAGTTTAACCAAGGGCTAATCCAAATAAGACTTGATGTTTGAAAAAGAATAGTCTAGTCAGGACTAGATGACTAGCAAGGAGAAGTCCTAATTGGATGTTAGGCAAAGTGAAAGTCCTGGTGAGTGAAGTCAGACCCTAGTGAGTGAAGCTAGACAGTGAAAGTTCTGGTAAGCGAAGTCAGGCCCTAGTGAGTGAAGGTAGGTAGTGGAAGTCTTGGTGAGTGAAGTCAGGCCCTAGTGAGTGATGCTAGGTAGTGGAAGTCCTAGTGAGTGAAGTCGGACCCTAGTGAGTGAAGCTAGGTGATGGAAGTCCTGGTAAGTGAAACCAGACCCTAACAAGTGAAGCTAGGTGGAGGAAGTCCTGGTGAGTGAAGTCGGGTCCTAACAAATGAAGCTATGAGGAGAAAGTCCTGGTGAGTGAAGCGAGGCAATGGAAGTCCTAGTGAGTGAAGCTAGGCAACCCTAGAGGAGATAACCCTAGGTTATACTTGAATTCTATTTTACCTTACTATTTTATCTATTGTGCTAACTCAGTGTTGCAAGGAAGTCCAGCTAGGTCAACGGGCCGACCAGATAGCTGGCACGAAGTCCAGACAGGTCGACGGGCTGACCGGATGTCTGGAAGGTAAGTTAAGGTAAGCCACTGGAGGGGAGTGACTTGGTGAGAACGTGTTCCTCATTCGAGGGAACAGCAGGCGTCGATCCAACTTAGAACTATTTCGGGAATCTAAGTTAAGATCGTGACTAGATTCTGGTCTCGGTTAGATAGAATCTAATTACTATCCTATTTACTATAATTGTGCTAACACTTCGTTTTGTAAGGTAGTATAAATTATATTTTGCCTCGGACTAACATTTTCTTGCAGGAAAATCATTTTCTAGAAAATGGTGGTCCAGGCGCCCGGAAGGGATCCGGGCGCTCGGAGTTGGTCCGGGCGCCCGGAAGGCCAAACTTATCCTCGTCGCAACGTGGAGCGCGCTGATTGGCCGGACCCACGTCACGGTCCGGGCGCCCCGGAGCACTCCTATAAAAGGAGCCTTTCTCTAGAGCTACGGACAACAACTGCTTCCTACGACTGCTCTATTGCACTCTGCTCCTGCGACGTGACGATGTTTCTCCGACAACTTGCGGCTTAAGTTCTTTTTATTGTTGTTAGTATTCTCTTTTTAATAGTTCCTGTACTTACTATTGTAATCCTGTTTGTGAACTATTAGTAATTGTCCGACGAAAGCACTCGACGAGTGCGGACATTGGAGTAGGAGTCGACGAAGGCTCAAAACCAAGTAAAACTGGTTTGTGTTAGCATTGTGATTTTTATTTTCCGCTGCATACTCGCTTCAAATTTTCGATTGCTATTCACCCGCCCTCCCCCTCCTCTAGTGACTTCTACGATCCAATAGGTTGTATTTGACTATAACCTCGCAATTTGTTCTAAGTGTAATTTCTTGCTTGCTATAGATAAATAGCATAAAGGTTTCTAGATAGTAAATGACTATAAGGATTTCATAATCTAAAAAAGTAAGATGTCCTTTTTCTTTGTATTTGCTAGAGGCATAATGACAAAGGGTTTCTGAAGTCTTTGGGTCGTATTTTGACTTCTTACTAAATAGGGCTCCACCCCAACCCATTTCACAACTGTCTGTTTCTATAACTAAAAAATCATAGTCCAATGGAAGTGTTAACTGAGGTAGGTGTTGTACCATAAATTTGATTTGTTTGACTTACTCGGTATCTTGCCGATTACAGTATCTCTGCCCTGTCTGAGAGGTTTTATTATATAAGGGGCCACTAACTTTTTTAATATCTTTCAGATATGGTCTGGCATAATTAAGTAATCATAAAAAGGATCTAAGTATTTTAATGTCTTCCATTTTATTTGAAAAACCTAAAATTTTACTGGTTATATGAGCTTGAAGTGTTATTTTTCCTTGGCCAATAAGACTGCCTAAGAATTCAATATGTGTTACTACTAGTTTCATTTTCTTTCTAGACACAATTAACCCATATTTCTCAAATAAGTTAAAGATCATATGTAAATGAGCATAGTATTCCTCTTTGGTATGTAAAAATACTAAGATATCATCAATATAGACACAAATCAATGTAGTTATTGGTCTAAATCTATCATCCATCTTCCTTTGAAAAACCTGGGGTGCAATTTTAAGTTCGAAAGACATAACTAACCATTCAAAATGTCCTTCGGGACAAGAGAAGGTTATCCATGGAATAGAGTCCGGATGCATACATACTTGCTAAAATCCCAATTTCATTTCAAAATTTGAACACCATTTGGAGTTTTGGATTTTATTAAGTAGTCGTTGGTAGCGGATAAAGCCTTATCCACTACTGCCTTGCTGGAGGCATCCTCCATCCACCTTAGAGGCTCCCTCAAGCTTCGGATGAGATTTCCCAGGGACTATAAAAAGACCTCTAGACCTAGGAAATGTATAACAATTGCTGTAATCAATTTCCTAGTCATTCCTGAGCTTTTCAAAAATTGTAAGAGGCTTCTCTGCCTACATGAAGGAGATATTTCTAGTGAATCTTTGCAACCGTCTTGGATTAACAACTACCTAGGTTGTAACAAAGTTAAACATGTTAGCCTCTTTTAATTATATTAGTTGTTCATTTTAGTTTATAATTATTGTGATAGTGCTACTAATCTTAGTTGGAAAAATAGAGAAAGATTTTTATTTTTGCCTATAGACGTTGCACCCTCTTACTAGCCCCGCTACACCAACAAGTGGTATCAGAGCCCAACCGCCTCAGAAGAACTAACCGCCGACTGAAGCATTAAGATCAAGACGATGGCCGGTATAAGCATTCACCCACCAAAGTTTGAGGGAGACTTCACACAATGGAAACGTCGGATGGAGGTATTCTTCAAAATAGATTTCGAAATTCTATTAATAATGAAATATGATTTTATAGTTCCAAAAGACAAAGAAGAATATCAGTGGACGAAGAAAGAACAAGCGGACTTCATGGCGAACGGTAAAGTAGAATTCCATCTGCTCAACGTTCTTCCGCCCCAGGAGGTTAATCAAATCAGTAGATACGACTCCGCCAAAGATCTCTAGGAGAAGTTTCTAAAACTTCATGAAGGCACCTCGAAAGTAAAGTTAGCAATGCGAGACATTCTCCGAACCCAACTAACAAACCTGAGGATGAACAATGGAGAAAATGTAAGACAACTCCAAGCACAAATCAAAGAACTGATTACTCAGTTAAACAATCTCAGAGAATCGGTAACAAATCAAGATTCAATCCGGAATGCGCTCAACACCTTCTCGAGAACTTCAGAATGAACGTCCTTAGTAGATGCATACTACATCTCTAAGGATCTTGAGGTAAGTACGCTAGAGAACTTGTTTTCCACTTTTGAACTTCATGAATCTCGAATTGAAGATCCTAAAGAAATAGAAAAGACAAATTTCAATGTTGTTCTAAAAGCAAAGATGGAAGATCAAGACTCCGAAGAATCCATCGATGAAGTCGAAGCAGCTCTTATGGTAAGAAAGTTCAATAAATTTATTAAGTCTAATAAATTTAAATCACAGACGAGAAAGCATCTTCGAAATAGAAGGATTGTCCAATGCTACTATCACAATGAAGAAGGGCACATCAAAGATGACTGCCTGAAATTGAAGAACAAAGACAAGGAAAAGAATAAGAAGCCAGCTCGGCCCAAACATAATCTCAAAGCCACGTGGGACGAGTCATCATCCTCCGAATCTGAAATCAAAGCATACGCCAGACTAACCCTTGTTGGATCGTAAAGAATTTAGATATCTCCACAACAGCATGATATTGTCCACTTTGGGCCTAAGCCCTCATGGTTTTGCTCTTGGGCTCTACCCAAAAGGCTTCATACCAATGGAGATATCTTTTCTCTTATAAACCCATGATCTTTTCCATGTGTTTTCAATGTGGGACTATGTTTACAACCTTGCAACCCCAACAATCCCCCCCTCAAACAAAGGACCACAGGCTTCCCACGTCCGATCCTCGACCCACCAGGTCTTCCTGCCCCTCGGTCCACCCGACCTACTAGGACTTCCTTGCCTAGCCGCAACTAGGACTTCCTGCCCGGTGACTGGTCCTCTTGATCCGAACATAGGACCCCCCCTTTCTTTATTCGAGATCAATATTGTACCCACATGACTTAATCAGATTATAGCTCTTGTGCACAGTCGATGATTAAACCTTCTGGCAGTCCAGACTCTGATACCAATTGTTGGATCGTAAAGAATTTATATATCTCCATAATAGCATTATATTGTCCACTTTGGGCCTAAGCCCTCATGGTTTTTCAATGAATCCATGAGCATTTTTATTTCTAGACTTATAACTAAAATTCTTAGTTTCCTTGCCTAGATTTTCATCTACCTTCCTAATCCCAGGTATGGTAGTTTTAGCATGTAGAGCCACATGTTTTTCTTGAATGACATCATGCTTCCTATTTTTATGGTAAATAGCATTAAAATGATAAAAATTTGAATTAGCATGCTTTTTACCATTATTTAAAAGGATAGGCTCAATAAATGATACCTTTCGTTTTACCTTGGAGGCTCCCCCTTGAGTTGTGCTTCTTCCCTTAGGTTTGACCGCATTCTTTCCCTTAGGACATTGACTTCTATAATGTCCCTTTTGGTTGCACAAGAAGCATGCAATGTGCTCCTTGTCCTTCTTGGTTGTGGAGGCGGTCTCCTTGGGCTTCTCCTTGCTCTTTGGTACCACTTGACCCTTCTTCTTGGCCAATTTAGGGCACTTGCTCTTGTAGTGCCCATGTTCCCTACACTCAAAACATATAATGTGATTTTTATTTTTAATTGAACTAGTTATACCTTCATGTGTAGGGATGACACTTGATCCTCCTTTTGATCCGGAGGTAGATGCTTCCTCTTGATCTGACAATGATGCTCCTCCAATAGATTTGACTTGACTTGTGGAGGATGCATTGTCTTCTTCTCTGTAACGCCCCGCCCCTTCCTGCTCAAGCTGACGGGGGTTACTTATCATTTCTTCTTAAAACAGCGGAAGTCTTATCTATAGTATAAATTTTTTTTCTTTAAAACTTTTTCCTTACTTTTCAAATCATCATCACTAACTACTTATCATATGAGTCACATAACATGCTTAACATAAATTTAAACCATGATACTAAAGAGCATGATGAAATGTCATGGAGTCATAAAGAACGACATAAAACATAATTCTTATTAACTAGAAGCAGGTCTTTCTCTTTAGCCGAGTCACTACTACACATGTCCTTCTTGCCCCCTCCTGCTGCTCCCTTAGTACATCCATTCTTTGCCCTTATCTGTGGTACAAGGAAAGTAAGCTGTGAGCACACAAGGCTCAGTAAGATCCTTTCCTACTAACAAAAACCGTATAGCATAACTAAATCTCCAAGGCATAAAGCATAAATACAACTCATCATATCATGTATAGAAGCATCATATCATAACATAATCGTAAGATATCATGGCATATCATAACATGCATCCTAGCATAACATAATCATAATCATAGCATATCATAACATGATCATAAGTTCATCATAGCATAACATAACATAATCATAAGCATCATAGCATATCATGATATAATCATAAAGTGCATCCTAGCATAACATAATCATGATCATAGCATGTCATAACATAATCATAAAGTTCAACCTAACATAACATGTCATAAGCATCATGGTATATCGTAACATAATCATAAAGTTTTATGCGAGATGACTTTCAAAACATGATTCATGCAATAATATATGCAACATGTCCTTTGAAAACTTATTACATACATACTTAAACATAATCATAACATGATTAGGGCCCCGGCTTGTACCACATACATAAATGCGCGCGTCCTATGTAGGTCCAAGGTAGCAAGTCTTGAACCCTACAAGGCATACATACTAGACCCGTTTCTTAGTTCATCGACCTAGGGGCACTTAGGAGCCCATCCCTAACGAGGCCCGTTTCTTAGTCCATCGACCCCGAGGCGCTTATGGAGCTCACCCTTGGTACAAGCCATATAAAGTAAAGTAGCATGTCATACATATCATGGTTCTTATTATTTCATGCACATCATATTTCTTATCATATCATATTATACAAAATTTGGGCACACAGCTCATCATAATAGCAGGTATAATTTGGGCACACAACACATCATAAATACATGCATAGTTTGGGCACACAGCTCATCATAAAAGCATGCATAGTTTGGGCACACAGCTCATCATAAATAGCATGCATAATTTGGGCACACAGTTCATCATAATATCATGCATAAATTGGGCACACAGCTCATCATAAATAGCATGCATAACTTGGGCACACAGCACAGCATAAGGGTTACAAACATACATAGATCATGAGTATACATAATTAAACATAGAAGCATAGCAAGCTCTTACCACATCATAAAACATTACATGTGAGATACATGGGAATCATATTTAGATTTCTAACCCTAATGTCATATAGTGGCCGAAACATATAGTTGTGACTTAGGTTAAAAATTAACATACAAGCATGTGAACCCTAAACCAATATCATATCATATACCATAAGGAAACATCATGAGCATGTTTAGGTTAGGTTCTAGGTTTCCTAATCTTATAAACTTATCATGGCCGAATCTTATCAAGCATTACATTGGGTTAAAATCAACATTCAAGCATGTGAACCCTAAACCAATTTCATAGCAAATATTACAAGGAACATCATGAGCATAATTAGGTTAGGTTCCAAGTTTCCTAAGCCCTTAAACTTGTTGTGGCCGAAACCTTTAAGGCTTGGAACTAGGTTTCAAGTGTCATAAAAGCATGGAAACCCTAAACCAATTTCATAGCAATTGTTACAAGGAACATCATGAGCATAGTTAGGTTAGGTTCTAAGTTTCCTAGGCCCTTAAACTTGTTGTGACCGAAACCTTTAAGGCTTGGAACTAGGTTTCAAGTGTCATAAAAGCATGGAAAACCCGAAACAAATTTCATAGCAATTATTACAAGGAGCATCATGAGCATAATTAGGTTAGGTTCTAAGTTTCCAATGCCCTTAAAACATGATGTGGCTGAGACTTATCAAACTTAAAGCTAGGGTTCAAGTGTCATAAAAGCATGAGAACCTTAAACAAATTTCATAGCAATTATTACAAGGAACAACATGAGCATAATTAGGTTAGGTTCTAAGTTTCCAATGCCCTTAAAACATGATGTGGCCGAGACTTATCAAACTTAAAGCTAGGGTTCAAGTGTCATAAAAGCATGAGAACCCTAAACAAATTTCATAGCAATTATTACAAGGAACAACATGAGCATAATTAGGTTAGGTTCCAAGTTTCCTAGGCCCTTAAACTTATTGTGGACGAAACTTATCAAGGCTTGAATCTAGGGTTCAAGTGTCATAAAAGCATGAGAACCCTAAACAAATTTCATAGCAATTCTTTCAAGAAACAACATGAGCCTAATTAGGTTAGATTCTAAGTTTCCTAGGCCCTTAAACATGATTGTGGCCGAAAGTTCATGGAGCATGAAAACAAGTTCTAACCTCACTACAACATGAGCATGTCATATTAATTCCATAACTTGTCTTAAGGAGGATCATGGCATGATTAGTTTAGGTTTAACAATTTTTCTAGGCCCCTAATCCTATCATGGCCGAATACTTAGGAGCATGGAACATAATTTATTCATCATATAGGCATGAGCATATCATGTTAACCACTTTCTCATCATGAAGTACTTATCATAAAACAAAAAGAAGCATGCTAGGTTTGAGTCTTAACTTATCTATCTCCTTTATTCATGTTTGGCCGAGAGTCTAAGGGTATGAATCTAAGTTCCAAATCAAACATTCTAACATATGAACATTAGATAAATCCCTACCTTAAGATACATGTTACAAGAAACATATTTGAGTATGTTAAAATTTAGGTCTTTATATTTCCTAGGTCCTTCCTTTTGATCTTGTCTTGGCCGAAATTCTTCATGAGGTTATCTTAGGTTTTTATGTAACCAAATCTCATAGAAAACACAAAAGCTATTGTACCACAGGTGAGGGAAACTTACATCCTTTCGCTTGTGGTTTTTCTTAAGGAAAAAGGTATCCTAAGAAGAGAGCTTCTTCTTCTTGTACCTCCTTTTGCTTCTCTTGCTTGGAAGGGATGGATCTTGAAGGCTTCTTCTCTAAACTTAGTTTTCTTGGAGAGAAACTTAGCTTAGCTTTCGAAATATGGAGAGGATAGGGCTCTTGGTTTTGGTGAGAATGGAGAAGGAGAAGGAAGGAGGAAGAAAAAAGAATTAAATCCCTTGTTTTTCTTCTCCCAATCCTATTTATTTCTAGGTAAATGAAACATGTCTTCATTCATTCCCTCAACTCCTCTTTTCCCTCATTCCTTTAATTCCCACGAAAATAGAGAGAGGGAGGGAAGTAGGCAATTTACCTTTTGCTTGCTTCTTCTCTTAACCAAGAGGAAGAGGAGGTAAGTCACTTGGTTTTCTCTTGCTCTTTTGTTTAGTTTTCTTTTATTTCCTTCTCACCTTTAACTAAATTTTTCATTCCTTTCTATCCAAATATTATTCATTATCCTAGTGGTTATCATACACTAATTTATCTCCATTATTTGTGGGAGGTTCAAAGTTCAATCCTTGACCTCATCTCTTTTATTTTTTGGTTTCTATTTTCCCTTTTCTCTTATCATTTTTATTTCTATGCTCTAAAGAAAATAATACCCATATACTTATCTTATAATTTCGTGGGTGTTACATTTTCCACTTGACCCGGATGTAGAAGCTCCTCCTTCTTCTTGGTCCGATGTCAACAAAGGTCTCTCCCCCTCAATCCTAGAGGTGGAGACTTCATCATCTTCATCTTGTACATGGAACAAAGAGTATGCTCCCTCTTTGCTCTTTTCATTGCATTCTTTTGAAGATGAGGCTTCTTGGACTTCTTCTTCGTAAGTTGAGCATATCTCAACTTTGGAGTCCTCTTCCTCTTCATCTTGACCCACGAAGTCGCCCTCTTTGGATTCTTCTCGAGTTGGTACAGTGGAGGGGATCTCATGAATTGTTTCCAATTTGCTCCAAAGATCCTTGGCATCTTTGAATTCTTCGACTTGAGCTAAAATATTGCTTGGCAATAAATTGACCAACAACTTGGTCACTTTGTCATTTGCCTCGCTCCTTTGAATTTGTTCTTGGCTCCACTTGCTCCTCTTGAGAGTTTTCCCTTTGAATTTTTTGGAGTCTCAAAACCTTCCATGAGAGTAAACCATTACTCTATCTCCACCATCAAGAAATTCTCGATCCTTGATCTCCAAAGATAGAAGCTCATCATTGTGAATAGTGGAGGCACCCTTGTATCGAATCCAAGTCCGTCTTGGAATTTCATCTTGAAGTTGAGCCTTTTGATGAAGTCTTCAACTTGTAGAATTTTGCTCCAACTTCTTCACCCTCTAGCTTGTTGACCCTTCCGGCGATGATTCCGGTGAAGAGCGACCTTGCTCTGATACCACTTGTTGGATCATAAAGAATTTAGATATCTCCACAATAGCATGATATTGTCCACTTTGGGCCTAAGCCCTCATGATTTTACTCTTGGGCTTTATCCAAAAGGCCTCATACCAATGGAGATATCTTTTCTCTTATAAACTCATGATCTTTTCCATGTGTTTTCAATGTGAGACTATGTTTGCAACCTTGCAACCCCAACAACCCTAACGACAATCCATCAAGAAGAAGATGAGACCAGCTCAGAGATGAGTATAGATGAAGGGGGAGGATTATCGGAAGAAAGCAGCGATAAAGGGGGAGCATCAGAACTTAAGGTAAGTGAGGTACGTGCTCTTTCACCCAAGCATTCTTTTCAGTTCATTAAAGCACTTTCGAAAGATTTAGTAAAATTGAAAAAAGAGAATGTTGATTTAAAAAGACAGTTAGATAATTTAAAATCATAAAATGATAATTTAAAAATTCAAATCAAAAGCTTGAATGACCATGCATGCTTGAAACTGAATAGTTGTCAAAAATCAAAGTATGGAAAGTATAGTAGATTAAATTCGTATATTAGACTGTTAGCTAGAGCCCTAGAGCCAATCATTTGATGATTGTATTTTGGACTTATTGTATCATATTCTATATAAATAAAGGTATTTTGATTTTGGTTATTATACTTACTTGTATTGGTGTCAAATAAACTAAGTATAACAATGTCCTTGAGTAGACGGTTCTCACCTATATTAATCGGTTAGTTGAACCGATAGTGAGATGATATAGGGAACACTACTCTTAATCATTCCTAGTCAAGTATTAACATTCAGGGACAATGTTAATGCAATAAGACTAGCATGTAGGTCAACTCGATGACTTGATCTCACAAGTCATGGATATAGAGATATCAAGTTGACACATGGGTATACATTAGAGAATGTATACTGAATGATCCGCCATGAGAAAGTATCATGGATCGTTATATGAGTGTCATATACTTTCTCATGTGGCTATTAGTATGACTACTAGTCCTTAGATCTGAAGTCACCATAGATCCCTACATAAGGAGTTATGTACTTTGGTTTCGTCAAATGTCACCCGTAACTGGGTGGACTATAAAGGCGATTACTGGGTATATAACAAATTATGCAGAGGGATGTGAGTGATGTAGATGAGATCTATCCCTCCTATATGACGGGAGAGACATCGGTATTCTTGATAGAGTGAGACCACGAAGTGCATGGCCATGCCCAAATGAGTCAATATAGGATATTGAGCTCATTTGATTTAGTGAGTCTACTTGGAGTTCAAAATTTAGATTGGTCAGAGGATGACACGGTCTATGCCTCACATTGATCAATCTAGATGTCTAGGATAGAAGGACACTTGTCATATTTTGTGAGGAGTCACAATTAGTAGTCACAAGGTGATGTCGGATCTCGACATTCTTGTAACTTGGGTAGTAATGATGTGTTGCTAGATACCGCTCATTACTTATGCTCCTAAATGGGTTTAGGGCATTGCCAACGTTACAAGAACCAATAGGGTCACACACTTAGGACAATTAGATGGAGATTAGGTTCATATGATGAACCAAGAGGATTAAATTCATTTGATGAATCAAATTGGATTAAGAGTAATCCTAATTGGGCTAACTTGAGTTCGACTCAAGTTGATTCATGTGTTCAATGAGTCTAATTTAGATTTTGACTCATTGAATCAATTTAATTAAATGAATTAGATTCATTATATTAAGTTAGCTTGAATCAAATGGTTGGATTCGATCAACCATAGAAGAGATTTGGTCAAGTTTGACTTGACTTGAGAGGAAGATTAAAAGTCAAGTTTGACTTGACTTTATGCCACCTCATTGGTGAGTTGGCATTGATGTGGACCAATGATGTTACTCCACATCATTATGGGTGTCACCTCATGGAAGTTACAAAGTCATTCTCTTTAATGACTTCACATTAATTGCAATTAATGCAATTAATTTGGGGTTACAATGGAGAGTGGCCGGCCACTATGGTTTTGAATGAGAATTCAATTTTTCATTCAAGTGTATTTTTTTTTCTTCCTTCTTCCTCTCAAGCTCTCCCTCTCCTCCTTCCTTGGCCGAACCACATAGGTGCTAGCACACCTTGGTTTTTGGTCATCTCCACCTAATTAGTTCATGTGGATACTTCTAGAGGAGTGTCTATTTTGACACTCTCGAGATCCGGCACCGTTTGGACGAGCGGGAACGCGAAGGGCTTCGCTACAAGGGTAAATTTTTAAACATGTAGATCTAAGTGTAGATCTAGATAGTAAACTCGTACTCGTAAGTTTTTCGTAAATTTTCTTCGCACGGATCCATGGCTAGGGGCTTTCGGGGTTTCCGCGACGCGAAAAAGCGGTTTTCGCGGCCCGAAAAACTCAACAGTGGTATCAGAGCCACGTGCGAAGCTTGTACGAGTTTAATTTGATTTTTATGAAAAATTAAAGCTTCTGTACATTCACTACAAGAAAAATCCTCATAGACATCGGTGGAACAACAACGGTTTTAACCAAAAACCGATGTCTTTGAGTATTTTACACCGATTTTTCCAAAAACCAGTGTCTATGAGCGCAAATTTTCGCTCATAGACATCGGTTTTTTAGCCGATGTCTATGAGCGCATTTTTTTTTCAGTAATAGACATCGATTTTAACCGCGGTTTTTAAAACCCGGTGTCTATGAACCAAAATTTTGGCGGACTTTCTTAGCGCGATTTCTTTTGGGCTTCTCCTCGCCCACCATAAATCGAAACCCTAATCTTCTGCATCCTCCTTTTAGGAGTTACCATTTGAAAGACGAGCAATGGATCTCTCGACGGCGATGTGGACGGCGGCGGTCGTCGGTGCTGTCGCGGTCTACTGGTTCGTGTGGGAGATGGGCTCGATGGAAGTGAAAGGCAAGCGGGCAGTGAACCTTAAGATGAGATCGATCATGCAGGATAAGGTGCAGGACAAGTACAAGCCTTCTTTCTCCGCTCCAAGGAGGGCCAAGCACCATTAAGTGAGAGCTAGATCCCCTCGTTTCCCCAATCCGATCGCCATCCGAACTCCTAGGGTTCGACGTCCGGCGGCTCCTTCTTGTTCCGGTGGCCTCTCTGGCCCTTCCTCTCCCCCTGCGTATCTTCGATTCTTGATGCAGGACAAGGCGGCCGCGGAGGACGGCGAGAAGGAGACTTTTTCCTCTTTTCCGAAGCAGCCGCGCCACTGCGAAGTCGAGATGCCCCTTACTGATTCCGAGGAAGACTCTTTCCTCTTTCCCGTGGAGGAGATCGTCCAGTACCCTCTTACGGGATACGTCGCTCCCTCTTCCATCAGCTTCAGCCCCGATGGGCGCTTGATCTCCTATCTCTTCAGCCCCAATGGTACCCTCCACCGTAAAGTCTTCGCCTTTGATGTTGCCTCACGGCGGCAGGAGCTTGTGTTTTGCCTGCCTGATGGAGGCGGCCTCGATGAGAATAATCTCTCGGCTGAAGAGAAGCTGAGGCGAGAGAGGTCAAGGGAGAGGGGATTGGGAGTCACGAGGTATGAGTGGAAATCGAGGTCGACGTCCCCTTCTTGCTCCGCTCCAGGGAAGCCCACTATCATTGTGCCATTGCCAAATGGGGTCTGTGCTCTGCCCTATTTCCTGATTTAATGAGCAAGTGTTGACATTCAGCTAATAGGTCAATTGTATTTGAAGCAATTTCTGTTTTGAACATTAAAATACTTCATTACAAGTAGTTATTCTGCATGCCTTTCTACCTGTTGATCTTAAACTTTCTTCTTTGATTATGATATATTAAGTGATCGCTATCTGTTTCATCAGGTATATTTCCAGGAAATATCAGGCTCAAAGCCAGAGCTCAAGCTTACATGTTGTCACCATCGGTGCTTTCTTTGTAAGCTTACAATTCAATTTTAATTATTGTTCCTATTTTTCTTGCATATAAAAATATAAGAATCCAAAACACATCAACATACTAATTTTAGCTGGAAGTGTAAATTTGTTTTTTCTTGCATTTCTTGGTGGGAATATGAGCATTTATTTTGTTTAGTGAAATTTCTTATGAAAATTTATTATCAACTTAAATGGTGCAATCATCAAGGTAGTTTTGCTAAGTGATACATTTTCTTGTTTAAATTAGGTCTTCTAAACCTTATTACATACATTAAAATATGCATAATGGTAGTTCCTTAAAAACTGCGAAAAGTGTAATTGCTTCTGAGATTATTCATATGCATACATATATTGTTTATGGAAGTGTGGTTCTGTGTGTCTAGTTTTGTGGTGATACACATCTTTGGATAGGCTGTTTCAAAGTATTTACCATGTCACTGTTCCTGCAACACAGAGTTTGTCTGGTTACTAGAATTTACCAAAACCATGAAGTTGCCAAAAGGTATTTGTTATTTATCCTGTCTCTTAAGGTTTTAGATAGTATTAAACATTATTTCTTTCTGACTCGTGTAATGGTTCTATAGCCTAAATGTGGCATCAAAACAACACAAGTTAAATAGCTGGGTGATGTCTAAGGATTTCTATATATTAATATCTGAATTTAGCACAAATTTTCCATTCATATTAATATCTGAATTCTCAGTATCTGATTCTATAACCAATTTAACACAAAATTGCTGTTCATATCAATATCTGATTTCTCAGTATGCGATTCTATTAATTGAATCACCTTGTTTATTGTCGACACAATATTCAGAAGCGAGATGCACCTCCTGGTGAAAAGCCAGAGCCTGTGAGGACGCATCTTAGGAACATGATCATAGTCCCAGAGATGATCGGCAGCATCATTGGCGTATACAATGGAAAAACCTTCAATCAGGTTGAAATCAAGGTAACTATTTTACTAGGTTTAACTAGTGCATAATCAAGATTGTTATCTTATTTTGATTTTTCTGACATCAGCCCGAGATGATTAGTCATTACTTGGCTGAATTCTCAATATCATACAAGCCCGTGAAGCATGGAAGGCCTGGTATTGGTGCTACTCACTCCTCCAGATTCATCCCTCTCAAGTAAAAAAATAATGTTCGGAGGATAAAGATAATGTATGCCTCTCGATTATCTTTAGTTCTTGTATTCTGCAATAAACCATCGGTGCTTTCTTTGTAAGCTTACAATTCAATTTTAATTATTGTTCCTATTTTCCTGTGTTGGTAAGAATTCTATTGTAATGTTTATTCCTATTTTTCTAATTCTCTTTTCTCTGTTCTCATTCCTGAGTTGCATTTTTCTTTTTGTTGTTGGAACATCCATTAGCTATCTGATGTGTAATTGAGTATTGCTTTCCCCTATTTATATTAAAAGCATCTATATTAGTTTGTCACAGGCTTTTTAATGCACAGTAACTTCTAATTGCCTTGTCCTTTTATTATTAGATATATGGGCACTGTCACATGGATAAGTGATCTAGATCCTGTCCGATGGCCAAATTCATATTGGCGCTCTGTGAAGGTATATATACTGAAGTTTTCTGACTTTCCTCTTCAGCAAACCTGCCATGTGATAACCGTTTTCTGACTTTTATAGTAACATGTAAAAGTGTTGCAATCCATTAATGTTTCTTGAATACCACCGCTAAGTTCTTAATTTGCCACTTCCTCTTGAAACTGAATCTGGCTTTTCTTGTAGGTTGGCTGGGATGAGTCAACTTCTGGAGAGAGGCAGCCAAGAGTCTCTTTGGGAGATTGAGCCTTTAACAATGTTTCCAATGTATCCATCTTCCTTTCCACTTAGGCTCAAGCGCCCTTGGCCTTCTGACTTGCCCTCACTACATGGTACTTATCATGTTTGCTTGCTGAATCTTAACTAAACAGGTATGAACTCCTTGTTACTGCCATCTCACTTCTGTCAACTATATGTTTAGGTGGGAGAGATGATCTTATGTGGCTTCGAGATGGAGACAGAGCAATCCAGTCTTTGAATTTCCAGGGATTCTGTAATCAGACGTTTACCGAGTGTTATTTCAAAAGCTGGAAATGTGAGTGGCTGAAGGGGAAAATAACACTAGGGAAGATTTAGTTGAATCTTTGCACAGAGCAAGAAGGATAACGTTGGCACCAGTAAGAAGAATATTTGTGTACTATATATTACCTTTTGATGTTGTAAGAAGAATAGTTATATATAATTTGTGGATACTGACTTGATGTGTACAATATCTATTATCTTTTTATGTTGTAAGAAGAATATTTATGTGTTGATTATATGGATATTGACTTGGTGTGTTTAGATACATCGGTGCATTTTTATTTGTGATTTTCTTAGTGAATTAATAATATTAACTTAATTTTATGATTTGCTTGGTGATAATATTGGTTTTTCACTATTTCGGAGATCAAATTTATGTCGTTAAACAATATTGATATTACATCGGTTTTCCACCGCTGTAAAACCGGTGTCATTAACTAATATTACATCGGTCATATACTGCTGCCAAAACTGGTGTTATTAACATATAATATTACATCGGTTTTACACCCGATGTCGTTAAGTGATACTACACCGGTTTAACCCGATGTCTAAAATGACAGACCTTTTACATCGCCTTCATAGACATCGGTCGAAAATCTAATAGACATCGGTGGAAAACCGATGTCTATGAGGGTTTTTGTTGTAGTGATTTATGTAAATTTATGATTTTTACAGTTTTAAGAGTAATATTTCTCGTAGAAGCGAAGCACAAGTGTTTATACACTTGTAGGCTTCGACTACCGAGAAGTTTTTCCCAAAACGGCATCGTTTCGACCCAAATCTTTTTGGGACAGCGGGATAAGGTGCTCTTGGATCGCTTAGGAGCAACTCGCGATGGTTAGATCGCGGGTAGGGGTACTGCCCCTAACCCCGCAAGGGGATTTGCTCCGCGACTGCGCCCGAAATCGCTAATCGAGACCGCCGGGAAAAATTTACTCATAAAATATGTAAAATTATGAAAAATTACAGAAATATATAATTTTGAATTATATATTAATTTTGTGATAGTCATGGCCCAAAGACCCAATTCGATTGGACAATTGTGTTGTAATTCATAATACGGCCTGCGTGCCGTTATGTGATGTGCGTGCTTGTATTTTATTTTTAATTTATTTTTCGCGACCTGCGCGTCGTGCCTTTCTTTTATTCTGGTTGTAAATTAGATTTAGACTCGAATGTAACTCGAGTTTCAAAATTGTAATGTACAAAAAAATTGGAGCTGTGGAAGGTCCACTCGAGACGGAGTTACGAGGAAGGCACGAGCAACACAAGGTGGTCAAAAGGAAGGCGCTTGAGAAGTTGACCTTAGGTTGACCATCCGGTCTTTTCATTGGCTTGAGAAGATCGTAGTAGGGCCATGACTAATCACAAAACTTAGTTAATTACTTGTGTATATGATGCATGTTTAATTAAGTAATTAATTAGTGCCTAACGATTAAGATTAGATCTAAATCGTGCACAAGATGCACCCTTACGATTAGATTAGATCTACATCGTGTACAAGATGCACTCTATCGATTAGATTAGATCTATTTCGTGTATATGATACAACATCATTTAGATTAGATCTAAATCACGACAACTCAAAATGTCTACCATGCCGTGATACCTACCACTACCTCGATCGCATGATGTTGTTGAATCTGCCAAAGCAGAGCAACACATACTATCTTGGTAGGGTACGGAGGGACAATCTTGGTCCCGCCTATCAACGCATGGGTGAGTACAAACTCAATTAGATTGAGTATTCCTAGTTTACTCGGTTGGATCGAGTACAACTATAGGCATTCTTCCAATGGTTGGAAAGGTAGGACAAAATCACGTTTATATTAATTCTCGGGCGTATTAGCCAAAGCTAACTCGAGTTTTAATATAAATACGGATTTCATCCTATAAACAAGAGTTGCATAGAGATGTAATTGGTAATCGTTACCTACCGATCATACTAAGTCTTGGGCATATTAGCCAAAGCTAACTCAAGGGTTAGTATGATGTGGATCTTGTCCCACATGAATTATAGAATTCAGTGGGAGCATCATTTAGTTAAAGGCCTAATTAAATGATTAAGAATATGATATTTATTTCTGCTTTTATTCTGTTGTAGATAACCATGACGTCAAATACGAACACCTTCTCCCTGCGATCTGTCCTTGAGAAGGACAAGCTCAACGGAGCAAACTTCCTGGACTGGTACAGGAACCTGAGAATAGTTCTCACTCAGGAACGTAAACTGTACGTTCTGGAGCAGCCCATTCCGGAGGCTCCTCCTGCCACTGCCCCGCGAGCTGACCGAGATGCTTTCAAGAAGCATCAAGATGACGCATTAGATGTGTCCTGTCTAATGCTCGCGACCATGAACTCTGAGCTTCAGAAGCAACACGAGTTAATGGGCGCTTACGATATGGTTGAACATCTTCGTCAACTATATCAAGGATAAGCGAGGCATGAGAGATTTGAGATCTCAAGGGCACTGTTTCAGTGCAAGATATCAGACGGGGCTCCTGTAGGCCCATATGTACTCAAAATGATTGGGTACATAGAGAACCTACAAAGGTTGGGGTTCCCACTTGGCCAAGAGCTGGCCACTGACCTGATATTGCAATCCTTGCCAGATAGCTATAAACTACAATATGAACGAAATTGATAAGCCACTACCCGAGCTGCTTAGCATGTTAAGAACTGCTGAGCTGAACCTTAAGAAGGCTAAGCCCAACACTGTTCTGATGGTTCAGAAACATAAGGGCAAGGGCAAGCCCAAAGGCAAAGGAAAGTCCCAAGCCAAGGGCAAAGGTAAGGCACTGAAGCCTAAAGGAGGGGTCGCCAAGGATGCTACCTGCTTCCGGCACTGGAAGAGGAACTGCAAGGTATACTTGGAGGATCTTAAGAAGAAGCGAAGTGAGACTTCCACTTCAGGTATATATGTTATAGAAGTCAATCTATCTATTTCTACATCATGGGTATTAGATACTGGATGTGCTTCTCACATTTGTACTGATGTGCAGGCGCTGAGAAATAGCAGGGCGTTGACAAAGGGCGAGGTGGACCTACGAGTAGGCAATGGAGCACGGGTTGCTGCTGTTGCTGTAGGGACTTACTGTCTATCTCTGCCCTCTGGGCTTGTACTAGAGTTAGTCGATTGTTGTTATGTGTCTGCATTAACTAAGAACATTATATCAGTTTCTTGTTTGGACAAGAAAGGTTTCTCGTTTACTATAAAGAACAAATGTTGTTCCGTCTATTTAAACGATATGTTCTATTGTAGTGCACCTCTGATAAACGGACTCTATATTCTAGACCTTGAGAGCCCTATCTATAATGTAAATACCAAGAGGTTCAAGTCTAATGACATGAACCAAACCTACCTTTGGCACTGTCGCTTAGATCATATAAATGACAAGCGCTTATCCCAGCTCCATAAGGATGGTTTGTTGGACTCATTTGATTTTGAATCATATGAGATATCCGAGTCATGCCTACGAGGTAAGATGACCAAGACTCCCTTTAGTGGGCACAGCGAGAGAGCAACTGATTTGTTAGGACTCATACATAGTGATGTATGTGGCCCTTTCAATGTTGCTGCTAAAGGCGATTATAGGTACTTCATCACATTTACTGATGATTTCAGTAGATATGGTTATGTGTACTTGATGACACATAAGTCTGAATCCTTTGAAAAGTTCAAAGAATTCAAGAATGAAGTACAGAACCAGCTTGGCAAGAGTATTAAGATACTTCGATCAGATCGAGGTGGAGAATACCTTAGCCATGAGTTTCGTGACTACCTAGCTGAGTGTGGGATTCTATCCCAACTCACTCCTCCTGGAAAACCACAGTGGAATGGTGTATCCGAACGGAGGAATCGTACCTTATTAGATATGGTACGATCTATGATGAGTCACACAGATCTTCCGACATATCTATGGGGATATGCTCTAGACATGACAGTTTTCATTCTCAACTGAGTTCCATCCAAGGCCGTGATAAAGACACCATATAGGATATGGACTAGGAGAGATGCCCAGGTGTCTTTCATGAGGATTTGGGGTTGTGAGGCTTACGTTCGACTTCAAGTCTCAGACAAGTTAGGACCCAAATCCGACAAGTGCTACTTTATTGGATATCCCAAGGAAACTAAGGGATATTACTTCTACATTCCCAGTCAACACAAGGTAGTTGTGGCAAAGACTGGGGTCTTTTTAGAAAGGGACTTTGTTTGTAGAAAGACTAGTGGGAGCGCGTTCGATCTTGAAGAAGTTCAAGATGCGAACAATAGCACTGATGCCTCGATGGAAATTGAACTGGAACCACAAAGTGTTGTGGATGATGTTGTTCCAAAAGGAGTTAAGGAACAACAACCAGTTCAAGTAGACATACCTCTTCGCAGGTCTGATAGGGTACGTCGTCAGCCTGAGAGATACTCATTTCTCTTGTCTGACCATGATGACATTGTGCTCATAGAGGATGAGCCTACCACTTATCAGGAAGCTGTGATGAGACCAGATTCCGAGAAATGGCTAGAGGCCATGAGATCCGAGATGGAATCCATGTACACCAACCAAGTTTGGACTTTGGTTGATCCACTTGAAGGGGTAAAACCCATAGGGTGCAAGTGAGTCTTTAAGAGAAAGACTGACATGGATGGACTTATTTATAAGGGTCGCTTGGTAGCTAAAGGTTTCAAGCAGATTCATGGTATTGACTATGATGAGACCTTTTCTCCAGTAGCGATGTTTAAGTCCATTCGGATCATGCTTGCTATTGCAGCCTACCATGACTATGAGATATGGCAGATGGATATCAAAACCACGTTTCTGAATGGAAACCTGCTCGAGGATGTGTACATGACACAACCTGAGGGTTTTGTAGATCCAAAGCATACTAGCAGAGTATGCAAGCTGCATAGGTCCATTTATGGACTAAAGCAAGCTTCTCGGAGCTGGAATCTTCGATTCGATGATGCAATCAAATAGTTTGGTTTCATCAAGAACGAAGATGAGCCTTGTGTCTACAAGAAGGTTGTAGGGGATATAGTTGTCTTCCTCATATTGTATGTGGATGACATACTACTCATTGGGAAGGACATCCCTATGCTTCAGTCTATCAAGACCTGGCTAGGGAGTTGCTTCTCAATGAAGGACTTAGGTGAGACATCCCGTATTCTAGGGATACAGATCTATAGAGATAGATCTAAGAGATTGCTTGGCCTAAGTCAGAGTACATACATTGACAAGGTACTCCTTCGATTTGCCATGCAGAACTCCAAGAAGGGATTTCTGCCGATGTCACATGGCGTGAGTCTTTCGAAGACTCAAGGTCCCTCTTCTAGAGAGGAGAGAGACCGCATGGATCAGATCCCTTATGCTTCAGCCATAGGATCGATCATGTACGCCATGCTATGTACTCGACCTGATGTCTCGTATGCTTTGAGCATGACGAGCAGATACCAGTCAGATCCAGGTGAAAGTCACTGGATAGCGGTCAAGAATATTCTTAAGTACTTAAGAAGGACTAAAGAATATTTCTTGATATATGGAGGCAATGATGAGCTAGCTGTAAAGGGTTACAGTGATGCTAGCTTCCAGACCGACCAGGTTGACTATAGATCGCAGTCGGGGGTTCGTATTTTACATTAATGGTGGTGCTGTCAGCTGGAAGAGTTCGAAGCAGGATATAGTAGCTGATTCTACAACAGAAGCCGAGTACATTGCTGCATCAGAGGCAGCAAAGGAGGCAGTTTGGATCCGCAAGTTCATCACTGAACTTGGGGTGGTTCCTAGCATTGCTGACCCCATTGAGCTCTATTGTGACAACAATGGAGCTATAGCACAGGCGAAGGAACCTCGCTCACACCAGCGGACAAAACACATACTACGGCGCTTCCATCTCATTCGAGAGATCATCGAGAGAGGAGATGTGAAGATTTTCAGAGTACCTACAGAGGCTAACATCGCAGATCCCTTGACCAAGGCTTTGGCACAGAAGAAGCATGATGATTGTATTTTGGACTTATTGTATCATATTCTATATAAATAAAGGCATTTTGATTTTGGTTATTATACTTACTTGTATTGGTGTCAAATAAACTAAGTATAATAATATCCTTGAGTAGACGGTTCTCACCTATATCAATCGGTTAGTTGAACCGATAGTGAGATGATATAGGGAATACTACTCTTAATCATTCCTAGTCAAGTATTAACATTCAGGGACAATGTTAATGCAATAAGACTAGCATGTAGGTCAACTCGATGACTTGATCTCACAAGTCATGGATATAGAGATATCAAGTTGACACATGGGTATACATTAAAGAATGTATACTGAATGACCCGCCATGAGAAAGTATCATGGATCGTTATATGAGTGTCATATCTTTCTCATGTGGCTATTAGTATGACTACTAGTCCTTAGATCTGAAGTCACCATAGATCCCTACATAAGGAGTTATGTACTTTGGTTTCGTCAAACGTCACCCGTAACTGGGTGGACTATAAAGGCGATTACTGGGTATATAAAAAATTATGCAGAGGGATGTGAGTGATGTAGATGGGATCTATCCCTCCTATATGACGGGAGAGACATCGGTATTCTTGATAGAGTGAGACCACGAAGTGCATGGCCATGCCCAAATGAGTCAATATAGGATATTGAGCTCATTTGATTTAGTGAGTCTACTTGGAGTTCAAAATTTAGATTGGTCAGAGGATGACACGGTCTATGCCTCACATTGATCAATCTAGATGTCTAGGATAGAAGGACACTTGTCATATTTTGTGAGGAGTCACAATTAGTAGTCACAAGGTGATGTCGGATCTCGACATTCTTGTAACTTGGGTAGTAATGATGTGTTGATAGATACCGCTCATTACTTATGCTCCTAAATGGGTTTAGGGCATTGCCAACGTTACAAGAACCAATAGGGTCACACACTTAGGACAATTAGATGGAGATTAGGTTCATATGATGAACCAAGAGGATTAGATTCATTTGATGAATCAAATTGGATTAAGAGTAATCCTAATTGGGCTAACTTGAGTTTGACTCAAGTTGATTCATGTGTTCAATGAGTCTAATTTTGATTTTGACTCATTGAATCAATTTAATTAAATGAATTAGATTCATTATATTAAGTTGGCTTGAATCAAATTGTTGGATTCGATCAACCATAGAAGAGAGTTGGTCAAGTTTGACTTGACTTGAGAGGAAGATTAAAAGTCAAGTTTGACTTGACTTTATGCCACCTCATTGGTGAGTTGGCATTGATGTGGACCAATGATGTTACTCCACATCATCATGGGTGCCACCTCATGGAAGTTACAAAGCCATTCTCTTTAATAGCTTCACATTAATTGCAATTAATGCAATTAATTTGGGGTTACAATGGAGAGTGGCCGACCACTATGGTTTTGAATGAGAATTCAATTTTTCATTCAAGTGTGCATTTTTCTTCCTTCTTCCTCTCAAGCTCTCCCTCTCCTCCTTCCTTGGGCGAACCACATAGGTGCTAGCACACCTTGGTTTTTGGTCATCTCCACCTAATTAGTTCGTGTGGATACTTCTAGAGGAGTGTCTATTTTGACACTCTCGAGATCCGACACAGTTTGGACGAGCGGGAACGCGAAGGGCTTCGCTACAAGGGTAAATTTCTAAACATGTAGATCTAAGTGTAGATCTAGATAGTGTTGGACCGATGCGGCCGGGTAGAAGGGGGGGTTGAATAGCCCTGAAAAATCAAACACAACCCTTTCTCGTACGATTAAGCTAACACATAAAAAATAGATTAAACAGAAAATAAAGCATAAAAAACGAGGCACCGAATTTGACTTGGTTACAACCGGGGAGGTTGTTAATCCAAGGATGAAGATCGCACTAAGAGCTCCTTCAGGCGGAGAAGCCTCGTTTACAGCAGTGTAAGCACAGAAAGACAGAAGCTAATCTAAACAGTGGAAGCACACAAGTGTTGTTTACAATTTCTGAACTGATGAAAAGCTTCTGGACCAAGGCTATATTTATAGCCTTGGTCGGGGCGCCTGGAAGGGTTCCGGGCGCCCTGGGGGGGATAAAACTTTATCCCCCAACGTTTAGATCGCGTAAATCGCGATCTTAGTCAAAATCAGGGTCCGGAGCAAAAAGTCAACTATAGTTGACTTTTTGTCCGGGACCACTTCTCCGTTAAGTCCCCGTCTCGGTCCGGGTCTTCTGCTCCGGATCCGCTTGATTGGGTGATCTCTGACATCCGGAATAGGGCTCACCCGAACCCATCTTCCGGTCTTCTCGAGCGTGCTTCCCTCCGGCTTCTCGTCCCTCGGAATTGCCGCGTGTCCCTTCTCGTCCACCAGCGTACTCATCCGCAGACTTCGTCCCTCGATCGCACCCCGTGCCGACCTTCGCGCTAGCTGCGTCTCTTGCTCCCCGAGCAATCTTCCGCTCCGGCTTTCGTACCTCGGAACCATCGCGCGCACTTCCTTCTCGTCCGCCGGTGTACTCTTCCGCAGCGCCTCGTCCCTCGGACGCACCGCGTGCCGTCCTTCTCGCTAGCTGCGTCTTCCGCTCGAGTACCTGTGCTCCTAAGCTCCTGCATGTTGGTGCAATATCCCTCAGGTCAAGGTTGACCTGGTTAACCAAGCTGAGTCTTGGTTTGGGTTTAGATGTTTGACAATAAGATACTGATTGAAGAAGAGTCAAGTAGGTCAAGGGAGTGACCAGATACTTGACTGGGAAGTCCTAGTGAGTGAAGCTAGGCAGATGGAAAGTCCTAGTGAGTGAAGCTAGGCAGATGGGAAGTCCTAGTGAGTGAAGCTAGGCAGATGGGAAGTCCTAGTGAGTGAAGCTAGGCAGATGGAAAGTCCTAGTGAGTGAAGCTAGGCAGATGGAAAACCCTAGTGAGTGAAGCTAGGTGAAAGTCCTGGTGAGTGAAGCCAGGTAAGGAAGGAAATCCAGATGGATCAAGGATGATCGGACATCTGGTGTTGGGAAGTCCAAGTAGGTCAAAGGATTGACTGGATACTTGGCAAGGAAGGAAATCCAGATGGATCAAGGATGATCGGACATCTGGTGTTGGGAAGTCCAAGTAGGTCAAAGGATTGACTGGATACTTGGCAAGGAAGGAAGTCCAGATGGGTCAAGGTTGACCAGACATCTGGTGGAAGTCCAAGTAGGTCAATGGAGTGACCGGATACTTGGCACGACGAGTAAAAGTCTAAGTGGGTCAAGGGGATTGACCGGACATTTGGTGGGGAGTCCTGGCAGGTCAAGGGAGTGACCAGATGCGAGGCATGATGTACCAACAGGTCAAGGTTGACCGGATGTTGGTTAGGGAGGTTTGGGACTTGGTTTTGGGCAAAACCCGGTCGGATCGATCCGTGGATCGATCAGCCGTGAATCGATCGGTGGATCGATCCGATTCTTCCAAATCAGAAGCTCGGATCGATCCGTGGATCGATCGAGGTCCCGATCGATCGGCCGATCGATCGGGACGATGCTGCTGCGTGATAAGCGCCGGATCGATCCGTGGATCGATCCAGCGCTTCTCACGTGGAGCGCTCGAATCGATCCGTGGATCGATCAAGCCTCGATCGATTCGGAACATTCGAATCGATCGGGATCCGCGTCGGGTTTAAAGCCGCAGCGAGCGTGGTCTTCGGCATCTCTTTACGAGCTCTTCTCAGATTCATTCAGCTCCTCCACAGCTCTCTACAAGCACGTGATCGCCAGTTCTTGAAGGTTCTTGGAGGCTTTCCAAGTCAAGAGGCGGATCTATTGCAAGAGGAAGAAGTTAGGGTTAGGGTTTTTACTGCACATCTTGTAAGCTTTTGCTTAACTTGTATTTCCCTTTCTTCTTCTTGTATTGAGAGTGTTGTAGGGCTTCTCCGCCTTTGGTAGTTACCATAAAGGAGTGTTATTCATAGTGGAGGGTGTGTGCGTTGGTGTGGATCCTTGGATTAGTCACCTCTTGTGAGGTGGATACCAAGTAAAATCCTAGTGTTAGCGTTTTGTGTTTGTTTCTATATTTTCCGCTGCACATCCAAGAAGAAACAAGCAACGCCAAGCAACGAAGCGCACCGCGGCGCACCCCCCCCTCTAGCTACTTTTGGTCCTAACAAGTGGTATCAGAGCGAGGCCGCTCTTCACCGGAATCATCGCCGGAAGGGTCAAGCATATCAAGAAAAGCTAGAGGGTGAAGAAGTTGGAGCAAATTCTTCAAGTTCAAGACTTTATCAAGCTCAACTTCAAGATGAAATTCCAAGATGGACTTGGATTTGACACAAGGGTGGCTCCACCATACACATCCACAAGCTTCGATTCTTGGAAATCAAGAATCGAAACCTTTCTTATGATGGAGATAGAGCAATAGTTTGCTCTAATGGAAGGCTTCGAAGCTCCAACAAACTCCAAGGGCAAGCTTCTCAAGAAAAGTAAATGGAGCTCGGAGAAAATCCAAAGGTGCGAGGCCAATGACAAAGTGACCAAGCTATTGGTCAATTTATTGCCAAGCACCATCCTTTGCAAAATTGGAGAATTTGAAGATGCAAAGGACTTATGGAGCAAATTGGCCAAGCTTCATGAAGAGATCCCCTCCACTGTACAAGAGCAAGAAGAATCCAGAGAGGGTGACTCTTTGGAGCAAGACCAAGAGGAGGATTCCGAGGTTGAGAGATGCTCAACCTCCGAAGAAGAGGAAATTCAAGAAGCTTCATCCTCAAGGGAATGCAACGAAGGGAACAAGGAGGGAGCATACTCCTTGTTTCATATTCAAGATGATGAAGCCTCCACCTCTAGGATTGAGGGGGAGCAATCCTTGGTGACACCGGATCAAGAAGAAGAAGAAGCTTCTACATCCGGGTCAAGAGAAGAAGAGGAGGAAGAAGCTTCTACCTCCACAAGTCAAGAAAAATCAAATGGAGGAGACTCAAGGTCCGATCAAGAGGAAGCTTCTACCTCCGGATCCAAAGAAAAAGATGTCACTCCTACAAGCAAAGGTATAAATATTTCAATTAATAATAAAAATCATATTATATGCTTTGAATGTAGGGAACATGGGCACTACAAGAGCAAGTGCCCTAAATTAGCCAAGAAGAAGGGCTAAGTGGCACAAAAGGGCAAGGTGAAGCCCAAGGAGACCATCCCAACACAAAGAAGAGCAAGGAGCATATTATATGCTTCTCTTGCAATCAAAAGGGGCATTATCGTAGTCAATGCCCCAAGGGGAAGAAGAGGGTCAAGGCTCAAGGAGGCACTAGTCAAGGGGGAGCCTCCAAGGTAAAGAAGAAGGTAACATTTATTGAGCCTACTCCTTTACATTATGGTAAAAAGCATGATAGGTCTAACTTTTATCATTTTAATGCAATTTACCATAAGAATAAAAAGCATGAGGGCTTTAAGGAAAAGCATGTGGCCCTACATGCTAAGACTATCACTCCTAGGGTTAGGAATGTAGGTAAAAGTCTAGGCAATAACTCTAAGGATTTTAGATACAAGCCCAGAAACCAAAATGCTCATGGACTTAATGAAAAACCAAATTCTAAGGATTTAATGATAGAAAATCAAGTCTTGAGATCAAGACTTGATAAATTGGAAAAGACCCTAAAAAGGATGGAAAATATCCTAAAAGGGCAAAATGAGCAAAACCTAGGGCTAGGAAAGTCAAAGCCATCAAATAGCCATAGAGGTTTGGGATACAAACCAAAGGCTAAGAAGGATGTGCCTAGTTATCATAGGGTTCCATATAGTTATGGAACAAACCCTAGGTTTAGTGGTCAAGTCAAGAATACTAGGGAAGTCATCCCTAAGAGTATTTTTGCAACCAAAGTGACTAAGACTTCTAAGAAGTCTAAGAAAGTCACTAACAAGGTCACAAGGAGGCTATCCCTAGGGTTGACCTAGAAAATGTGACCAAGGCTTCTAAGAAGCCCAACAAGGTCACTAGGAAGGTATCTAGGAAGTTATCCTAGTGAGTACCTAGAGCATCCAAGGAGCACCAATAGGTGTTGGGTTCCTAGGAGCATCTTCTCTACCCCATAAATGGGTTAGAGAGTGTCAACTCCAATTAGAAGGGTAGTTAACCCAACTTTGAGGAAATTGACACTCAAGGAGCATTTTCAAGGTTTTTGTTAACCTTTGAAAATGAAATGGAACTATTATTTACTCCTTGAAAGAGTAAAATGTGCCTAGTGGTGAAAATTTGATTTTAATCTTAAAAGGCATATATTGGGAAATTCATAAGAGCTACCAAGTTGGGATTTTGGTATGTTCTAAGGAAATTTAAGGCAATCCGGGCCTTAATTTTAAAAGTGCTACTCTTGTGGAAAAATGAAATATGCCAACATTTGAGGAATATGCTTAATTTCAATTGGCATAAATTAATCAAGGGAATTAGAAATGCAAATTTAGGTTTTGGCGTTTTCTTGACGCACTTAAGGGCAATCTAGTTTTAAGTTGTAAGTTTAGCTAAGGTTTTAAGGATACTTAGATAGTTAATCTAGGTATATTTTATTTACGCTAAATCTTGCCATGATTGTTTGCCCATCATATGCCATGACATCATGTCTACTTTTGCATTCATGACTTATTATGAAAAATATAAAAATATCATGTCATGACATTCATACATCATGTAGTTATAGGATATTTTCTTTTGAAAATTATTTCCTTTTGATGTATGCCATAACATTATCATGCATTAGTTTAATTCCTTGTAATTAAGGACAAAAGGCATTTAACAACACTTATAAACAAGTGACATCCTAGGTGGGTGTCTAATATCTCCAAAATGCCTAGATAGTATGCATGATCCCTAGATTAGGGCAAAACCAATCTCTACATCTCACAAAGACCTATAAGATGACTTGTATGTGTTTTAGTGCACATTAGATACAAGTGAGATGTTAGGATGATGAACAAAACTCAAGATGTTGATTTAGTGCATTCTTTTGAGTTTTAGTTTCATCAAAACACATAGATATGTGTTTTCCCATCATTGGGAAAGCTAATGTACAAGTCATGTGCATTAAGCCCAAGGAATATGGTGGGATATTGGTTTGAAAAAGTTTTCAAAATGATTTTGGAAAACCTTGGTGAAGGCTATCTTTTGATAGTAATCACCATTGAATAGTTAGACACAAACTTGAAGAAAACACTAAAGTTTTTGCAAGTTTTCAAGTTTGTGTCAATCTTTGAAAATATGATGTATTTTCATAGAAAACTATTTTTCCTTGATAATATATGCCCTAAACATTGTCTACACGAAACTTCATAATTTTTGGATTTTTGTAGAATTTTCTAGGGGTTTCTGAAGTTGATTGAAATGGAATTTCAGCAACTATCAGAGCTCCGATCGATCCATGGATCGATTGGAGTGCCTGAATCGATCCATGGATCGATTCAGAAGGCAAATCACGCGAGCAGTAGCTCGCTGGATCGATCAGCCGATCGATCCAGGTAGTCTGAATCGATCAGTGGATCGATTCAGAAAGGTTCAATCGATTGGAACCCAACTCCAATCGATCCAAATTGCTGATTTTGGCTGGGAAAGCTTGATTTCAGCACTTTGAACCTACTTTAGTCTAGGTAACCATTCCAAACCCTTAAAATACATTTGTATACATAAAAAGGGTGTTTTCGTGTTGAAAACAAGGATGGAATGGTTAAGGAAGACCTCATTGAAGTTTAGGTTGAGGTTTGTTTCAAATTTTGAACAGTTGAACCTCAAAACTTCTAAATCTGGGTTTCCTAAAGGTTTAGGGATTCCAAGTCATTGTTGGTGCAATGACAGAAGTTACCACCATGTCTTTAGGGGGAGGGACTCTTTAAAGGCATGAAAATTATTTTTCATGAACCTTGGAAGGTGGTTAACCTTCTTTAAAGAAAATGCTCATGGACGAACTTTTGAACTTGAAATGGGGAGTGGATATCCTCATTATTTCAAGTGGGAACTCAAGAAGTTTGAAAATGCTCAAGGTTGAGCGATTGAACTTTAATGAGGAGTGGATATCCTCATTGTTCAAGTGTTTTCAAAGGATAATGAAGGGTATGGGACCTTCAGTATCGTGTTGATCACAATAAGTGATGTTGTGAACAACGATGAGCAACTCTTCAGGGGGAGAGTTTTTCAACAATGGATTTGTTGAAGTGTGCCCAAAATTGGAGCATCGGTTGATGTGTGTCCAAAGATGGGTTGATGTGTTTTATTAGTAGGGGATTGATGTGTGCCAATAGGGGGAGAATGAAATGAAGTAAGGTAGGTTTTCATTACCTAGAGGGAGTTTGCCCTCTTAGGGGGAGAATGAAAAGCTTAACTTATGTGTTCATTACCTAGTGGCATGAAGAAGGAGGCTATAGGATTAGCCTAACTTACATGTGGGATTGTAAGTGTTATAGTGGTATTGTCAAACATCAAAAAGGGGGAGATTGTTGGTGCAATATCCCTCAGGTCAAGGTTGACCTGGTTAACCAAGCTTAGTCTTGGTTTGGGTTTAGATGTTTGACAATAAGATACTGATTGAAGAAGAGTCAAGTAGGTCAAGGGAGTGACTAGATACTTGACTGGGAAGTCCTAGTGAGTGAAGCTAGGCAGATGGAAAGTCCTAGTGAGTGAAGCTAGGCAGATGGGAAGTCCTAGTGAGTGAAGCTAGGCAGATGGGAAGTCCTAGTGAGTGAAGCTAGGCAGATGGAAAGTCCTAGTGAGTGAAGCTAGGCAGATGGAAAACCCTAGTGAGTGAAGCTAGGTGAAAGTCCTGGTGAGTGAAGCCAGGCAAGGAAGGAAATCCAGATGGATCAAGGATGATCGGACATCTGGTGTTGGGAAGGCCAAGTAGGTCAAAGGATTGACTGGATACTTGGCAAGGAAGGAAATCCAGATGGATCAAGGATGATCGGACATCTGGTGTTGGGAAGTCCAAGTAGGTCAAAGGATTGACTGGATACTTGGCAAGGAAGGAAGTCCAGATGGGTCAAGGTTGACCAGACATCTGGTGGAAGTCCAAGTAGGTCAATGGAGTGACCGGATACTTGGCACGACGAGTAAAAGTCCAAGTGGGTCAAGGGGATTGACCGGACACTTGGTGGGGAGTCCTGGCAGGTCAAGGGAGTGACCAGATGCGAGGCATGATGTACCAACAGGTCAAGGTTGACCGGATGTTGGTTAGGGAGGTTTGGGACTTGGTTTTGGGCAAAAACCCAGTGCTGGATCGATCCGTGGATCGATCCAGTCGTGGATCGATCGATGGATCGATCCGATTCTTCCTGGAACAGAAGCTCGGATCGATCCGTGGATCGATCAGAGGTCCCGATCGATCAGATCGCCGGGACGATCTTGCCGCGTGATAGCGGCGGATCGATCCGTGGATCGATTGGGCGTTCGAGTGCGCCGAATCGATCCGTGGATCGATCCAGCCCCGATCGATTCGGAACATTCGAATCGATCGGGATCCAACCGTTGGCGTTTAAAGCCGCAGGCGAGCGTGGTCTTCGGCATCTCTTTACGAGCTCTTCTCGATTCATTCCGGCTCCCCACGACTCTCTACAAGCACGTGATCGCCCGGTTCTTGAAGGTTCTTGGAGGCTTTCCAAGTCAAGGCGGATCTATTGCAAGAGGAAGAAGTTAGGGTTAGGGTTTTTACTGCACACCTTGTAAGCTTTTGCTTAACTTGTATTTCCCTTTCTTCTTCTTGTATTGAGAGTGTTGTAGGGCTTCTCCGCCTTTGGTAGTTACCATAAAGGAGTGTTATTCATAGTGGAGGGTGTGTGCGTTGGTGTGGATCCTTGGATTAGTCACCTCTTGTGAGGTGGATACCAAGTAAAATCCTAGTGTTAGCGTTTTGTGTTTGTTTCTGTATTTTCCGCTGCACATCCAAGAAGAAACAAGCAACGCCAAGCAACGAAGCGCACCGAAGCGAACGCGACGAGCTATTCCCCCCCCCCCCCCCCCTCTAGCTACTTTTGGTCCTAACACTGCACACTTAGACACAAGGTAAGAAAACAACAGAACCTAACTTAACTTGTTGATCACGCCAAAACCAACCTTGGGGTTCCAACAATCTCCCCTTTTTGGTGTGATCAACCCAAGTTAAGCTAGAGTTAACTAGACAAAAAATAAACTAACTAAATTTACAATTTAGTGTACAAAGATAGAAGAAAAAATAGTTTTAGGCTACCTCCCCCTACACTTATACTTATCATTCTCCCCCTTTGATCACAAAAAAAAAATGGGGTTCCAAGAAAAAATCTAAGGGTTAAAGACTTAGAAAATTTTGAAAAGCTACCTTAAAAAAAATTCTAAGTCAAAAGATTCTAAGTTAGAAAAAGAATTTTGCAATCAATAAAACTTAATTAAATATTTTGAAAAATATTTTTGAATCAATAAAAGCAGAATAAATTCTAAGTAAAATTTTAAGTAAAAGAATTTTGAGATTTATTTTATTTTTTATTATTATTATTTTTTTAAAGATTTTAACTTAGGAAAAAATAGTTTTTGAAAATTTTCTAAACACTCTAAGTAAAAGTTATTTTTGAAAATAGAATTTAAAAAAAACTAATTATTTAAAAAAATTTAAGTCAAAATTTTGAACCATGTTTGAATAACTTTTTAAAGCATTAAATAATTCTAGTATTAATGCTTTATTAATTAAACATTTATTTCAATATTTGGCTTCTAGGCAGTGGCGAGGCACTAGGCCTTCTTGGTTATTGGAGCAACAACCACTTTCTAGTCAAAGCCCATAAAGAAATTTTTGTATAATTTTCTCACTTAAAGCGCTAACTTTGATTTTAAAATTTACACTAAGCAAGATTTAGGAATCCAATAAAGGTTCCAACCTACTGGATTAACTAAAAATTTCTTAGGGACATATTTTCTAGAGATATTTTTAATTTGTCCCTGGTGATATCTATAATACCAATTCAAATTATTGAACCTTCTAAAATTGGTTTTAGATGAGCAAGCAGAGTTTTTCAAGTTTTCTACTTGAATTTTTAAATTTTGAATTTCTAATTTTAATTTTTCATTTTCTAAATTTGATTTATCTAGCATTTCTAACGGACAAGATGTAGCTAATATTGCTTTTAAATCTTTATTTTCATTTTCTAATTTGCAGCAATCTTTTGTTAAAATTTTAATGAATTTAAACATTTTATTAGGAGGAAGAGATCGTACCTCACTTACCTTGTCGATCTCGTTGTCGGTTTCTCCCCCTGAACTGCTACTCTCTTCGGACGTGGCTCCCCCTTCATCGATGCTCATTTCGGAAGAGCTTGATTTGCAGTCGTCGTCTTGATGACTCGCCATTAACGCGAGCCCGGAGAACTCCTTGACTTCTGATTTCGACGACGTATCGTCCCACGTCGCTTTTAGGGCCTTGCGATTTTGGATAGGCTTCTTACCCTTGTCCTTCCCGTTGTTCTTCAGTTTAGGGCAATTGTCCTTGACGTGCCCTTCTTCATCGCAATGGTAGCAGCGGATGGTTCTTTTCTTTCTTCCCTGCGGATGGTTAGATTTCCTAGATTTACAAATATTTTTAAATCGTCTTACCATCATTACCATTTCCTCGTCGTCGAGAGAAGATTCTGACTCAGGTTCGTCTCTCGAAGCTTTAAGGGCGACATTATTCTTGGGCTCCTTCGGACCTGCACATCTTGACTCATGCACTTCAAAAGTTGAAAAGAATTTGTCTAATGAAATTTTTTCTAGATCTTTTGAAATGTAAAAGGCATCTACTAGTGATGCCCATTTTGAGTTTCTAGGAAAGGAATTTAGGGCATACCTTAGCGAATCTCGGTTACTTACCTCTTCTCCGAGATTCATAAGTCTGGTGATGAGTTCCTGAATCCTCGAGTGTAGATGTGCAATTGTTTCACCTTCTTCAAATCGGAGGTTTGTAAGCTGGTTGCTAAGTAAATCCTGTCTTGCAAGTTTGGCTTCGGCGTGTAACTCAAGGAATTTCTCCCAAAGCTCCTTTGCCGAGTTGTAGGTACCGACTCAATTGACTTCTTGTGTTGGAAGTACACTTAGCAGATGAAATTCTGCTTTCTTGTTTGCCACGTGGTCAGCCTGCTCCTTCTTTGACCATTGATTTCTTGCTTTGCCCTCCGGTGCTTCATAACCAAATTCCATTGTTAGTAATAAATCATAATCTATTTCAAGAAATACCTCCATTCACTTTTTCCAGCTAGCGAAGTCCCCTTCGAATTTTGGTGCGTGGATGTTGGATCCGGCCATCTTGTTGCTTTTTTCCGTAGTGTAGAGTGTAGGACCGATGCGGCCGGGTAGAAGGGGGGGGGTTGAATAGCCCTGAAAAATCAAACACAACCCTTTCTCGTACGATTAAGCTAACACATAAAAAATAGATTAAACAGAAAATAAAGCATAAAAACGAGGCACCGAATTTGACTTGGTTACAACCGGGGAGGTTGTTAATCCAAGGATGAAGATCGCACTAAGAGCTCCTTCAGGCGGAGAAGCCTCGTTTACAGCAGTGTAAGCACAGAAAGACAGAAGCTAATCTAAACAGTGGAAGCACACAAGTGTTGTTTACAATTTCTGAACTGATGAAGAGCTTCTGGACCAAGGCTATATTTATAGCCTTGGTCGGGGCGCCTGGAAGGGTTCCGGGCGCCCTGGGGGGGGATAAAGTTTTATCCCCCAACGTTCAGATCACGTAAATCGCGATCTTGGTCAAAATCAGGGTCCGGGCGCCCGGAAGCATTCCGGGCGCCTCGGACAGCTCCGGGCGCCCGGATTGGTTCCGGGCGCCCCGGAGCAAAAAGTCAACTGCGGTTGACTTTTTGTCCGGGACCACTTCTCCGTTAAGTCCCCGTCTCGGTCCGGGTCTTCTGCTCCGGATCCGCTTGATTGGGTGATCTCTGACATCCGGAATAGGGCTCACCCGAACCCATCTTCCGGTCTTCTCGAGCGTGCTTCCCTCCGGCTTCTCGTCCCTCGGAATTGCCGCGTGTCCCTTCTCGTCCACCAGCGTACTCATCCGCAGACTTCGTCCCTCGATCGCACCCCGTGCCGACCTTCGCGCTAGCTGCGTCTCTTGCTCCCCGAGCAATCTTCCGCTCCGGCTTTCGTACCTCGGAACCATCGCGCGCACTTCCTTCTCGTCCGCCGGTGTACTCTTCCGCAGTGCCTCGTCCCTCGGACGCACCACGTGCCGTCATTCTTGCTAGCTGCGTCTTCCGCTCGAGTACCTGTGCTCCTAAGCTCCTGCACACTTAGACACAAGGTAAGAAAACAACAGAACCTAACTTAACTTGTTGATCACGCCAAAACCAACCTTGGGGTTCCAACAATCTCCCCCTTTTTGGTGTGATCAACCCAAGTTAAGCTAGAGTTAACTAGACAAAAAATAAACTAACTAAATTTACAATTTAGTGTACAAAGATAGAAGAAAAAATAGTTTTAGGCTACCTCCCCCTAGACTTATACTTATCCTTCTCCCCCTTTGATCACAAAAAAAAATGGGGTTCCAAGAAAAAATCTAAGGGTTAAAGACTTAGAAAATTTTGAAAAGCTACCTTAAAAAAAATTCTAAGTCAAAAGATTCTAAGTTAGAAAAAGAATTTTGCAATCAATAAAACTTAATTAAATATTTTGAAAAATATTTTTGAATCAATAAAAGCAGAATAAATTCTAAGTAAAATTTTAAGTAAAAGAATTTTGAGATTTATTTTATTTTTTATTATTATTATTTTTTTAAAGATTTTAACTTAGGAAAAAATATTTTTTGAAAATTTTCTAAACACTCTAAGTAAAAGTTATTTTTGAAAATAGAATTTAAAAAAAACTAATTATTTAAAAAAATTTAAGTCAAAATTTTGAACCATGTTTGAATAACTTTTTAAAGCATTAAATAATTCTAGTATTAATGCTTTATTAATTAAACATTTATTTCAATATTTGGCTTCTAGGCAGTGGCGAGGCACTAGGCCTTCTTGGTTATTGGAGCAACAACCACTTTCTAGTCAAAGCCCATAAAGAAATTTTTGTATAATTTTCTCACTTAAAGCGCTAACTTTGATTTTAAAATTTACACTAAGCAAGATTTAGGAATCCAATAAAGGTTCCAACCTACTGGATTAACTAAAAATTTCTTAGGGACATATTTTCTAGAGATATTTTTAATTTGTCCCTGGTGATATCTATAATACCAATTCAAATTATTGAACCTTCTAAAATTGGTTTTAGATGAGCAAGCAGAGTTTTTCAAGTTTTCTACTTGAATTTTTAAATTTTGAATTTCTAATTTTATTTTTTCATTTTCTAAATTTGATTTATCTAGCATTTCTAACGGACAAGATGTAGCTAATATTGCTTTTAAATCTTTATTTTCATTTTCTAATTTGCAGCAATCTTTTGTTAAAATTTTAATGAATTTAAACATTTTATTAGGAGGAAGAGATCGTACCTCACTTACCTTGTCGATCTCGTTGTCGGTTTCTTCCCCTGAACTGCTGCTCTCTTCGGACGTGGCTCCCCCTTCATTGATGCTTTCGATGCTCATTTCGGAAGAGCTTGATTCGCAGTCGTCGTCTTGATGACTCGCCATTAACGCGAGCCCGAAGAACTCCTCGACTTCTGATTCTGACGACGTATCGTCCCACGTCGCTTTTAGGGCCTTGCGATTTTGGATAGGCTTCTTGCCCTTGTCCTTCCCGTTGTTCTTCAGTTTAGGGCAATTGTCCTTGACGTGCCCTTCTTCATCGCAATGGTAGCAGCGGATGGTTCTTTTCTTTCTTCCCTGCGGATGGATAGATTTCCTAGATTTACAAATATTTTTAAATCGTCTTACCATCATTACCATTTCCTCGTCGTCGAGAGAAGATTCTGACTCAGGTTCGTCTCTCGAAGCTTTAAGGGCGACATTATTCTTGGGCTCCTTCGGACCTGCACATCTTGACTCATGCACTTCAAAAGTTGAAAAGAATTTGTCTAATGAAATTTTTTCTAGATCTTTTGAAATGTAAAAGGCATCTACTAGTGATGCCCATTTTGAGTTTCTAGGAAAGGAATTTAGGGCATACCTTAGCGAATCTCGGTTACTTACCTCTTCTCCGAGATTCGTAAGTCTGGTGATGAGTTCCTGAATCCTCGAGTGTAGATGTGCAATTGTTTCACCTTCTTCAAATCGGAGGTTTGTAAGCTGGTTACGAAGTAAATCCCGTCTTGCAAGTTTGGCTTCGGATGTTCCTTCGTGTAACTCAAGGAATTTCTCCCAAAGCTCCTTTGCCGAGTTGTAGGTACCGACTCTATTGACTTCTTGTGTTGGAAGTACACTTAGCAGATGAAATTCTGCTTTCTTGTTTGCCACGTGGTCAGCCTGCTCCTTCTTTGACCATTGATTTCTTGCTTTGCCCTCTGGTGCTTCATAACCAAATTCCATTGTTAGTAATAAATCATAATCTATTTCAAGAAATACCTCCATTCACTTTTTCCAGCTAGCGAAGTCCCCTTCGAATTTTGGTGCGTGGATGTTGGATCCGGCCATCTTGTTGCTTCGTTCGGCGGTTAGTCCTCCTGAAGCGCCTCGGCTCTGATACCACTTGTTGGACCGATGCGGCCGGGTAGAAGGGGGGGTTGAATAGCCCTGAAAAATCAAACACAACCCTTTCTCGTACGATTAAGCTAACACATAAAAAATAGATTAAACAGAAAATAAAGCATAAAAACGAGGCACCGAATTTGACTTGGTTACAACCGGGGAGGTTGTTAATCCAAGGATGAAGATCGCACTAAGAGCTCCTTCAGGCGGAGAAGCCTCGTTTACAGCAGTGTAAGCACAGAAAGACAGAAGCTAATCTAAACAGTGGAAGCACACAAGTGTTGTTTACAATTTCTGAACTGATGAAGAGCTTCTGGACCAAGGCTATATTTATAGCCTTGGTCGGGGCGCCTGGAAGGGTTCCGGGCGCCCTGGGGGGATAAAGTTTTATCCCCCAACGTTCAGATCGCGTAAATCGCGATCTTGGTCAAAATCAGGGTCCGGGCGCCCGGAAGCATTCCGGGCGCCCGGATTGGTTCCGGGCGCCCCGGAGCAAAAAGTCAACTGTAGTTGACTTTTTGTCCGGGACCACTTCTCCGTTAAGTCCCCGTCTCGGTCCGGGTCTTCTGCTCCGGATCCGCTTGATTGGGTGATCTCTGACATCCGGAATAGGGCTCACCCGAACCCATCTTCCGGTCTTCTCGAGCGTGCTTCCCTCCGGCTTCTCGTCCCTCGGAATTGCCGCGTGTCCCTTCTCGTCCACCAGCGTACTCATCCGCAGACTTCGTCCCTCGATCGCACCCCGTGCCGACCTTCGCGCTAGCTGCGTCTCTTGCTCCCCGAGCAATCTTCCGCTCCGGCTTTCGTACCTCGGAACCATCGCGCGCACTTCCTTCTCGTCCGCCGGTGTACTCTTCCGCAGCGCCTCGTCCCTCGAACGCACCACGTGCCGTCATTCTTGCTAGCTGCGTCTTCCGCTCGAGTACCTGTGCTCCTAAGCTCCTGCACACTTAGACACAAGGTAAGAAAACAACAGAACCTAACTTAACTTGTTGATCACGCCAAAACCAACCTTGGGGTTCCAACAATCTCCCCCTTTTTGGTGTGATCAACCCAAGTTAAGCTAGAGTTAACTAGACAAAAAATAAACTAACTAAATTTACAATTTAGTGTACAAAGATAGAAAAAAAATAGTTTTAGGCTACCTCCCCCTAGACTTATACTTATCCTTCTCCCCCTTTGATCACAAAAGAAATGGGGTTCCAAAAAAAATCTAAGGGTTAAAGACTTAGAAAATTTTGAAAAGCTACCTTAAAAAAATTCTAAGTCAAAAGATTCTAAGTTAGAAAAAGAATTTTGCAATCAATAAAACTTAATTAAATATTTTTGAATCAATAAAAGCAGAATAAATTCTAAGTAAAATTTTAAGTAAAAGAAAAAAAAATTTTGAGATTTATTTAAGTAAAATTTTAAGTAAAAATATTATTATTTTCTAAGTAAGATTTTAACTAAAATATTTTTAAGTAAAATTTTCTAAACACTCTAAGTAAAAGTTATTTTTGAAAATAGAATTTAAAAAATTTAAGTCAAAATTTTGAACCATGTTTGAATAACTTTTTAAAGCATTAAATAATTCTAGTATTAATGCTTTATTAATTAAACATTTATTTCAATATTTGGCTTCTAGGCAGTGGCGAGGCACTAGGCCTTCTTGGTTATTGGAGCAACAACCACTTTCTAGTCAAAGCCCATAAAGAAATTTTTGTTTAATTTTCTCACTTAAAGCGCTAACTTTGATTTTAAAATTTACACTAAGCAAGATTTAGGAACCCAATAAAGGTTCCAACCTACTGGATTAACTAAAAATTTCTTAGGGACATATTTTCTAGAGATATTTTTAATTTGTCCCTGGTGATATCTATAATACCAATTCAAATTATTGAACCTTCTAAAATTGGTTTTAGATGAGCAAGCAGAGTTTTTCAAATTTTCTACTTGAATTTTTAAATTTTGAATTTCTAATTTTATTTTTTCATTTTCTAAATTTGATTTATCTAGCATTTCTAACGGACAAGATGTAGCTAATATTGCTTTTAAATCTTTATTTTCATTTTCTAATTTGCAGCAATCTTTTGTTAAAATTTTAATGAATTTAAACATTTTATTAGGAGGAAGAGATCGTACCTCACTTACCTTGTCGATCTCGTTGTCGGTTTCTCCCCCTGAACTGCTACTCTCTTCGGACGTGGCTCCCCCTTCATTGATGCTTTCGATGCTCATTTCGGAAGAGCTTGATTCGCAGTCGTCGTCTTGATGACTCGCCATTAACGCGAGCCTGGAGAACTCCTTGACTTCTGATTCCGACGACGTATCGTCCCACGTCGCTTTTAGGGCCTTGCGATTTTGGATAGGCTTCTTACCCTTGTCCTTCCCGTTGTTCTTCAGTTTAGGGCAATTGTCCTTGACGTGCCCTTCTTCATCGCAATGGTAGCAGCGATGGTTCTTTTCTTTCTTCCCTGCGGATGGTTAGATTTCCTAGATTTACAAATATTTTTAAATCGTCTTACCATCATTACCATTTCCTCGTCGTCGAGAGAAGATTCTGACTCAGGTTCGTCTCTCGAAAGAGCGACATTATTCTTGGGCTCCTTCGAACCTGCACATCTTGACTCATGCACTTCAAAAGTTGAAAAGAATTCGTCTAATGAAATTTTTCTAGATCTTTTGAAATGTAAAAGGCATCTACTAGTGATGCCCATTTTGAGTTTCTAGGAAAGGAATTTAGGGCATACCTTAGCGAATCTCGGTTACTTACCTCTTCTCCGAGATTCGTAAGTCTGGTGATGAGTTCCTGAATCCTCGAGTGTAGATGTGCAATTGTTTCACCTTCTTCAAATCGGAGGTTTGTAAGCTGGTTACGAAGTAAATCCCGTCTTGCAAGTTTGGCTTCGGATGTTCCTTCGTGTAACTCAAGGAATTTCTCCCAAAGCTCCTTTGCCGAGTTGTAGGTACCGACTCTATTGACTTCTTGTGTTGGAAGTACACTTAGCAGATGAAATTCTGCTTTCTTGTTTGCCACGTGGTCAGCCTGCTCCTTCTTTGACCATTGATTTCTTGCTTTGCCCTCTGGTGCTTCATAACCAAATTCCATTGTTAGTAATAAATCATAATCTGTTTCAAGAAATACCTCCATTCGCTTTTTCCAGCTAGCGAAGTCCCCTTCGAATTGGGTAGGAATTAGGTTAATCATAACTTGTCAAATTATTAAAACACATGTTAAAAAAGAGCATATTAAAGTGACATTATTCAAATGTACCTCTTCAGATGAGACTCGATCAAACAAATCCCTTACCTTACTAATATGTGAAGGAATATTCCTCCACTTATTTATTCGTACTCCTTCAATTTTGTATGATTTTTGGATTGGAACATGCTCCAAAAACTATGCATGATTCATCATCACAAGTGTTAGATATTTATACATGGCCGTAAAATATTGTTAAATTTAAAATATATTGGCCAATATACCACAGATATGTTGCATATCTTATATGACCAAGAAAATACTAAAGGATGACTATTTGATTAACGCTATAAGTCGATCATGTAAAATAATAGATCCATGATATCTTTCTTTCTTTGTGGATGCTTGAAAAAAACTTTTAATGTGACTTAAGACACTATTCCAATCTAGTTTCTGCCCAACATTAACTGAACCCTACAATTTAAAAAAAAATAAATTTTTTAATCAAACTCGTTGAACTTTTCAAAATTAGAGAGTTTCTAAAGTGAGACCTTTGTAGATAATTGAAGTGCAGAGGATGATACACCCGACCCACTTCTTTACGCCATTATGAAAGAAGATTATTATCGGAAATCCTAAAACCCTTCACTACAAAGTCGCGATCAGTGTGGATTTATAGGTGAAAATGCTTGATACCGCCTGAGGGACATACGAAGACACTTAGGTAGGATTTCAGTGGAGGGACGATTTCACCACTAAAATAGAGCTACAATCGGAAAGTTACGAAGAGCGTGAGGCATGCACGAGATGAGAAAAGGAGAGAGAAAAATGATCACACCATCACCATCACCTTTACTATTATTTTTAAATCAAAATGATTCAAAATATGATTCAGATGTCTGAAAAATAACGACAGAAGAGAGGAGATTGATGGGAGAATTAAAATAAAAATTTTATACAATTTACTAGGTCCTCTGATAAATACATAAATATGTACTTTTTGATAATTTTTATATTTTACGACTCCTTTTATAAATTATCTGTTATTTTTTAATGAGAAAATACAGCGTTTTGAGTGATAAAAAGAGACCGATACCTAAATTTCCAAGGAGACACAAAATGACAATAATAAATATTGAAAATATTTTTTTTTTCTTCTTATACAGAAAAAAACATTACTTGCCGGTTCCAGAATTAACTGGAACATTTATCTGGAAACCTCTATACTGACACGCTGCTTCCAGAATCTTCTTCCTCCCCCTTTCCGTCCTTCCCTCGAAATACTATATATTCACCCCAAATCCCAATTGACGATTTAATTCAGATCAGCACAAAGATCTTCAATTCCTCAAATCTTCTTCGAACACGCACCGAGCAATCGATGGAGAGCCCTTTCTTCTTCTCGAACGATCCTTGGAGTGCCGCAGCTCGACGCCGTCCCAGCGGGAGAGGCACGCAGAGGCCCCTCTTCTATGTTTCCGACCCATGGAGCGCTCCCCACCCTTATTCCGGTCGAACCAATCAGTTCCCTGAGTCGGCGCCCACTCGTGCACCAGAGCCGTCGCCTGCCGCAAGGCCTCGCGTTGTTTCCATCCCCGTCCACTTTGGCCGATCTGACGACGCCACCGAACCTGCTGGGCCAATTCGGCCGGAAACCTCCAAGTCAGACGCCGCCGTCGCTATCCAGAGAGTTTTTCGAGGCTACATTGTGCGCAAGAACATCAAAATACTTTCCCAGGTCGCCTTGGAGGTGGAGGAGATTGAGGGAAGGCTCCGCGCCAACGAGGCGCGGTTGCGGGGGGACCCCAAGGAGCGATTGCGGATGAATGAAATACTGATGGCGCAGCTTCTTCGCCTCGATTCCGTCCGCTGGGTCAGGGAGTATCGGAGAAAGGTGATCCGAAAGGTGATCACGCTACAGGAGTTTCTGGATGCGATCTCGGTCCAAATTGAAGAATCCCCCAATTCGGTCAATTCTCAAGCAACTGCGAAGATGAACTCGAATTATGTTGATTCTAGTGGTATGTCTAACGATGTTGTCTCCAATACGATTTCACAAGACGCAATTTGCGCCGTCGCTGAGGAAGTCAGTCCAGATAGTAAAGATCCAATCTTGGGCTCCATTGAAGATGGCGAAGATGCAGAAAAGAAATCGGATGGCAATGTGTCGTCCGATGAGGGATTCAAAGCCCAAGATTCCCTAGCTTGCAGGAATGACTCTGAGGAGGAGGAAAGGATGTCGGAAGATGAAGGATTCATGGTGGTTGCAGCAGAGGAAGCAACCTGCAACTCCCCGGCAGACGTGCATTCGCAGAAAGATCCGGATCTCGAGTTAACGGAGCAAGAGACTTGTGAGGTTGAAGCAATGGAGGAAGTTGTGCAATTGCCAGAGGATTCTGCCCGAATGACTGTGGAAGATGAAGGATTCACGGTGGTTGCAGCAGAGGAGGCAACCTGCAACTCCCTGGCTGGCAGCGATTCGCTGAAAGATCCCGGTTTTGAGGTAACGGAGCAAGAGATGAAGGAGGAGGCAACGGAGGAAGTTGTGGAAATGCCAGAGGATTCTTCCTGGATGACCGTGAAAACTGGTAACGGTTCGACGGAGGTTTCGGGGGTGGAGGAGGCACTGAAGAAGGTGATGGCGGAGAGCGAGAGGCTGCAGGGGCTGGTGTCGGCCTTGTGCGAGCGGAACACGGAGCAATGTAGGCTGATGGCAGGGCTGGCGGATAGGGTGGGGAGCTTGGAGCTGGCGGTGCAGAGGATGGAGAAGAAGAACAAGAAGAAGCGTGCCAAGTGTTCCCCGGTGGGCAAGAAGGGCCGTTATACAAAGTAGCAGCTAAAATCTTTGGTGACCTGAGCAGTTCATTTCATTCTTGTTGGGATTTTTGTTTGTTTAATAAATCTTTGGTCCGCCACTCTGCTAAGTTTCGAAATAAATTGATGCAAATAGTAGAGTTTGTTCATTTTGCAATTGCTCTTGCAAATTCCTTGTTACAATTTCATGCCGGAGCAAAAGAGTTTCATATCAAATTATTCCTATCGATAGCATCTCTTCTGGTTCAGTACATGTTAGAGTAAAACCACGAGAAGATGCGGCAATGGGCAAAAGGCGAATGATTTCGTGAGACCGGAGATTTATGTTCCGATTATCTTGAGTTTCGATCCCGTAATCTCATGTGATAAGTATCCTATCACATGCTAACTCGGATGACCAGTAAAATCTCCACTTACGGACTCACGAACATCCATCCAAGCGGCTAGATTTGTATAGAGCGTCCATTTAATTTTAATTGAAGTTTTTTTTTTATTTTTGTCATTACTTCCCGTTTCCGAATCAAGTGGAACAATTATCCAGAAACCTCTATCGACACGCTGCTTCCAGAATCTTCTTTCAAGCGCATTCCATCCTTCCCCCGAAACGCTGTATATTTTCCCCAAACAAGCACAACGATCAAATCCAAACCCGCACAAAATTCTTCAATGCCCTAATTCTTCTCTGAACACGCACCGAGTAATCGATGCAGAGCCCCTCCGCAGTTCAACGCGGGAGAGGGACGCAGAGGCCCCTCTTCTTTGTCGCCGACCCACGGAGTGCTCCCGACTGCTATCCTGAGTCGGCGCCTACTCGCGCACCAGTGCCGGTGCCTGCCGCAAGGCCTCGCGTTGCTTCCACCCCTGTCCAATTCGGCCGATCTCCCGCCGCCGCCAAACGTATTGGGCCAATTCGCCCGGAAACCTCCTGGTTAGGCGCCGCCATCGCCATCCAGAGAGGCTTCCGAGGCTGCCTTGTGCGCAAGGTGATCTCGCTACAGGAGTTTCTCGATGCGATCTCGGCACCCATATGTGGAATCCCCCAATTCTGTCAATTCGCAAGCAACTGCGGAGATGAACTCGAATGATGCTGATTCTAGTGATATGTCTAACGATATTGTCTCCAATACGATTTCACGAGATGCAATTTGCGCCGTATCCGAGGATGTCTCTCAAAAGAGTAAAGATCCAATCCTTGGCACCATTGAAGATGACGAAGATACAGAAAAGAAATCGGATGCCATTGTGTTCGATGAGCGATTCATAGCCCAAGATCCCCTAGCTTTTAGGAATGATTCTGAGGAGGAAAGTACGTCGGAAGATGAAGAATTCGTGGTGGTTGCAGCGGAGGAAGCAACCTGCAACTCCCAGCCGAACACCTATTCGCAGAAAGATCCCCATCTCGAGTTAGCGGGGCAAGAGATTAAGGTTGAAGCAATGGAGGAAGTTGTGGAAATGCCAGAGGATTCTGCCCAAATGACTGTGGAACCGGGAATGGTTCGACGGAGGTTGCAGTGATGGAGGAGATGCTGAAGAAGGTGGTGGCGGAGAGCGAGAGGCTGCAGGGTCTGGTCGCCACCATGTGCGGGCGGAACACGGAGCAATGCCGGCTGATGAAGCCTCATGGAGGACAAAGGAGAAAAATGTCTCAAGTGAAAATTTAAGTTTTGATTTTTTTTTTTTTATCCATGCCATTAACGTGAAACCTTAATTACCCAACAGGCTTAAAACCATAGATTATGAGCATTGTTGCCACACTAGTGCCCTTTTGGGTCAGTAAAGTGTTTTGGCTAAAATCTTAATGACTAAAAGTGCTAAAAATCGAGATATATATAGAAACCATTTCATCTCTACCTAGTCTAATACGTCAATTTATCAAAGGTCAATTTATCAAAGGACGTATATAAAAATATGAATTTATTAAAAGACATATTTTACTTCGATATTTACCAAAGAACGCATCTTTTTAAAAGCATTTCCTATTTTATCCTCCTAACAATTTGACTTTTTTACCTTTTTATTTTCTCTACTATTTTTCTCTCTTCTCTCTCATCTCTTTTTTGCAGAACATATAAATAGTATTAGTTAATCTTTTAATAACATTTTAATACATTTGATAAAATAAAAATAAACAATGAATAGCATATTTGAACTCCTTGCAATTTCAGAAATCCACCGTAACTAAAATGAATGTAATCGGAGCTCTCTAGGTCGATCAATGAGTTTCGGTCAAAATCCACTGATGGACCTAGAGAGCTCCGATTACATTCATTTCAGTTTCTATGGATTTCTGAAATTGCAAGGAGTTCAAATATGGTGTTCATTATTTATTTTGGCTTTTCATAGACGTTAACATGCAAAATCAAAGAATCGGCAAAAAAGCTCACGTTGGGCCTGATATGGAATCATATCAGGCCCAACATGGACTGTTTTTGCCGATTCTTAGATTTTATGTATAAACATTTATAAAAAGTCGAAATAAATAATGAACATCATATTTGAACTCCTTGCAACATCAGAAATCCATAGGAACTGAAATGGGTGCAATCAGAGCTCTCTAGGTCCATCAGTGGATTTCGGTCTGACCGAAACCCACTGATGGACCTAGAGAGCTCTGATTGCACCCATTTCAGTTCCTATAGTTTCTGATGTTGCAAGTAATTCAAATATGATGTTTATTATTTATTTTAGCTTTTTATAGATGTTTATACATAAAATCAAAGAATCGTCAAAAATAACCCATGCTGGGCCTGATATGGAGTCATATCAGGCCCACGTTGGGCCTGATATGATTCCATATCAGGCCCAACATGGGCCTGATATGGAATGATATCAGGCCCATATTAGGCCCAACGTGGGTATTTTTGCCAATTCTTTTATTTTACATATAAACATCTATAAAAAGTCAAAATAAATAATAAACGCCATATTTGAACTCCTTGCAGCATCAGAAATCCATAGGAACTGAAATGGGTACAATCGGAGCTCTCTAGGTCCATCAGTGGGTTTTGACCGAAACCCACTGATGGACCTAGAGAGCTCCGATTGCACCCATTTCAGTTCCTATGGATTTCTGATGTTGTAAGGAGTTCAAATATGGTGTTCATTATTTATTTCGACTTTTTATAAATGTTTATACATAAAATCAAAGAATCATAAAAAAAACCCCATGTTGAACCTGATATGGAATTATTTTAATACATATGTTGCATTTTCTTTGATTTGTATGTATCCTTGAATCAGTAATAGTTACATGCATAGTACTGAATACGTAAACTTATAGTAACTCTATTTGAGATAGTGATAATGAATGTTGTATTGGACTAAAGGGAGATCAATTGGGATAGGGACACAGCTCCAACCCTGACCAATTGAACAAATTATTCACAACCTCAGAGTCCAACGGGGCTTGATTTAGTCATGCAAAATTCCATTCATCATGCAGTTTTCACTACGGAGGAGCATTCCCATTCATCACCTACTGATCCATTTGTTGCAACTCAACATTCCGAATTAATACTTTTTGCAAGGAAACACACGAGAAATGGAATTGTGCAACCGAAATAAAAAGGAATAATTTCTTGACCTAGGCATAGATTCAGGCAAAGAATGTATTGGAGAATCACTGAGAGCCCTGTTGGACCTGATATGCTTTCATATCAGGTCCAAGTTGGGCCTGATATGCTTCTATATCAGGCCCACGTTGGGCCTGATATGGAATCATATCAGGCCCAACATGGGCTGTTTTTGACGATTCTTTGATTTTATGTATAAACATCTATAAAAAGCCGAAATAAATAATAAACACCATATTTGAACTCATTGCAACATCAGAAATTCATAGGAACTGAAATGGGTGCAATCAAACCCACTGATGGATCTAGAGAGCTCCGATTGCACCTATTTCAGTTCCTATGGATTTCTGATGTTGCAAGGAGTTCAAATATGATGTTCATTATTTATTTCGGCTTTTTATAGATGTTTATACATAAAATCAAAGAATCGGCAAAAACAACCCATGTTGGGCCTGATATGGAGTCATATCAGGCTCATGTTGGGCCTGATATGGAATCATATCAGGCCCAACGTGGACCTGATATGATTCCATATCAGGCCCAACGTGGGCTTTTTTGTTGATTCTTTGATTTTGCATGTTAATGTCTATGAAAAGTCAAAATAAATAATGGACATCATATTTGAACTCCTTGCAATTTCAGAAATCCATAGAAACTGAAATGGATGTAATCCGAGTTCTCTAGGTCCATCAGTGGGTTTTGACCGAAACTCACTGATCGACCTAGAGAGCTCCGATTACACTCATTTTAGTTCCGGTGGATTTCTGAAATTACAAGGAGTTCAAATATGCTATTCATTATTTATTTTTGTTTATTCAAATATATTAAAATGTTATTAAAAGATTAACTAATATTATTCATATGTTCTGCAAAAAAGAGATGAGAGAGAAGAGAGAGAAAAATAGTGGAGAAAAGAAAAAGATAAAAAAAGTCAAATTGTCAGGAGGTAAAATAGGAAATGCTTTTAAAAAGGTGCGTTCTTTGGTAAATATCAAAGTACAGTGCGCTTTTTGGTAAATTCAAATTTCTATATGCGCCCTTTGATAAATTGTCGAGTCTAATAATATATATTTTTTTAATCTTTATCTTGATTTTGAGCCCTTTTTACTTAAAAACACGTTGATGCTCCAAAATTACTCAAAATCAATTCTTACGGCACAATTGCAACGAAAGTAAAGAAGATCATGTGATTTGATTTGACGACGTTACTCCTAATTTAGTGGCTAGAGTCGATTTGACTAGAGTTACTCTTGAATTGATTGCACTCTTCATTTTAAGGGGTTCACTCTCTAGTTGATTGAAATTGTTTGGTTGATCTCTACTTACTTTACTCTGAGGTAACTAGGTAGAGCATCGCCTCGAGAGTTAGGGTGAAACGGAAAGACACTTTTCACAGTAATTTTGTATTTACTGGTCGTTTTCAAATTACGGTATATTGTAGAATTAAGTTCTTCATTCTTCAATGAAAAGACAATCTTAGAAAGTTGGTTGTGGAGCGACCAGTAATTTGTACTTCTTAATTTATCGTAGTAATTGGAAAGAAATTTCCGTAGGATTGAATCTTTAAAAAAATTAAATACTTTATAAAAAAAATAAAAATTAAGCACTAAAACCATTACTACTATACCTCTATTTAGTTAAATAGATTATGTTCAATGATACTTCTCAAATATACAAGATTTAGATTATAATTTTCTGACGTGATCACTTAAGCTCTTATATTTAGTGATTCCATTTGGAAGCTAAGTGGATGGTACTGCCACTTAGCTGGCTGGAAATATGGACAGAGGAAGAATTTTGAGCTGTGAGCTATGGACTTACACTCATCAAAGATAGTCTATGGGAATGTTAGAACGATAACTAGGGAGGGGATCCTTGGCGCAGATACTCTGAAGTTCAAATCAGAATAGTAGCCAAGTGAAATAGAGAAGAAGATGAACAATACTAGTAGTGTTATAGTGTAGGTGCATATATGTGCACACATGGCCAACGGAGATGACCCATTTTTATATGAAGCGTCAAAGAATGTCTAGTGTCAGAATATGTTGGATGATAGAGCATGTAGAGCAGTCTTTCTCTAGATAGAAGAAGATTCCATTATATGTATATGCCAAAATAAAGGAATATTCTCTGATAAATAGCTATTATTCTATGACAAATTATTTTAATTCCTTGACAATGTTATCTTTTAGAGGAGATCTGATTGGCTCTGGGACTGGGTGGATATAACTGGAAGTTATGCCCAGAAGAGATGAGGAATTGAGTCTAGAGGTTCGGCTGACTTTGGGGCCGAGGAGAGATAAGGAACTGAGTCTGGAGGTACGCTCGAATGAAGGGCCGAGCAGATGTAGGCTGGAAGTCGTGCCCAAGAGAAATGAGGAACTAAATCTGAAAGTTCGACTAGCTCTGGGGTAGGGTAGATATATGCTGAGAGACTTACACAGGAGAAGTGGAGAGCTAAGTCCCGAAAAGTCAATCGACTCTGGGCCTGACTGGCCATATGCTGAGAGACTTGCACAGGAAAGTGGGGAGTTAAGTCCCGAAGGTCTGACTGACTCTGGGTTCGACTGGCTGTATGCTGAGAGACTTGCACAGGAGAAGTGGGGAGCTACACCCTGAATGTCCGGTCGAATCTATGGCCGCTAGGTTTATACTGGAAGTCTTGTCCATTGGAGGTGGTTCATTCAGATACATACACCCAAACTTTGACCGCCACATCATTTTAACTATCGACTCCACATTATCTTTGGGGTCACTCACAACACGCCATATCACAAGCCTCTCCTTTAAGTTTAGTCAAAGGAGGCACAAGTCTGATTAACTAGACAGACTATCACAAAGGTTGAATCACTCCTGACCAGCAAGTTAGACTGTTGGGCCCTTCGCATAACATTGAGCAAGTAGTTGCGGCAAGACCGAATGCGCGGTAGTAACAGTGCCCAATGAGTAGTGAAAAAGATGTTGTGCGGGCGATGGTATGTAAGAGATGTCGGGCAGGCGGCGATATGTAAGTAATGCTGAGAGGATGGCGATATATAAGAGATGTCGAGTGGGCAGTTAAATAACCTACATATAACCCCTTTCATGGTTTGATGCTAAGGCACAAGAGCCGGGGGCATAAGCGCATGAGTATACATGCTTATTATTCAATCGGGTTATGTGAAAGTCTAGGATAGGCATGAGGGCAAACTCGCTTATAACTCGGTCATGCAACGTGAGAGTATGTGACAGAAGCAAGGGAAAGCTTGCTTATAACCCGGTCGGACGGTATGAGAGTCTGGGACAAGCGTGAGGGCAACCTCGCTTATAACCCAATCGGGCGGCATGAGAGTCTGAGACAAGCGCGAGGCAAACTTGCTTATAACTCGGCCGGATGAAGCGAGATTCTAGGACAAACATGAGGGAAAGCTCGCTTATAACTCGGTTGGGTGGCACGAGAGTCTTGCACAAACGTGAGGATAAACTCACTTATAACTCTGCTGGGCGACCCAAGAGTCTGGTGCATAGGCGCGAGGGTAAGCTTACTTATAATTCGGCCGAGCAGTGCGAGAGTCTGGGATAAGCACAAGGGCAAGCTCGCTTATAACTCAACTGGGCGGTGCATGAGTCTTGGACAGGCGCGAGGGAAGATTCGCTTATAACTCGGTCGGGAGGCGCGAGAGTCTGGGATAGGCGTGAGGGTAGGTTCAGGCGCTCGGACCGTGCTGAACTCACCCGTTCGAGGTAGGCGCCCTGAGCTGCCCATGGGGTTCGAGTGCCCGGACTGTTCGGGCGCCTGAACTTGGTCCAAGCGCCCGGACAGTCAACATAGTGTCGACTGTCCGATTCTCCTTTGTTCCGACTCCATTCACTTGGGTGATTTCGGCCATCTAGAATATAGCTCACCCGAATTCATTTTCGACCTTCTCCACGAGCAAGCTTCAGCTCCCGCTTCTTGTCCCTAGGAAATATCGCACGCTTCCTTCTCGTCTGCCAACATACTCTTTCACAGCACTTCGTCCATTGGATGCACCGAGCCCGTTGACTATCTCCTGTGTCGTCGTTCTCACTAGTTGGGTCTTTTGCTCAACTTTTTGTATTCTTAAGTTTCTGCACACTTAGATATATATCAAATATACATAGAACATAACTTAACTCGGTTGACCATATTAAAACTACCTCGGGTACCTATAATCTCTTCCTTTTTGATATGCATCAACCCGAGTTAGAGTTAGGGTAAAAAGCATAATTTTAATAAAGTGAAAATGAAAACTGTAATTTTGCAAACTAAAAAATTACAAGCATAACCTCCCCCTAGACTAAAGTTCACATCTCTCATTCTCCCCATTTGATCACAGCAAAGTAGAGTCAAGGAAAAAAAATAAAGTTAGATTAAAAAAATAATAAACTTTTCTTAGGGTTAAAGAAACAGATTTCAAAATAAAAAAAATTATAAAATATTTTTCAAAAAATTTGAATTTCCAAGATTTAATACTCACATTTACAAATTTAATTTAAAAATAAATTTAACATTTCAAAAAAAATTGAAAATTTTTCATAAAATTCAACAAAATATATGAATATGCAGAAAAATATACACGAAATATTTATAAGTAGTTTAGAACAAGGAAATTATTTTGCACAAAAACATAGTTTTTACAAGTTAAATTTTAAAAATTCATTTTTATTCAAATAATCTAAATTTTTCTAAGCATTGAAAATAGAATGTACAACTAATTAAAAATTAAAATTTTTAAGAATAAGTTTTCAAGAGTTTTTAGTTTTAAAAATAAGGTTTTAAATAAATACTCCATAGAAAATTTATTATTTATTAAAAATTTACAAAAAAAATATTTTCATATAGAAATTCAATGATTCTATTACTATAAAAAATTTATATAAGAATTTCTGACAAAATATTATAGAAAAATATTTTAAACATATATGATGCTTCTCAAAATTGAATATTTAAAAATAGTTTTATTAACCTAGAAATCAAACTTATTTTTCTCTTTATTTAAAATATAACGATAATTCTCCAAAAAAATAGGTTTTTCAAAATACATAACCAAAAAATTTTAAATTTTAAATTATGATTTTTCAATTAAAAATTTATAAAAAAATTGTAATTGAAAAAAAAATAAAAAAATTAATGCAAAGAGATTATTCGATCTAGCAATAAATAAAAAAATTTCAATAGTAAATGTTAATAGTAAGCATATGAACTTAATTTTGTAAAAAAATTAATATTCCTAAATGTAAAACATGCATAATTCTTTATTTATATTAAAAATAAATAAATTTTTACCTACAATATTAATAAGAAATTTCTTTAGTACATATTTTTGTGATAGTTTTATTATTTGACCTTAATGATATTTAAGATATCTATTTAGACTTCTATAATTTCTCTAGATATTTTAATTAACACATGCAGAATTTCTAAATTTTTTAATTTGGTCATTCAATTTTTTATTTTCATCATTTAATTTATTATATATTTCTAAAGGACATGTATTTGCTAAAATTATTTACAATTCTAAAATTTATTTTTTTCAAATTATTATTTTTGGATTTAAGTTTATATAATAATATAGTCATAGATTTAATACCTATATATAATTTATCAGGGGGTAGTAAATATACTTTACTTATCAGATCTGCTTTGAAGTTTATTTCTTCCTCTTCACTACAGCTTTCTTCTGAGGAGCCTTTCCCTTCGTCTATGCTCTCCTCCTAGTGACTTGCCATCAGTGCAAGTCCAGTGTACTCCTCCAGATTAGATTCTAATGACGACTCATCCTAAGTCGCCTTCAGAATTTTGTGCTTTGTTATGCTTGGGTCTTTCTTATTGTCCTTTTTCTTCAGTTTTGGACAGTCCTTCTTGATGTGCTCATCTTCATTGCAATTATAACATCTTACCTTTCTTGCTCTAATTTTTTTCTCCTGCACTTGATTAAATTTATTAGATCTAAAGAATTTCTTAAATTTCCTTACCATATATGTTGATTCGTCATCGTCGAGGGGAGTGTTAGCATCTAATTCGTCCTTCTTGTCTTTTAGGACAATGTTGCTAGATTTTTCTATTTTATAATTATCTACACAATGAAACTCGTGAAGTTTAAAAGTTGAAAATAAACTTTCAAGAGTGCTTGCCTCTAGGTCCTTAGAGATACAGTAAACATCTACTAAAGCTGACTACTCTTGAGTTCTTGGAAAGACGTTAAGTGTATACCTTAAAGAGTCATGATTTGTTACCTTTTCTCCGAGATTGTTGAGCTGGGTGATCAGATCTTTGATCCTTGTATGGAGTTGGGCTACCTTTTCTTCCTTATTCATCCGGAAGTTCGTCAGTTGGCTTCGGAGGATGTCTCACTTTGCTAGTTTAGCTTCCGAAGTACCTTCATGAAGTTCCAGGAATTTTTTCCAGAGATCTTTGGCGGAGTTGTAGCTTTTGATTTGGCTAACCTCCTAGGGCGGAAAAGCACTAAGCAGATGGAACTCTATTTTTCCATTAGCCATGAAGTCGGCTTGTTCCTTCTTCATCCATGAGTACTCTTCTTTCTCGGCTCTGTGAAGATCCGTAAATGCTACAAAACCGTATTTTATAATTAACAAGATTTCTAAATCGGTCTTGAAGAATACCTCCATGTGCTTTTTTCACATTTCTAATTAATGCCTTTAAGGTGGATCTCCCCCTCAAGGCATTCTCCCACTTCAATCATTACACCAATAATGATTTGGAGTTCAAAAACCTTTAGGAGTTCCAAAACCTAAGTTATGAGGTTAAAAATTCAACCTTAAATCTAAACATCCCCTCAAATTCTCATTCTTTTTTTTTTAACTTCCATTTCTCATTTTCACCAAGGAAATCACCTTTGAATGCTTATTTAAGAATATTAGAGGATTAGGGATAGTTGAGATATCTAGAAGTGAGTTTAAACAACTGAAATAACTTATTTAGGCTAAAAACATAGTCATCAGTCGATTCATGACTAACATCAGTCGATTGATTAACTGAAAACTAAAATTTTAATTTTTAGATCAAATTTTAAAAATACATAAGTAATTCTATGATTTTTAAAAAATTATAAAATTTATCCATACATTACTCATGCCAAACATTATCAAGGAAAAATAGTTATATATGAAAATATATTTTATTTTTAAAAAAAAATGGTACAAAGTTAAAACCATTAAAACTTCAATATTTCACTATAACTTTATATTAACCTAATTATCTGTTGATTGGTCATAGGAAGATCGTATCGGTTCCCCTGTACAAAAATTTTGTACAAGTCCTGAACCTTTCCTAACAACCTATTGTGTTATTTAGAAATTAAATATGGAATCACAAACGATACTTAATATTATTGATTCCAAATTTAACTTATATGTTCTAGTGGTTTAGACTTGGATCACAAACGATGCTTAACATTATTGATCCAAATTCATCCATGTTACAAATTCAATTAAATATTTATTTCAGAAATTGGCTCCCAGGTCAAACATGGCGAGACACTTGGCCTTCTTGGGTATGAGAACATCCACCACTGCCTCGACAAAGCCTCTTAACAAAATTCAATATTTAATTTCCTTATATAACTCTAAGTTTAACAAAAAAGAACAATCGAATCACAAGATCGAAAAATAAAACAAAAGAAACACAACTTCGAATATCTAATCCAAAAATCTAGAATCACTAGCCTCTTGTGTTTGGTATTTCAAAAACTATATAAAGAAAACTAGTATGATGAGGAAAACAATTACTAGTTATACCTTTCTTTGTAAGCAATAACCTCTTGATCTTCTATCGTATTCCTTTTCTTATCTCGGACGTTGTGTGGGCAACGATTTACCGAGATGAGAATCCACCAAGTCTCCTTCTTCCTTCTTCCAAGTTTCGGCCACCACAAAAATCTCCAAGAGATAGCAAGTTTGGCCACCACCACCAAGCTCCAAGGGATGCTAGAAACAAAGCCTCCTTTTTCTCTTTCTTCTCCAAGCAAGATCCGGTCACCTTCCAAGCTCCAAGAGATGTTGAGGTTCGACCAAGGAGAAGAAAGAAAAAGGAAAAGAGAGAATAAGAGGGCCGACCACACCAAGGAAGAGAGGAGAGGAATAGAAGAGAGTTCACCCTCATGAAGGCACCCCTCCCTCTCTTTTATAATCCTTGGTCTTGGCAAATAAGGAAAGTTTAATAAAAACTTCCTTATTTTCTTTGCCATGGAAAAAAAAATTTTAATTGATAAAAATCAATTCCTTTTCTTTTATTAAAGTGGTCGATCACCTTCCAATTCTCCATCAAGGAAAGTTTTATTCACAAGAATTAAAACTTCCTAATTTGTTTTCGGAAATTTTTAAAATAAAAATTTCTCTTATAATTTTTTCCTTCATGGTTGGTTATAAAAGGAAACTTTTGTAAATTAAAATCTCTCTTATTAAAACATGTGAATGAATTCCAAAAAGGAAAGTTTTATTCAAAATTAATTTTTTTTTTAATTCTACAAATAAGGAAAGATATCAAATCTTTCTTTTAATCTTTTGTAGAAAGCTATAAAAGAAAAAATTTATAATTTTTAAAACTCTCTTTTAAATCATGAACATGGTTGCAAAAAAGGAAAGTTTTTATCAAAAATTAAAATTTTCCTTTTCACTACAAATAAGGAAAGATATCAAACCTTTCACTTAATATTTTGTAGAAAGTTATAAAAGGAAAGATTTAAATTTTAAACTCTCTTTTAAAACCATGCTTCCACATAAGGAAAGATTTTTTAAAAAATAAAATCCTTTTATTTACTTGTGGCTGGCCCACCTAGCTTGAGCTCCAAGCATTGGCCGACCACCACAATGGCTCAACCTTTTGGCTTTGGCCGACCCAAGCTTGGGCTCCAAGCTTGCTTGGCCGACCACCTAAGGGTGGGCCAACACATCTTCCATCTCAGATGTTGAGCATCTCTCAACCTCTGAGTCCTCTTGCTCTGCTGACAATGAGTCTCCTTCCTTAGGCTCGTCTTCACTTTGTATTGAGGTTAAACCTTCATAAAGTTTTGCAAGTTTATTTCATAGATCCTTTGCATCCCAATATTAATCTATCTTGCACTAGATATCGTTAGGTAAAATATTTGATAATAATTTAGTTACATTTTCATTTGCCTTAGATTTTTAAACTTGCTCCTTCGTCCATTTGCTCCTTTGAAGAAGCTTCTCTTATGTATCTCTCAAAATTTTAAATTCTTCTAATAAAGCAAACCATTCCTCTATGTTCATCATGAGAAAATATTTCATCCTTGACTTCCAATGCTCAAATCCTCCCAATCCGAATGGTGAAGGTACTCGGATGTCATATCCCAATCTATCCCAGGGTTTCATCCCAAAATCCAAGTTTCTTTTGGTGTTGGCTTCTTCCAGCGATCAGTCCAATGACTTGTTACTATCAAAGAGCTCAAAATCACACCTTCTTCTTCTTTCCTCTAGGTCATACTTCTTCTCACGGTTAATCCAATGATAAGTGACCTAGATCTGATACCACTTATTAGGACCCGTGTGAGCTAGAAGGGGGTGAATAGCTTAGATCACTTCTTTTTGATGTTTTGTGCTTATCATTGAATGCGCAGTAGAAATCTTACTTTAGTCTCGACTTCACATGCACAACACCTTGGTTTACTTGGTATATACCTCCTTGAGCCGACTAATCCAAAGGTCCACTCCTACCGACCTCTTCTACTAAGACCTCTCTCCTTGTCATAAACATTTTAGAGACGGAGAAACCTCTTACAAACTCATTTTTCAAGAACACAAAAAGAAACAAGAAAACAAAGATAAATACAATCGAAACTGACATTACAATCAAAACCTTGTTTGTTTGATCTCTTGTATCTTGGAAATGTCTCTTGTTGGTTCGGAAATGAAACAACACAATCCTTCAAAACCCCCAAGAATTGACATCCAAAATCTCCTCAAGAACCTTCTTTTATAGCTTTCAAGTCGAGGATGATTTCCGCCTATTAGTCGACTGATCTTACCCATCAATCGATTGAAATGTTAAATTTGACTATTGAAACTTACAAAACAACTCTTTCTTGACATGTTTAAACACCATAAGTACTGATATAATCATTGGAGTCTAACAACCGAATCGATTTGCTTCTGTTCAATTCTGATCGTCATTAGTTGATTGATGCAACTTATCAATCGACTGATTCCAACAGTTGAGTATAACAACCGAATTAACTTGCTTTTGTTCAGTTTCTAAAGCCATTAGGAAACTGATCAAACTCATCAGTCGACTTATATTTGAGTTTTACAAATATATATCTCTGAACGAGCTCCATTTCATAATGAAAATCACGTCGTTCTAATATCTGAGTCAAAAGCTATGGCCTTCAAAAATTTGCTCTATCAGAACTTTCTCATTGTCTAGCATTCGATCAACTTTTACCTGTTGGGAATTCACACCTTATCGCTAAGTGTCCAATCACTCGTACTTAGACATTCTGTCTTATACCAAGTGTCTGGTCCTTTATGACCCACTTAGAGTTTCCGTCTTGTGCCAAGTGTTCTGTTCTCCATGACCCACTTGGACTTCCCTCTTGCCAACTCTTCATTGAACTTCCGATCACCAAATATTTGGTCAACCTCTACCCACTTAGACTTTCCTCTTGCCAACTTTTTGTTGGACTTTCAATTACCAAGTGTTCAGTCACCTTGACCTACTTGGACTTTCCTCTTGTTAACTTCCTGTTGGACTTCTGTTTACCAAATGTTGGTCAACCTTGACCTACTTAAACTTTTCTCTTATCAATTTCCTTGTTGGACTTCCCACTTCTAGTCAAGTATTCGATCAAACTCTACCTACTTGACTTCTCATGTCAAGTCCATGTTGGACTTCTGACATCATAACTATCCTGTCAATCTTAACCTACTTGACGTCTTTACCATCAAGTATCTGGTCAATATTAACCTTCTTAATATCTTATTAATATATTTATCAAATATCGAAATCCAAACCCTAGTCAATCCGAGCTCGGTCAACCTTGTTGGTACAATATCCCCTGGGTTAAGTTGACCAGGTTGACTAATTTTGAGTTGGCTCAAGTTTGAGTCTTGATGTTTGAGTTTCGATGTTTGACAATACATGGAGATTGCAGATACAATCATCCGATTGGGGAGATTGTTGATATAATTCTCCTTTGGTCAAGGACTGACCAGTTTAATGTGAAGGAGAGTCAAATAGGTCAAGGTTGACCGGATACTTGACTGGGAAAGTCCTAACTAGAGGTTAAACAAGGAAAAATCCTGGTGAGTGAAGTCAGGTGAAGGACCTAGTGAGTGAAGCTAAGCAGTTGGAAAATCCTGGTGAGTGAAGCCTGGTGAAAGACCTAGTGAGTAAAACTAAGCAGGCGAAAGTCCCGATGAATGAAGTCAGGCAGTGGAAAAATCCTAGTGAGTGAAGCCATGCAGTGAAAAAATATCTGGTGAGTGAAGCTAGGTGAAAATCCTAGTGAGTGAAGATAGGTGAAAGTCCTGGTGAGTGAAGCTAGGCAGATGGAAAGCCCTAGTAAGTGAAGTTAGGCAAAAAGAAACACTTGGTGAGTGAAGCCAGGCACAAAAAGATCCAGGTGGTTCAAGGTTGACTGGACACCTAGTGTTGGGAAACCCAAGTAGGTCAAAGGATTGATCGAATATTTGACACAAGGAAATCCAGATGGGTCAAGGTTGACTGAAAAGATGGGTCTAGTGGAAATCCAAGTGGGTCATGGAGGACCAGATACTTAGCACGAGATGGTAAGTCCAAGTGGGTCAAGGTTAGACGGACACTTGGCACGAGGAGAAAAGTGCAAGTGGGTCAAAGGGTTGACTGGACACTCGGCGAAGAAGTTCCGGTAGGTCAAGATTGACCGGATGCTAGGCATGAGGAGTTTCAATAGGTCACGGTTGACCAGATATTGGAATTGAGGACCCTAGACTTGAGTTAAACAAGTCAAAGGGAAGTCAATCAATCAACTGATCGATTGAACTGTGGTTCAATCATCAGCCGATCGATTGAAGGTGTGCTGCGAAGAAGGCTGGCCCAATTGATCGATCGATTGATTGGGAAGTGAAATCGCAAGCACAGAATGCTCCCCAATCGATCGGCTGATCGATTGGGCTCCCTAATCGATTGGTCAATTGATTGGGGTAAGTTTTCTCGCATAGATGCGAAAGCACAGAAGAAGGCTGAATCGATCAGCTGATCAATTCAGCCTCCCTAGTCGATCAGTTGATTGATTGGGATCTGATCATTTCGCAGGTAGTGAGCGATGGACGGCTGGGATGACGCGGATCTGACGTGACAATCGATTGGGAGCATGCCCAATCGATTGGAAGCCCTAGAAGCATGAAGTACATAGTCGTTGGTGAGCTTCTTCTCCACAACGCTTCTTCCTCGATCTTACTGCGATTCTCTCCGACACTCACCATCGGACTTCTAGCTTGGAAGAGAAGTGTTGTTGCACTTTCCAAAAGGTCCAGAGGTGATCTACATCAACAAGATCAAGCAAGAGAAGGTTTTTATTTATACACTTGTGTATTTTCTTCTTGTTTGAGTGTATCTTGTTGTGTGAGTCTTATACAAGGTTTCTCCATCTCCGGTAGTTACTGAGAAGGAGTGTTTTCTTAGTGGAGAGTGCTCATGTGTGTGGATCCTTGGATTAGTCACCTCATCTTGAGGTGGATACCAAGTAAATTCTAGTGTTAACATTGCTTCAGTTACATTCCACTGTATATCATCATCAAGGAGCAAACAACGAAGCGCGACGAGCTATTAACCTCCCCCCCTCTAGCTACAAATCGACCCTAACAAACCTGGTCAACTTTGATCTAAGGGCGATTGCACCAACATATCAGTCTTGATTTGGAGTAATTCAAAGTTCTTTAGTATCAACCACTTTTAGATGAAACTGGCTAATGGACTTAGAGAATTCTGAATCACTCCAAACCAAGACCAATATACTCATCGAAGTCTCCTTAATTTGTTTATACCATCTAACATCGATGTGATACACTATATTTAGAGTAATGGTCTTTTCAACTCGTTCTCGGCAAGAAAAATTATAGCAAATGTTCATTATTCATTATAAGTGCTATGACGATAATTCTCACTAACAGACATCACCAATGACTTCCTAGGAATCTCCTCTGTTAGACAATATCAAATTTTAATTTTCTGAATGGTGTAGGTCCATTCATCAATTTCATTCAAAAGCGGTTGATGGACATAGAGAGTTTCAAATCACTCCAAACTAAGACTTATGTACTTGTCTAAGTCTTCTTAATACATCTATACTCTCAAATATTGATGTGATGCGCTATATTGAGAGCAATAAATTTTTTTAAGCTTGTTTCTGATCGAGTTAGTGTTACCAAGTGATTGCTATACTGTAGCAATTGATTAGTGGAATGTAACTCGATCAGAAACAAGTTTAAAAAAAATCACTACTCTCAATATAATATACCACATCGATATTTGAGGGTGATACAGGGGAAAGAGCAAGGCTCCTACATGGCATGAGAAAGCCAAGGGCCAAGATGACATGTAAGGTTGAAGTCAAGCGAAGACAAGGCCAATCAACGGGAGGCGCAATGCAAGTCCTAGGGGGAGTGGGTCCGAATGCTCTAAACAGGTCCAAACCTGACTTCGAGACCCACACCACTTGACACCCAACTCTTGACTCCAAAGGTAACACCACTCGACTCCTAACTCGAAAGGCAGCGCCACTCAATACTAGACTCTAAAGGCAGCGCCACTCGACACCCGACTCCAGGCTCCAAAGGTAGTGCCACTCAACCCCTGACTCGGGGAGGCGACACCGCTCAACACTCAGTTCTAAGACCCTTATTATTCAGTACCAATGTAAGGACGATGTGGCCTAGAACGTGGACAATGTGTGTGAGTTGGACATTCCCTCAACTTGAACGTGGGCTTCACTTCCTCCACTAGGACATAGATATAAAAGAGAGTTGTTTGCCTTTGCAAGTGCAAGTATGCACAAATAATTTTTTTAGCCACTTTCTATTTATAATCGGTGGCCGGCTAGAAGGGGGGTTGAAGAGCTTGGTCACCTTTCTTTCTACAATGTTAGTTGTGCAAATGGAAATGAAACTAAACTAATAAAAACAAAGTAGAAGAGAAACAAACTCTAACAAGATTATGTAATGTGGTTCAGAGATAGGTTACTCCTACTCCATGGCTTGTCCTTAAGGTGGACGATCTCTCAATCCATCGGTGGATTAGTCCCTGGCAATCTTCAACTAATATTTTCTCCTTTTCGGTGGAGAAAATCTCTCTTCCTCTTTACAAAATGAAAACTTAGATTAGGAAGAATAAAATTGGCTTGGAGCTTGAGAGAATGACTTAGGAGTATTCTAGCTAGAATCAATAACCTCCTTCATCCCTCAAAGCTCTTTTAAATAGAGTGGAAAGAGTTGATCTCAATCAACTCATTTCTTGCACACCAGTCGACTGGAAAACTCATCAGTCGACGATCGTAGAATCAGGGATTCTGCCAATGGCCACCAATTGCCACTTACTAGTTAACTGATAGCTGCTGGCTGAGCTCCCATTCGACTGCTAAGTTGACTGGTCCAATTGACTCTCATCCTCTCTGGAGTCGCCCTTTGAAGCTCTCTTCCTCGGCGTCCATCCCTCAGATGCACTCTAGCCTGTGGCTCCTCTCCATGCATCTTTTGTGTTGCCTTAAAGTCCGCTTCCCTCGGATCCACTCCATTGCTCCTTATCCGGTGGTCTCTATGTAAGGACAATGTGGCCAAGAACGTGGAGAATGTGTGTTAGTTGGACATTCCCTCAACTTGAACATGGCCTTCACTTCCTCCGCTAGGACACAGATATAAAAGAGAGTTGTTTGCCTTTGCAAGTGCAGGTATGCACAAATAATTTTTTCAACCACTTTCTATTGATAGTCGGTGGCCGACTAGAAGGAGGTTGAAGAGCTTGGTCACCCCAAATCAATCTTCTTTCTACAATGTTAGTTGTGCAAATGGAAATGAAACTAAACTAATAAAAACAAAGTAGAAGAGAAACAAACTCTAACAAGATTATGTAATGTGGTTCAGAGATAGCTTACTCCTACTCCACGGCTTGTCCTTGAGGTGGACGATCTCTCAATCCATCGGTGGATTAATCCCTGACAATCTTCAGCTAATACTTTCTCTTTTTTGATGGAGAAAATCTCTCACAAATCTCTCTTCCTCATTACAAAATGAAAACTTATATTAGGAGGAATAGAATTGGCTTGGAGCTTGAGAGAATGACTTAGGAGTATTCTAGTAAGAATCAATAACCTACTTCATCCTCCAAAGCTCTTTTAAATAGAGTGGAAAGAGTTGATCCCAATCAACTCATTTCTTGCGCACCAGTTGACTGGAAAACTCATCAGTCGACTAACTTCATAGAATCAGGGATTCTGCCAATGGCCACCAACGACCACTTACTAGTTAACTTATAGCCGCTGGTTGAGCTCCCATTCGACTGCTTAGTTGACTGGTCCAGTTGACTCTCATCCTCTCTGGAGTCGCCCTTTAAAGCTCTCTTCCTCGACGTTCATCCTTCAGATGCACTCCAGCCTGCAGCTCCTCTCCATGCATCTTTTGTGTTGCCTTGAAGTCCGCTTCCCTCGGCTCCACTCCATTGCTCCTTATCCGATGGTCCCTTGGATGCCTTCCACATCATCCTTCACCGTCTCAAGAACCTGAGCCCTAGGATGAGCATACCAAGCTTGGCCGCACAAAGCTCCTCATTTGTACCAAGTCCTGCATGACTCAAACACACATATCAAACATATATAAAACTTTACTTAAGCTCTTTGACATACACATCAAAATCATGATCATACTTGATTAAACCTAAGTCGATTGCACCCACACTTTCTTCAATTAACCTTTTTCATACTCTTCTCTATGTTCACCGAATTGACTTGAGCATTGAAATAGTCAGGTGAAAGTCCACCTTGGATCTTATTCTAAGTCTCTTTGACTATCGCAGAGACTCAATATAGCGAGATCCAACCTGTCACCAACCCTCTATCGGTGGTCACCTCATCCTTGATCTCGGACCAGATCAAAGGGCATAGTTAAGAGACTTAAAGGCGTGTATTAGTATTGATTTGGAGTGATTCAAAGTTCTTTAGATTTATCAACCGATTGAGAAACATAAAAAAGGATAAAATGAGTATTGAATACGTGATTTGATAATTTTAAAAAACTTATGATTTGATTATTCGATAACTTCAACCACGTGATTCAGTAGTTATCAAAACCTCTATCATAATATTACTTCTTTCTGTCCCATCCCCTCTCGTCTCTATAGGAACCAGACGAGGATAAATAAATGGGATGGTGACTTCTCGGAACAAATTTTTAATAATTAAAATAATTTAATAATTTAATTGAATTACATTATGGTTTACCTTTAAAAATTATATAATAGTCCTATATATAATAATCATACAATAATATTAAATTAATATAAACACTATTAATAACTCTAATAATCTATTTTAATATTTTGAAAGATAAATAATAATTAATTTAAATTATAATATATAAAAAATTAATAATTATTTTAAGAGTTACTATTTTTAAAAGATTAATTGAATATGTCTATTTGAGTTTATGCTCGTTCCGTGAAACACTATATATTTTCCTCAAACTAGCGCAACGTTCAAATCCAAACTAGCTCAAAAAATCCCGAATACCCTAAGGGCACGTTTGGTTCAGGGTTATCTTTGATAACCTTAGTTATCCATCTAAGGTTATCAAGAATAATCTTGTTTGGTTTAAGTAATTTATGATTCCTAAGTCATGATGCATGTCTTACACATCAGCAATTTGGGCATATAACCCGGAATCATAAAACCTCAAAAAAAAATAGAATTTTCCTTGATTCTGGGATTAACATAAATTTTAAGATAAAATTATCCTTCATTATTTACTGTTTAAGACAAAAATAACCTTACAAATCTATCAAATTTCTATCCGCCACTCCGATATTCACAAAAAAATCCTAACCAGTGTTCGTCGCTCCTCCACTCGGATACAGAGAAAGACAAGCGGTTCTATTAGTTCGATCTCCCCTCTATTCGTCGTCGTTCTATTCGTTCGATCTCCCCTCTCCTTCCTCTGTGCAAGGGAAGCCAAACCTCGAATTCATGTTAGGTTCCTACGGCTCCGGCGGACCCGATGACGCTTCGCAGCCTCCTCGCAGCGGCGGTTACGGACGAGGTCGAGGAGGCGGCGGTGGCGGGTACAATGGAAACCAGGGGAATCGAGGTGTTGTACTCTCTTATCGACGCTCGGGTGTCGTTTTTCTTTCTCGTCTACCTGATAGTGTTAGGATTCTCCAGATCTAGGATTTGGGGTTTTGACTCGTCGTTTTGTATAGGTGGAGCCGTGGAGGTGGCGGGTACGGTGGAGGTGGGTATCAAGGTGGAGATCGTGGAAACCGGGGAGGTGGAGGTGGCCACCGAGGTGGTGGTCGTGGTGGTGGAGTTGGTCGCGAGGGGTATTGGCACTGCCCAAACTTTTATTTTTCTTTTCGAAGTTGAGTTATCTTCCTGTATTGTGATTCCTTTATTTGTCCTCTTTTTTGTGCAATAAAGTTTACTTTCTGGTGCAGTTGTAGAAATCTGAACTTTGCAAGAAGAGTGGAATGCAACCAATGTGGAGCTCCGTGTCCTGGCGACGACGCTGGCGGCGGCGGCGGTGGATGTGGTGGTGGTTATGGTGGTAGTAACAGAGGTGATGGTGGTTATGGTGACAGTAATAGAGGAGGTGATGGTGTCAGTGGTTACAATAGAGGTGGTGGTGATTATAATGATGGTAAGGTGGTGGCCGTGAATATTATAACAGTCGGGGTGGTGGATATTATGGGGCGGGCTCGTGGTGATGATTAAATCAAGGATAATATGATAAAATATTATATATTAAAATCTTTAAATAAATAAAATTTTATTGGATTATTTAAATTGAACTAAATAATCAATGATTATATTTCATTTCTTATAATCTTAGTTATATGATTACTTAATAATTATATAATTATATAGTTATGTATCATAAGTTAACTTAACCAAACGCGTCCTTAATCTTCTCTGATGTTCACCTAGTAATCGATGGAGATCCCCTCCTTCTCGAACCATCCTGGGAGCGCCGCAGCTCGACGCCGATCCAGCCGGAAAGGCACGCAGAGGCCCCTCTTCTACGTTGCCGACCCATGGATTGTTTACGACTGCTATACTTGTCAAACCGATCAGCCCCTTGAGTCGGTGCCTACTACAAGGCCTCGCTTTGTTGCCATTCCCGTCTACTTCGTCCTACCAGACGCCGCCGCCGCCAAACCTACTGGGCCGATTCGACCGGAGACCTCCAAGTCAGGCGCCGCCGCCATCGCCATCCAGAGAGTCTTCCGAGGCCACCTTGTGCGCAAGAACATCGAATTAGTTTCCCAGGTCGCTTTTGACTTGGGAGAAATTGAGGGAAGGATCCACCTCCACGAGGCGAGGTTGCGGGTGAACCCCAAGGAGCGGCTGCGGATGAATGAAAGATGCCGGTCTTGAGCTAACGGAGCAAGAGATTAAGAGGCAACCAATGGAGGGCGTTATGCAACTGCCAGAGGATTCTGCCGGAATGACTGTGGGAACTGGGCATGGTTCGACGGAGGTTGCAGGGATGGAGTTGCTGCTGCAGAATGTGATGGCGGAGAGCGAGAGGCTGCAGGGGCTGGTGGCGACCTTGTGCGAGTGGAACACGGAGCAATGTAGGCTGATGACAGGACTGGCGGATAGGGTGGGGAGCTTGGAGCTGGCGGTGCAGAGGATGGAGAATAGGACGAAGTGTGCTCACTGTTCCCCCGTAACCTGAGAAGTTCATTTCATTCTTTTGTAACCATTATCATCTCAGACATCCCTAGTACATTACAAGGTTAGCTTATAACCTAGTTCATTTCATTCTTGCTGGTTGGCAAACTTTTTTTTTTTTGGTTTGTTTAAATTTGATATTATGGTCAAGTTTCAAACTAAATCCATGCAAATAATTGAGTTGCATATCAAATTCTCCCTATCGAAAGCAACGTATCTGACATAGTTCGTAAATCCTCTCCCCCTATACCTATGAACTCTTCTGGTTCTAGCATAAGTTAAGAGTCAATCCCTGCGAGCCTCCTCGACAGCAAAGTAGAAAAAATGTCTGAAGTGAAAATTGAAGATTTGAGCCCCTCCAACCATTGGCGTGAAACCTTAATTACCCAAAAGGCTTGCAACAATATATTATGAGCACTCTTGCCACACTAGTAGTTTGTTTATGAGCCCTTTTGAGTCGTTAAGGTGTTTTGGCTAAGAGTTTTAAAAATTGTTTTTGATCTCAGCTACTCTAATAATGTTTTTGATCTTTATCTTGATTTTGAGCCCTTTTGGACCAAAACTCATTGATGCTCCAAAATTGCTCATAATCAATTCCTATGGCACAATTGCAACGAAAACAAAAAAAAAAATCATATGGTCTGACAACGTTACTCCTAAGTTAGTGATTATGAAGGAGCCAACTAGAATTGATTGAACTCTTAATTTAATGATTATTACTTGGATATAAATATTTTGTCCAAACTCTTGCATTTAACTTAATTGGGTTCACACTCTCCAATTGATTGAAATTGATGGGTTGTATCTCCTTTCTTGTCTTACCATGAACCAAGTAGGGCTTCATTCATACTATTACTACTGTATCTCTACCTAGCTAAATTCATTATCTTCGATTATACATCTCAAATATAAAATTAAGATTATATTTGTTGGGTAAAAATTAAATGGACATCTATCATTTGTATTTTCGTCAGATGGACGTCTCATTTAAAGCAACCTATCCGAAATATCTTTACATTATTTGATCATTCTACAATGTAAAAACTAGCAACTAGCTTCTAACTATAACTATAGAAGTTAGCTTCTAGCTTCCGCAACAAGTAGAAGCTAGCAATTAACTTTTATAATATATTATATGATTATTCGACCATGTAGAAACTAGCAACTAACTTTTACAATTATCTATCATTTTAATTTTACTTTTCTGAATGATAACTTAATTAAAACAACATTTTAATGAGTAAACTAACAATAGAGATTTCATAACACTCATTGCATTTCAAATCAACATAATCTAATCATTATCGAAGGTACAGAAACAACATGTAGTCACTACCTGCTAGGTTGAACGTAGTCAGTAGAACATGTAAAAGCTAAATGCTAGCTTCTATAATAATATTGAATCTAAGGGTATTTTTATGATAAAATCATGAGAGTAACACTCATTTGACTTCTTTTTTTTTTAAAAAAATAGATGTTAATATGATGTTTCTATTAATTTAGACTGTTTTTTTTTTTTTTTTTACTGTAGTTTTTTTACTTGATCTCTTAATCTCCTATGCCTCTAGTTTTTTAATATCATCAATGTTATTTGCTCTAAAGATCACCTCTTTATGCTTTTCAATTCTTTGAATTCAGTAAACTCTCCAAACATTATATTACCCTTTTCCTCACATTTGAATTTAACTTCTTGTTGGCCGCTTTGGAGTTCACCTTATTTATATCTTTGGTCTTTTAATGCACTAAGCTTGATTATGCCCCCTTTGTTTTGCCTCCAAATTCATCTTGTTATAGATATCTAAGCAAACCAAATCAACTAGACTCCATTGAGAGTTGAGACACTATATATGTTCCCTGAGCTTCATTTGAACTCAACTAAATCTCGTCTATACAAACATCATAAACACAGCATAAGACTAATTTAAATTCTTTATCAATCACATCAAATAATATGATCGGACTTGACCGCTTGAGAATATCATTGTTAACAATATCTTTTTTTTAGTATTAAACAATTAAATTAAGTTAGAGAATAAAAATTATATAAAAAATAGAACAATAAATAACTCAAAACTCTCTTCGAACTAATTTTTCAAGCATGTCGTCCCTAATTAATTTGTCAGACCCATTTGGTTTCTTGTATGAACTTTTTTTGTTTTTTTAAGTAATCAAAAAATTCTGCTTTTCAAATTGATTAATCTGAAAAATGATCATGTGGCTCTAAATTTTTTTTTATTGACCTATTGACGTAAATTAAAACACACTCGTTGGAATTTAAATCAAATTCTTCTAATAATATTTTAATATTTCCGGAATAGTCAAATAAAAGTATCATCCCGGGAGGCGGGAGAGGCACGAAGAGACTCGAATCCCCCAATTCGGTCAATTCGCAAGCAACTGCGGAGAAGAACTCGAATGATGTTGATTCCAGTGATATGTCTTACGATATTGTCTCCAATACGATTTCACAAGATGCAATTTGTGCCGTATCCGAGGATGTCTCTCAAAAGAGTAAAGATCCAATCCTTGCAGAAAAGAAATCGGATGCCAATGTGCTCGATGAGGGATTCAAAGCCCAAGATCCCCTAGCTTGAAGGAATGATTCTGAGGAGGAGGAAAGTATGTCGGAAGATGAAGGAAGCAACCTGCAACTCTCCGCCGAACACCTATTCGCAGAAAGATCCCGTGTCGAGTTAGCGGAGCACGAGACAAAGGTTGAAGCAATGGAGGAAGTTGTGGAAATGCCAGAGGATTCTGCCCGAATGATCCCAAAGTTATATGGTTCAATGTGCTCTGCATGTTGAAGACAAATAAATGATTTGAACAAGTGAAAATTGAAGTTTTGATTTATTTTTTATCCATGATTTGAGCCCTCGGACCATTAACGTGAAACATTAATAGCCCCACTAGTAGCTTGTTGATGAGCCCTTTTGGGTCATTAAGGTGTTTTGGCTAAAACATCTTAATGACTAAAAGTGTTAAAAATTGAGACATATAGAAACCATTTCATCTCTACTACTCTAATAATGTTTTAGATCTTTATCTTGATTTTGAGCCAAAACATGTCATGCTCCAAAATTTGAGCAAAAGCATGCTATGCTCCAAAATTGCTCAAAATCAATCCTTATGGTATATTTGCAACATAGATAAAGAAAATCATATGGTTTGATGACATTACTCCTAATTTAGTGACTATCTAGGAGTCAATTAAAAAATTTTATCAATCAACTATTATTTGAATATAAATATTTTATGAGTTTCACTAAAACCACTGATTATTGTACTTCTATCTAGTTAAACAAATTATCGTCAATGAACCTTCCCAACTATATAATAGTAAGATTATATTTTTCTAACGTGATCTCTTAAGCTCCTATGCCTTTAGTTTTTTAATATCATCAATGTTATTTCCCCTAGAAGTCTATTTGTAAAAAAATTCTAGCTTAATCCTCTAATTTTCTGGAAGTCTATTTGTAAAATTTCTTATCTCGTCCAAAGAAGTTTCAAAGTAATGCTCAAAGATTGAAGGATTAGAATAGGAAGATTTCATAGCTTATGTGAAAAACCTACTTCAAAATTTTAAGTGACAAAATTACCCTTCTTATTTATATTTTTTATTTTTAATTGACATAATTTATTCAACTTACACTAATTAATCTTGGGATGATAGATTTGACCTTATAAAATTTTTTCATCATCAAAGTACATTAGATTAACTGCCTACTAAAAGAAATTCTTAGATTAATCACCTACTAAAAGAAATTCATCCATTAATTCATTGAAGTTGAGATTCGATTCTTAAATGCCTAAAATATTAAAAAAAATTATCCTACCGTTGTACCATTATCCCATGAGCAAATTAGTCTTCTCATACAACTAGGATAGTAATAAGTCGGCTTCAAGTCGGATTGAATATACTCCGTTCTTATATCCATCAAGTATCGAATATTCATCCCCATACTCATTAAAAAAAATTAAATATCTTCTAAACTAATAATTTTTCATTTCCAATCTATCATTATTCAAAAAAATGTATATTAAAATTAATATATATATATAAAGATTAAATATCTACATAGTCGATTCCTAATCTTAACAAAAAAAAATAGTTAATAAATTTTTTAAAAATATATATATATATATATATATAATTTAATTAAATATTCAGAATATTAATAATTAGGGTTAAATATTAATTATCCTCTATTTGATTTGTTTTGTCATCCCTACAGGTGGATAGAAAGCCGGTCTTCATATTATATTAGTTTTGTCGTAAGGATCTAATCAATGCATGCGTTAGGCCAACCTCCTTTCTTGACCATATGGTCAACCATCAGGCCTACCTCTTCCTTTACAAAGTCGTGCTGCCGTCAACGAAGCTTTCCAATTAGTGCCGTACGAATATCGAACATGAGAATCTATCACTATAAAGTTGCACAATCTAATTAGATCAACTCCCCAAAATTGAGGTGGTTGACTTGTAGTTGCGTTAAGAAAAGGGTTGCCTTAGGCTTAGCACTCCCCGTTCAACAAGGCATTGACGATTCTTCCACGACACTTTTATTGCTTTCAGAGAAACAATGTCCTTCAATTTTTTAGTGTCTATCTACGGTCCTTTGTATTTACAGAAGTCATAGATTCACAATCGAAACTAAAGCTGGATCTTTAGATGGAGAGATAATATCAAGACTTTTGTTAATGTCTCATGCTATATTAAATTAGAGACATTGAGAATAGAATTTGTAAGGATATCCGGTCAAGTTTTTATAGAATCATGTAGCTCGTAATCGAGCTATATACATGGAGTGTTGTCGGATACTAATTGATAATAAATCGATATATGTGAGAAACAATGTAAGAATTGAAATCAAAAGAATTAGTACTTACAAAATCAACCTACACATACCTTATTTCTACATGATGTCCTTTATGCTCCTGAGATGCGACAAAATTTGGTTTCCATTACTAGGCTTCTTGATTTGGATTATTGTATAAATATTTTAATCCATGTGTTAAACTTCGAATTAACTTTATGTGAATTGGGTGTGGTTATCTAACCAATAATTTCATGATTCTTGATGTAGAATTGGATATTAATTATGCTATTAATAGTTATTTTTTAAACATTGCTCTTACTAATGATACTAATATTAATTATGAAGTTTGGCATATTAGCGTATGACATATTGGACAAGAATGAATGAATAGATTATCTAGAGAAGGTCTATTAGGCACTCATGCAAATATTGACTTATTTATATGTGAGCATTATCGTGCTGGAAAAGCAACTAGGAAACCATTTGGTAAGACTATTAGAGTTGAATCACCATTGTAATTAATTCATTCGGATATTTGTGGTCCGATGAATGTGAATGCTAGACATGAGGGTTTATGTATTTATTGATGACTTCACACGTTTTGGTCATATGTATTTAATTTCTCATAAATTTGAAGCATTAGATTGCTTCAAACATTATTTGAACAAAGTTGAGAATCAATTAGAACATAAGATTAAAACCTTACGCACTGACCGTGAAGGTGAATATTTATCTGACCAATTCAAGATAATGTGTAATAATAAATGAATTATCAGACAGCTAACTATCCCTAAAACTCCACAATAAAATGGGGTTGCTGAAAAAATAAATCGAACTCTTCTAGATATGGTTAGATCTATGATAACTCAAGCTAATTTGTCAATTTCCTATTAAGGAAATGCGATATTGGTTGCAACCTATATACTTAACCGAGTGTCTTTTAAATCGGTTCCATCTACTCTATATGAACATTAGATAAGTAAAAAAAATCATATTTTAGTAATATGAGACCTTAGGGGTCAACTGCCAATGTTCATGATAAGACTCATAAATATGAAAAATTATGACCCAAAGGTAAGAAATGTATCTTTATAAGGTATTCTAATACTTCTAATTGTTATATTTTCATTAGTGAGCAATAAAATAAAATCATCTCTGAATAGAGTCAAGAGATACTATTTTTCTCAAAATTGAGTTCCCAACGAGAGGTAACGTGGATAAGACAATTCCTTTATTTGCGATAGAGGAGGAGGATAATATTCCTTTATCAACAAATCAGGTGTCACGAAAATGCCTAAATCCAATCAACCCAGTGGGAGTGATTTATCAATTAATAAGATAGTTTCTCAATAGCTCGAGCTATGAAGAAGTAATTGTAAAATTATTCCTTGGAGAAGGTTCGATATTGAGAATGAGGCATTAATGATTCTCCCAATTGATGAGGAGGAGCCTCGAATGGTTGAGGAAGCATTGAAATACTTAGTTAGAGAAAAATGAAAATTGTAATAGATGAGGAAATAAAGTCTATGAGAAAGAATCAAGTTTTAGATTTAGTATATTTTCCTCTGGACCGAAGGGCTATTGGGAATAAGTAGATTCTTAAAATTAAGAGGAAAATAGATGGATTGATTAATCGATACAAAGCTCGGTTGGTTGCAAATGGAGCGTATTGATTTTGAGGAGACATTTTTTCCTATTGTGAAATTTATGTTAATACGTGTCATCTTAGCTATAGTAGCACATTATGACCTGGAATTACATCAGATGGATATAAAAATGGTTTTCCTTAATTATAATATTGACGAGAAAATATATATTGCACAGCCAGAAGGTTATATTGTTGAAGGCTAAGAGAATAAAGTATGTAGACTTAAAAAGTCTATATATGGGCTAAAGCAAATGTCAAGATAATGGAACATAAGATTTAATAAAGTCATTTTATCTTATAATTTCAAAATGATCAATAAGAATTATTGTGTTTACCTAATAAATGAGAAAGGAAAGTTGGTTATCTTATTATTATATGTTAATGATATGCTAATAGTTAGAAATGACATGAAGTTTGTAATAAGAGTCAAATAAAGACTTTCATCACAATTTGACATAATAGATATGGGAGAAGCTGAGTACAACTTAGAAGTAAAAATTATTAGAGATCAATCGAAAAGATTTTTTGATTTATCTCAAGAGGCTTATATCACTAAGATGCTACAACACTTCAATATATAAGATTGCAACATTGAACAGACACCTATAGTGAGAGGTACTATTTTGAGCAAAAGTATATATCCCAAGACTCCTGAAGAGATAGCCAAAATGAAGAAAAAAAATCATATGTTAGTGTCATTGGTAGTTTAATGTACACTATGTTGTGTACTCATCCTGATATAAACTATGTTATTGGCTTAGTTAACCGTTTTTAGTCAAACCTAAAATCTGTTGGATCGAGTAATTCGCTAGAGGGGGGTGAATAGTGATTTAGAAATTCGAGTAAAAAATTGAGTACGCGGCGAAAAAAAATCGAAAATAGAACAATGCTAACACAAGTAATTTTTTACTTAGTTCGAAGCCTTCGTCGACTCCTACTCCAAGGCCCGCACTTGTTGAGTGCTTTCATTGGGCAATCCACTAGCAGTTCAAAAATGTGATTACAATTAAGGTACAAGAACTTTGGAAAAGAAATACCGACAACAGTAAAGTAAATAAAAGGTAGCACGTTGTCGGAGTAGCTTCGCAACGTCGCAGGAGCACAGCACAGCAGAACAAGTGTTGGAAGATCTTGTTGTGAGTTGTTCTTTTCTCCACGGCTCACCCTCCTTATATAGAAGGCTTCGGGCGCTCGGATCCCTTCCGGGCGCCTGGAGTGTAACGTATCGCAGCCAACCATGAAGCTCCACGCGGCGAAGCGACGATGAGGATAGAATTTGCATTCTGAGAGTCCGGATCCCTTCCGGGCGTGTAACGCCCGAAAATTCTCAAACTTACATTAGAATTATTCTATGATTTTTCTGGAATTTTTAGATATTTTCCCGGAATTTTCCGAGTAGCGGAAGTAGCAAAAATAATTAGAACCGCAAAATAGCTTAGGCGGGAATCGAACCCGAGACCTATGGCTTACGGGTAAGTCTAGTAACCGGTGAACCCAGCAGGGCCGTGCTGAAAGAAAGAGGAACCAATTATATTTATGTTAGAGATGGGTTCAATAATCCACTTAATATAAATTAATTACTTAAGTTGGGTTTGGTTTAATTTGGTTCGGCAACCCTCTCCTCACAAAACCTCACGCCACCTTCTCCTCTCAAACCCTCACGCCGGCGCCCCTCTTCCTCCTCCTTCTCACGGCACACCAAGCCCCAAGGGCCAAGGGAACTTCTTCCAGCGAGATCTTCGATACGAGGACGTTCCCCTTCGCGAGAAGAACACGTAGACGCAAGCGGATTGTCGAGAAGATCATCTCCACCGGAGTTCTAGCGAATAGAATCGTAAGAAATTATGAATAGGAGGTAAGAAACCCCTCACCTGCAGTATAATTGCTCTCGCTTGTTAGTTTTGGCGTTAGTTCAGTAGTTCTACAGTTTTCAGTTTTAGGGTGTGCTTTTAGAGGCCACCAAGCATTCGGTAAAATGCCCAGCTCAGGAGGATGCACCAGTAGACGTCCTAACAGCATGTAAAATGTATTAGGAACATTTTATTCAGCTTATTATCAGTTATTACAGCTATATGGATCAGATATCCATTGGGTGGGCTCCCACAGTAGCCTCTAGGTTCAGATAACCTAGCTCTAGGTTTAGATAACCTAGAACAGCAAAGTAAAATAAAATAGTATTCAGTATTTTACTTTTATTCAGTTGGCACTGTACTTGGATCAGATATCCATGGGCTGGACTCCCACAGTCGTCCCTAGGTTCAGATAACCTAGTAACCCTGCTGGATTCGGAACTTACAATCCCGGGTCTCGTAGGGATGCGCGCACAGTAAGTACAGTTGTCAGGGCCCCAGCAGTATGTTTAGTATTTTCATCTATTATTATTATATATAGTTTTTTTTTCCAAATATGTAATCAGTGATGGAAACACTAACTTAGTTCAGTTCCAGTTAATTATCTCAGTTAAGTTTCATAATTTGAGTTCATGACCAGCTAGATGTATATGCATGATCAGTTCAGTATTCATGCTTAGTTTCAGATATAGTATGCTATGCTCAGCTTGTTTGTATGCCATGAACAGTTCAGTACATGTTTGTATGCCATGCCATGTTGCCATGCTCAGTTCAGTTTTCAAACAGCATGTTTTAAAAACATAATCGTATCGTTGCATGTTTTTGTGAGGTAGATGGTTTCTTACTAAGCTCTTTAGCTTACAGGTACTACTTTTCTTATACTGCAGATACAGGTAAAAGAAAAGTGGACTAGCGGAGGCTGGAGGACAATGCTATGGAGGTGTGTGTGTGCAAGGGGTTTGGAATAAAGATCCTAGGGGTCTAAACAGCTTAATTCCAGCATTTACGTTGTTAGTTTACTTATGGTTTAGTCCTTAACTTGTTAAATGTTTTAACCCAGTAAAACTATGCATTATTCAGTTTGTCCATATTAGGACGCATGTAGGTTAATGTTAGAATGTTATTTTTATGTATCTAGAACCTATGTCTGTGAGTTGTGGCACGTTCCAGTGCCTGAAAGTTCTGAAATCAGGAACTCTGATTTCATATCAGAGTTGGATCGGTCTGCCGACCGATCCGTTGCTGAAGGGGAGGCTGATGATGCGGTGATAACCAATGTTTTGAAAATCTGACTGGATCGGCCGGTCCGACCGATCGAACCACGAACCGGTCCAGAATCCAGTCCGGTCAGCCATTGAAGCCGAAACAGTGAATTGACCGGTCAAAATCGGTCCGCAACCGATCCAGCAGGGCACAGAATCGTAGTAAGTTTGATCGATCCGTGGATCGATCAATAGCTAGCTGGGAAGTTAGATTGAGTTCCTAGCTCAGATGGGAGGTCAAGTATCCTCCTTAGCACATGTACACCAACCGGAAAGGGCCTTGAATCCTTCCTTATAACAGCATAGGCGTACCAGTTGTCAGTTTAATAGAGTCAACTAGCGAAATTTTATTTTACCCAGTTTTCCGCACAGTACGACATAGTAGCTTCAGTAGTTAATGTAGCGATCCGGCTCACAGCCTAGAACCCAGGAGTTGGGTCGTTACAGAGTGGTATCAGAGCGGTGTTCCATACTTCCTACACACACATCAGCATTGTGCCTACAGCTTCCAAGTAAGAACATCTCTCACCCAGTTTTGTTTTCAGCTTTCATATCAGTTATATGTGCTTTCATGTTTGCTCTCATGTTGGTAGTTAATTAATTCATTTTTACAGTGATAGTATTTAACATGTTACCAGTAGTTAACTATAACATGATAGCCTAATTATATATATGTGTTCTCTGCTATTTAGAAAATGGTACGAGGACGCCCAGCTAAGAAAGCATCAGCGGCTGAGCCCCAGCATGAGGCAGGTAGATCAGTGCCTCCCCCAGACCTTACAGCATTAGTGGCTCAGCTACAGCAGCAGTTAGCTGAACAGCAGCAGGAGATAGCCTCCTTAAAGGCTAACCAGCAGACTACTCCCCCAGTCACTCCAGTACCGAAACTCACGACTCCAGTAATCACAGAGGTTGTACCAGCTCAGCCGGCAGTACCAGTCCCAGTAGCCCCAGTAGCAGGGGCTAAGAGAGAAGCTTACCTTATCCAGTGGTAGAGAATTAAGCCCGAGAACTTCTCAGGCACCAGCGAACCATGGAATGCTCAGGCATGGTTTAAAACACTGGAAAGCACGATGGAGCTTCTAGACTGGCCAGAGTACGAAAAAGTGAAGTGTGCCTCCTTCTGTTTAACAGGAGACGCACGTATGTGGTGGGAGCGGATGAAATCGAAGTGGCCAGTAAATCAGATGACATGGGACAACTTCGAGAAAGAATTCTTCGAGGAATTCTTTCACATGCAAGTCACGAACCGACACTATGACGAGTTTACAGAGTTTCGTCAGGGCAACCTATCAGTTCAGGAAGCCGTGAAGAAATTCAACAAGTTGGCCCATCTGTGTCCAGAACTAGTCAGCTCAGAGAAGGAACGAGTACGGTTGATGCTGAAGATGCTCAGACCAGAGATCGCAATGAATGTGGCTGGTGGCGTTCATAGGCCACAAACCACAGAGGAGCTAGTGAGTAGTGCTCTGATCACCGAGCACTATCAGCACAGCATCACCCAGTAGAAGCAGGTTTTCACAGAGCCCAAGGGACAAGCTGGCTCAGGTACTCAGCATAAACAACAGGGACATAGCTCCAACTGGAAGGGGAAACGCAAGGCAAGCAGTGACCCAAAAGGAGGACCAGCTGGAAAACATTCCAGACATCCCAAGTGTGCTACTTGTGGGAAACATCATCCAGGAGTTTGCCGCAAGGATACACGAGGTTATTTTGAATGTGGACAGGAAGGGCACATGGCTAAGCAGTGCCCGAACAAGAACAGTCTTCCTCAGCCTCAGCCGATACAGTATGGAGCTCAGCCAGCGCAGCTACACCAGATGTATGCTGCCTTAGATGGTCCACAGATCAGTCAGGGCAGATTAGAAGCCCCCACAGCTATCCCGAATGCCAGGATTTTTTCACTGACCAGAGAGGACGTAGCAAATGCCTCGACAGTTGTCACAGGTCAGATCAGTATTTTACAGCATAATGCAACTGTCTTATTCGATACTGGGGCAACCCACTCTTATGTATCCAGGGCATTTGTCGAGAAATTAGCAACACCTCCAAAGGTACTCAATAGCCAGTTTCTGACAACACTACCCTCAGGAGACATCATGGCATCTACGCACTGGCTCAGAGCAGTGCCAGTCATTATAGCAGACAGAGAACTTTTTGGTGATCTGATAGTGCTAGAAATGACTGACTACGATGTCATCTTTGGAATGGATTTTCTGATCAGATACGGCGCTTCTATAGAGTGCCGTAAACAGAATGTCATATTCCAACCTGAAGCAGGAGTACAGTTTGAGTACATGGGAAAACCAAAGAGAAAAGCCAGGAGGTTTCTCTCAGCACAGCAGTTATTGGATTCGGGATGCATGGGATTTTTAGCAAATGTAGTCAACACCGGCCAGGACAAGACAACAGCTATCAGAGGTTCGAGTCGTTTGTGACTACCAGCAGTCTTCCGGAAGAGCTACCTGGACACCTGTGAGATTGAATTTGAGATAGAGCTCATTCCCGACACAAATCCAATTTCCAAGGCACCGTACCGCATGGCTCCAGCTGAACTGAAGGAACTTCAGGAGCAATTACAGAAGCTTCTAGACAAGGGTTTCATACGCACTAGTCACTCACCATGGGGAGCACCTGTGTTGTTCGTGAAGAAGAAGGATGGAAGCATGCGCCTATGCATAGACTACCGTGCCTTGAACCAGGTCACAATTAAAAACAGGTACCCTCTCCCCAGGATAGATGACCTGTTTGATCAGCTAAAGGGAGCCACAGTGTTCTCAAAAATTGACCTCAGATCAGGATATCACCAGGTTAGAGTCAAGAAAGGTGATATACCTAAAACAGCTTTCAGGACCAGATACGGACATTATGAGTTCGTAGTCATGCCTTTCGGCGTGACAAATGCTCCAGCTACTTTCATGGACCTCATGAACAGAGTATTCAGAGAATACTTAGACAAGTTTGTCATCGTGTTCATCGATGACATTCTTATCTATTCAGGCACTCAGGAGGACCATGCAGAGCATCTGAAGACAGTTTTGCAGATCCTTCAGCAGAACCAGCTGTACGCCAAATTCACGAAATGTGAATTTTGGCTAGACCAGGTAGCCTTTCTAGGTCACATCATCTCCAAGGATGGTGTTATGGTAGATCCCAGCAAGATAGAAGCAGTAAGTAACTGGATGAGACCCAAGAACGCCAGTGAAATCAGAAGCTTTCTGGGATTAGCAGGCTACTACAGGAAATTCGTAGAGGACTTCTCCAGGATAGCCTCCCCACTGACAGCTCTCACCAGGAAGAACAAGAAATTTCAGTGGACAGAGGACTGCGAGAACGGAGATTGACCAGTGCTCCTATTTTAGCTATACCAGAAACCACAGACAGCTTCGACATCTACAGTGACGCCTCTAAATTGGGATTAGGAGCAGTACTGATGCAGCAGGGCAAGGTGATCGCCTATGCCTCCAGACAACTCAAGGATTATGAGAGGAACTATCCTACTCACGACCTTGAGCTTGCAGCAGTGGTGTTCGCTCTCAAGATTTGGAGACATTATTTGTACGGAGCTCAGTGCAGAGTGTATACAGATCATCAAAGTCTGAAGTATTTCTTTACTCAGAAGGATCTGAATATGCGACAGCGCAGATGGTTAGAGCTGGTCAAGGATTATGACATAGATATCCTCTACCATCCAGGGAAAGCTAATAAGGTAGCAGACGCACTCAGCAGGAAGTCCAGTGCTACCTTATTATCTTTAGCAGCTATGTCACCACCCCTAAGGAAGGAGATTACAGCTTTTAGACTCGAGCTTATAGTCGGGCAGCTTTCCACTATGTCCTTAGCATCTACCTTGCTTGATGATATCCAGACAGCTCAGGAGCAGGATCCTGAAATCCAGAAAATCAAGCAAGGGTTAGCAGAATCAGAAAGTGGAGAGTTCAGAGTGTCCGCCAGTGGGGTAGTGTACTGTGGTGACAGACTTTGTGTTCCAAATCAGGAGGAACTACGAAAACAGATTCTAGACGAGGCTCACAGGACTCCCTATGCGATGCATCCTGGTTCCACCAAAATGTATCAGGATCTAAAGAAACGATTTTGGTGGCCTGGGATGAAGCGAGATATCGCCAGATACGTCAGCATCTGCCTAACCTGTCAGAGGGTTAAGGCAGAACATCAGCGACCAGGAGGGGTTCTGCAGCCGATTCAGATCCCAGAATGGAAGTGGGAGGATATCTCTATGGACTTCATAGTGGGATTACCCAGAACCACGAATGGTTTTGATGCCATCTGGGTAATAGTCGACAGGTTGACTAAATCAGCCCACTTCTTAGCTATCAGAATATCCTATTCCATGGAGCAGCTAGCTCAATTGTATCTCAAGGAGATTGTCAGGCTGCATGGAGTCCCACGAACCATTATATCAGACAGAGCAGATTTACATCACACTTCCGGAAGTGTGTACAGACACCGTTGGGCATTAAAAGACAACCTTCCATCCTCAGACGGATGGTCGACGGAGCGGGTAAATCGGTACTCGAAGATATGCTCCGGGCTTGTGCCCTAGATTTCAAGGAAGTTGGTGCAAATATCCGAGTCTAGCAGAATTTGCATACAACAGCTATCGTGCCACTATCGGCATGGCACCTTATGAGGCACTCTATGGGCGGAGGTGGATCACCAATCTGCTGGTATGAGAGTGGTGAGAAGAAGAAAGAGCTTCAGACGGATCTAGTAGTAGATACCACAACAGACAACAGATTCGCCAGAGGATAGAGACAGACCTGAGTCGGAAGAGCTATCGATACAGCCAGACCCTAGAGTTTTCGATTGGGATACAGTTTTCCTCGAGTAGCTCCCATGAAGGAGTCATGCGTTTTGGGAAGAAGGGCAAGCTAGCTCCCAGATATGTGGGACCATACCTTATCACGAAGAGAGTGGGCAAGGTAGCATATGAGCTAGAGCTACCTCAGGAGATGTCAGCTGTCCACAACGTATTTCATGTCTCCATGCTGAAGAAGCATATTCCAGACGTCACCCAGGTGATTGAGCCCCAGTTGGTACAGGTCCGTGATGATCTCAGCTATGACAGTCGGCCTATTCAGATAATAGACTGAGCAGTAAAGAAATTACGGAACAAGGAAGTACCATTAGTCAAAGTCAGCTGGCAAAATCACACAGCAGCAGAGGCGACTTGGGAGACAGAGGCCAGCATGAGACAGAAGTACCCAGAATTATTTTAAGGTCGGGGACGAACTTTTTATAAGGTATGGAGGATTGTAACGCCCGAAAATTCTCAAACTTGCATTAGAATTATTCTATGATTTTTCTGGGATTTTTAGATATTTTCCCGGAATTTTCCGAGTAGCGGAAGTAGCAAAAATAATTAGAACCGCAAAATAGCTTAGGCGGGAATCGAACCCGAGACCTATGACTTACGGGTAAGTCTAGTAACCGGTGAACCCAGCAGGGCCGTGCTGAAAGAAAGAGGAACAAATTATATTTATGTTAGAGATGAGTTTAATAATCCACTTAATATAAATTAATTACTTAAGTTGGGTTTGGTTTAATTTGGTTCGGCAGCCCTCTCCTCACAAAACCTCACGCCACCTTCTCCTCTCAAACCCTCACGCCGGCGCCCCTCTTCCTCCTCCTTCTCACGGCACACCAAGCCCCAAGGGCCAAGGGAACTTCTTCCGGCGAGATCTTCGATACGAGGACGTTCCCCTTCGCGAGAAGAACACGTAGACGCGAGCGGATCGTCGAGAAGATCATCTCCACCGGAGTTCTAGCGAATAGAATTGTAAGAAATTACGAATAGGAGGTAAGAAACCCCTCACCTGCAGTATAATTGCTCTCGCTTGTTAGTTTTGGCGTTAGTTCAGTAGTTCTACAGTTTTCAGTTTTAGGGTGTGCTTTTAGAGGCCACCAAGCATTCGGTAAAATGCCCAGTTCAGGAGGATGCACCAGTAGGTGTCCTAACAGCATGTAAAATGTATTAGGAACATTTTATTTAGCTTATTATCAGTTATTACAGCTATATGGATCAGATATCCATTGGGTGGGCTCCCACAGTAGCCTCTAGGTTCAGATAACCTAGCTCTAGGTTTAGATAACCTAGAACAGCAAAGTAAAATAAAACAGTATTCAGTATTTTACTTTTATTCAGTTGGCACTGTACTTGGATCAGATATCCATGGGCTGGACTCCCACAGTCGTCCCTAGGTTCAGATAACCTAGTAACCCTGCTGGATTCGGAACTTGCAATCCCGAGTCTCGTAGGGATGCGCGCACAGTAAGTACAGTTGCCAGGGCCCCAGCAGTATGTTTAGTATTTTCATCTATTATTATTATATATAGTTTTTTTTTCCAAATATGTAATCAGTGATGGAAACACTAACTTAGTTCAGTTCCAGTTAATTATCTCAGTTAAGTTTCACGATTTAAGTTCATGACCAGCTAGATGTATATGCATGATCAGTTCAGTATTCATGCTTAGTTTCAGATATAGTATGCTATGCTCAGCTTGTTTGTATGCCATGAACAGTTCAGTACATGTTTGTATGCCATGCCATGTTGCCATGCTCAGTTCAGTTTTCAAACAGCATGTTTTAAAAACATAATCGTATCGTTGCATGTTTTTGTGAGGTAGATGGTTTTTTACTAAGCTCTTTAGCTTACAGGTACTACTTTTCTTATACTGCAGATACAGGTAAAAGAAAAGTGGACTAGCGGAGGCTGGAGGACAATGCTATGGAGGTGTGTGTGTGCAAGGGGTTTGGAATAAAGATCCTAGGGGTCTAAACAGCTTAATTCCAGCATTTACGTTGTTAGTTTACTTATGGTTTAGTCCTTAACTTGTTAAATGTTTTAACCCAGTAAAACTATGCACTATTCAGTTTGTCCAGATTAGGACGCATGCAGGTTAATGTTAGAATGTTTTTTTTATGTATCTAGAACCTATGTCTGTGAGTTGTGGCACGTTCCAGTGCCTGAAAGTTCTGAAATCAGGAACTCTGATTTCATATCAGAGTTGGATCGGTCTACCGACCGATCCGTTGCAGTATCAGGGTCCTGGATCGGTCAGCCGACCGATCCAGAGGCATACAGTATGCTATCTGATCGGTTGTCCGACCGATCCAGCATCGAACAGAGGGCATCCCAGCGTCTCCAGGTGCCTGGATCGGTCTGCAGACCGATCCAGAAACACCTGGATCGGTCATGCCGACCGATCCAGCCTCTGCTGGATCGGTCCGCAGACCGATCCAGCAGGGCACAGAATCGTAGTAAGTTTGATCGATCCGTGGATCGATCAATAGCTAGCTGGGAAGTTAGATTGAGTTCCTAGCTCAGATGGGAGGTCAAGTATCCTCCTTAGCACATGTACACCAACCGGAAAGGACCTTGAATCCTTCCTTATAACAGCATGGGCGTACCAGTTGTCAGTTTAATAGAGTCAACTAGCGAAATTTTATTTTACCCAGTTTTCCGCACAGTACGACATAGTAGCTTCAGTAGTTAATGTAGCGATCCGGCTCACAGCCTAGAACCCAGGAGTTGGGTCGTTACAGGGCGCCCAGACCGTCCAGGCACCCGGACCTCTATTTTCCAGCAACCTGCAAGAAAATGTTAGTCCGAGGTAAAATACAAAACTACCCTGCAAAACAAAGTGTTAACACAGTTTCAAAAAGAATAGTAATTAGATTTCGTCTCGCCGAGACCAGAATCTATTCAAGATCTCAACTTAGAGTTCCAAAATGGTTCTAAGTTAGATCGATGCCTAAGTTACCTTTCCGGGAATGCGTCCTCATAGTCACTCCCCTCCAGTGACTTACGTTAACTTACTTGCCAGACGTCCGATCAATCCTTCGACCCGTCTGGACTTTGTGCTAAACATTCAGTCAGCCTATCGATCTGTCTGGACTTCATGTCAGCTATCCGATCGTCCCGTCGACCTAGCTGGGCTTCATGCCAGATATCCGATCAACCCGTCGACCTGTCTAGACTTCGTGTCAGTTATCTGGTTGGCCCGTCGACCTAGCTGGGCTTCTTCTGCACACTTGGTCAAAGTGTTAGATCACAATGAAACTAACTTAGCCTACTTTGTCATTCATCAAAACTTGAGTTAGACTGTTAGTGCTAACCATACCAACAATCTCCCCCTTTTTGATGGAATGCCAACCTGGATTAAGTTAGTGAAAAAATATGCAAGTAAAACAAGCAATTATAAGGTTTTTTAAGTTAGTCTTGTTTTATTTGTGGTATTTTGTTGTTTAACTAATTTAAACCATCTAACCCTTTCCCTTTGTCATTCATCAAAAACAACACAGAACATACAAAAATAAGCGATTAAGGAAGTAAAAGACAGTGCAATAGAAAAGTTGAATTAAGGTCAGATTGACTTGGGGGAGTCTAACATAGAAAAATTTTGCTTTAAAAATTCTTTTTCAAAATAGCTAAGTTTAGAAAGATAATTTAGAAAGATAACTTTGTAAACTTTAGAGTAATTTTTAAATATAAACTTTGTAAAATTAGCCTAATTTTCATGCTTATAAATTTAAACCACTTTTCGAATATAAAGGCTAACTTTCAAGTATACTGACTTTTCAAAAGTAAGATTGTCAAAGCCAAGTTTATAAAATCCAAATTTCAACACTAAGTGGATAAACTCAATTTTCAAACTTAAGTTTGTAAAATCCAATTTTCAAAACTAACTTTAGAAAATCCAATTTTTAAAAGTTTGTAAAATCCAATTTTCAAATCCTAATTTTCAAAACCAAGTTAAACTTCGATTTTCAAAGCTAATAAGATTCGATTTTAAAAAGAAACTTAGTTAGTTTTTTAAAAAAAAGATTTAAAATATTTTCAAGGAAATATTTTTCAAAAACTAATTTCAAAATAAGTATTAAAATAGTTAATCCTCCCCCTGAACCTGACATAACAAAAGTTGTCTAACCAATTTGTTACTTATTGTCTATCAAAGGATAACAACTTTCACTTGATTAGTCAGGTTAAGTCAACTGTAATCAGTTAGTATTTAACTAAACTGAATAACTTAACCTGATTAATATTTATTTTGTATTTAACGCCCAGACTTATATCGATGCACTGAAATAGCATCTTAAGTCCAGACAATCTGCCTATGCATCTCACCCCTTTCTATGTTCAACAATCACAAACAAGGTAGTCCTAGTGTGTTGGTGAGATGCTAAAGTACTAGTCCTATAGGAACATGTTTTCTAAGGAATTGATCTAGTTTAAGACTAAAATTGATTTTTTGAAAATCTAAAAATGAAAGTTTTATCCTAGAATTTAAAAACACTAGTTTTGAAAACAATTTTTGTAAATTAAGAATCCTAGTCTATTAATCAGAACAGGATAAGTCAATATTTAAGAAAATATAACTAAGTCAAAATACAATAGTCACGATAAAGTACATATAGTAACGATCTAGTCTATCGGGATGATGAGGAGGGTAGTACTAAATATGTTTATATCTGCATCAGCATGTCACTATTTGTTTCTGAGCATGTTTTGTTTGTTACTTGTTTAGTGTTCATGCCCTGTTTGTTATTTATGTTATGGAGGTAGTGATATGTCATGCTTTATTATATATATCAGACTGGTTAGATGTCATACCTGACCTATGTACCTAGATCATATTATTTGATCCACGTATTTGGTACATGTTTGTTTTTATGGAGGTAGCTATGATAAGGATATTTCTATGTTTAGTGTCATGCACCATCTCGCATGATTGCATGCTGTGTGATAGTCGGCTCCATTATTATTGAGTGCATTGCCAGTTACATGGGTCTGCACACACATCCACTCATAGGTTAGTGGTTTTTATTCAAGCAGGGTGTGTGCAGCAAGTTGCTCTGTTTGGCTCCGTTGGTTCGCTCATGAGTAGTGTGACGCGGACTCGTAGTCGGTAGGGATCCCTCCTCTGGACTGGCTCAGGGAAATGAGAGCATTGCACTCCCCCACTTATGATTTGGAGTAAGAGGATAGGTGTACTCCAACAGCATCCCGTCCACTTGGTCGCTCAGGAGCAGTGATGACAGAGTGCACGGTTGTCACATCCCTACCCACTCGGTCTCACCATCGTGTGTGAGATGGTTGACTGACGTCAGGGGTGACCAGGACATGTTATTGACATCATATGCATTATTTGCATTTATTGCTTGTGTTTATTGCACTTTATATGTTGCATATTGGATGGATGCATTGTTTGGCATGCATACAGGATTTACGATATTATAGGTCTGACAGCCTTGATATTCCTATACCCATGTCCTGGTTAGTACAGATACTCCTTTGTTTTATAGTTTTGCATTTTCTATATGATATCCAGGAGACTGTGCGCATATTTATTACTATCGGTTATTATTTACTATGCATGTCAACTAGGTATCCGCTGAGTGTTGGACTCACCCCCGTTATTATCATTCCAGGTTGAGGCTATTTGGAGGAGTTCCAGTCGCTAGTCCCCTCTCCAGGTTGCGAGGATTTCCACTTTGGATGCTTACTTTGGTTTTTCTTATTATGTTAGACTATGTTTCAGACTTGTGTCTTCTGGTATTTGGATTTTGTACAATCCTTTGTTATCGATGGGTTTTTGTTTGGATGTATGCCCGATTTGTGTTTTATGGGTGTAGTTGAGTAGGATATCGGATTTGTATTTTATGGGTGTAGTTGAGTAGGATATCGGATTTGAGCTTTATGAGTGTAGTTGAGTAGGATTTTAGAGATGGTTTTTATTATCGTTGCATTAGTTTAGTTTCACTATTAAACTGCGTGGGTGTTTGTTTATATTTGTACTGTTATATACTATTATTGTTACAGTTGTGTTGGCCGAGGTATATCTGGCCCTGAGGGCATTCTAGAAAGTTTTATATTATCACCCGTACAGGGGAGATGCTGCCGAAATTTCTTCTGGCAGGGATTACCTAGGGCGTGACAATATTTTTGGTATTAGAGCCACGTTACGATACCTGCTTTTCGTATTCTGGATTTTAGGGTTAGCCCAAGTTTGCTATTAAACTTGGGTATTTATTTTCTGATTTGTATAGATTTCCGTTATGATCATGTTTCGGAATTCCGTTTTGGATTTGTATGGATTTCCGTCGATTTTCTCGTTCGGAGTTCCGAGGTTATAAAGGGGGACTGGACAGCAACGGAACATTTCCAGACGACATATAGGTATGATGTTTAATTTTATAGTGTGATACTTGTATTCATATTTGCGTGTTATAATTCAACAGATATGAGGCGAGGTGCACGTGCTCCCGTGCCGAGACGTGGCGCAGGACGACCACGTAAGAGGACGTTGGAGTCCCTGGCGGCAGAGTCGCCAGAGACGCCTACTAGGGTTGAGCCCGTCGGTCAGGGACAGACTCAAGATATTGCGGGCACGTCGGGCTCCCAGACCCCGATGGCTCCTTTAGAGGTACTTACCTCGATTGCACCCGTTGTACCCAACCCTACCGTATTTACGGTACTACTAGGGGTACCACCGGCATATCCGGTACCACCACATGCCGTACCTCCAGTCATGGCCACTTATGCTGACCCTGCAGTGCCACCAGCGACACCTGCTCCAGCTTATGCAGTAGCACCGAGAGTACCTCCCCCGGTCTATCCAACGGTACTACCTGTAGCACCAGCTCCAATAGTTCCGTCAATTCCTACAACCGCCCCAACTCACTGTTGGTTGCTACTCGGAAAGCCTAGAGGTTCCACTGTACAAAATTTTATACAAAGGTCTGAACCTTTTCCTAGCTACCATGTGTTCTTTTAAATTAAATTTTGGATCGCCTGCGGAACTTAACACGTTTGATCCAAAACTTAATCTATTTGTTCTTTTAGGTTTTGACTTGGATCTCCTGCGGAACTTAACACGTTCGACCCAAATCACCTTAAGTTATTAATTCCATTAAATATTAATTTCCATAATTGGTTCCCAGTACTGACGTGGCGAGGCACATGGCCTTCTTGGATATGGGAGCAACCACCACCGACTAGACAAAACCTTTTATAGAAATCTAATATTTAATTTCCTAAAATAACTTTAGGTTAACCGAAAAGAACAATCAAATCACAAGGAAAAATAAAACAAAAGAACACAACTTCGAAAAACATATTCGAAATACTAGAATCGTAAGCCTCTTGTATTTGGTATTATTTCCAAAAATAACTAGTATGATGCGGAAAGAAAAAATACTAGTTATACCTTTTAGAAAGACCTCTTGATCTTCTACCGTATTCCTCTTCTAACCTCGGACGTTGTGTGGGCAACGATCTTCCGAGATGAGAATCCACCAAAGCACCTTCTTCTCCTTTCTTCAAGTTTCGGCCAAGCACAAAGCTTCCAAAAGATGAAGATCTTTTTCCGCCAACCAAGCTCCAAGGGATACAAGCTTTCTCTCCTTCTTCTTCTTCTTCTCCAAGTAGTATCCGGCCACCACAAGAGCTCCAAGAAAATAGAGAAGGTTCGGCCACCACCAAGAGGAAGAGAGGAAGAGAGGTTGGCCGGCCACAACACCAAGGAAAAGAGGGAGAGAAATAATAGAGGTTGTTCACCATGAAGCCTTCTCTACCCCCTTCTTTTATAATCCTTGGTCTTGGCAAATAAGGAAATTTAATTAAAAACTTCCTTAATTCTTTTGCCATGAAAAGGGAAAATTTATTTAATTAAAAACAATTTTCCTTTTCTCAATTTACATGGCCGGCCACACCAAAGCTACAAACAAGGAGAGTTTTAATTAATTAAAACTTCCTAATTTGTCTCCAGAAATTTATAAAATTTCTCCAATAATTTAATCCCTTCATGATTGGTTTATAAAAAGGAAATTTAATAAATTAAAATCTTTCTTTTAAACATGTGGATAAAAATAAAGTTATCTCTAAAAATTAAAATCTCTTTTAATCTACAAATAAGGAAAGATATCAAATCTTTTCTCAATCTTTTGTAGAAACTAATAAAAGAGAATTATTAATTTTTAAACTTTCTTTTAAATCATAAACATGGTTAAAAGGAAAGTTTTCTTAAAATTTAAAATCCTCCTTTAATCAACAAATAAGGAAAGATTTCAAATTTTAAACTCTCTTTTAAACATGTAGATGATTTACAAATAAGGAAAGTTTTACCAAAAATTAAAACAATCCTTTTAATCTACAAATAAGGAAAGAGATTAATCTCTTCTCTTAATCTTTTGTAGAAAGTTATAAAGGAAATTTTTAATTTTTAAACTCTCTTTTAAAATCATGATATCCACATAAGAAATAATTTTAATAAAATCCTTTTAATATTCTAGTGGCGGCCACCTAAGCTTGGGACCCAAGCTTTGGCCACCAACTATGACTCATCCACTTGATCTTGGCGGCCCTAGCTTGGGTTCCAAGCTAGCTTGGCCGGCCCCATTGGATGGGTAAGAAGGTGGGTATCCGGTGGGTATAAATTTCTATATACTAGAGGCTACGATAGGGACCGAGAGGAGGAATTGGTTTTGGTCTCCGATGAAATTAAGCATCCGTGTTCGCCCGAACACACATAATTTCATCAATAATAATTCATTCCACTAAAGAACTATTATTGAATTACCACCAATCCCAAATTACATTTTGGGCTCCTTCTTATTATGAGCGTGTTAGTCTCCTGTGTTTAAGATATCGAATGTCCACTAATTAAGTGAGTTATTGACAACTCATTTAATTAATATCTAAATCCAAGAGTAGTACCACTCAACCTTATTATCATGTCGGATCGAGTCCACTGGAGGGTTTAACATGACAATCCTTATGAGCTCCTCTTGAGGACATTATCAACCTAGTATCTCTAGGACACGTTTCCTTCTATAATCAACAACACACACTATAAGTGATACCATTTCCCAACTTATCGGGTTTATTGATTTATCGAACTAAATCTCACCCATTGATAAATTAAAGAAATAAATATCAAATATATGTGCTTGTTATTATATTAGGATTAAGAGCACACACTTCCATAATAACTGAGGTCTTTATTCTTTTATAAAGTCAGTATAAAAGGAACGACCTCAAATGGTCCTACTCAATACACTCTAAGTGTACTAGTGTAATTATATAGTTAAGATAAACTAATACCTAATTACACTACGACCTTCCAATGGTTTGTTCCTTTCCATCTTGGTCGTGAGCTACTGTTTATAATTTATAAGGAACCGATAACATGATCTTCTGTATGTGACACCACACACCATGTTATCTACAATATAAATTAATTGAGCAACTACATTTATCATAAATGTAGACATTTGACCAATGCGATTCTTATTTCTAGATTAATGTTTATACCAAAAGCTAGGCTTTTAGTATACACTCTAACACTCACCTCACTGATATTATCGCGGCACGAGCCCGGATCCCAGCATTGGCAGAGTTGATGAAGAGTCAATTCATACACTTTCGAGGAGAGACTGATCCGAGTGGACATCTACAAGTAAACTTGCTGGTTTCGGGAGTTCATCCTATTTAGAGACATTGGATAAAGCCCTCATGATTGAGTCAGCTCAGTAGAGAGTGTTTCCTGACAGGAAAAGGAAGCAAACGGGTCAGACATCAGGACAGACCCAGTCACCACAGGCGACTGGACAGCAGCAGTGTGGTCGCAGTCGGCCAGGACAGGGTACTTCTAGGGTTTCTGGTCAGCCTTAAAAGTCAGGACGATCTTCATCAGGACGCTCCCGGTTTTCTTAGCAGAACCGAAAACAGCCCGCCAGCGACACTCACTGCACCAGATGTGGGTCCAGAGACCACCTCACCATAGCTTGCTCCCTAGGACAGTCGGTTTGCTATTATTTCAAATTGCCCGGGCACCTGAGCCGAGATTGTTCGTTGAAAGCTCAGCATATGGCTTCCGGAGTGTCTGGTCATGGAGGACAGCCTAGTCAGACAGGGACTTATCGAGGAGGGCGGAGAGCCCACTCTTCACATAGCCAGTAGAGGACAGCTCCCCCGGCAGCAGCTACATATGACATGCATGGACAGGAGCACTCCGGTGCCCTCATAGTACCACAGAGCTTTGTTCCGAGACCACAGTATCTGACTCAGGGGCAGTACCAGTCACAGGCCCAGCCGCTGGTCCAGTATCAGTCGTACCCTACCTATCTGTCTCTGGCTTAGTACCCGGCACCGTCACAGTGGCAGGCTCAGACTTAGGTGCAGTAGCCTTTGGCAGCACTATCACCTCCACCACCGCCAGAGATTGGACATATTCATGCGGTTACTAGAGAGGATGCACAGCGGGCCGACAGATCCGTTTTCCGCGGTATGATTCTACTTTATACATTATTCGTTGATATGCTGATAGATACTGCTAGCTCGCATTCTTTTATTTCCCATGCCTTTATTGTTAGGATCCTTCGTACGGCTAGAGAGGGGGATGTGAATAGCCGACCCCAATCTTTCTCGTTTCTTCCTACGATTAGGTTAGTGCAGCGGAAATACAACGTAGAAAGAAAACAGGAGAAGAAAGACAAACCATATAACGAGGTTCGGAGATGAACTCCTACTCCTCGGCGTGTCCGTAAGGTGGACGAAGCCTACCAATCCGTCGGTGGATGAGTCCCCGGAAACCCGGCTAATAGATACTCCTTGTGGGTGGAGAAACCTCACCACAATCTTTGCAACAGCAATAGGAGTACAAATAGGAACAAGAAAACAAGAACAGAAATGTAAACAACACTTGCTTGCCTTCTTGAAGTCAGCAGGAACCCTGGTGAAGCAGCAGCTTCTCGGATCCAAGCCTAGCTAGAAAACCAGCAACAGGAAGCTCACGCGAAGCTTTAGCACCCAACAAGGAAGAAGAAGCAGAAGCTTCAGGCAGGAGAGAACTTCCGAAGGAAGAAGAAGTAGCTTCAGAGAGAGTCTCACCGAAGTCCTGTAGCCCTCTTTTATACCTGCGAAGAAGAAGAGCAGAGAACTAGCCGTTGCTACGCAATGGCCCTGATCGGTCCAGCAAGACCCCTGATCGGTCTTGGGGACCGATCGGGACCTTCTGATCGGTCCCGGACCGATCGGCACTCTTCTGCAGAACTCGCCCAAGTTCTCGATCGTCTCTGATCGATGCGTGGACCGATCTGGATCGGTCCGCACCGATCCCCTCCTTTCTCTTTGCCTTACGTTGCGCTTTCGATCGGTGCCGATCAAGAACCTCGATAAGCCAGCGATCGTTATCGATCGGTCACCGACCGATCGATACCAACAGATCTGGATCGATCCATCGATCCGAGCTTGGGTTTTGCCCAAACCAAGTTCCAAGTCTTCCAAACCAATATCCGGTCAACCTTGACCTATTGGTATCTCATGCTTAGCATCTGGTCACTCTCTTGACCTGCTAAGACTCCCTACCAAGTGTCCGGTCAATCCCTTTGACCCACTTGGACTTTTCTCTTCGTGTCAAGTATCCGGTCACTCCCTTGACCTACTTGACCTTCCCAACACCAGATGTCCGATCACCCTTGATCCATCTGGATTTTTCCTTGCCCGGCTTCACTCACCAGGACTTTCACCTAGCTTCACTCACTAGGGTTTTTACGTGGCTTCACTCACCAGGATTTCCAATCTGCCCGGCTTCACTCACCAGAACTTTCCAACTGCCTGGCTTCACTCATCAGGACTTTCCCACTGCCTGGCTTCACTCACCAGGACTTCCACTTTCACCTAGCTTCACTCACTAGGATTTTCACCTGGCTTCACTCACTAGGACTTTCCACACTGCCTAACATCCCAGTTAGGACTTTCCCACTGCCTGGCTTCACTCACCAGGACTTTCCACACTGCCTAACATCCCAGTTAGGACTTTCCCTGTGCCAAGTCTCCATACTTGGACTTTTCAGGTCAACCAGGTCAATCCTTGACCTAGGGTTGGACCAATAAACTCCCAACCATCTATTCTTGTCTCACATCAAGAATAGAACTCTCTCACGAGTGTCAAACATCAACATGCAACTCAACTATGTCAACCCTGACCTAAGGTTGCACCGACAATCTTCCCAAGTCAAACATCAAAATACAACTCGAGTCAAGTCACCTCGAGTCGGGTCAACCAGGTCAACCTTGACCTAAGGTTGCACCAACATTTATGAGGGACATAGGTAGACTACCTACTCTTAGACCGCAGCGACTAACCGTCTCCCTACCGTCCGGTGATACATTGGACGTCACTCAAGAGGTCAGAGGTTGTCCGTTAGATTTTGGCAACCTGATACTTATGGTTGATTTATTGGTGTTGGAAATGGTCGAGTTTGACATTATCCTTGGCATGGATTGGTTGTCTGCATATAATGCCACGGTTGATTGTCAGACGAGGGTGGTCACTTTCCGACCTTCGAACCAACCCTTGTGGGATTTCACTGGCATCAAGGACGATGGCATATCGATCATTTCGACGATTCAGGCTCAGAAGCTGCTGTCACATGACTGTCAGGGTTTTCTGTTATCTTTGATTCATATTGAAGACGGCAGTAGTTCTCAACTCTCCAACGTTCCAGTAGTCCGAGAGTATCCGGATATATTTCCAGATGAGCTACCAGGTTTGCCTCCTCGAAGGCAAGTGGAGTTTTCTATTGAGTTGATTCCGGGGACCGCACCAGCATCAAAAGCTCCATATCGTATGACATTGAAAGAGTTGGACGACCTAAAGGTCCAACTCCAGGAGTTATTGGATAGGGGATTCATTCACCCTAGTGTTTCTCCGTGGAGTTCTCCGGTATTATTTGTCAAGACAAAGTATAGTACTCTGAGTTGTGCATAGATTATAGACAGCTGAATGCAGTGATCTTCAGAAATAAGTACCCCCTACCGCAGATCGAGGATTTGTTTGATCAGCTCAGAGGTACCTCAGTGTATTCTAAGATTGATCTGCGATCTTAATATTATCAGCTGAGAGTCAAAGAATTTGATATTCAGAAGACAGCTTTCCGTACCAGATACGACCATTTTGAGTCTTTGGTAATGTCATTTGGGCTTACCAATGCTCCAGCGGTATTTATGGATTTGATGAACCGTATCTTTCTGGAGTATCTAGATGAGTTCGTTGTCGTTTTCATCGATGACATTTTGATCTACTCGAGTTCCGAGGAGGAGCATGCGCAACATCTTCACAAAGTCCTGGAGACTCTTCGACGACATCAGTTGTATGCGAAGTTCAGCAAGTGTGCCTTCTGACTATCTTCAGTCGCTTTTTTGGGTCATATGGTTTCTAGCCGAGGTATTTAAGTAGACCCTTAGAAGACCGAGGTTGTCACCAGTTGGGAGTAGCCGAAATCAGTATAGGAGATTCGCAATTTTCTGGGACTAGCTGGATATTACAGACGGTTTGTCGAGGGTTTTTCCAAGATTGCTATGCCGCTGACACGCCTGACCAGGAAAGACGTGAAGTTCACTTGGACAGAAGATTGCGAGACCAGCTTTCAGGAGCTGAAGCGGAGATTAGTGTCAACACCAGTTTTGATTTTTCCCACTGGAGAGGACAGATTCGTGCTCTACACCGATGCATCTCTACAGGGTATGGGCGCTGTTCTGATGCAGCACGATAGGGTAGTCTCCAATACTTCTCGACAGTTGAAGAAGCATGAGAAGAACTACCCGGTACATGATCTGGAGTTGACCTCCATTATATTTGCTCTGAAGATTTGGCGGCATTACTTGTACGGTATTACCTTTGAGATTCTCACTGACCATAAGAGTTTCAAATATCTGTTCACCCAGAAGGAGCTTAATCTCCGATAGAGGAGATGGATGGAGTTCTTGAAAGATTATGATTGTACCATTAACTACCACCAGGGGAAAGATAATGTGGTTGCCGATGCACTCAGCAGAAAGTCCAAAGGGACTTTGGTTTGCTTCCGAGCTTCAGTCACGAACTTGATTCAGCGATTCTCTGAGTTGGGCCTTTAGGAGCAGGGACGGACAGAGCAGGGTATGTTGGTTACCATGGTTGCTCAGTCGTCGATCAGGACGAGGATCCGAGAGGCCCATGCCGGTGATCAGCACTTATAGTTCATTGGCAGTCAGATAGCTTCCGAGCAGCAGATCGACTTCACACGAGATGAGGAGGGTATTATATACTTTCGAGGTAGATTATGCGTACCTTAGTCTCACCCGATCTTACAGGAGCGACTTCAGGAGGCTCATCGCTCTCGATTTGCGATCCACCCAGGAGGGACCCGCATGTATCGAGATTTGAGACGTTCCTACTGGTGAAACGGTATGAAGAAAAACATCGCGGAATTCGTAGTTAGATGTCTTGTCTGTCAGCAGGTGAAGGATGAGCACCAGAGACCTGCCGGATTACTTCAGCGGATTCCTATTCCTGAGTGGGAATGGTAACACATTACCATGGATTTTGTGGTGGGTTTGCCTAGGACACGACGAGACCATGATGTGATTTGGGTAATCATTGATCAAGTAACCAAATCCGTGCACTTCTTAGCGATCTAGAAGACTGATTTCCTGGATCGATTAGCAGATCTGTATTGTCGGGAGATCATCAGATTACATGGTGTTCCTTTGAGTATTATTTCGGATAGAGACCCACGGTTCACGTCCCGGTTCTAGCAGAGTCTGCAGTAGGCCTTGGACACTCAGCTCCGTTTTAGTACAAATTTCCATCCGCAGAAAGATGGACAGTCAGAGTGGACCATTAGACTCTAGAGAACTTGCTGAGGTCATGTGTATTGGATTTTGGGGGCAGTTGGGAGGACCATTTGCCATTGGTAGAGTTCGCCTACAACAACAGCTTTCATTCGGCTATCCAGATGGCGTCGTTTGAAGCGTTGTATGGTAGGCCTTGTCGAACACCCACCCTCTGGGATGAGGTTGGGGAGGCCCAGTTGCTAGCCTCATAGAGCTCAGCAGGAAGCAGAGTTAGTCCGTACTATCAGACGGAGGATGTCAGAGGTGCAGGACCGCCAGAAGAGTTATGCTGATCGGAGACGCAGATCCCTAGAGTTCTCTACTGGCGACCATGTTTTTCTGCGTGTTTCACCCACGAAAGGGGTGAAGAGATTTAACCTTAGAGGTAAGCTAGCTCCGCAATACATTGGACATTTCCAGATCTTGGCGAGGATTGGAGCAGTAGCTTATCACCTGACGCTATCACCGGCTCTGCCAAGCGTGTACGACGTATTTCATGTATCTATGCTGAGGAGATACATAGACGACCCAGCTCATGTGCTGTCTGATATACCAATTTCCCTTCAGCCTGATGCCACTTGCGAGAAGGTTCCGGTACGAATTCTGGACCAGAAGGAGCGTCAGCTGCGGAACAAGACTATCCGACTGGTTAAAGTCAGATGGCAGCATCATTCGGACGAGGAGGCTACCTGGGAGCTCGAGGATACGATCCGAGCTCGATAACCCCATCTTTTCACTTGAGGTATGTGAGTTATTTACTGTTCAGCATTTATACTATCTATCTGTTGCTAATACTTGCTGATATTAGATAACAAAAATTTGGGGATCAAATTTTTTATTAGTGGGGGAGAATGTAAAATACCGAAAAAGGGCGAATAACCATAAGAGAATTTTTAGAAATTTTCCGGAGCTCGTATGACTTAGGTTACGGGGACGAATATTGATCCTCGAGAAAACATGTTTAGGCTACCCCATTTAAATAAGGAAATGTTTGATTTTCTTTTTATTTCTTTTCTTTTTCTTTTATTCCTTTTCCTTCGTTTCTTTCCCCGCGTGCCCGAGCCCTAAGGTCGACGTCGTCCATTTCTTCTCTTCCCTAACGGACGCGCCGACGCCGCCGACGCTCGCGTTCGCTCCTCTTCCCCTCCGGTACTAAATCCCTTGACCAAGGGAAGCCCCAAAGCCTTACTGTTGTTTTCCTTCTCACCCGATCTCCTCCCTTGCCCGGTGCTCTAGGGTTTTTTCCCCTCTTCCTCTTCGTCGCTGGAGCAGTTCTTCTCGGTCGGTGATGCCCTCGTGAGCCTGAAGCCGCAGTGTCACATCATTTCACTATCCAATAGAGCGTCGGCGTGCCGACTGTCTTTAGAGAATATATTGCCGCCCAAGATTCGACAACCACTCGCAATCGTCCGTCGGTGCACTCCAAGACGAACAACGTCGCACTCAGGACCCAACCTCAGATCGCGGAACACCAAGCCTTAGGACAAGGAAAACTCTCAGAAAAGAAGGCAAACAAACTAGGCCGCCTGTGAGCGTGAGGTCCACGAGCTGGGGATTTGCACCCCCCTACGCGCGATGATCGCGTGAGTCGCGCCCGGTTTATGGATTTCTGGCTCGAACCCCCGAAACCACCTGATTTGGGCTCGGCCCGCGCATGCGTGTAGGTCCCCTTAACTTTGCTAAGCAAAGATGGAAGTGCTACATATATAAGGTCTTCTAACCTTCTTAGCCTAGCAATATGAGATTAAATGTATACACATATATATTACTAGAACAACAATAAAAATGAACAAAAATAATTTGAATTAAAACACAGAACTCAACCGTATATTTATCATCAAATAATTATTCACCCCAGTAATCATTCTTCAATCGAGTTTTTAATTTTTTTTTCAATCCATCCCTTCGAATAAATATAGCATAAGTCGTCTTACTTACATTTAAAATTTCCAGTAAGAAAATTAGCCTTCTGGTTTATATTTTTAATTGAGATCATGTCTAACTCAGATCGATTAATTCTAAAATAATCAATCGGGTCTCATAGAAAATTATAATACGAAATAAATCAAGAAAATATTCATAGCAAGTGACTTATCAATCTAATATTATTAGATAGCCGTTTATTAAAAAAAATTATCTATTAATTCAAGTTAAACACCTAAAAAATTTTAAAGAAATAATTATTTGTGTGTTTTTGTTTTTTTTTTTCTGCTTTGTTATTTTAACTCATTATTATGAAAAAGTGATACTACCATTCATCCTAGGTAAAATAACTATCCGTGGATGGAGTCACAAATGCATCCGCTGCTTATTTGATGATAAATAAACTGTAAAAAGGTGAGTAATCTTTCTTCAATCACGTTTTTAATTTCTTTTCAATCCATCCCTCCAAATAAACATAGCATAAGTCCTCTTATTTACATTCAAAATTTCCAATAAGAAAATTAACCTTTTGTTTTATATTTTTAATTGACATCGTGTCTAACTCAGATCGATCTAAAATAATCAATCGGATCTTATAAAATTTTTTAATACGAAATAAATTAAGAAATATTTATAACAAGTGACCTATCAGTCTAATATTTTTATTATTAGACCAACCATGTATTAAAAAAAATATCTATTAATTCGAGTTAAACACCTAAAAAAAATTTTAAAGTACTCGACCGCACCATTATCGCAGGAGCAAATTAGCCAGTATATAGAAAGCCGGTCTTCATATCAGATTACTTTTGTCGTAAGGATCTAATCAATGCGTGTGTTAGGCCAACCTCCTTTCTTGACCAGATGGTCAACCATCATGCCTACCTCTTCCTTTACAGAGTCGTGCTGCCGTCAACGAAGCTTTCCAATTGGTGCCGTACGAATATCGAACATGAGAATCTATTACTAGAAAGTTGCACAATCTAATTAGATCAACTCCCCAAAATTGAGGTGGTTGACTTGTAGTTGCGTTAAGAAAAGGGTTGCCTTAGCACTCCCCGTTCAACAAGGCATTGACGATTCTTCCACGACACTTTTGTTGCTTTCAGAGAAACAATGTCCTTCAATCCTTTAGTGTCTATCTACAGTCTTTCGTATTTACAGAAGTCATAGATTCACAATCGAAACTAAAGCTTGATCCATCGGTGAAGGAGAAGAGAGACTCGTCAAGAGTGTGATCTGACCAATCGAAAGCTCTGCAACGAAGCTTTGACGAGGTTACTGAACAGAAAGCCCGGGCCACCGGACACCTCCGGCGAAGCGAGAACACGACTCTGCTTCACCCTCACCACCATCGCCCCCAGCTCTCTGCGTATGGAGTCGATCGTCTTCGCTTCCACCGCGTCGCATGACGACGCGTCCGATAGATAAAACGTGTCGACTGCCTTCCCTCCCTCCGTCGAAATCTCGGCTCTTCGAATTGTCAGCCCGTTCTCTCGGAACACCCTCGTAATCTCCGAGAGCAGCCCGACTCTGTCTTGCGTCCTCAGCACCACCTCCAGCCCCTCGGTGAATCGTCTCTCGATGGCGGCCTCGAGGCACTTGATCAGTCGCTGCCGTTCGGCTTCTGAGCTTATGGGATGCCCGTCGACGTGTCTGATGTAGTATTCCTGATAAGCTTCTTCGTCTCCGGCGTCGACCGTGCCGTGAAACACCACGTATTGCATGTCCGTCAGTGTGCACACCGTGTCGAAGAGCAGCTTCGGCCGGTCCTTGGACCGCAGAATGATCACGGAGTAGTCCTTCTCCGAGCAGTCCATCACCGCGACTTGAGGCTTCCTCGACTCGTCGTCTCCGCTTCCTCCGCTGCTGGCGGCGCCGCAATCGTAGTCCCGGTCGCCGAACATCATCTGGTGCAGCCGCCGTTCGGTGTGGGTGTCGTGCCCTGCGGAGAGCGCCGTCGCCGCCCTCGAGCCGTCGTCGCCTTTGAGAACATTGCAGAGGAGGTCCTCGATGGCGGAGAGCCTCTCGGGGTCCTCCACCGCCCTCCCGGTGGCGTCGTCAGTGACGCACACCACCGCGGCGACCCTGGCGTTGTGGGTCCATAGCTCGGCCTTCACCACGTTGCAGTTTCTGTTGGCCAGCACGGCGCAGATCTCCGACAGCAAGCCCGGCCGGTCGGTGCCGGTCATCTCGATGAAGGTGTTCTCCTTCGAGGACGGCGTTATGCCGGCGGAGTTGCTCAGTTTGGAGAAGAAGCAAGCTTCTGCTCCAAGCGCCTGCAGGAATTCTTCCAACCAGTCTTAGACAACTGCATCATCAATTTGTAAGTCGAAGAAAAACAATCAACAGCAAAAATTGCTTACTTTCTGAATGTAAGAGATGAGCTCTCTGTCTCTCACTTTATTCCCATCCCTATCCGTCACATTGAACACTGAGATCAACCAAACTCATAAGGATTACAGCAAAATCCGTTTTTGCCAAAACAAAATCAAACTAAAAATTTACCATCCATGAACCAACTTCCATCCGAAGACATATACGCCTTTGTGATGATAAGGTCGAGATCAGTAAGGACTTGAATAACCTCCAGGAGAATCCCATGCTTGTTCATGCTGTCGACCTGAGAAACAGGGGACGCTGGAAACTGATCAGCAAAATGAAAATGCTCAAATCTTTTATAATAATAATAATAATAATAGTTTCGACTCACCCGAATGACAGTAGCAATTTCACTAGCTTCATTATCTATCACAACCCTACAGAAACAATTGGAGAAATTAGAAAAGATTTGAAGAAGAAGGAAAAAAAAACAAACATGAAACAGAGTCAGATGGTACCTTGGAGGGTTCATCCTCCTGATGAGCTTGGAATACTCGTCATCGTCCACCTCGGCAAGTTGATGACTCATCATCATCTTGCAATATCAAAGCAAGAGCAGTCTGCGCCGTTGCTGCTGCGGCGGAGGAAAGAGGAGAGGAGGAAATAGGGAAAGGAAGAGGAGGGAAAACAGAGGATCTAATAGATTAATAGTGAGTGGAGAGAAAGGGAAGACCGGCGTCGTGGCGGTCGGATCCGCCACTCTCCAACCAGGATGTCAGGGCTACGTGTACGTGTTCAATTGGATCCCATTTCTGCCGTGGAAAGATCTCGGCTTTCAACGCTTTGAATATCTCTCTCCCAATTCCACATTTTGATCTTCTTCTTCTTGCTCAAGAAAAACTCATTCCATTTCTTCCGTAGGTTTGAACACTAAAACACGTGCTTACACCAAGGGAAAAAACAAGGCGAAAAGTAAACGCATGACAGAATTATTAATTATTAACAGTGCCTTGCATGTTACTTCGTCTTCCAGCTAAATCTAAACAGGCGAGAGAGGGGATTCTGCGTCGGACGTTCGATGCGGCCCACCAGCGAACACGACGCTGACATTAAAGCAAATGGCTTCTGACGCGGGCTCCACTTGGATCTCGCAAGATCTAGGTATCAACCACGCCACCTAACCCTTCTCCGCCGGCTCCTGTTCTCTAACAAAGATTGGTTGGATATTTAAATGATTGAGCTGGCTCAGTAGGTGCCGCCGCATGTGCCAGCCCTGGTCGTGGGGCATGTGCTCGTTCGCGTGTATTTCGGGTTTAGAATTTAGGATATAAGATTTGGGATTTAGATCTATCCTGTGTGTTTAATTAGCAAATAGGGCTGGGATAATGAATGTTTTTTTATGATTATATTTATTTCAAATACCTATTACAGTTCATTCTAATAAATTACTGATTATGGATCAAATTTATGGGATGAATTTAGAGTTGAATGATCTTTTTCCTATGTGTATGTGTTGGTGCAGGCTGTGTGGTCCACCTATGCATGGCATGCTGGCTATATCTCCTTCCGCGAGTGAAGGACATGTCCCCACGTCACCACATCCGTCGCCACTCCCATCTCATCCCTTACTGTTATAGCTTAAACAAAACACAAATATCGAATAAATATCTCCAAAAATATCTAGGATATTAATCATATTTCTTTAGTAATTATTTTATATCGTTTTCTAATATTTAAGTTTCATACGATGATTTTGATTAAAATTGTAGTCTGAGTCTATTTAGGAGCACAGTCTAATTAGGTGGATAATAAAGGTGTAATAATTTGGGTAACAGATTAAATTTGATAGAGAAAATTAAATAAAATATATTTTTAATAAAAATTACATCTCTTAGATGATTAATTAAAAGAAAGATCGAAAGAATAAATAATTGATTAAAATTTGAATCTAATTAGTAGATATAAATATTTTGAAAGTCGACCCCTTCCCTAAGTTATGCTTCAGTAGATATAAATATTTTGGAGATGGAACCTCTAAGTGAACCTAAGTTATTTTTTCCAATTTATCAAATGTGATGTACTATCGTCAAGATATAAATGTGATGTACTATCGTCAAGATTCGTGAGGCGACAGATGGAAAGTTGGTTCCATCCATTTTTATGTGGATAAGAAAATAAATTAAATTTGATCGGTTGATGAATTTAAAATCCATTTGTCTATATTTTTTTTTGTTTACAAGTAAATAAGGAAAGTGTATAGATTCGTGCATAATCCATCTTTTATATCATCCCACGTTCCCAAGTAAACAGGGCATCAATTGCGCAGTGGACCAATTACTTCACGCGAGTTAATGCAGAACATACATACCTTTTAAACAAGGACCACAAGATGTGAGTTGAGTTGGGACCAACAACAATAAAATAAAAATGTGTAATTGGCCATTCAATTCAGTTGTTGGGTAGTAGCTAGCTCGCGTTTGGTAGACAACAGTAAGGCCTGAATTTTATTATTATTATTATTATTATTATTTACCAGTAATGATAGAGACCAAAATCATAGTATATCCGGGTGAAAAATAGCCTCCAAGAACTAAAGGCCTTATTTGTTTATCTAGAAATTCAAAATCAATACGGTGAACAATTAGGAATTAAAAAGAACCTAAATGAACTGACCTGAATCGAACATTAAGATATTTAATCTTATTTAATAAAGTAATCGAGTTAAATCAGACTAAATTTAAAATAAATCAAGTCTTTGAAATATTGTTCAAGGTTGGTTTATTTTTTATTTACGGGCTTGACTTTGTTTGAACATTGACTTGAGTTTGATTCGTTTAAATGTTATCGAGCTCTCAATTTACGTTTGAGTTGAGCTTGGTTCATTTAAATGTTATCAAACTCTTAATTCAAGCTCGTTTGATTATTTAAAATTTTTACCTGTTTAATTGAATATTGACTTATTTATTTATTCTATTTTTTATTTATCATATTAATAAGAATTTTATTAATGAACATAATTCGTGAACATTATTCACGAATGTTGTTCACGAATGTTATTCATGAACATTAACGAATTATACGCATATATTCAAACTTATTTATTTAGTTTAACGAGTTGTTCAAACTTGTTATTTAATTGATCTTGTGTATATTGAACGAATATAAATAAATTAGATATAATGATTTTCATATTATTTAACATAGGAAAAAGGAACTTGGATATAATGATTTTCATAATATTTAATATTAGGACATGATGAAAAAAATATACCTGGATCCATAATATATAAGGTTCTAGATATATCAAACTTGCTTCCTCTATCTCTTCTCTCTATCTTTCTTGTTCCAGAATTTGCTTCCTTTCTTTTCAAACAAGTCCAAGAAAGGTGTCAAAAATTGCAGAGCAACCAAGCAGGAAGTTAGGGTAGCTGTCAAAGCCATAGAGCAAAAATTTCAAACAAGTCCAAGAAAGGTGTCAAAAACTTGAAGAGGTGGTTTCTAAGCTTAATTCTGTCCTGCGAAATCTAACTATTATTTATACAGAAAATAAGCTTCTAACCAAGCAGGAAGTTAGGGAACTTGTTGCAAATTGCAGAGCAACCAAAGCTGGTGGAAAAGGAAGCCTTGAGGTTAATTGAAGACCTCAACAAAAAGATCGAGCGAGTGGAGAAACTCCTCCACAAGCTTGAATGGTGGACAACTTCATGAACAAAAGCTACACTATTACAAAAAGCACGCTCTCATGCAAGGAAATTGTCAAAGCCACAGAGCAGATTGAGTCTCCTGCTGTGGGATTCGCTAAGCCAAACGAATATCAAGGACCAACTTCAGGAAATTCTGCTATAGTTAAGCAAAATAATATCCAAATTCAATTACTTGTGCAGATCGCTGAAAGTCTCAAGGATATCCAAGTAGACCCACTACAAGAATATATGCTTTTAATGACATTTAAAAGTGTCATCATATACTACTTATACCGACACTTTTAATATAGTGACATTAAGTCAAAATGTCCTCCATAGTGATGTCGTCTAAAGTCTCATGACATTTCCTAATGTCACTATAGCATAAAAATAATCACACCATTAATGTCATAAATAACTATTATAGTGACAAAAAAAATGTCACTATAAAATTTGTAATGACATTTATGCATGCCTTGTTATTATAGTAATGATGACAAATTTATATGTCCTTTAAAATCATTTAACAGGAAAACTATAAGTGTTTTGTATTTTATTTATAGTGACAATAAAAAATGTCCTTAATGATAGTTTATAAGGTAAATTTAAAATGCTTCATTATGTAATTTGTAATGACACTTACAAATGTCCTCTATATTAGTCTATAAAGACATTAAAAATTATCATGAATAGTTATTTATGATGATTTTTTGAAAAGTCTCTAATGGATTTGATATTCTATTATGATATAAAAATGACATATATTATGAAATATGTCATCCATTTTCATGACATAATATTCACGCATATAACATATTAACATAAATACACATAAACGTTTTAAAATAGAAATTAAAGTGCTAATCAATAATTGTCATTAATTTTCCAATCCATAAGGCTAATAAATTTGTCACATCAAAAAATATTTATATATCAATTACAAGTGTACCCAATGTATTTAGTTTAAGAACTAGCAAAAAATCAAGTCTCGTAAAGCAAAACATAACCAAACTTGTGGTGCATCTTCATTCTTCAACCATCGCTTCTTAAACAAAATCCAATATTCTTGTCACCTACAATAAAAATTCATATATTTGTGTAAATAAAATAAAGTAAAAAAAACATAAACTAAAGAGATTAAAATTTAATTTGAACTATTGAATATTTATCAAATGATAAGCCGGGAAAGCTCCACAACATCAAATATAATTAGTTTTAAAAGACACTAACATTAACATTTACCTTACTATTGTGCCACAAAACTCCAAATGCACCTAGTAGAAGTCTTCTTCATTAACCGTCAACTACAAATATAATTAAAAAGTGTCATAACATGATGGACATATATAATAAATAGTAGTTCATTAAAAAGTTGCACATCATACCAAATGACAAGGTCAAGCTATCATTTCTCCAAGTGCATCCTCAAACCTTTGTAAAAGATCATATGACCTAATCAAACTCTCTTCCCGTTCTAGGACAACTAGAACTTGTATTTTACACCAATTTGGTCCCAGCACCTGTCTTCCTACTTCAGTATTTGGATCCATGCTACGAACAACTCCTTTTGCCACAATTTTCATTGAATCAAATAGACTTTTTATTGAGACAGAACATCCAATCTAACAATGAAAAAAGAGAAGGTTATGATGAAAACAAATATGATATACCATCAACAACAACAATTATGCTACATAAGATTATACATTATTACTCAATCTAACTGAATTCTCAACTTCTCACAATAAGCAACAATACACATACTAGAAATCAATAACTGACTAACTCAATATAATTATAATCTCACACAAAAACATATATAGCTTAGAAGAAAGCAGACTCTAACTTATTAATACAAGTGAATTGGCAGTAGAATGAAATTTTTGTAGAAAGTAAACAAGACTTGAAAAATCTCACACAAAAACATAGCTTACAAGAAATTAATAAATGGCTAACTCAAGATAATTATAATCTCACACAAAACATATATAGCTTACAAGAAAGCAAACTCTAACTTATTATGGCACGTCAAATAACACATAATATCAAAATAAACAACGAAAAAGTATTTATGCATCTAACTTATATTCTTAACCCCAAGACCATGTCGAATCAACAAAGTACTAACTCAATATAATAATAAAGTAATAAAACTAGATAAAGACTTTACCCTTAGAGATAAACTAACTGGATCAGGAAGTAATGGACTACTAGTTGATGTTGTGTGTTGTATACTGTTGTAATTTGAACCAAGGTTTTGGTTTGATTGATTGCCAATCTTTGATTCTAACATAGCAATGTGTTGGCCTTGCTTTCTAACTTGTTCATCCATTTTTTCTAACTTTGTCCTTTGCTCCATCACTATTCGGTTGCATGTACTACAGCTTGGAACTTCTCCCCATAAATCAGATGGGTTACACCATCACCAAACATACGTACTCGGCCTAGTCTATCTGGTCCAATGATTTGAGCAAATATGTCATTTTGACCAACTTGATCATCCTCGTCTTCAGGAAGTTGATTTTCTAGTTCTTTCATTGCAGCCTTTACCAAAAAATCAAAAGTCATAATTTATACATAGACATGATGAAAACCAATATCTTTGAAAGTAATATAATTGTAGTTTATAATGTAACTTACCAATTTTTCCGCCACAATGTTGCTTGAGGGGCTTCCATTAGCATGAGTAAAGCAATCATGGAATAATTCGACTCGTGATGGAGGGCGTCCCCTTTCTTTTCCCTAAAATTACAGTTGTTAAAAGTTTGTAGATTCTAATGCATGTCAATTATAAGATTAATATGATAAATTACCAATTTTTGTTACACTTGAGCAAAAGATCTTCTTCCAGTTGTCTGATTCATTATCTTTTGCTTCGGAGCAATCTTATTTTTTTCACTTCGTTCCTAATATATTAAATTCAAAAATTGATACACGATACAAAAGTAAAAATGAAAATTTTCTAAATAGATAAAATATTATATACCTTTGATTTTTCTGAATTCTACTGAATAACTAATTTCACATATTGCTCTACCAAAGCTCTGTTATCTCTTTCTTCCAGAAGAACTTGCATTGGCAACTTAGGATCATAATACTTCTTTTTAAGTTCTGACTTCCAATTTCTCCATTTTTTTGATATTGAACGTAGTGTCCAACTTTCTGTTCCAAGAGGAAGGTCATACTTTTCCTACACAGACATTTAGAAAATTTACCCAAATAATAAAAAATTATTTAACAATAAAATTATGCAATAACATTTCAATTACCTTTATAACATCTAACATTTTTTTCTTATTTTCCAGGGGCATTTTATGCCAATCTTCCGCATCAATTGGACAAAATTTACCATTTCTTGCCAAAGTACCTAAAAAATCAGCAAATTTATTTCTTCTTGATCCTATAGGGCGTCCCATACCATCACATTGGATCTTAATACGTGGCAGCGTACTAAGTCGACCCCAAATGTCTTTCATAAATGTATAGGGCCTTTGGTTTTCTTCTTAGCATTAGGAGATTCACTTTCACTATCTACATATAGAAAAAAAGGAGAAATAAATGATTGAATAAATACAGTGAAATAATTTATTACATTCTTTGCATAAGTTACCTTGATCAAATTCTTCATCCATAAAATCATTTTCAACAATCTTATTTGAAGCTTGTAACTCAATGTCTTTCTGATTTGAAGCTTCATCTATTTGGTTATTTGATGCACCTTGAATGTTTTGACAGTCTGCACAAGTATTGTTTGAACAAAATATAAACAGGAGCAGTTAGGTGTGATACGTTGAGAATAAATATGTAATCTAATACGACATAGATCATACAATTGCATAAATTGAATCAATTAGAGTTGCTATAAAGGTATTTGATTCTATTTGAAGCTATAAAAGACTATCTATTTGTTCAACTATTGTATCCAAATACAACTTTTCACTGAAAAACTGTTTGTTTTTATTGAGTAAAGAGGACTTATGTTCCCTATTGCATACAAAATGGATAAAGGATATATGATTTATGTATTTTCAAAGTTACTTATATGATTTGGGTAATACAAGTTAAAACCACGTGATTCATTAATTTGCCGTTGTTACAATGATAACAAACAATTAGTTAATTATTACAATACTGTGTTGATTATTATATTCTTATAGCAGTCATTATTATTCTCATTACTGTTTGTTTTTATTGAGTAATGAGGACTTATGTTCCCTATTGCATAGAAAATTCTACAATCTTCTTTTGCCTTCTTTTCTCCCTCTGCTAGGAGAAGTCAAAAGATTTGAAGCTGAGGAAAAATTGTTTTCTACTAGACAATTGATATTTTCACAGTAAGATGAGGAAAGCACATTGTTGGTAGCTCCTTTGTATTTTATACTGGCATAGACAATTGGCATAAAAACAGTTTTCTACCAGACAACAGTTTGTAGCATTAAAATTTATTTGAATTCATTTCAACATGAATTGAATAAAAAATGAGTAAAAGATATTTTTATTCAACATGTTGTATCATATGATGAAGCGCGATAAGTATCATATAATACAATAATATTGTAATTTAATTTACTAAGAGATTATACAAAAGAAAATAATAGATTGCTGATGTATAAAATAAGATGCTACCTCTTTTTTTTGAGTTTCAAGTTGTGTAATTGCCAATCAAAATCTGTGATTGAGTATTTGTCCCATCTTGAAGTTGAACATGAAATTTTCCAACATTTTTACTTTTAAGGGTCATTCATATCAAAGACAAGTTATATAAGATAAATAAAGCATGAAATAACCATTATACCAAACTATATTAAAACTTAATATTTTGAAATAAAAAATTCACAAGTTTCATATATTTTTATATCTAATACCTTGTACATCATTGTCTTTCTGATTTGAAGTTTCATCTATTTGGTTATTTGATGCACCTTGAATGTTTTGACAATCTGCACAATTATTGTTTGAACAAAATATAAACAACTTGAGTTTTAAATCATAAACAAGAGCGTTCTGACCTTTTCTGCTAATTACCACATTCTCAATTTCCCTTGCATTATAGACTTGAATAATGTATATAACATATAAAAGAAAAAGTCAAATAAGAGTTATTCAAAAGAAAACAATAGATGGCTGATGTATAAAATAATATACTACCTTTTTTTTTTGAGTTTCGATTTGTGTAATTGCCAATCAAAATCTGTGGTTGAGTATTTGTCCCATCTTGAAGTTGAACATGAGATTTTCCAACATTTTTACTTTTAAGGGGCATTCCTATCAAAGACAAGTTATATAAGATAAATAAAGCATGAAATAACCATTATACCAAACTATATTAAAACTTAATATTTTGAAATAAAAAATTCACAAGTTTCATATATTTTTATATCTAATACCTTGTACATCATTGTCTTTCTGATTTGAAGTTTCATCTATTTGGTTATTTGATGCACCTTGAATGTTTTGACAATCTGTACAAATATTGTTTGAACAAAATATAAACAACTTGAGTTTTAAATCATAAACAAGAGCGTTCTGACCTTTTCTACTAGTTACCACATTCTCAATTTCCCTTGCATGATAGACTTGAATAATGTATATAACATATAAAAGAAAAAGTCAAATAAGAGTTATACAAAAGAAAACAATACATGGCTGATGTATAAAATAATATGCTACCTCTTTTTTTTGAGTTTCGAGTTGTGTAATTGCCAATCAAAATCTGTGGTTGAGTATTTGTCCCATCTTGAAGTTGAACATGAGATTTTCCAACATTTTTACTTTTAAGGGGCATTCCTATCAAAGACAAGTTATATAAGATAAATAAAGCATGAAATAACCATTATACCAAACTATATTAAAACTTAATATTTTGAAATAAAAAATTCACAAGTTTCATATATTTTTATATCTAATACCTTGTACATCATTGTCTTTCTGATTTGAAATTTCATCTATTTGGTTATTTGATGCACCTTGAATGTTTTGACAATCTGCACAAATATTGTTTGAACAAAATATAAATAACTTGAGTCTGCACAAGTTAATACCTTAATATTTTAAAGTTTGCACAAGTATAGCAATACAACTACTATCGACAAGCAGACTTTACTGCTCCATGCTGATGGCAAGCAACACATTACGTAGCAAGCAAATTTACCAACAAGCAACTTATAGAAGTCTTTCTAGTAACCCAATGTTGATGGCAAGCAGCACATTTCCCAGCAAGAAAATTTACCAGCAAGCAACTTATAGAAGTCCTGCTAGTAACCCAATGTTGATGGCAAGTAGCACATTTCCCAGCAAGCAAATTTACCAATAAGAAAAAGATTACCATGCTTCTCATAATCAATCATTTACCAGCAAACAAATTATAGAAGTCCTACTAGATTTTTATCAAGTCTAACCACATTTCCCGGTAACGCAATGTTGGTATTACAAACTCCATCCATTTGTTGGTTGGTATATTACTTACACTAGCAGATTTGAAAACATGAACAATCTGCATAAAAATGACATATTGTCCAATCTGCAGAAAGAGATAGGCTGATAGAGTAAAAAATGGATTCCATGCTACCTCTTTCTTTTGATTTTTGAATCAATAGAAAGAGATGGCATCAAATCCAATCATATAAAAGAAAACAATAGATTGTTGATGTATAAAATAAGATGCTACCTCTTTCTTTTGTGTTTCGAGTTGCGTGATTGTCAATCAAAACCTGTGCTTGAGTATTTTCCCCATCTTGAAGTTTAAAATGAGGTTTTCCAACATTTTTACTTTTAAGAGTCAATCCTATCAAAGGCAAGTTATGTAGGATACATAGCATGAAATAACCATAATCATAAGGAAGAAAGTCCTAACCCTTTTTGAATTTCGAGCTGCGTGATTGGCAATCATAATTCGAGATTGTGTATTTACCTTATCTTGATGTTGAAAATAAGGTTTTCCAACAGTTTTACCATCACAAGCCATTCCTATCAAGAGCAAAAGTTACAATTTATAGATAAAAAGAAAGTTAGTTATATATCCATTGATATGATAAATAAAAGGTCCATAGTCAACAGTGAAAATAACATATATATATGGCAAATCTACTCTCCTACTATCACTTTATATCATATTAATTAAACATAAAAATTATATATGCTAGACAAAATCTCATCATAAACAGAATCTCATCATGTATCAACATCAATTTCAACTCCTATAGCATCATCCCGAACCCAAATGATTTCTTCATGATCATGGTCGTCTTCAGGATTACAAATACAACTTTGAAGGTATGTATCAACATCTGCCACAGGTTGCATTTTATATTGTCCTCGTGCATTGGTGATGATAATTACATGCCAATTACAATCAACTGGATCTTCCACATAAAAAACTTGCATGGCTTGGGATGCTAAAATATAAGGCTCGTTATGGCGCTTCACATTTGTAAAATTGGCCAACATAAAACCATCCTCGTCTAGTTTTAGTCGTTTGCCTTTGGAGACCCAATCACATTCAAATAAAACAACTCTTCAACCTCCCTCGTAATCTAACTCAATCACATTTTACAAAATTCCATAATAATCAAGTTCACTTGATATTGGATTCTGTTCTCTAATACTTGAATAACTTGAAGTAGTAGCCCGAACAATAACACCATAATTCTAAGTTTTTCTCTTGTGTTCCACTTCTTTTGTATGAAACCTAAATCCGTTGGAAAGGAATTTTTCATATCGTATCCCTATGAAATTCGGACCTCTGGCAAGTGATTTCAGATCATTTGATATTGGATCATCCTGGGAAGGATTTGTATTTTCGATCTATCACACAAAAAAAAAATGATAAAATATGTTTTAAAATCATAATATATAACTTTAATGACAATTACACCACAAACTTACATGTTTTGCAAACCAAGATGCAAAAGACTCACTATGCATACGTTCAATCTGGTGAGGTGGAAGACCAGAATGACTAAGATTCAAAATTCGACGGTGTTCACTGAAATTAAGAATAACGATTTGATAAACATTGATGATTATATATTTAAACTCGATGAAATATATATTAACATACTCTATATAAGATTGTACGTGATGACAGTTGAATAACACATATTGATGTGCCTTCTTTAATGTCTCATCATCAAACTTAGTTGCAATGGCCTTTCCAAGTGCATAACTAGAGGCTGTAAACACGTCCAATGCAAATGTTGAACCGATAGTTGTATCATCATTTCTCGTTGATTGATTGAATCTTGTCTCTACATAATCAACTAAATATAAAGAACAGAATGTCAAACATTCCTTAGCCAAATACCCCTCAGCAATGGATCCTTCTAGTCGACTTCTATTTCAAACATATGACTTCAATGTCCCTAAGTACCTTATATCAAAAATATAAATTTTATATTATTGAGTGAAAATAATAATTTAAATAAAACAATATCATTAAGAGAATTGTTTATTACCTTTCAATTGGATACATCCAACGATAATAAACTGGTCCAGCAAGTTGTACTTCAATAGCTATGTACAGTCAAATGAATCATTATGTCAAAAAATGACGGAGGAAAAATTTTCTCGAGTTGACAAAGAATCACCACAATGTCTTTCCTCAGACGAACCACATCAGTAGGAGAAATTACTTTACAACATAGCTCTCTGAAATACCTACACAATCTGATCAAAGGATTCCGAACTGATTTAGACAAAGTTTTACGTAGTGCTACCGGCAACAACTGTTGCATCAAAATATGGTTGTCATGACTTTTTAGACCAATTAATTTTGCTGGTTTCAATTGAACGCATCGTGAAATGTTAGATGCATAACCATCTGGAACTTTAACTTTTTTCAAAACCTTGCAAAATGTACCCTTCTCTTTTTTCCCCATTGAATAACAAGCTGGAGGTAGGTAAACTCTACTCGGTCCCTTCTCAATAGGATGAAGTTCTGATCTTATCCCAATTTCTTGCAAATCAAGACGTGATTTAATATTATCTTTTGTTTTCCCTTCCATATCTAGCAATGCCCCACAAATTGATTCGCACACATTCTTTTCAATATGCATAAGATCAAGATTGTGACGTATCACATTATCTTTCCAATATGGTAAATCGAAGAAAATACTCAGCTTTTTCCAATTGAATGGTAGTTCTGGATTATCATCAACTATTTTTCCAAATTTCAATTTAAAATTTTATAACTCATTGATCACTGTGTCTCCTGAAAGTATTGGTGGTGGTCTTCCATACTCTTTTGTGCCATCGAAATGTTGAGAATCTTTGCGAAACTCATGATCACTGTTTAAAAATTTACGGTGACCCATATAGCAATTTTTTTACCATTTTTTAACCACCGTGAATGTGTAAATTTGTGGCACACCGGACATGCAAATTTACCCTTGGTGCTCCATCCAGATAGGGTTGCATATCCAAGAAAATCACTTATCGTCCATAGTAATGCAACATGCAATTTAAAATTCTGCTTTGTTGATGCATCATATGTTTGCACTCCTACTTCCCACAAATCCTTCAAATATGCAATAAGGGGCTGCAAGTAGATGTCGATGTTATTTCCAGGAGAAGATGGACCAGGTATTAGCAATGATAACATAAAGTATGGTTGTTTCATACACATCCATGGTGGAAGATTATAAGGCACTAAAATGACTGGCCACGTACTATGCACCGCACTCATATTTTTAAATGGATTAAATCCATCTGAAGCTAATCCTAGCCTTATGTTTCTAGGATCCTTCGCAAATTCTGGGTGGTTATGGTCAAACGTTTTCCAAGCTGGGGAATCAGCTGGGTGTCGCATGTAACTGTCTTTTGTGGGAGATTCAGAATGCCATCTCATATGGACGGCCGTTTTGTAGGACATGAACAAACGTTGTAACCTAGGCTTTATTGGAAAATACCATAAAACCTTACATGCAACTTTCCGCTTGTCACCAGTAGGGTCATCTTCATATGTTTCCCATCTGGGCTCATTGCATGTTTTATAGAGAACTCTTTCCTTGTCCAACCCCCAGTACAAAGTACAATCATTAGGGCAAGCATCGATTTTTTCATAACCAAGTCCTAATTGCTTCATCAATTTCTCTGCTTCATAGTATGACTTTGGTAAATCTTTCATGACATTTGGAAATACTTCTCTCAACAAATCCAAAAGCATATTAAAGACTTTATTGGTCATTTTTCCAAGACATTTTAAGTGAAGCAAGCGAATGATGAATGCAAGTTTTGAGAATTTCTTACATCCGGGATATAACTCCTTTTGTGAATCATCAATTAATTTATAGAATTTCTTGGCCTCCCCAAACGGAATATCTTTATCCTTTTCAAATCCTGCTATATTGATTGTACTACCATCGTGTTGTTGGACCCCAAAAGCATCATGAACTAGTCCCTCCATGTTATCTACATCATCACGAGACAGAACCGAACTAGATATTGAAGGTGCACTACATGCTATCTCTCCATGAGCAACCCAGTGAGTATAACCTTTAATAAATCCATCAACCGTCAAATGATCATAAGCCTCCTCTCTTGAAACACATATGCCAATCTTACATCTTGCACAAGGACATGCAATTGTTCCATTTATGTTTGCATTAGAAAATGCAAAATCTAGAAAATTCTCAAGTCCTTTTCTGTATTCCTCAGTTTGTCTTGGTAAAAACATCCAACCTTTATCCATCACAATTCCAGTAAAAATATGTACTAAAACTGGTTCAACAAAAAAATAGATTCAGTCAAAAAATCAAAAAACTCAACAACCAATATAGTAACTAAAAAAATCTATCTGTAAACAACTCAAAAACACTAAATATTTTATATATAAACTGCAAACATGTTATTAAATAGATTCAGTCATTGTGATAAACATGATAAGTCAATAAGATAACATGATTTCAATATCTCAATAGATGTATGTTTATTTTTAATTCTAGAAACATAGAAAAAAATATATTCATGATTCAGGAAGTATGCATGCACTAAATAAGCGAAGGAAAAAAATATATGCTTTATTTTCTTCTTTTTCATTTTCTTTTTAGTTGGGAAGTCCCTTTTTGGATGAGCCACAAGACCATGTGCTTCCATCTCCATCAGTAGCGGTGGTGGATCATTTCACATGAAAGACAAAAAAAAATGAGACAAAAAGAGAGAGGAGGAGCGGAAGTAGGCAGAGGAAATAAGAGTGGAATCATGTCACAGTACTGAAATCTATATAGATTTAGATTTGAACATGGAAAAGATAGAGAGAGAAGAGTATTCTCATAATCTCATTACAACGCAAAAGTGATGTCTAAGGGGAAAAGGAGGATCAGATGGAAAGAAGGCTTTAATTTGTGGTACATGGGTTTAAATTGTTTTAAATGACAAGGAAGATTCCTTTTCAGCAAAGCAAAGCTTGACACAAATGATTCAATGGGGTGCACTAGTGGGAAGGATGCTTCCATATCCGACAACTACAAAAGAAGTAGCCTTATGCATTTTATAGTAGGTTATGGAGCAGAGCAAGAGCCTTGAAACCTTAATGCATCTATCTCTATGCAAGATCGCTCTTGAATAGCTTAAATATCAAGGGTTTCTCATTTACATTTTTTCTTGGAAATTTAAATTAAATTTGGCTAATGGTATAAAAGCAGCCCCTCATCTTAGTGATATGATTGGAGAGGGATATTGAACAGGGCAAACAAACTCTGAAACTTATCCTTACATCTCATCCACATATTTTTACATTTTTGGATTGGATTGAGCTGTATCTTGAGATTTGACATGTACATAGGATCACAAAGAGAGACTTCACGAAACACAACTTTGTGCTTGTGCTAAACTTTAGTTGTTCCTTTTGATCAAGACCACAGCCAGAAGGACTTGGGAGGTAGACAAATAAATGGCTTCAGGGGACCAACTAGTTGCTTGGGTTGGATGTGGGCAATTACTTTTCAGCTGGAGGCAGCAACAATGGCATAAAGACGCAATGATTAAAGGTGGGAGGAAAGGTTTGTATGTTCATGTGGGTGTCACTGTGAGCAAGACATCTCTTTTAAGTAATTAAGCACGTCAGGATAGATATATATGTTTGAATTAGGCTATTACTGCAACTACGACTAAGTTTACTTTTAAATGAAGTGCAGAGGAAGCTACAACCAACTTTCTATGCTTCTTTTCTTGTGGTACCAAAATTTATCCACTATTCTCTCAGGATAGAAACTTCATTCATTAATAGGATGGTGATTTTAGAAACGAGGACCTCACTATAACTGTCAAAGTTTTTCATAACTTAATGGCTGACAATGTTATCTAATGAAGAATCATGAATGGTGTGTCAATCAACAAAACAAACAGATTGCAAAAGAATAAATGTTTTACTAACTAATGTCTTCTTATAAGTATCACTAGTCCTTCTCAGCTCAATAATACAACAAAAAATAACACAGAAATCAAGTCAACGAAAGTAGAGAAGAGAGGTAGATACTGAAATCAACCTTAATTAAAACTTCCTTCAAACTAAACATGTTGAAGCAAGATGTGGTTTCACAGAAATCACCAAAAATCAACAAGAAATCAACCTCTTTACCACCAAAATTCACAGCAAGAAACAAGAAAACCTTCAAAAGAAACAGAGCACATAAATACTTAGCTTGCAACCTAGGGCTTCAGATCATGAAAAGAGGAAAGAATAGGACCTTGGCGTCACAAGCAAGAGGGCAGACGACGCACAGACACTTGCAACCTAGGGCTTCTGATCACAAGACGCTAGAAGAGGAAAGAATAAGGGCTCGGTGTTGCAGATGACGGGGTGGATGACAACGGGGCAAGCGGACGACGAGGCAGGCGACGCAAAGGATGTCAAGGCAGGCGGCAGAATACGGGGCAGGCGGCGCAAAGGATGTCGAGGGTTGGGTGAGGATCGGGCAGGGACGATCGTCGATGGAAATATTGAAAGAGGGAAGAAAAATTAGGGATCAGGATATAGGAAAATCGGGCGGGTGAGTGCTTTGTTGGAGGGAGTGAGGAAAAAAATTGGCACGCAGGTAAAACATTACATGACATTTATTAAGTGTCATAATAATATACCTAATTAGATTTTAATTTTATTAATTTTTTATTTGTAATCAATTTCATTATATATATAAAACAACTACACTTTTAAATAAATGTCATGAAGAAAGTGTCAGGAAAGCCATTTTTTCTTGTAGTGACCTCAAGACTATCTTAAAGCAAACTAGACGCGAAGTTCAAACTTCATCCATCCCTGAAGAACTGATTAACAAGCTGAAGAACCTATCTTTAGGAACATCTGAAAACCCCAAAGAAGGAAGGGGCAGCTACGTATTTTTCATGACCCCTACAAAATCCTCCAAGAAGAGCAAGCCAAAATCAAAAACTAAATGGCAAGCACAGTCACTGAGCAACCCTCAACAACAACTATAACGCCCATGTTTGATAATCAAATCAGGGAGTACAGACGGAACCGAAGAAGAATTCACAATACCCAACAAGTTGCAAGAAGGATTAGAAGGAGATTAACTGGAAGAACCGCACCAGTATACAACCTAGAACAGTAAATAGACCAGTTGAGATTGTATATGCAAGAAAGGGCGGGCATAGTGCCAGCCGAAGTATTATACCATTCACGAAGAGATGATGCTCATCATCGGGTGTATGTCCATAGATCAGAAGAACCACTTCTGGTTACAGATGGCAACCAACAGGATCATATATTTATTCATGAAGATAGTTTTAATCAACTGCAAAGGAGCCGAATGCAATATATACACCTTGGTGTTCTGCAGGTACGTATACAAATTCTACATAGACAAGAGGAAAGGACCGTGGCTCTAATTGTATTCAGGGATAATCGCTGGATAGGAGATCAAGCTATTCTTGCCATAATGGAAGTAGATCTCACCCAAGGAAGCCAACTAGTTTATGTAATTCCAAATATTATGCTTACAATTAGGGATTTCTACAGAAACATCCATGCATCTATTCTCACAAGAGGATATGACCAATGACAAGGCGGTGAGGCTAATCTCCTAATCATACGAGGTATGGTAGGAATATTATCTAATACTCCTAATGTTGGCTTTGCTTATGAGGTATAGAGAATCGTAGAATACCTCAGAAGCCATGGAGTAAGGGCTCTCCTGGGACGACGATATCCTACGTCTCACTTACAAGGATTAAACTAGACCCTCATGTTGGATCGAGATCGCGCTAGAGGGGATGGTGAATAGCGCTCGTGGCTTTCATGTGTTTCGAATTCGTAAAGCGATAGAGAATTAAGAAGCGAAAATAATGAAAACAAATGCGAACACAAGTTATTTACTTGGTTTGGAGCCTGAGGCGACTCTACTCCAAGGCCCGCGATCGTTGATCGCTTTGGGTGGGTAACAACTATAATATCGTTAAAAGAGTTACAATTTAAAGTACAATGATCAACAATTAAATATACTGACGACAAGAAAATTGATGAAATCAGAGTGTCGAGTCGTCAGGGACTTGTTGTAGCTTTATCGAACTTCTCGTTAGCAGCTGGATGCAGAAAGATTGCTTGTTGATCGATGTACCTACTGCTTCCTCGAGACTGCCTTTTATTGGGTGTTGAGGGCGCCTCCAATGCCCCATGGAGGTGCCTCGGACCCAAAAATATATCCCGAGTTGATCGCTGTGATAAGCCTTAGCCGCTGCCTCTTATCCGCCCGAGGGCGCCTCCAATGCCCCATGGAGGCGCCTCCAAGAAGCAGTTCAAGGCGCCTCCAAGCTCCATGGAGGCGCCTCCAGCTCCTCTGCACAGACAACTCATCTTTGCACCCGAGGCACCTCCAAGCTCCATGGAAGCGCCTCGAACACTGTTCATTCGAGGCTTAAGGTTGCTCCTTTATACCTGCAAGATACGTTAGTCCAAAAGATACCCTGCAACACAAAGTTAGCACATAATATCATAAATATAAAGTCTGACAGTCATCGGACTGTCCAGTTCTGACTTCGGATTTCCGACCGGAAAACCTAGGTCGAACCGACGCCTACTGTTCCCTCTTCCGGGGAACACGCCCTCACCTACTCCACTCAGGAGAGTTTTACCTTTTGCCAGTTTAGTCCTCCAGATCAACTGGACTTTTGCTCGGCGCTTGATGCTTCCGGTTTTCATGCTGGACGTCCAATCCACGACCCGTCCAGACTTCTACCCGGTTCGCGACACCAGGATTTTAACCTAGGGTTACCACCCCCTAGGATTTTTGCCCGAAGCTCCTGTTGGACCCTGTGGTAGTTTTGATGTGATCAACCAAGTTGGTTAGGTCCTGCTCTGTGTTTGATCCCTGTGTCTGAGTGTGCAGGAGCTTAGGAGCACAGGAAGTCGAGCGGAAGACGCAGCTAGCGAGAAGGACGGCACGGGAAGAGAGCCGATGGGCTCGGTGCGTCGGAAGGACGAGAGAGCTGCGGAAGAGTACACCGGTGGGCGAGAAGAACATGCGCGGCGTTCGAGGGACGTTAAGTCGGGGAGGAAGGCTGGTCGAGGAAGGTCGGAAATTGGGTTCGGGTGAGCTCTATTTCGGTTAGCCGCAATCACCCAAGTTATCAGAGCTTCGGAAGTCAAAGCGAAGGAAAAAAGATAAGCTGGAAGCTATTTAAACCATGCAGAAATTGGGCTTTTATACCATGCAAAAATTGGGCTTTTATACCATGCAGAAATTGGGCCATCCAGGCTTGGAGGCACCTCAGACCCATTGGAGGCGCCTCAGACAGTCTGAGGCGCCTCAGACCCATTGGAGGCGCCTTAAACAGTCTGAGGCGCCTCCAAGGTTGTTTGAGGCGCCTCAGACCTGGCCAACAGAGCTGTTTGTGATCAGATAGATGTTTATCCGGTCAAACCCCTTTGAGGCGTCTTGAACCTTGTTGGAGGCGCCTTGGACCCTCGGGATAGACTTTCCAAGAGCTATATAAAGGCCCCTGGAGCTAGGAAATATTCAATAAATATTCATTCAACTCTGTACAACTTCCTAGCAATAGTTCTGAGTCGTTAGTGTGTAAAAGGTTTCTCCGCCTTCAGCAAAGGAGATTTTTCTACTGTGCTTTTCTTACTGCCCTGGATTAACAACCCTCTTGGTTGTAACCAGGTTAAATTCCTGTCTTCTTATTTCTTTATTGCTTTATTATTTTATTTACTATTGCACTATTTGAGTTGAAAGTACGAGGAGGGTATAGTTTTAATTTTTCAGAAGCAATTCACCCCCCCTCTTACCGGCCTCTGCTGCACCTACAATTGGTATCAGAGCTAGACCGCCTCAGAAGGACTAACCGCCGACTGAAGCACAACGATCAAGACGATGGCCGGAGCGAACATTCATCCCCCAAAATTCGACGGAGACTTCGCGACATGGAAACAACAAATGGAGGTATATCTTTACTCAGATTTTAATATTTTATCAATAATGAAATTTGGATATGAAGCACCAAAGACAACGAATGGAGAAGAACTCGAGATACACCTCTGGAACAATAAGCAACGTGACGAGTCTATGGCAAACGCTCGAGCTGAATTTCACCTTCTAAGCGTACTACCAAACGAAGATCTCGACAGAATTGGTGACTACCGAAGTGCAAAAGAACTTTGGGAAAAGTTCTTAAAACTCCATGAAAAACCAATTGAAGTTGAATCTGACTCCTCGATGGACACTGATCCGACGTCAGAAGAGTCCGAAACCGAGGTAAGTGCCAAGATAGAACAAGCAACCGAACTCAAACTTGAAGACCTAAAGTGCTCATCACAAATGAGCATCGATGAAGGGGGAGAATCTGCGGAAGAAAACAACTCAACAGGGGGAGAATCAACCGCCGACAAGGTAAGTCAGGTATGGTCTCTACCTCTTAGCAAATTAATTGATTCAATTGAAATATTGTCGAAATATTCTTGTGAATTACTAATTATTTTGCCGAAAGAATATTTTGAATTAAAAACTAAAAAACTATTAAAGAATATTGAGTTAAATAACACAATTTGTCAATTAAGAGATTTCAACAAATTAACAATAGAAAATATACAATTTTTTGCATGATCAATATTTTTTGCTACAATTATAAAAAACTGTGATTTGAGAAATTATGAGAAACTAAAATGGAAATTTAAGAATCATAGAGAATTTTTAAATTTAAATGATTAGACTTAGCACCTTCAGAAAAAAAAATTAAACAGAAAATTTCCTTATGCGGCTTTGACTAGAAAGTGGTTGTTGCTCCAATAACCAAGAAGGCCTAGTGCCTCGCCACTGCCTGGAAGCCAAATATAGAAATGAAATGTTTAATTAACTTTTTGATAAAAACATTAAAAGTTAAAAGTTAAATAATACTTTGAATTTTTTTTTATGGAAAATTAAAACAAAAAAAAATTAAGTTTACTCAGAAATTTTTCTGAAAAATACTAAAAAGACATTTTCACAATATCATATTATTATTACCCCGTTTTTGCTGTGATCAAAGGGGGAGAGAAAAAGGTACAAGTTTAGGGGGAGTTAGGAAAATTAAAATTTTTAAATATTTTTCTAAACTATGTTGTAATTTTATTTATTGCAAATTTATGCTTAACATGTTAGTTTAGTAATTTTCTTTAAAATTACTTTTTGTGTCTATTTTTACCCTAACTTGAACTTGGGTTGATGCACATCAAAAAGGGAGAGATTGTTGGACCCCGTGATAGTTTTGATGTGATCAACCAAGTTGGTTAGGTCCTGCTCTGTGTTTGATCCCTGTGTCTGAGTGTGCAGGAGCTTAGGAGTGCAGGAAGTCGAGCGGAAGACGCAGCTAGCGAGAAGGACGGTACGGGAAGAGAGCCGATGGGCTCGGTGCGTCCGAAGGACGAGAGAGCTGCGGAAGAGTACACCGATGGGCGAGAAGAAAGTGTGCGGCGTTCGAGGGATGTTAAGCCGGGGAGGAAGGCTGCTCGAGGAAGGTCGGTGTCACGCCCCAGAGGAGTCCCTGTCCGAGAAAATTTCGGCAGCATCTTCCATGTACGGTGGACAATCTGAAACTTTTCTACATCCTCACATACCTCAGCCACAGGCGGCTGGAATAATAAAAACAGTAAAAATACAACCACACATTCCACGCAGTTTATATAACAAGTAAACAGAAAGATAATACCCTGACTCGAAATCAACCCTACTCCACTACACTCGTAAAGCTCAAATCCGATGAATTCACCTCTTCTGCCGTCCAGGCAGGTATGTAGTAGAATAAATCCAAATCCAAATCCATCGACATAATAAAATCCATACAATGTCCATAAGTAAAATAATCCAAAACATAACAAGTTCAAAACAGTCTAGAACAGAAAAGAAACCAAAAGAAAACCAATCATATCCTCGAGGTCTGCAGGGACCAGCAACTGGAACTCTCTCCTGACAGCATCAACCTGAAAATATCAACAATGGAGGCGGGGTGAGTCCAACACTCAGCAGGTACAATTGATATGCAAAGTAAAGAAATAACACCTAGCACTAATCATGCGTACAGTCTCCTGATAAAAATAAAGATAAATGCAAACCGAAGTAGACAGGAGAGAATCTGTACTAACCAGGACCCGGTATAAGGACAAACAGTCCGAAAGGTATAGAAGACCTGTATGCATGTCAAACATAGGTATCCAAACAATATGCAGCATATAAATGCAGCAAACACAATCACAAACAATAAATGCATCATGCATATGATGCCAATGTCATGGTCACCCCTAACGCCAGTCAGCCAACTCATAACAAAAGTGGGACCGAGTGGGTAGGGTTGTGACAACCGTGCACTCTACATCACTACCCCTGATGAGTGACCGAGTGGACGGGATGCTGTCAGAGTACACACGTACTCCTACCCCAAATCATAAATGGGGGAGTGCAATGCTCTCATCTCCCGGTACGCTATGACGGGGAGGGATCTCTAACGTGCTACACGCTACGTCACACTACCCATGAGCAAACCAACGGAGCACCGGAAGAGCCAAACTGACGTGCTACCACGCTGTGACACGCTACCCATGAGCGTCACAACGGAGCACCGAACAGTGATGAAACTGGCAATGTGCTCAACAATAATGGAGCAATCTATCGCACAGCATGCGATCATGCAAATGGTGCATGTCACTAAGCATGGTAATATACTAACCCAACCTCTGGACATATAACAATGGGCACCATAGTGAATAAATCATATCAAGATATACTGATCAATAAGGTATCAAACCTAGGTCCTGAACATGTGAAACATGGTTATATCACTACCCATGAGCATGAAAAATCAGGTACGAGATCAATACGAGATGCAAACAAACAACCAATCAAATAGGTAACATGTATTGGGCAGTGATTAACCGAAACAAATAAGAAACACAATTAATGCAACATGTTAATTTCATTACTAAGCATATCAAAGACAAATAAGTCAAAAGTACCCGCCTCCGAAAATAGAAAGGTCCAATCTGACTCCGAGATACTCGTCTCGCGTCAAAGTCCTGTGTTAAATCGCACAGTTTAGCTAATTTAATTATAAACAAATAGTTAAACTAATTTCTAATCCACTGACCAGTTAGGGTTAGTTTCATTAACCCCAACTATACCGTTATACAACTTCTAAACCTAAATCAATAATTATTGCTAACACAACTTGCAATAATCTAACACAAAGATCAAAACCATAAACCTTACCTAAATTCACAGCCTGTGGTTTCTTGATTCCCGGTCGCAAAGTGTGTTGCTGTTGACAATTAAGTAGGCTGCTAAATGGGATAGCTGCAGAACCCAAAATCATCCACAAACCCAAACTCCTTGCTGGTTACTTCAATGACCACAAATCAAGAACAATAAAAATCCAAAATCAACCAAAAACAACCCAATTCCAATCAAAGCTAGGGTACAGAGCCTACAATCTGTGATGGATCGAACCTGTGGCCGGCGACAATGCTAGGGCACAGCGTCGGCGAAGCAAACTCGGCGGCGGCACAATCCAAATCTAGGGCACACAAGATGGAGGTCGGCGGCACTGCTGTGAGGAGAGCTCGACTGACTGTGAACCCAAAATAGGGCACGGAAGGTGAGACTAGGGCTCGACGGCGGCCGACGCTAGGGCAGAGAGGGCTCGGATCGGCTGTGCTCGCGCGTCGCCGGCGCTTGGACAGGGAGGAAGAAAAGATCAGCGGCTGGCGGCTAGGGCACAGGGGAAGGGGGTCGGCGTCGGCAGAGGAGAAGAAGATGTAGCGGCGGAGGAAACTGCCGTGGCCGGCGGTTAGGGCAAAGAGAAGAAGGAAGGTGTCGGGCGTGAGAGGAGAAGGGAAGAGAGGCACGCGGGGGGTCTCGGCGAGGATGAGAGGGAATTCGGCGAGGTAATAAAGAAAATAAAAAGAAATAAAAGAAAAGGAAATGTAAATATAAACATTTCCTCGCTTAAATGGGGTAGCCTAAACAGGCTTTTCCGGGTCCCGTTTTTATCCCCGTTAACTCGTCCGTACGAGCTCCGAAAAATTCCCGAAAAATATCCAAAAATTTCGAAAAATTCCCTTATTCATATTCACCTATTTCTGATATTTTACAGTCGGAAATTGGGTTCGGGTGAGCTCTATTTCGGTTAGCCGCAATCACCCAAGTTATCGGAGCTTCGGAAGTCAAAGTGAAGGAAAAAGATAAGCTGGAAGCTATTTAAACCATGCAGAAATTGGGCTTTTATACCATGCAAAAATTGTGCTTTTATACCATGCAGAAATTGGGCCATCCAAGCTTGGATGCGCCTCAGACAGTCCGAGGTGCCTCAGACCCATTGGAGGCGCCTTAAACAGTCCGAGGCACCTCCAAGGTTGTTTGAGGCGCCTCAGACCTAGCCAACAGAGCCATTTGTGATCAGATAGATGTTTATCCGGTCAAACCCCTTTGAGGCGCCTTGAACCTTGTTGGAGGCGCCTTGGACCCTCAGGATAGACTTTCCAGGAGCTATATAAAGGCCCATGGAGCTAGGAAATATTCAATAATTATTCATTCAACTCTGTAACAACTTCCTAGCAATAGTTCTGAGCCGTTAGTGTGTAAAAGGCTTCTCCGCCTTCAGCAAAGGAGATTTTTCTACTACGCTTTTCTTACTACCCTGGATTAACAACCCTCTTGGTTATAACCAGGTTAAATTCCTGTCTTCTTATTTCTTTATTGCTTTATTATTTTATTTACTATTGCACTATTTGAGTTGAAAGTACGAGGAGGGTATAGTTTTAATTTTTCAGAAGCAGTTCACCCCCCCTCTTGCCGGCCTCCGCTGCACCTACAGCTCAGACCCGCCAAGGCTTTCCGCATAGGGTTACCACCCCCTATGACCTTGGGTTACCGCCCCCTAGGGTTTTCCACTTGCCTAATCGCAGCTAGGACTTTTGCTTAAGTATACTTAGGACTTTTCCTGCAAAGCTCATTCAACACATCAGAAAACAAAACACCTTAACTAAACACCTCATGCCAACGTAAGTTGTAATGCCAGTGCAACCATCAGAACTAAACACATGAAACCTGATGGATGGACGCATATCCTTGAGTTTCAATAATTATCAAATGTCAACAACTCCTGGAGCAATATGCTATAATGAAGAGGATGAGGAAATCTAAAGCCATGAGGAATTTTTCCATACTCTTGAAGTTCTCATAAAAAAAGCACCAGGGGTATTTGTGTATAAGGACTATCCTGAAGAAGAAGATTATCTACCTTGGCTTGCAAATTTAGGAAAAGACTCATACTACACCTTCCTAATAATTTTCAGCAGGTATTCTCTGAAATTATTACCAAAAGACAGACTACATGGAAGAAGCTAAAGGAAAAAGTACAACTAGAAACAAATTTGGATAATGGATCCCTCTCAGGATCACTTGGGGGCGCACCACCAACTATTATGGTAACACGACTCTCTCCGAATATCATTTTACCTAAACAAAAATAATTTGGAGTTACAGGATTTGACTTAGCAGCCAATGAGGGCGTCATATTCCCACCTCAAGATAGGAAATTAATTCCAACAGGGCTTTGAATGAAAATTCCTTTCAGATCATACAGTCGAATTGCAACTAGATCCGGAATTGCCTGGAACCACGATCTTGACGTAGGAGCTGTTAGAGTGTATACTAAAAGTCTAGCTTTTTGTAAATATTTATTTTGAAATAAAGAATCACATTGGTCAAATGTCTACATTTATATGCTAAGTGTAGTTGTTCAATTAATTTATATTGTAGATAACATGGTGTGTGGTGTCACACACAGAAGATCATGTTATCAGTTCCTTATAAGTTATAAATAGTAGCTCACGACTAAAATGGATAGGAACAAACCATTGGAATAGTCGTAGTGTAATTTGGTATTAGTTTATCTTGACTATAAAATTACACTAGTACACTCTCAGTGTATTGAGCAGGACCATTTGAGGTAGTTTCTTTTTATACTGACTGAATAAAAGAACAAGACCTCTGTTATTATGGAAGTGTGTGTTCTTAATCCCAATATAATAACAAGCACATATATTTAGTATTTATTTCTTTAATTTATCAGTGGGTGAGATTTAGTTCGATAAATCAATAGGCCCGATAAGTTAGGAAATAATATTATTTATAATGTGTATTGTTTATTATAGAAGGAAACTGTGTCCTAGCAATCTAGGTTGATGATGTCCCCAAGAGGAGCTCATAAGGACTGTCATGTAAACCCTGCAGGTGGACTTAGTCCGACATGACAATAAGGTTGAGTGGTACTACTCTTGGAGTTAGATACTAATTAAGTGAGTTGTCAGTAACTCATTTAATTAGTGGCCATTCGATATCTTAAACACAGGGAGATTAACACACTCATGATAAGAAGGAACTCATATAGTAATATGAGATTGGTGCGGTAATTCAATAATAACTCTTTAGTGGTATGAGTTATTATTGATGAACTCGAGTTCGGTGTTCGGGGCGAACACGAGAAGCTCAAGTTCATCGGGAGACCAAAACCAATTCCTCCTATCGGTCCCTGTCGTAGCCTCTTATTTATAAAGTCTTATACCCACCTAAACCCAACTTCTTACCAACCTTAAGGTGGTCGGCCAAGCCTAGCTTAGAGCCCAAGCTAGGGCCGACGACACCAAGGATAGATGGGTTCAAGTGGTGGTTGGCCCTAGCTTGGAGCCCAAGTAGGTGGCTGGCCACAATAAAAATAAAAGGGAGTTTATTTTAAAATCTTTTCTAATGTGGAAGACATGATTTTAAAAGAGAGTTTTAAAATTAAATCTTTCCTTTTATAGTTTCTACAAAGGATTAAAAGAAAGGTTTGATATCTTTCCTTATTTGTAGTTAAAAGGAAGGTTTTAATTTAGGAGAAAATTTTTCGTTTTTGTAATCATCCACATGTTTTATAAGAGAGATTTTAATTTATAAAAGTTTCCTTTTATAACCAACCATGAAGGGAATTTAAAGAGAGAAATTTTTATTTTAAAAATTTCCGAAAATAAATAAGGAAGTTTTAATTTTGTGTTTAAAACTTTCTTTCTTTGGAGGACTTGTAGGGGCCGGCCATAAAATGGATTAAGAGGAAATTTTAATTAAATTTTCCTTATTAGTCATAGGCAAGGAAAATAAAGAAGTTTTAATTATGTTTAAAACTTTCCTTATTTGCCAAGATAAAGGAATATAAAAGAGAGGGTAAAGGTGCCTCACCTTACAACAGATCTATTATTCCTCTCTTCTCTTCCTTGGTGGTGGCCGACCCTCATCCTTCCTATTCTCCTTTTCTTCTTCTTTGGTGGCCGGTGGCATCAACTCTTGGGGAGATTTGAGTGGTCGGATTTAGCTTGGAGAAGAAGTAGTAAAGGAGGTTTTGTTTCTTAGCATCCCTTAGAGCTTGGTTGGTGGCCGAAGTTCTTCATCTCTAGGAGATTGTTGGTGACTGAAACTTGCAAGGAGAAGAAGGAGGCTTGGGTGGATTCTCATCTTGGTAAATCGTCACCCACACGACGTCCGAGATAAGAAGAGGAATACGACAGAAGTGTTGGAGTGTATACTAAAAGCCTAGCTTTTGGTATAAACATTTATCTAGAAATAAGAATCACATTGGTCAAATGTCTACATTTATGATAAATGTAGTTGTTCAATTAATTTATATTGTAGATGACATGGTATGTGGTGTCACACACAGAAGATCATGTTATCAGTACCTTATAAATTATAAACAGTAGCTCACGACCAGAATGGAAAGGAACAAACCATTAGAAGGTCGTAGTGTAATTAGGTATTAGTTTATCTTGACTATATAATTACACTAGTACACTCAGAGTGTATTGAGTAGGACCATTTGAGGTCGTTTCTTTTATACTGACTTTATAAAGGAACAAAGACCTCGGTTATTATGGAAGTGTGTGCTCTTAATCCTAATATAATAACAAGCACATATATTTGATATTTATTTCTTTAATTTATCAATGGGTGAGATTTAGTTCGATGAATCAATAAGCCCGATAAGTTGGGAAATGATATCACTTATAGTGTGTGTTGTTGATTATAGAAGGAAACTGTGTCCTAGAGATACTAGGTTGATAATGTCTCCAAGAGGAGCTCATAAGGATTGTCATGTTAAACCCTGCAGGTGGACTTAGTCCGACATGACGATAAGGTTGAGTGGTACTACTCTTGGACTTAGATATTAATTAAATGAGTTGTCAGTAACTCACTTAATTAGTGGACATTCGATATCTTAAACACAGGGAGACTAACACACTCATAATAAGAAGGAGCCCAAAAATGTAATTTGGGATTGGTGCGGTAGTTCAATAATAGTTCTCTAGTGGAATGAATTATTATTGATAAAATTAAGTTGTGTGTTCGGGGCGAACACGGGATGCTTAATTTTATCGGGAGACCAAAATCAATTCCTCCTCTCGGTCCCTATCGTAGTCTCTTATTTATAGAGTACTATACCCACCTATACCCACCTTCTATACCCACCCAAAGGGGGCCGGCCAAGCTAGCTTGGGAACCAAGCTAGGGCCGGCCTAGGTATACAATTTGGGTGGCCGGCCCTAGCTTGAACCCAAGCTAGTGGGGGCCAGCCAAATTAAATTAAAAAGGAATTTTAATTTTAATTTTTATTATGTGGAAGAAATAATTTATTAAAGAGAATTTAAATTAAAATATCTCTCTTATAAAAGATCTACAAAAGATTAAAGAAAGAGATTAGATCTCTTTCCTTATTTGTAGATTGGTGAGATATTTTATTTTCTCTCTAAAAATTATTCACATGTTGTAAAATTAAAATTATAGAAATTTCTTTTTATCAACCATGAAGAGATTTTTGAAGAGAAATTTTAATTTTAAAATTTTCGGAGATAAATTAGGAAGTTTTAATTTGTTGATTGAAATTCTCCTAATTTTTCTCTATTGATTGTGGCCGGCCAATACATGGATAAAAAGGAAGTTTTATTTAATACTTCAAATTAATTCATGTCAAGGAAAATTAAGGAAATTTTATTGTAATTAAATTTCCTAATTTGCCTAGGACAAGGAATATAAAAGAAAGGGTGAGGGTGCCTTCATGGGTAACAACTTCTATTATTTTTCTCCATCTTTTTCCTTGGTATGGTGGCCGGCCCTTCCCTTTCTCTCCTCTCCTCTTGATGGCCGAAACCTATCTTCTTGGTGGAGCTTTTGTTGGTGGCCGGATCAAGGAAGGAGAAGAAGGAGAGAAAGCAAGTCTCGTCTCTAGCATCCCTTGGAGCATTGGTGGTGGCCGAAATTCTTCATGCTTGAAGAAAGTTATTTTGGCCGGCCATCTTCTTCTTTTCTTCCTCTTTGTGGTGTCCGAAACTTATCTCTTGCTTGCAGCTCTTGTGGTGGCCGGATACTACTTGGAGAAGAAGAAGAAGAAGGAGAGGAAGCTAGCATCTCTTGGAGCTTGGTTGGTGTTTTGATTTTCTTCCTTGGTGAAGCTTCCTTGTTGTGGCCGAACCTAGCTAGGAGGAGAAGAAGGTGGTTGGTGGTTTCTCATCTTGGTAGATCGTTGCCCACACAACGTCCGAGGTTAGAAGAGGAATACGGTAGAAGATCAAGAGGTCTTTCTAGAAGGTATAACTAGTAGTTTTTCCTTTTCCGCATCATACTAGTTATTTATGGAAATAATACCAAATACAAGAGGCTTACGATTCTAGTATTTCGAATATGTTTTTCGATGTTGTGTTCTTTTGTTTTTTCTTTTCCTTATGATTTGATTGTTCTTTTCGGTTAACCTAAAGTTATTTTAGGAAATTAAATATTAGCTTTCTATAAAAGGTTTTGTCTAGTCGGTGGTGGTTGCTCCCATATCCAAGAAGGCCATGTGCCTCGCCACGTCAGTACTGGGAACCAATTATGGAAATTAATATTTAATGGAATTAATAACTTAAGGTGATTTGGGTCGAACGTGTTAAGTTCCGCAGGAGATCCAAGTCAAAACCTAAAAGAACAAATAGATTAAGTTTTGGATCAAACGTGTTAAGTTCCGCAGGCGATCCAAAATTTAATTTAAAAGAACACATGGTAGCTAGGAAAAGGTTCAGACCTTTGTACAAAATTTTTGTATGGAACCTCTAGGCTTTCCGAGTAGCAACCAACAATTGGTATCAGAGCTAGGGTTTTGCCTCTGTGTATTTGGTATTAGTTTAATTATGCACATGTCATACATAATTTAGGCAGGTTAATAGTAGGATGTGCTAACTTTGTGGATGCAGGATCCAACTATTATGGCTTTTAGTTATTATGTGTGTGATTGGACCCTTGGACATGTCAAGGGCATTTATATGTGTGTGCATGATTGTATTATAAAATACAGCAGGAGCTGTATTTAGTTTTATTAGGATTTTATTTTTGATCTAGATACATGTACATTCCTTTTATGGAATATAGGATCAAAAATGTAAAATTTTATTTATGTTGCGGATCGAATCTTGGAAAGCGTGGAACCTTCTAAGGACCAGAGGCGCAGCGGAACTAGGAGCTAGATGGATGCGACAGCTAGTCCCGGTGGCGGTGGCCAAATATGGCAGCAGCTTGGGATGACAACACACGGAGGACAACTAGAGATAAAAGCCATAATAGTTGAAAATTAGATTTTCTATTTATTGCTTTTATATTGTGCTGTGTGTGCATGTTAGTATACATGACTAGTATACTAGTATAGTTAAAATTCCTCGTTTATAAATAACTAAGTGGGAGAGGGATTTTTAAATAAATCCCATGGTCTCCATTACTGGTTTGTAAGTGATGCAAACAAGCTTGCGCGTTGGCTCTGAGTGCCTTCCTCCATAACGGATGAGCTTGTTTGCAGATCACTAGAACAGACTTCCATTTTTGGATGACTATAGGAAGTTAATTAAGAGCGTGTGATCTTCCCCAACGGAAGGAGCATAATCTTATTAATGGACTTAGTGTCAAGTAATGGTATACACTTAGACACATTTAATAGTATCCTCCCCAACGGAGTCACTACTATCACTTGTGTGACCAAAGGGAAACCAACTATTGATTTGTCATAAAACTAGATTGACAACATAATAAAATTAATAAACCCCTCTTACAAATGTTAGAATTTGTATACGTCCACACTAACGTGGCATACAAGATTCATGGTGTTTCAGGTAATTTTATTTGTCAAAAAGTTATATTGACAAGATAGTCAATGGGTAAAACCCTCCTCTTACAAATGATGAATTTGTATACGTCCACACTAACGTGGCATGCAAAATTCACGGTGTTTAAGGTGTTGGTAAATTTAAATAATATTGTTTGAGGAATCAATGTTATTTTAAATTCAAAGAGTTTTGACCAAATATTTGATCAAAAACAGATCAACTATTAATTTTATTCGTCATAAAGTAAAGTCGACGAGATAATAAAATTAATGAATAAAATCTCCTCTTCGATTTTGTATACACAAAATTCATGAAGATTTTAAGGAGTTGATCTTGAACAAATATTTTTGTGATTCTTAGGATGTTTGTCAATCCCTAGTAGTCATACTATAGGAAAAGACTTAGTAGTCCCAATTGTAATGATTAGAAATAGGACTTGGACACTAAGGTAGACTGTCTTCTTAGAACTAAGAACAATTTAGGTGTATTTAATTCATTAGTTGAAACATGTCTAGTGGTGTTATCTACCAGAACCTGGAGTGTAGATACAAGATGTCATTAATCATGTCTGCAATTCATTGCAGGGTTCCAGGAAACCCGATAACTAAATGAAAGGTAAATCACCGTCCACATGGGCACTACTGTAAAAGTGGTAGCTGTTGCAGTGGGAGATGTTTATCCTTTGATAAGAATATAATATGGATTTTAAGTAATTATCTTTACGTACCAAGTTTAGAAAGAACCTGATTTCAATTTCTAAACTATTATAGATATTGTGTCTATTTTGATAACAAAGTTGTTATCAAGAAAAATAGGAAAGTTATCTATTCTGGTATGATGGTTGACAATTTATAATCCAATAACTCCCATGATGCAACAAATGGAAATTAGTAACACATCTTCTAAATTTAAGAGAAAGCAACCTTCGGAAATGAACCAATTATATCTTTGGCATCTAAAGCTAGGTTATACTTGAGTAGGATTCATTGGTAGCTGATGAACTTTTGGGTTCATTGGTAGTGGAAATCTTTCCAACCTGCGAGTCTTACTTGGAAGAAAAATAACCAAGAAGCTTTTAAGTCCAAGGGGTATGAAGTCAAAGATATGTTGAAATCGGTTCATTTTGATTTGTGTGATCCTATGACTATCCAGACAAGAGGTAGTATTGAATATTTTGTCTAATTTATAGACAACTATTCAAGATACAAATAAATTTACTTAATGTACCGCAAGACTAAGTACTTTGATTAGTTCAAAGAGTACAAGGTTGATGCGGAGGAATAAAGTAAAAAGTCACTATGGAAGATCGTAGTGGCAAGTACCTCTTGAGAGATTTTAGGAGTCACTTATCAGAAGTTGGATTTCAATCCCAACTAACTGCATCTGGTACACCCCAACAGAATGGTGTAGTAGAAAGAAGGTAAAGAACTCTTATGGAATAATTAGATAGATGATGAGTTATTCAGAAAATTACCAAATTTGTTTTAAGGATAAACTCTGAAAATGAAAGTGAACATAGTGCCTTCCAAGTCATAACTCTCTACTCATATAGAATTGCTGAATAGGCGTAAGACTATTTTGAAGCATATTCGGATTCGGGTAATCCAGCACATATGTTAAAGAGAGATAATGATAAGTTGAATAGGAATTCACTTGTTTGTAAGTTATCCTAGATAAACAAAAGTAGGTTTATAGTCTTAAAAATCAGAAGGTCATTGATAGCATCAATGACTGATTTTTAGAAAAGGACTATATAATGAACCACGTGCTCATAAGTAAATTTGTTCTTAAGGAAATAATAAAAGACATGTCTAATCTAGTACCAACTGTACAAGATGAGATACCACAAGAAAACTGCAACACGTATCACAAATGATACACAATTGCAGAAAATGCCTTGTCGTAGTGGGAGGGTTGTTAAGCAACCTTAAAAGATTCATGTTTTGGGAGAGTTTTTGAACTCGATCCCTGAAGGACATGAACCTGATCTCCGGACATATGACGAAGCACTCCAAGATAAATATGAAGCATCTTGGCAAAGAGTAATGAATAATAGAATTAGAATATATGTATTCTAATAAAATCTGGAAGCTTGTAGAACCACCAAGTGGTGTAAAAGCCTTTGGGTGTAAAAGGTCTATAATAGAAAAAGAGGGATAGACAGGAAGGTAGAAACTTCAAAGCAAGGCTTGATGAAAAAGGAAATCTTTTTCACTGGTAGCCATGCTTAAGTCTATCCGGATTCTTTTATCTAGTGGATGTCAAGACAGCAATCCTTAATGGAAGTCTTGAAGAAAGCATCCATATAAAGCAACCAGAAGGGTTCATTGCAAAGTGCTAAGAGCATCTTGTGTGCAAGCTCAATCAGTCTATGGACTGATACAAAGCTTCAAGGTCTTGGAACATCCAGTTTATCAAAGTAATCCAGACCTATGGATTTATTGAGTAAACGGATAAAGTCTTGTGTATACAAAAGATGTGATGGAAACGTGGTGATATTTCTTGTACTATACGTAGATAACATTTTTGGTAGTTGGAAACAATATCAAAATGTTGTCAGAAGTAAGGGTATGGTTGTCCAAATAATTCGATATAAAGGACTTGGGAGAATGTATATATTTTTGAGATCAAAGTAATAAGGGATCGTAAGAAAAAATATATTTATCCCAAGCTTGATACATCGGAAAAATCCTTGCTCGTTTTAAGCATGCAAAATTCCTAGAAAGGTTTCTTACCTTTTAAGCATGAAGTGTCTTTATCTAAAGAGATTTGTCCGATGACATCAAAGGAGATTGAGGACATGTAGGCAGTTATTTATGCTTCGGCAGTTAGACAACCTAATGTATGCTATGCACGAGATCAGAAATCTGTTTTGCCAAGGGCATAGTTAGCAGATATCAAAGTAACCCTAGACAAGGACATTGGACTGCAGTAAAGCATATATTAAAGTACCTTAGAGGCACTAAAGATTATATGCTAGCTTACATGGCAGTTAATTTGGTTCCTATGGGTTGTATGGATTTTGACCTCCAATCGGATAGGGACAATAATAAGTCAACCTCGGGGTTTTGTGTTTATTTTAGGAGGTAAAGTGATAACTATGGAAGAGTGATAAGCATAGGTGTTTTTTTGGACTCCACCATAGAAGCTTAGTATATGGCAAGCCTCTGAGGTAGCCATTAAAAGATGTATGACTCAATAACCTCAAGATAAACTTAGATATGATTTCTGGTTTGTCCAAAGATTATTACAATTTATTGTAATAATGTTGGTGCAGAAGCAAACACGAAGAAACCATAAGTCTATAAGGCAAGTAAACACAATAGAGCGCAAGTACCACCCAATACGAGAAATCGTATAAACGAGGAGAAGTTGTTGCCGCCTAGATTGCATCAGGTAATGACCTAAAGATCCTTCCACTGAGGTCCTTAAGGCAAGAGCTTTTTGATGGGCATGTTGAAGGGTTAGGAATCAGATGTATGGCAGCAGATATAGCAGCTTAGTCTTTTAGTATAAGTGGGAGATTGTTGGAGTGTATACTAAAAGCCTAGCTTTTGGTATAAACATTTATCTAGAAATAAGAATCACATTGGTCAAATGTCTACATTTATGATAAATGTAGTTGTTCAATTAATTTATATTGTAGATGACATGGTATGTGGTGTCACACACAGAAGATCATGTTATCAGTACCTTATAAATTATAAACAGTAGCTCACGACTAGAATGGAAAGGAACAAACCATTAGAATGTCATAGTGTAATTAGGTATTAGTTTATCTTGACTATATAATTATACTAGTACACTCAGAGTGTATTGAGTAGGACCATTTGAGGTCGTTTCTTTTATACTGACTTTATAAAGGAACAAAGACCTCGGTTATTATGGAAGTGTGTGCTCTTAATCCTAATATAATAACAAGCACATATATTTGATATTTATTTCTTTAATTTATCAATGGGTGAGATTTAGTTCGATGAATCAATAAGCCCGATAAGTTGGGAAATAATATCACTTATAGTGTGTGTTGTTGATTATAGAAGGAAACTGTGTCCTAGAGATACTAGGTTGATAATGTCCCCAAGAGGAGCTCATAAGGATTGTCATGTTAAACCCTACAGGTGGACTTAGTCCGACATGATGATAAGGTTGAGTGGTACTACTCTTGGACTTAGATATTAATTAAATGAGTTGTCAGTAACTCACTTAATTAGTGGACATTCGATATCTTAAACACAGGGAGACTAACACACTCATAATAAGAAGGAGCCCAAAAATGTAATTTGGGATTGGTGCGGTAGTTCAATAATAGTTCTCTAGTGGAATGAATTATTATTGATAAAATTAAGTTGTGTGTTCGGGGCGAACACGGGATGCTTAATTTTATCGGGAGACCAAAACTAATTCCTCCTCTCGGTCCCTATCGTAGCCTCTTATTTATAGAGTACTATACCCACCTATACCCACCTTCTATACCCACCCAAAGGGGGCCGGCCAAGCTAGCTTGGGAACCAAGCTAGGGCCGGCCTAGGTATAAAATTGGGTGGCCGGCCCTAGCTTGAACCCAAGCTAGTGGGGGCCAGCCAAATTAAATTAAAAAGGAATTTTAATTTTAATTTTTATTATGTGGAAGAAATAATTTATTAAAGAGAATTTAAATTAAAATATCTCTCTTATAAAAGATCTACAAAAGATTAAAGAAAGAGATTAGATCTCTTTCCTTATTTGTAGATTGGTGAGATATTTTATTTTCTCTCTAAAAATTATTCACATGTTGTAAAATTAAAATTATAGAAATTTCTTTTTATCAACCATGAAGAGATTTTTGAAGAGAAATTTTAATTTTAAAATTTTCGGAGATAAATTAGGAAGTTTTAATTTGTTGATTGAAATTCTCCTAATTTTTCTCTATTGATTGTGGCCGGCCAATACATGGATAAAAAGGAAGTTTTATTTAATACTTCAAATTAATTCATGTCAAGGAAAATTAAGGAAATTTTATTGTAATTAAATTTCCTAATTTGCCTAGGACAAGGAATATAAAAGAAAGGGTGAGGGTGCCTTTATGGGTAACAACCTCTATTATTTTTCTCCATCTTTTTCCTTGGTATGGTGGCCGGCCCTTCCCTTTCTCTCCTCTCCTCTTGATGGCCGAAACCTATCTTCTTGGTGGAGCTTTTGTTGGTGGCCGGATCAAGGAAGGAGAAGAAGGAGAGAAAGCAAGTCTCGTCTCTAGCATCCCTTGGAGCATTGGTGGTGGCCGAAATTCTTCATGCTTGAAGAAAGTTATTTTGGCCGGCCATCTTCTTCTTTTCTTCCTCTTTGTGGTGGCCGAAACTTATCTCTTGCTTGGAGCTCTTGTGGTGGCCGGATACTACTTGGAGAAGAAGAAGAAGAAGGAGAGGAAGCTAGCATCTCTTGGAGCTTGGTTGGTGTTTTGATTTTCTTCCTTGGTGAAGCTTCCTTGTTGTGGCCGAACCTAGCTAGGAGGAGAAGAAGGTGGTTGGTGGTTTCTCATCTTGGTAGATCGTTGCCCACACAACGTCCGAGGTTAGAAGAGGAATACGGTAGAAGATCAAGAGGTCTTTCTAGAAGGTATAACTAGTAGTTTTTCCTTTTCCGCATCATACTAGTTATTTATGGAAATAATACCAAATACAAGAGGCTTACGATTCTAGTATTTCGAATATGTTTTTCGATGTTGTGTTCTTTTGTTTTTTCTTTTCCTTATGATTTGATTGTTCTTTTCGGTTAACCTAAAGTTATTTTAGGAAATTAAATATTAGCTTTCTATAAAAGGTTTTGTCTAGTCGGTGGTGGTTGCTCCCATATCCAAGAAGGTCATGTGCCTCGCCATGTCAGTACTGGGAACCAATTATGGAAATTAATATTTAATGGAATTAATAACTTAAGGTGATTTGGGTCGAACGTGTTAAGTTCCGCAGGAGATCCAAGTCAAAACCTAAAAGAACAAATAGATTAAGTTTTGGATCAAACGTGTAAAGTTCCGCAGGCGATCCAAAATTTAATTTAAAAGAACACATGGTAGCTAGGAAAAGGTTCAGACCTTTGTACAAAATTTTTGTACAGTGGAACCTCTAGGCTTTCCGAGTAGTAACCAACAAGAAGATCGTAAGGTCTATAAGCTACAAAAGGTATAACTAGTTATTAGTTTCCGCATCATAACTAGTTTATTCTTTTGTTTAGATCTTGAAATACCAAACACAAGAGGCTAATGATTCTTGGTTTCGGATTTATGATTCGATTTTGTGTTTCTTTTGTTTTTCGATCTTGTGATTCGATTGCTCTTAATGGTTAATCCTAGGGTTACTATAAGGGGATTAAATATTGAATTTCGTTGAAAGGCTTTGTCTAGGAAGTAGTGGATGATCCCATACCCAAGAAGACCTAGTGCCTCGCCATGTTTAACTTGGAAGTCGATCTCTGAAATAAATATTTAATCAAATTTATAACATAGGTGGATTTGGATTAATAATGTTAAGTATCATTTGCGATCCAAGTTTAAACCTCTAAGAACAGATAAGTTGAATTTGGAATCAATAATGTTAAGTTCTGTTTGCGATTCCAAATTTAATTTCTAAAGAACACAATAGGTTGTTAGGAAAGGTTCAGGACTTGTACAAAATTTTTGTACAGGGGATCCGGTACTATATTTCGAGTAGCAACCAACAGGAGCAGGCATAATTGACTTTGATTTATCGAGGTGAAATTGTTATTCTATTATTCAATCAGTCTAATTTTGAATATCAAGTCCGACAAGGGGACTATATTGCTCAAATTATCTTTGAAAAAATCATTCTGCCTAAAATACTTGAAGTTAAGAGCTTATCAGAAACACCTCACAGAGGCAGTGGTTTTGGTTCAACTTCAAAAGAAAGTATATCTCCTTCAGTAATAGCTAATCTACTTCCACAAGAACGACATATAATATCAGCACTCATTTCGAAAGGCACCCGCTTTCAGGAACATTTGTATGAGGACCATGCAGGGACTACAAGCCCATGTGCCTCTGTACCCCCATTCCATGGAACCCTCTATAAATGGAACTGAAAATGAGAACTTCCTTGACTACATACAATACTTGGCAGACCACACCCTTCAAGGATGTGCCTATTCTGACAACCAACCACTGTGGCACGACTATAATGATAATGAATGGCTCAATCCGTTCACTCCGGAAGGTGGTGGGGATGAACTTCTTGCCGTAGGCCTTGATACAGAAATGGACTATTCAAGCCTTAGAAGACTAATGGGAGATAGTCAACAAGTTTATTCCACAACAAGCGTGGCAGTAACCTCTCCATATAATCCACCGCAAGAAACAATGATGGGGACACCTGGATACCTACCAGCAGCTCGAACTGAACAAGGCCCATCTAGACCTATCACGGAGCAAAGGCCAGCTAACAACATAAGGTTTAAGCGAGAACCCAATGATAAAATGTGGACTCTTCCTTCAGCACAACAGCAGGGAGGAGCTATTTTTGTTATCCCAAAAAATTTGGGACTATTCCATGATGTATTCTCTAGATGGGAATCTATCACCAAGAACCATGTTGCAAGTTAAGGTTTTACCGACCCAAAGGACAAAGCAGAGTATATGGAAAATTTACTTGGTCAAATAGAAAAGCTGGCATGGATCCAATAGAGTATGACATACCCAAATAAGTATGATGCCTTGATTAATATTGCAAATGGACGAGAAGGAACACAGAACATTCTCTCACAAATGAGGCGGGTATTTTCCTCTGAAGACCCTACCCAGGGATCAATTGCTATTCAGGATCCTACATACAGAGACTTAGAAAAACTCTCCTGCGACAATGTTAAAAACATTGTCAAATATATGAACAATTACATGAGGTTAGCATCAAAAACTGGAAGGCTATATACCGGGGCTGAACTCTCAGAAAAATTTTGGTTCAAAATGCCAAGTCGCTTAGGCAGCAGAACTAAAGCATTTTTTGACGAAAAATAACCAGGTCTAACCATTGGAGTATTTCCAAGAATATTATTTGCTTACAAATTTCTTGAACAAGAATGCAAAGAAGCAGCCTTTAAAAGATCTTTGAAGAATCTATCATTCTGTAGTCAGTACCTATTCTAGGGTACTATCGAGGATAAGATCAGTGAAAATACGGGGTTCGAAGAAGCCGAACATACAAAGGTAAACCCCACGATTCACATGCTAGAATAGAAAAGAGAAAACATTTACTCAGAGACAAGAAATGCAAATGTTACCTCCGCAGGCAAGAAGGTCATTTTGCCAGGGAATGCCCTAATGACAAAAGAAACATAAAAAGGGTAGTTGTATTTGAGCAACTAAACATTCTGGATGACTGTGACATTATGTCTGTCCAAGAAGGAGAAGCTCAAAGTGATGCAATATTCAACATCTCCGAAGGAGAAGATGACCTCGAAGAATTACACAGGTCAATCCAAACCTTAAATTTAACTAAATCTATGTTCATGTTAGGGCAGGTGGATGGAGGGTACAGACCACAGGTAAAGATAACAGAAGAACAACTAAATTGCTTGCATAACTAGCACTCAAATGAGCCAATCTACCCCCCCCCCCCCCCCTCAGTTGACTAATTGCACCTGCTGCAAGAGAGCCACGGTAAAAAGGGCAAGGCTTCACTGCCCTGAATGCCTAATCACGGTATGTAACCTATGTGGCACTTATTATTTCAACAAAGAAGTTCCAGTAGCACCGGCTGTGCCAGCACCTTTCTTCCCTCAAAACCTCATACAAGAGCAGCAATATTATATTACATGGTGACAGGGAGAAATAAAACGACTACAAAAGGAAACAAAATATTACAAAACACTGTATGAGGAGCTCCTGCTAGAGAAGCACTTAGCGGAAGACTTAATATCTATGGAAAAGGGAAAAATAAGTCATTAGAAACTGAAGATGACACTAGTGACGAAGTTGTAAGTATGTTATATGAAGAAACCACCAGCAGAATAACTACCGCTCAAGAAGTTAAGGGACCAAGGTTAGTAAAGAACATGATTTACAACCTAACTATTGAAATAGAAATTTCTGGTATTCCCAGGTTCTCACTCAAAGCTATTCTTGACACGGGAGCAACCACGTGTTGTGTTGACCAAAATTCGGTCCCTAAAGAAGCATTGGAAGAAAACACATTCATTGTATAATTCAGTGGTATAAATTCCCAATAAACTACTCGACAAAAGCCGAAACAAGGGAGAATGTGTTGGTGCGGTTAGCACTAACGGTCTAACTCAAGTTTTGATGAATGACAAAGTAGGTTAAGTTAGTTTCATTTGTGTTCTAAACACTTTGATCAAGTGTGCAGAAGTTCAGACAGGTCGACGGGCTGACTGAATGTCTGGCACAAAGCCCAGCTAGGTCGATGGGCTGACCGAATAGCTGGCACGAAGCCCAGCTAGGTCGACGGGCCGACCAGATAGCTTGCACGAAGTCCAGACGGGTCGAAGGGCTGACCAGACGTTTGACACGAAATCCAGCTAGGTTGACGAGCTGACCGGATACCTGACACAAAGTCTAGACGGGTCGACGGGCTGACCGGACGTCTGGCAGGTAAGTGAAGGTAAGTCACTGGAGGAGAGTAACTGTGAGGACGCGTTCCCGGGAAGAGAACTTAGGCGTCAATCCAACTTAGAACCATTTCGGAATTCTAAGTTGAGATCTTGACTAGATTCCGGTCTTGATGAGACAGAGTCTAATTAATATTTTATTTTGATCATAAACTGTGCTAACACTCTGTTTTACAGGATATATAATTAATATTTGCCTCGGACTAACGTTTTCTTGCAGGAAGGAAACTACTGAAAAACAAGGGTCCGAGTGCCCGGAAGGGATCTAGACGCCCGGAATGCAAAAATTATCCCCGACTAGCTTCACCATGTGGAGCATCCTAGTTGGCTAGGCTATGTTATGTTCAGGGCGTCCCGAAGGGATTCAGGCGCCCTGAACCTCCTATATAAGGAGGGTGAAGGCTGGAGCAAAAGAATAACAACAAGATCTTCTATCACATGCTCTGCTGTGCTCCTGCGATGTTGCGAGGCTACTCCGACAAAGTGCCTTCCTTCTTTCTTCTTTTCCTTATTATTATTGTCAGAATTTCTTTTAGCATTTCCTGTAATTCAATTGTGTAATACCTTTTCGAATTGCTAGTGGATTGCCCAACGAAAGCACTCGACGAGTGCGGGCCTTGGAGTAGGAGTCGACAAAGGCTCCGAACTAAGTAAAATGAATCTTGTTAACATTGTTGTCTTTTGATTTTTCCGCTGCGTACTCTCGCTAAATTTTTAATCGCTATTCACCCCCCTCTAGCGAATTCACGATCCAACAAGTGGTATCAGAGCAGGTACCGCTCTGATTTGGTGCGACAACCAATCAGACAAGGGGTGAAACCTTTTTCATTTTTTTCGGTTTTCAGTTTTTCGTTATATTCCAAAATGATATTATTATCTTTTTGAAAATCTTTTCGACATAATTAATCTAAATTGGTGCAACACCAATTCAGTTTTAGATAATTTTTTCTTAAATACCGCACTACTAATCCAAGACCAAGTCTTGGGACTTCTTGTCTATTTGTTTATTTGTGTGCAGGATAATTATGTCTCAAATTCAAGGCTTCAGCACAGTACGTCCTCCCCTATTCAACAGGGATGATTTCCTGTACTGGAAGAAGCAGATGGCGGTTTACCTAAAGATAGACTTCAACCAATGGTTCAGCGTCACTAGAGGCTATAAGGCGCCAGTCGACAACTCCGGAAATCCACTGGACCTGGAACAGTGGACTTCGGACATGAAAAAAAAAGTCCTCTACAGACTTCAAGGCCCTCAATATACTACAATGCAGGTTTATGAAGGAAGAACTGAACCGGGTAGGACCGCACCAAAACGCAAAAGAATTGTGGGACAAACTGATTGAACTACACGAAGGAACAAGCGACGGCAAGGTAACGAAGCGTGATCTATTTTTAAACAAATTATTTAATATTAAAATGTAGGAAGGAGAAATGGTGAGTCAACTGCATGCGAGGATCAAAGACATCCTCAATGGACTCCATGCGATAGGCCACCAAATGGAGAATCGCGATCTAATCAGGTACGCGTTAAATGCTTTTTCGCGTAATACTTTGTGGGCATCTATATTAAATACCTACAAAATTTCAAAAAATTTATCCAAATTAAAACTCGGATGAATTATTTTGTGAATTAGAATTACACGAGCAAACTAACGCCAGAACCGAGAAAGGTGTTGCCTTGTTTACAGATTCCTCCAAGGAAAGGACGAAAAACAAGCCTTAGTTTGAAGATGAGTTTGACCAGGATTCTGAAGACGAAGAGTACCTGGTGAACCTGGTAAGGAAAATGTTCACCAGGAGAAAGAAGAGCTTCAGCAAAAAGGACCTGTAGAAGATCAACTCCCCAACCGAACCAAGGAACGTAACGTGCTTCGGGTGCAACAAGAAGGACCACTACAAGAATGAGTGCCCAAGAGTGAAGAGCGACAAGATAAAGACAACCAAGAAGAAGGCTCTCAAAGCGACGTGGGACTACTCGTCCTCAGAAGAATCAGAAGCTGAAGATCAGAAGCACCAGAGTCACCTCGCGCTGATGGCCCGCGAAGCAGAATCGGAGGACGAATCAGAAGACGAGTCCAAACCCGAATCAAGTCACGAGTCTGCACTCGTTTCCGAAGGTCCTGAAGAGGTATATTCTAATTTTGAATAAAAAAATTCTTTAAAATTATTGCTTGTTTAAATAGGAAATTAGTTACAATAGAAAATGAAAATGAATTGCTCCTTGAGGAAAATCAAAACCTTAAGGAACAAATCACAAATTCTAATCCAACTCAAGACTTAACACTTGAGGAGGAAAATTCAACATTAAAAATAGAGATTAATAAATTAAAAGATCTTCTAGAAAATTTACGACAAGATCAAAAAATTTAGATCTTATTTTAAACAATCAAAAAGTAATTTACAACAAAATCGGACTTGGCTACAAGTCAAGTTCAAATAAAACATTTAAATCATTAATAATTTAATATAAACAACAAAATAAAACATGAGTTCCGAAAGCGTGCTTAACCACGCAAGTAGGAATTAACCAATATTACATACCTAAAGATAAAATATACTATATAAAATCCAATAAACCAAAACACAAACCTAGATCAATAAAATCAAAATCAAAAAAATTTAAGAACCCATCAAAAATTAGATTATCATCAAGTTAAATATAATTATAAAAGTAACAGACACAAACCTAGAATTTAAAAATAATAGACCAATAATTCAGGGGGAGGCTCCGGAATAGCTGCACCTCCAAAAATTAATCTACCCGACAGGGTAACCACAACCAATCTGCCCGACAAGGTAATTAGGACTAGTTCAAAGGAAAAATAGTTTAACTTGACTAACGGTACTGGTGAAGTTTTGGATGATAGTGCATTGGGGAAGCTTAGTCTATGCATGTCTAGGAAGATATGGCTTTGACCTGGTGCATTTGGCTAAGTGGAACTAACCGAAGCTATCCTTTACGGTCCTAACTAGTTAGACCAAGGTTTTGTACTAAGTTAAGTGAATAAGACTATTTAGAAAACGTCGAAGGCATGATTACTCTAATGATATTCAAGTGGCTCACCATAGCCCAGAAGTTTATCCAAAGAATGTCTGGTGAAGTTTTGGATGATACTCAACTTGACTAACGGTACTGGTGAAGTTTTGGATGATAGTGCATTGGGGAAGCTTAGTCTATGCATGTCTAGGAAGATATGGCTTTGACCTGGTGCATTTGGCTAAGTGGAACTAACCGAAGCTATCATTTACGGTCCTAACTAGTTAGACCAAGGTTTTGTACTAAGTTCAGTGAATAAGACTATTTAGAAAACCTCGAAGGCATGATTACTCTAATGATATTCAAGTGGCTCACCATAGCCCAGAAGTTTATCCAAAGAATGTCTGTTTGTTGAACTCAAAGCTAAATCTGAATCTAACACAAAGTTAAACTAAATCCTAAAAAAAAATTGAACCTAATTCATCTCACAAAATTATAGGATTCCCTTATTGAAAATTTAGATCAGGTGAGATGACAAAGGACTAAAAATTAATTTAAATTAAATTAATTTAATTTAAATTAAATTAAATTAAATTAAATTAAAGTAAATTAAAATAAAATAAAAATTCTTTAAAAAACTCTTTAAATTTTCATTTTAAAAACTCTTTAAAAATTTTCATTTTAAAAACTCTTTAAAAATTTTCATTTTAAAAACTCTTTAAAAATTTTCATTTTAAAAACTCTTTAAAAATTCATTTTAAAAAACTCTTTAAAAAATTTTCATTTTAAAAACTCTTTAAAATTTTTCATTTTAAAAACTCTTTAAATTTTCATTTTAAAAACTCTTTAAAAATTCATTTTAAAAACTCTTTAAAAATTTTCATTTTGAAAACTCTTTAAAAATTTCATTTAAAAAATTCTTTAAAAATTCATTTTAAAACTCTTTAAAAATAATTTTAAAAAATAAATAATAATAATAATAATAATAATAAATAAATGATGATTATTTTACTATTATTCTTACCTAAGTAAGGTTGAACTTAAGACATAGACTAACCCTCAACCCTACTATTTATAGGAAACCAAGTGGATCTTGGACAGTGGTTGCTCCAAACATATGACTGGAGATTACACCAAATTCACTCAACTTATCTACAAAAGTTTAGGAACAGTTATCTTTGTTAACAATGACAAACTCAAGGTAATTGGTATAGACAACATTGAGCTTAAAATTGACTTCATTATTACAAATATTTTACTTGTTGAAAATTTCAAGTATAATCTCCTTAGTATCAGTCAATTGTGTGACACTAGATATAAGGTTAGGTTTTTGTCTTCAGAATGTCTAATCAAGCACCTAGATAACCCTATGATAAGTCTAAAAGGGTTTAGAAAAGATAACATCTATGCAATTAACTTAACCACTTCGTCAATTAAGTGTTATTTAACACAAAAAGAAGAAACTTAGTTATGACATAGAAGAATGTCACACACTAATTTCAGAAATATAAGTAAATTAAATGGATTAGTTAGAAGATTACCAAAATTACCTAACTTAAACTCAACAATATGTAATGTCTGTCAACAAGGTAAACAAACAAAATCTACTCACAAACTAACTAATCAAACTCAAACCAATTCAATACTAGAACTTCTACATTTAGACTTATTTGACTCACATGGGGTCAAATCAATAAATGGAAGTTTATATTGTCTAGTAATAATAGACGATTATTCTAGATTCACTTGAGTAAAATTTTTAAAAAATAAAGATGAAACGTTTGAAATCTTTACAAACTTTTGCAAACAAGTTGAAAATGAAAAGAACTAAAAATTAAAAGAATTAGAAGTGACAATGGGGGAGAATTTAAAAATCATAACTTTAATAAATTTTATCTTGAAAATGGATATCATCAGGAATTTTCGTGTCCTAAAACTCCCCAACAGAATGGAATTGTAGAAAGGAAAAATAGAACTCTACTTGAAGTCTTTCGAACTATGCAAAATGAATATAATCTACCTAAGCACTTTTGGGCAGAAGCTATTAGCACAGTCTGCGATGTACAAAATAGAACAACACTAAATAAAACACATAACAAAATCTTTTTCGAAATATATTATAATAAACATCCCAATATAAAATAGTTTAAAGTATTTGGGTGTCCAACCTTCATACTAAACACAAGAGAACACTTAGAAAAATTCATTTCTAAAATAGAAAGTGAAATCTTTGTAGGATATTCACTAAATAGTAAGGGATACAAAATCTATAATAAGGTTACATTAAGAATTGAAGAAACCACCAATGTAAAATTTGAGGAATCCAAACAAAACCCAGAACAAACCCAACTTCAACCAATTGAGTTTACTCAAGGCAATAGTAATCAAGAAGGAACCAATCATGAAGAGGAAGAAGAATCTCAAGAGAATCAACAGCTTAGAATCATAAGAGTCAAACCAAATCATCTAATTGACCAAATAATTGGTGATCCAGACCTAAGGGTTCAGACTAGGTCATCCTTTTAGAAACCTGAGCCAAATTTCTTTGATTTCACAAATTGAACCTAAAACCGTAGTTGAATCTTTACTTGATCTAGACTGGGTCATTGCTATACAAGAGGAACTAGCTCAATTTGAAAGAAATGAAGTTTGGGACTTAGTGCCATCACCCAAAAATAAAAAGATAATAGAAACAAAATGAGTATTTAGAAATAAATTAAGTAAAACTGGAGAAATTACTAGAAATAAAGATAGGCTAGTTGCTAAAGGGTTTAGTCAAGTAGAAGGACTTGACTATGATGAAACTTATGCCCCAGTAGCTAGATTAGAGTCTATTAGAATGTTACTCAGTTATGCATCCCATAAAGGGTTCAGACTGTATCAAATGGATGTTAAATCAGCCTTTCTAAATGGACTGATAAAAAAAAAGTCTATGTAGGAGACAACCACCTGAGTTTGAAAGTCTAGAACACCCTGACTATGTCTTTAAATTAAAGAAAGTCTTATACGGACTTAAGTAAGTACCCAGGGCATGGTATGAAAGACTAACCTCTTACCTAATATCCAAAGGGTTCAACCAAGGTCAAATTGACCCAATCTTATTTGTTAAATTAATAAAAGAGGATATTTTTATAGTCCAAATATATGTAGATGATATAATTTTTTTTTCAACTAGCTCAGAATTTTTAGAAGAATTTACAAATCTAATGAAACAAGAATTTGAAATGAGTTTAGTAGGAAAATTAACTTACTTTTTAGGATTATAAATCAAACAAACAAATGAGGGAAATTATATTTATCAACAAAAATATACTAAAGAATTACTTAAAAAATTCAGGATGGAAAATACTAAAGAAATAAAAACACATATGGCAGTTAACACAATCCTAGATGAAGATCCTAATGGAAAGCCAATTGGCTTAAAATACTATAGGAGTGTCATAGGTAGCCTACTATACTTAACTACAAGTCGACCCGATATTTTATTTGCAGTTAGTATGTGTGCTAGATACCAAACATGTGCTAAAGAATCTCATTTGACTCAAGTTAAAATAATCTTTAGATACCTTAAAGGAACATCAAATGTAGGAATTTGGTATCCTAGAACTAATAATTTTGAATTAATAGGGTATTCTGACTCAGATTACGCTGGGTGTAAATTAGACCGCAAGAGCACAAGTGGTGGATGTCAACTATTAGGTCCATCACTTGTCAGCTAGTTTAGTAGAAAGAAACACTATGTTGCTCTATTTACAACTGAGTCAGAGTATATAGCTATAGGAGAATGCGTTGCATAACTATTATGGATGATGCATAGCTTAAAAGATTTTAACTTAAACATTACAAATGTAAAAGTGTTAATTGATAATATTAGCTCAATTAATTTAACAAAAAATCTTGTGCATCATTCAAGAACCAAACATATTGAAATTAGGCACCACTTTATCAGGGATCATGTCACTAAAGGAGATATTGAACTCAAGTACATTGAGTCCAAATCTAATTTAGCTGACATATTTACCAAACCTCTCCCTAAAGTGAATTTAGCAATCTACGTAGAAAATTAGAAATGTGTTTAATAGACTAGGACTCTTAAATTATAAAAACTATTTTAAAAAATAGTGCTTTCAAATTCTAGGATAAAATCTTTATTTTTTTTGTAAAAACTTCCCATTTTTAGAATTTTAAATCAGTTTTAACCTTAGACTAGAACAATTCCTTAGAAAGCATGTTTCCTTAGGGCTAGTACTTGAACATCTCACCAGCACCCTAGGATTCCCTTGTTTGTGATTGCCAAACATAGAAAGGGGTGAGATGCATAGGCAAATTGCCTGGACTTAATATGCTTGTTTCAATGCATCGATATAAGTCTGGGCGTTAAATACAAAACAGAATTAATCAGGTTAAGTTATTCAGTTTAGTCAAACACTAACTGATTACAGTTAGACTTAACCTGACTAACCAAGTGAAGTTGTTATCCTCTAATAGTCAGTAAGTAGCTAATTGGTTAAACAGTTTTTGTAATGTCAGGTTCAGGGGGAGGATTAATTATTTTTATACTTATTTTTAAATTAATTTTTGAAAAGTATTTCTTTTAAAATCTTTTTAACACTAACTTTTATAAAACTAAATTTTTTTAAAAACAAAAATTTTGTTTGGATTTTTCAAACTTAGTTTTGAAAATTAGATTTCCTTAATTGGATTGTTTTAAACTTAGGTTTGAAAATTAGTTTTATTTAGTTTCGAACTTTAAACTTTTCAAACTTAATTTTGAAAATCATATTTATCTGCTTAGTTTTGAAATTTAGAACTTACAAACTTAGGTTTGAAAAGTTGATTTTGAAAAATAAACTTTACTCAGTTTTGTAACTTAGATTTTTCATACTTTGTTTTGAAAATTAAATTCTACTTAGCTTTAAAAAATTGGATTTTGAAAACATATTTTTGAAAATTTATTTTGAAAATTGGAGGTTACAAACTTAGATTTGAAAACAGATTTCACTTAGTTTCAAAAGTTAGTTTTGAAAGTTGGATTTTCCAAACGTAGTTTTGAAATTTGATTCAAAATGTTGGATTTTACAAACTGAGTCTTGAAAAATAAAATCTTATTTAGTTTTGAAATCTTGATTTGAAAATTGGACTTAGCCTTAATAATCTTCCTTTTGTAAAAATGCTATATTTGAAAATTATGTTTGCAAAGCTTATTTCGAAAATTAGGTTAAATTTACAAATTTTATTTTTAAAAATTTTTACAAGTTCAAAAAGTTATCTTTCTAAAGCTTTAAAACTTAGCTATTTTTAGAAAACTAAAAACTAAGGTTTCAAATAAAATATCCTATGTTTTCAACTCCCCCAAGTCAATCTGACTTACATTTGTAGACTTTCTTGCATTTTAAAAATTATCATTTGTTCTATATTTATTTTTGATGAATGCCAAAGGGGGAGGGTTAGGTGGTTAAGTTAGTTAAACAACAAACTACCAAATTTAAAATAAAGGCTAACTTAAAAAACCAAATTGATTGTTTTAATTGCATATTTTTCACTAACTTAACTAGGTTGTCATTACATCAAAAAGGGGGAGATTGTTGGTGCGGTTAACACTAATGGTCTAACTCAAGTTTTGAAGAATGACAAAGTAGGTTAAGTTAGTTCTATTTGTGTTCTAAACACTTTGATCAAGTGTGCAGAAGTCCAGACAGGTCGATGGGCTGACCGGATGTCTGGCACGAAGTCCAGCTAGGTCGACGGACCGATCGGATAGCTGGCACAAAGCCCAACTAGGTCGACGGGTCGACTAGATAGCTGGCACGATGTCCAGACGGGTTGAAGGGCTAACCGAACGTTTAGCACGAAGTCTAGCTAGGTCGATGAGCTGACCGGATAACTAGCATAAAGTCCAGACAGGTCGACGGGCTGACCGGATGTCTGGCAGGTAAGTCACTGGAGGAGAGTAACTGTGAGATCTCGAAAAATTTAAATAATAGGGTTATTTGATAAATAGCCTTATAGAATTTTTTCGAAATTTTTAGAAATTTTCTGGGGATTTTTCGGAGCTCGTACGAAGGGTTTTGAGGGGATCGATCGGCGGGTTCGGATAAAGCCTGTTTAGGATACCCGTTTAAGTGAGGAGAAGTTTTAATTATATATTCCTTTTTCTTTTATTCCCTTCCCAGAATCGCCGATCCCTAACTTGCTTCTTCCCCTCTGCCCTGACGCGAACCTCTCTTCTTCCCGATTCTCTCTGGCCAGCGACCAATCCTCTGTGCTCTCTCTCGCGGACGAGTGATGCCACGGGATTAGGGTTTCCAGCTCCGGCGATCTCTCCGCGCCGGCATCGACATCTATTGAGCTTCTATTCAGCCGCTGACCTTCTCTCTCGCGGACGGTCCGACGACCTCTCGGTGGCTAGGGCACGGCGAGGAGCCGGATCTTGCATCCTCTTCAACCGCTCTGTTCCAGTGTCATTGTCGGCTTTGAAGGAGTGCTTGGACGTCTCCTTCTTGCTGTGATTGAGGTATCAGCTGAAGTGGGGAAGAATTCCAGTAGGGCTAGCTGTGATTCCTCTGATCCAGCAAGGAAAATTCCTCTCACTGTGCTCTGTGGTGTTCTTGATCAAGCAACTCACCTTTGTTTCGGCAGACACCTCATCCAGCAGCTGTGCTGGTTCTAGCATCAACAACATTTGAGATCAAGGTAAGTTGTGAGGTAATTGATCTTGGTTGTAGATTCATGTTTTGGATTAGGAATACATTGGATTAATCCATGATTAGTTGATACATGATGTGTAGATTTGAATTAGGGTTATGTTGATTGTGATTAGATTTAATTGCTTAGATTGATCTAATGGAATAATTAGGGTTAAGACACTTAACCCTAGTCAACTATTAGATTTAATCTAAGTTTAGATTTCTAATCTATTGGTGATTAGGGATTAGATAACTAACTCTAATTGACCGTTAGATTTAGTTAGGTAAGTTGTGGTTATGATGATTAGGGTTTTGCCCTAATTTGATTTTAGGGATTTTATTTGGCTATTCTTGGGATTTAGCTAAATAAAATATATATATGGTTTGTTGACACAGGATTCTGATTCGAGACGGGCGTCTCGACCTTGGATTGTTTGACTTGTACCTTCTATTTGAGGCGGGTACCCTTTGACTTATCTTTTGATACTGTCTTATGATATGTATAGTTTATATATAATTACTAGTGGTAGATGGTAGATTTATTTCTTCCCTGGTCTTAGCTTAGTTGAGACCTATCACATGCTTCTTCTGTTAATTGCTGTACTTTAGAATTAGATGATTTTTACCTGTTGCTATGTTCATGTATGTTATGGAGATGGATAGATACATTTAGTGTTATTTTCCACTGGATCAGTTGTTGTAGATACTTGTTATATGTAGTTGGATCTATGCTGCTTATATCATGGTTATAGTTATATGTGTTTATCTTTTTGACACGCACATATATGGAGGAGGCTTTGTTCAGGTATGTCATATTGTAGCCGCATGCACCATATCGCATGATTGCATGCTGGGCGATTGACGACTCCATTATTGTTGAGCTCGTCGATCGGCTACATAGGCCTGCACACAACGTGTTTCACTGCATGGGTAGTGGCACAGCACAGTAGGGTGTGTATGGCAGTAGCTCTGTAGTGCTCCGCTGGTCTGCTCATGGGTAGTGTGACTGCAACGTGGTAGCAGACAGGGATCCCTCCCCGTCATCGCGTACCGGGAGTTGAGAGCATTGCGCTCCCTCACTATGTTTGAGGTAGGAGGATAGGTGTACTCCGACAGCATCCCGTCCACTCGGTCACTCTTCAGGGGCAGTGATGGCAGAGTGCACGGTGTCACAGCCCTACCCACTCGGTCTCACCATTGTGTGTGAGATGGCTGACTGGTTGATAGGGGTGACCATGTCATATTGCATCATATGCACGGATTGCATTCGTTATGATTGATGCATTTTGGTGATTGCATATGATTGACATGCATACAGGATACATGCTTTTGCTCGACTTTTTTATCTCTGTAGATTACCGACGCACCTCCCGTGAGGTTGATTTATTTCAGTTATGCATTTTCTTATTATTCTTGCTATAGACTGTACTTTATGCCTATTGCTGGTTATTACAGTTTATTTCAGCTATGCATATCTGTTATACTGTTAGGAGACCGTACCGTAGGTTGTACTGTTAGGAGACTGTACTGTAGGCTCTATGGTTTAGTGTACTATACCATAGGATGTTACTGGTGGTTATATGTTGTTGTACATATCTATTGGATTACCTGCTGAGTTCTTTGAACTCACCCCGTTGTTACTATTTTTCAGGTTGAGGCTGTTGGGAGATATTCCAGTCGCTAGCCCCATTATCGCGAGGATTTTCTTTGCCGGATTATATTTTGCTTTTACATCTTATATACTTGTATTGTGGGTTTGTGTTGTGGACTTTATATCGAACACTTGGGTTTACTACTTTTGGTTTTCCGCTGCGGATATATTTTCCTTACTTCGTGGATTTGTATTCTTCGTTGTAGTGGAGTAGGATGTGTACGTATATCTTCGTTGATTTCTATATCATCTTTTCTTTATACAACTGCGTGGATTGTTCATATTATATCTGTGTAGAAATGTTGAATATAACTGCGTGGATTGTTTACTATTTGTGTGTATTGTTCCGGCCGAGTGTGGCCGAGGTATAGATATATATATACTGAGATTCATATTGTCACCCGTACAGGGGAGATGCTACCGAAATTTCTTCGGACAGGGACTACCTGGGGTGTGACAGTAACTGTGAGGACACGTTCCCGGGAAGGGAACTTAGGCGCCGATCCAACTTAGAACCATTTCGGAACTCTAAGTTAAGATCTTGACTAGATTCCGATCTCGATGAGACGGAGTCTAATTAATATTTCATTTTGATCATAAACTGTGCTAACACTCTATTTTGCAGGATATATAATTAATATTTATGTCGGACTAACGTTTTCTTACAGGAAGGAAACTACTGGAAAACAAGGGTCCGGGTGCCCGGAAGGGATCCAGGCGCCCGGAGGTCTGGGCGCCCGGAATGCAAAAATTATCCCCGACAAGCTTTGCCACGTGGAGCATCCTGGTTGACTAGGCTACGTCACATTCAGGGCGTCCCGAAGGGATCTAGGTGCCCCGAACCTCCTATATAAGGAGGGTGAAGGCTGGAGCAAAAGAATAACAACAAGATCTTCTATCACGTGCTCTGCTATGCTCCTGCGACGCCACGAGGCTACTCCGACAAAGTGTCTTCCTTCTTTCTTCTTTTCCTTATTATTATTGCCGGAATTTCTTTTAGCATTTTCTGTAATTCAATTATGCAATACATTTTCGAATTGCTAGTGGATTGCCCAACGAAAATACTCAACGAGTGCGGGACTTGGAGTAAGAGTCGACAAAGGCTCCGAACCAAGTAAAATGAATCTTGTTAGCATTGTTGTCTTTTGATTTTTCCGCTGCGCACTCTCGCTAAATTTTTAATCGCTATTCACCCCCCCCCCCCCCTCCCCTTCATCTAGCGAATTCACGATCCAACAGAATGTATATTGGGGAAAATATATTAAGAACCCCCTACACATATAGCTTCCCCATGATCATGGGTGACAACATACAAATGATTACAGGCTACAATTTTATCAGAGCAATGCATGGTGGAGTACGCATCGAGGGTAACATTGTAACTTTTTATAAAAATCTTACTATAATTAATACCTTGCCCTCAGTAACATCTAGAGCAGCCATCGAAGAATTAGAACTTGAAGAAAAGGAATATATCCAGATATGAGAAATTGTTCATTATACGGGTAAATCATCGTCAGAATTCAAGGAAGAATTCCACTCTACATTAGAAGAACTTAAAGAGCAAAGCTTTATTGGTGAAAATCCTCTCTTACACTGGTCTAAGAACCAAGTAGTGTGTCATCTGGATATCAAAAATCTAGACTTTATTATTAAAGATCGACCACTTAAACATTTTACCCCACAACAGAAGGAGGCTTTTTCCAAACATGTCAAAGCATTATTAAATATTGGGGTGATTCATCCGAGCAAAAGTCGTCACAGAACTACTGCTATCATAGTTAATTCTGCCTCAACTATAGATCCAAAAACAAACTGAGAAATCAAGGACAAAGAGCACATGGTTTTCAATTATAAGCACCTTATAAGGATGGCAATGGGTCAGATTTGGGTCCGATTTCATATTCTTCGTACCCATACTCATACCCATTTATTATATTCATCCCCATATCCACCTCCATACCCATTGGGTATTTAACTTTCATCCTCATACCCATCGGATGATCAAGTATCCATACCCTACCCATCATCCTATTACTATCTACAATTCTCATTAAAAAAAAAATGAAATCTACTTGGAAGAAGACTTACTACTTGTGATTGTCATTTAGTTGCTATTAGAAATAAGTCTAAATCAATTTATTAATCATCAAATCAGGTACGTACTTCTTCAGGATCACCCAAAGAATCAGCAGCTTTTGGATTGACCTTCGCACAAACAAAGAGTTACGAACTAGAGTTAGCAACCTAACAAGGAAATTTCAAAGGAAACTTTAATAGATCTAAATAAATATAACCTACTTTTCCTACCATATGCTTTAACCAAAAGCAAGCTATTCATAAAAAAATTGGTGAAGAAAAAAGAAACATGCCTTACTAAGATCTTTTTTCCAAAATGATACAATTTCTGATACTTTTCTTGGAAGATATGACCTTACCATTAGTGCAGCTTCTGGAATGTGATATTGCAATTATCATAAAATATGGATCCTTAATAAAAGAAGGCTAACTTTCATAGGACAAAAAAATATGAGATAGAATAGAAAGCAAATTGTCTCATAACTAGCACAACACGAAATTACTTATCTACCAATAATGGAAGGCAATCTTCCATTTTACTTAGCATGAGTAGACAAAGAAATGCAATGTTATTATTTCCTTGTTCTTTTGCAAGAGATGCTAATTTTATTATCCCTTCAGCATCACCAGGGAACGAGTAAAGAAGCAACAATCCACTCAAATCCATATCTTGTGAAAGACATTCCTCAGCCATCTCAACTGCATAACAAGAAATAAAATATGAGTCGATTACTATACTATATCAATTGTCAAAAAGTACTAAGACAAAATGGCATAGGATTTCTCTAGGTCAGCAAGCCATTTTTCAGGCTTGATACATTAAATTTAGAACAAAATAGATGATTATATTTATCAGATATCAAAGTTAAGCAATTAAGTGCATTACGATAGACATTTACCTATCTTTAGGCATCATTTTGTCTAATTCAATAATACAGTCTACGCTGCCATCTGCTAAAACCATGACACCCCATTCCAAATAAAATCACTATGAGAACAAAAAGTGTCAAGTTTTAGTTAATAGAAAAGATTTTAAAATTTTCACTATGAGGAATCCACTAAGCTTGTAGCTTTGTGATCAAAAAAAATATATTAGAATTCACATTATATCCCAAAAAAATATAATTCAACAAAAACATATTAAGCATCTATATGTTACTCCTGATTTAATCATATTTAAACGTCATTCAAAAAGCAAAATAGATCAGTTTCAACTCTGAACTAATCATAACTTTCTTCATCACTTGATATTGTAGTACCCTGCAAAAATATAAAATAATGAAAAATATAAATAATTGACCCAATAGTATTCAATGTATTGAACTTAAGTCATATTAAAAACTTACCCCATCAACATCAATAGTATCCGAATCATATTTGACTGAAGAGTAATATGCTTTTGTTTCTTGTGAACTTGTAGTTGTAAAATTCAATGAAAAAATAAATCATTATCAGAGATTAAAAAAGAAGAATATTTTCATACAAAAAATAAGGAAAACTAATTTGCAAATTATATTACCTTGTTTCTCATTTGATAACCAACTTTGAACATACATCAATGTTTCTATGGTTTTTGGATGAAGCCTGCTTCGATGAGAACTGACCAATCTACCACTTGTGCTAAATGTAGATTCTGAAGCCACAGTCGATATTGGAATGACAAGTATATCTCGTGCTAGCCTCATCAGAGTGGGATATTTGGTTCTATTGGTCTTCCACCACTCCAATATGTCAAAATCCACATTTCTCGGCAACACTTTATCTTCTAAATAATGACCTAGCTCGGTCTTCATATCAGTATTAATATCACGCTCAAGTGCTATTTCTTTATCAAAACTATCCAAAAAATCATCTATACTTGTATGCAATCTAGTTTCCATTGATCCTTTTTCAACACCAGCATGACCATTGTTATTTGTGTATTCCTCAAGCAAATCATAACACATTTTTTGAATCTTTCTAAGAGGTTCTTTAAAGCCAATCTCTCCCTGTGTTCTTTTGAAACAATACTCCACCAATTTTGACTTATATCTTGGATCTAAAATAGTAGCTATTCCCATAATTCCATGAATATTAGACCAATATTTCTCAAATTTGGAAAGCATTCATTCAACCATAGAAGAAATAACCTTATTAGGAGATGTGCCCCACTTTAACAATGAAACTTTAATTTCACAAACCTTAGGAAAAAAAGATATTTGTTGTGGGATACTTTCTTCCAGAAAATATTTCAGACACAAAATAAAAAACTTTCAACATTTGAGATACCTCTTCTGCTAACAACCACTCCTCCTCTGTTGGAAAACATTTATAAGATGAGTCACGAAATCTCAGATGAGCAAACACATCTTTAAAAGATATAGCAGTTATGAGCATCAAATATATTGAGTTCCAACGGGTTTTACAATCAAGCACCAATTTTTTAACATTCATATTGTGTACTACTATCCGTGCCACATCATCAAACTTTTGTTCTCTTTTAGGAGATGCTCTCCAATATGCAACATTTTCACGAATTTTCTCAACACTAGGTGCAATGACATCCAAACCGTCTTGGACAACTAAATTCAAAATATGAGCAGCACAACGCATATGAAATAAAGACCCTCAAAGTGTAGAATGATCAAGTTTATGTAGCACATTGTTTATAAGAGAATCATTAGTGGAGCAATTATCAACAGTAATGGTGGATATATGCCTATCAATATTTCAATCCATCATAGATTTAACTATCACATTAGCAAGGACTTCTGAAGTATGTGGAGAGCGAACATAAACAAACCTATATAATGCAAAAAAAAAAAAAAAAATAGTGTACATATTTAAGTATCTGTTCAATTAAAAACATAAAAAAAAAAATGAAAAATAGTGCATATTTGAGTGACAAACAGAAAGTATACCTCAAAATGTGACTTTGCAAAGTCCAATTATCATCTATGAAATGAGCTGTCAAAGCCAAAAATCCCTCCCTCTTATTAGATTCAATCCACATGTCGGTGGTTAAAGCAATCCTACCTTTATTACATTCCAACAAGCTCAATACTTTTGTCTTTTCGTAATCATACATATTCAATGTATCACTCTTAATGGTATTGCGACATGGAACCTTGAACAAAGGTTGAAGACTTGCTAAAAGCTTACGAAATCCATGATGCTCCATTATTGTTAATGGATACTCATGTAAAATTATCATTTCAGCAAGCATGCACCTTGAGAATTCTTGGTCAAATTGAAAGCATTTAATAACAAAATCTCCCTTGTTTTTCTCTTTAATTAGTATTTTCTACCTTATATCACTAACAGTTCGTCTTGGATAAATTTTGAAATGCTCACGCAAATGTGTTGTCCCATGTTTACTATTGCCAGAAAGGGGTTTCTCACAGTAATTGCAAATTGCCTTATCCATTCCATTAATTTTCTTTCTTCGAAAATGGTTCCAAACATCAGATGTTAACTTTCGCGTTCCTATTGCACTAGGAGAAGCATCAGCAACAACAGATGTCATATTTGATTGATCTTGTGGAACCTCATTATTTACTTCAGAAATTTGTGGAATATCATGATTTACGTTAGATACTGACACTTTATTTTCTATTGTAGGATCTACTGGGTTCATTTTATAGACCTAAATATGATGTTGTAATGTATGTTAAAAATGAAAAGAAAAGACAACATAAAGTAAACAATAATACTTTCTCGTTCAAACTACATATAAATGGAATAATCATTAACCTTTCTCATCTTTGGTCTCTTGTTTTCAAAAAAAATCAAAAAGGCAAAATCATTTTAAAAAAAACTTTGACAGCCCTAAACCCTAAATAGTATTCGACGAACCAAGAGTATGAGATGGTTGCTCCTTTTCATCCAAAATAGAGGTGGAGTTGGAAGCAAGGACAAACCTTTTGAGTCGCTTGAACAGTTTAATCCCTGCCTCCGCAGCGTCTTCCTCGTCTCACTTATTCGCTCTCACCCAGAGACGGATTTACCTTAGGCCCGTCCTGGGCTATAGCCTAGTCTAAATTTTTTTTTACATGTTAAATCATCCCATTCAAATCACAAAACGTGCCAATAAAAATAAAAAAAAAATATTGCATTCATTTACCCGGATCAAATCATGCATGAGAAAGATTTTATATTAATTATCCCTACCTCAATTTGTCAATCAGAAATATATTATTTAAATTTAATCATGTATCTTATTATTATTATTATTATTATTATTATTATTATTAGTTTTATTTTTGGTTTCAGTTATCTTATGTAATTATTATTAATTTTAATTTAAAACGTTACTAATTTTTTTTATAATTATATATTTTTATTATGCTAATGAAAAATTTTATTTTCATAAATCCTAATATATAAATAAATTAATCTTTAAGATAATCATATATTATATATAATCCGATCAATTTCAATTAAATTTATCAAAAATAATTTTGAATAAATATGAAATATAGGTAAAAAAATATGAGTAGAATATAAAAAAAAAATAAGAAAATTTTAATAAGTCAAATTAATTATATATATTAAAATAAATAAATCTCATTGTGTCTAAAATAGAGCGGGTGTCTTTATATTGAGAAAAAAATATTCTAACTCAATTCAGCGCATAAAGATAGCATTATTTTAGGCTCTAATCCTATTAAAAATAAATTATATTTTATAGTCTATAATTTGACATCCAAAAGAATTTATTTTTTAATTATATTTTGATATTTAAATCATTTTTCCACCCTCAAAGTTTAGCCCAGCCCTTCTCTAATTTCTAGATCCGTCCTTGCTCTCACCCCATCGAGGCTTCGACCGACTTTGAGAGAAAAAGAAATATTCGCTTCGACTTCAAAATTCCAGCACAATCGTGCAAGTATGACCTTATAGGGTTTATAACTTTATATATAATATAATATAAATAGATAGAAGTGTCAACTCTTAAGCACGCTTCGAAATTTTAACAGAGATTATATATATATATATATATATATATATATTATAATCGGGTATCGGGTAGGGTATGAGTAGAATTTTGTAACATCCGTCTCCATACCTATACCCGAATATCCGATTATTTAATCAGGTATAAAAATTACCTCTATACCCTCCTCCATTCGGGTCGGATATCGGATTCTCCGTCGGATTCGGAGGAAATTGTCATTCCTAGTGCCTTAATGATATTACTCATACGGATCAATACAGCCTGCTCAGAATTAATATCATTTTAAAGAAGGTAAGTAATAGCAAAATTTATTCTAAATTCGACCTCAAAAATAGATTTCATCAAATAGCAATACACCTAGAATCTATTGAATGAATTACTTTTTGGGTCCCAGACAACCTATATGAATGACTTGTAATGTCATTTGATTTGAAAAATGCTCTTGTCATTTTTCAAAGAAAAATAGATAATTATTTCAGAGGGATTGAAAACTTCATTACGGTAGATATTGATGATATTCTAGTTTTCTCTCAAAATTCAAAGGAACATTCACAACACTTTAAATTATGCTAAATATATGCCGAATAAATGGTTTAGTTCTAAGCCCAACAAATATGAAGGTGGCAGTAACAGAAATAGAATTCCTTGGGGTTATTCTCGGAGAAAGACATATAAAGTTACAACCCCACATCATTTCAAAGATTGCTAATTTCCAGGAAAAAGAATTATAATCTACAAAGGGGATGCGGTCTTGGTTAGGATTATTAAATTATGTAAGAAACTACATTCCTAACCTGGGCAAAATACTAAGCCCACTATATGCAAAGAAAAGCCCAACAGGAAATAAGCGGATGAATGACCAAGACTGGGCCTTAGTCAGAAACATTAAGGAGACTATTAAGAACCTACCAGATCTTGAAGTACCCCCAGAAGAATATTTTATCTTCCTCAAAGTAGATGGTTGTATGGAGGACCGGGGCGGGATATGCAAATGGAAACTACAAAAGCATGACCCAAGAAGCTCAGAAAAAATATGTGTCTATGCAAGTGGCAAATATAATCCCCCAAAATCCACAATAGACGGAGAAATTTATGTTGTTATGAATTCCCTTGAAGCCCTCAAAATCTACTTCCTAAATAAAAGGGAGTTAATCATTCAAGCAGATTGTCAAACAATCATCAGTTTCTTTGAAAAATCTACAACAAATAAACCCTCCCGAGTCAAATGGCTAGCCTTCACAGATTACATCACTGTAATGGACATAAACATTAGTTTTGAACATATTGAAGGAAATGATAACCAACTTGTTGATGCCCTTTCAAGATTAATTAATTCTCTTATTCTTGCAGAATGGTCGAAACAGGAGACACTAGACAATCTGGGCCTAGTAGCCGTGGCATTGCAAGAAGTAGAGAGGAAGCCCAACAAGGAGGCCCGAGAACAAATGACCCATATATTATCAACATTGACAGGCTCGATGAGCGATAAAAAAACCTCTTGCTCTACCTACGACAGCGAATACGGCAAGGAATACTACTCACCGATCATAACGACATCACATAACATACTTTTCACCCCCTCAATATGAAATTTGAGACTCCATCCCTAGTTGAGATATAATAATAATAATAATAATAATAATAATAATTGAAAACAAAATAATAATTTTTTCTAGATATGAATATCTTTTTAGGTCGCCTAAAACATATTCATCTTTAAGTGAAATCAAATAGATTAAAGAAGGAAGGTTTTAGAGCATACGATTCATTGCCTTTGAGATTGTCTCAGTTCCCTTGCAATCTAGGTGGCCTTAGTTGATTCAAATTGTTCATTAGTTGATTGAATCGTAAATGCAAATTAAAATTTTATATACATGACTATTTCTCTTTAATCAACTTAAAGTCTAACTAATCGACTTGAATCTTCATCAGTCAATTCAATTAGATAATCATTGACCTTTTTGTCCAGTGACTTTGTGTTCAATCAGAACTTAAAAATCCTTTTGTCCGATAATTAACTGTCTTCAACTAATCGAATTTGTAGCCAATCGACTCACCTAAAGAAATTTGTATCCTTTATGCTAATTAATGACTCGACTCCAATTAATTTCATTCATCCCAGTTGACTCAAGTTTTGTTATAACAAATCTTATACTATGGATTATAAGTCCCGAGTCGACTCATGGCAATTTCAATCAACTCAACTTAAATTAGTCGACTAAGCAATTGACTCACGTAATTTCAGTCGAACGAATTGTAATTCAATTGGCTAAGCCAAAATATAATATTTTTATTCACAAACAAAACATCTATAGTCGATTAGACTATTTGGTTAACTAAGAAAACCTTCACTCAAATAAATCTATTCAACTTCTAGCTTATTTATTAACTTTGACCGAAGACACCTATTTTTTTTAAATTTTTTATATGCCTAAATAAAAAAATATCTATCTAATATATGATCAAATAGCATCCACTTATAATCTGCATTTTCAAATCTTCATACCAACTATGCTCATTGCCCTTAAGGCCATCTCCAATGGGAGATTTTTCAAAAGATATGTGAAATAAAAAAGTTAGAAAATGTTGGGTTTTTCGGGCCGTGAAAATCGCTTTTCCGTGTCATGGAAACCCGGAAACCCCCGGCCACCGGATCTGTGCGAAGAAAATAAAACAAAATACGAGTACGAGTTTCTAAAGTCTAGATCTACACTAGATAAGAGTGTTACCCTCGATGTGAAGTCCTTCGCAATCCCGCTCGTCCTCGGTTCGCCGGATCTCGAAAGTGTCAAAGTAGACAATTCTCTATGTGTATCCACACAAGCAAGAGATGGAGAAAAATCTCTAAGGATGTGCTAGCAACCTTAGAGATCATTAATGGAGGAGAGGGAGAACAAGAAGAAAGCTAGAGAGGAAGAAGATGGGAGTTACCATAAAAAAATGAAACTCACGACATAAAATCAAAGTGGTCGGCCACTTTAGTGGAGGTTGTAACCTCCATGGGATACCAAGAGTCACACCCATGAGGTGCCATCTCATTTAAGTAACCATGATGATGTGGAGCATCATCATTGGTCCACTTCTTGCCAACTCACCAATGAGGTGGCAAATGGTCAAGTCAAACTTGACTCTTCATCTTCCTCTCAAGTCAAGTCAAACTTGACCACTTCTCTCCCATGGTTGATCAAATCTAATCATTGGTTCAAGTCAATTTTAATTTAATGAATCTCTATTCATTGAATTAAATGGATTCAATGAGTCTAAGTCCAAATTAGACTCATTTAACACATGAACCAAATTGAGTCCAACTCAATTAGCATAATTTGGATTACTCTTAATCCAATTTGGTTCATCACATGAACATAATCCTTTAGGTTCATCAAATGAACCTAATCTCCATCTAATTGCCCTTTGTGTGTGACCCTATAGGTTCTTATAACGTTGGCAATGCTCCTAAACCTGTAAAATACCGGAAAAATGGCGAATCATGATAAGGGAATTTTTCAAAATTTTTCGAAAATTTTTCGGAGCTCGTATGAACGAGTTTACGGGGATAAAAACAGGGCCCCGGGAAGGCCTGTTTAGGCTACCCCAATTTAACGAGGAAATGTTTTATTTTCTTTTTATTTTCCTTATTTTTGTTTTCTTTTCTTCCCCGTTTCCTCTCCACGCCCATTTCTTCCCAAAACCGCAGGCGACGGTTCCTTTCTCCCCTTTTCTTTTCCTCTTCATCATCGAGCACTTCACTCTCCTTTCCCTCTCGAGCCGCACCACCGGTGCCTCCTTCCTCTTGCGTCTCTCGATCGCCACGGCCGACGTCGGCAGACGAGAGCAACGCCAAGCCACCGTCGCCTATGCCCTAGAGCCGGCTACCTCCCCTGTGCCCTAGTTCTCCACCGCCGCCGCACCCTCTTTGTCGCCTCTCGACCCGGGCAGCACCGCCGCGCCTTCTGCCCTAACGTCGGCTGCCTCCTCTCTGCCCTCTTCCGATTCGGAGGATTGTTTTCGTGCCACCACAACGAACCCTGGGACGATTGCTACAGCCAACGCCACACATGACCTACTAGTGTTGCCTGGTCTTCTCATCCCTCGATTTGCCCTCTAGCGTCGCCAACAAGCATGAGCCACAGCCTCATCGGAGAGGGCAGCAGCTTCGCATAACTCCGGCTGTAATTTGTAGCCAGCACCTTCTTCGACTGAGTGTCAACAAGGGTGTCTCTGGATTGGGGTAAGATGAGTTTTGGAATTATGTTGATTAGATGTCGTTAGATAGGTTATTGTTTGATTTGTGATCCCCACTTAATGATACCAACTTGATCTGATCTATAGGGAAAGATTGCAGCAAGGTTGTGCTGTGAATATTTAATCAAGGATGTGAGGTGAAGTAGGATTTGTTGTGAGGTTGTTACTTGGGTTTCCAGCAGCTACCTCAATTTTGGCAGCCACACCATTCCGTAGCTACTGGATTACTACAACGGCTGTGAATCTAGGTAAGAAGTAAGGTAGGGTGTAAAGCATTTAATATATGCTATAGGTCATGATTTTGATTCTATTATTTTAGATAGATGATGATGTGTAGATTAATTCTTGTGGGAAGAATGATGGTAATATCATTAGGGTTTTGTCCTAATTTAGGATTTGAGATTTTATTTAGCTATTTAGAAGAATTGTAGCTAAATAAAATGTATTTCTATTCGTGACACAAGACTTTGACGCGAGACGAGTATCTCGACGTCGTATTTGGACCAGTTTGGACTTTTCGATTTGGAGGCGGGTACTTTTAACTTTATGTCTTTGACATGCATAGTAGTGAATTTAACAAGTAGCAATAATTATGTTCTCTTATTTGTTTCGGTTAATCACTACCCGATACCCGTTACATGATTGATTGATTGCTTGTTTTGCATCTCATGTATTCCTTACCTGCTTATACATGCTTATAGGGGTAGTGATATACCATGCTTCACCATGTTCAGGACCTAGGTTTTATACCTTCAGTGTACCTTTGATTTGATTCGTTGACCTATGGTGCACTTTTATATTTATATGGATTAGCTCAGGATATTTTGTGGTTAGTGTCATGCACTATTTGCATGATTGCATGTTGTGCGATAGTCCGCTCCATTATTGTTGAGCACATCGCCAGTTACATGGATCTGCACACACCACCACTCATGGGTTAGTGGTCGATTCAGGCAGTGTGTGTTGTAGCAGGGACTTTGTTTGGCTCCGTTGGTCCGCTCATGGGTAGCGTGATGCAACGTATTAGCCGACAGGGATTCCTCCCCATCATCGTGTACCGGGAGTTGAGAGCATTGCGCTCCCCCATTTATGATTTGGGGTAGGAGAATAGGTGTACTCCGACAGCATCCCGTCCACTCGGTCACTCATCAGGAGCAGTGACGACAGAGTATACGGTTTTCACAGACCTATCCACTCGGCCTCACTATTGTGTGTGAGATGATCGACTGACGTCAGGGGTGACCAGGACGCATCATTGGCATCATATGCATGATGCATTTATTGCTTGTGTTTGTGCTTGCTGCATTTATATGCTGTATATTGTTTGGACGCCTATGTTTGACATGCATACAGGATTTCTATACCACTTGGACTGTTTGTCCTTATACCCAGGTCCTGGTTAGTACAGTTTTTCTCTTGTTTACTTCAGTTGCATTCCATCCTTTTATATCAGGAGACTGTACGCATGATTAGTGCTAGATGTTATTTCCCTAATTTGCATATCAGTTGTACCTGCTGAGCGTTGGACTCACCCCGCCTCCACTGTTGTTATTTTTCAGGTTGATGCTGTCAGGAGAGAGTTCCAGTTGCTAGTCCCTATAGACCTCGAGGATATTATTGGTCTTTTGGTTTTCTTACATAGACTATGCTAAATTTGTTTTGTTTGATGGTATGGATATGATATGGATTTTGTAATGTCGATGGATTTGGTTTGGTTTTGCTTTTACTACATGTCTGCCTAGACGGTAGAAGAGGTAAATTGATCTTATCGTCGGATTTGTGTTTTATGAGTGTAGTTGAGTAGGGTGGATTTTGAGTCTTCTTATCATTGCTTATTAAACTGCGTGGAATGTCTGTATGTTGTATTTTATTTTCTGTTATTATTCCAGCCGCATGTGGCTGAGGTATATGGAGATGTAGAAAGTTTCAGATTGTCCGCCGTACAGGGGAGATGCTGTCGAAATTTCTTCGGACAGGGACTCCTCCGGGGCGTGACAAAACTCATTTAGAAGCATAAGTAATGAGCGGTATCTAGCAACACATCATTACTACCCAAGTTATAAGAATGTTGAGATCCAACATCACCTTGTGACTACTAATTGTGACTCCTCACAATATATGACAAGTGTCCTTCTATCCTAGACATCTAGATTGATCAATGTGAGACATAGACCGTATCATCCTCTGACCAATCTAAATCTTGAACTCCAAGTAGACTCACTCGATCAAATGAGCTCAATATCTCATATTGACTCATTTGGGCATGACCATGCACTTAGTGGTCTCACTCTATCAAGAATATCGATGTCTCTCCCGTCATATAGGAGGGATAGATCTCATCTACATCACTCATATACCTCTGCATAATTCGTTACGTACCCAGTAATCGCCTTTATAGTCTACCCAGTTACGGGTGACGTTTGACGAAACCAAAGTACATAACTCCTTATGTAGGGATCCATGGTGACTTCAGGTCTAAGGACTAGTAGTCATACTAATAGCCACATGAGAAAGTATATGACATTCATATAACGATCCATGATACTTTCTCATGGCGGGTCATTCAGTATACATTCTCCAATGTATACCCATGTGTCAACTTGATATCTCTATATCCATGACTTGTGAGATCAAGTCATCGAGTTGACCTACATGCTAGTCTTATTGCATTAACATTGTCCCTGAATGTTAATACTCGACTAGGAATGATTAAGAGTAGTGTTCCCTATATCATCTCACTATCGGTTCAACTAACCGATTGATATAGGTGAGAACCTTCTGTTGGTGCAACCTTAGGTCAAGGTTGACCTGGTTGACCCGACTCGAGGTGACTTGACTCGAGTTGTATTTTGATGTTTGACTTGGGAAGATTGTCGATGCAACCTTAGGTCAAGGTTGACCTAGTTGAGTTGCATGTTGATGTTTGACACTCGTGAGAGAGTTCTATTCTTGATGTGAGACAAGATTAGATGGTTGGGAGTTTATTGGTCCAACTCTAGGTCAAGGATTGACCTGGTTGACCTGAAAAGTCCAAGTATGGAGACTTGGCACTGGAAAAGTCCAAGCAGGGAGCTTGGCACGCGAAAAGTCCAAGTATGGAGACTTGGCACTGGAAAAGTCCAAGTATGGAAACTTGGCACTGGAAAAGTCCAAGTATGGAGACTTGGCACGGAGAAGTCCAAGCAGGGAGCTTGGCACGAGGGAAAGTCCTAACTGGGATGTTAGGCAGTGTGGAAAGTCCTGGTGAGTGAAGCCAGTGGAAAAGTCCTAAGCGGGATGTTAGGCAATGGGAAAGTCCTAGGGGATGTTAGGCGGTTGGAAAGTCCGGTGATTGAAGGCGGTGAGAAAGTCCTAAGCGGGATGTTAGGCGGTGTGAAAAGTCCCGTGAGTGAAGCGGGCAAGGGAAAATCCAGATGGATCAAGGGTGATCGGACATCGGTGGGGAAAAGTCTAAGTGGGTCGAAAGGATTGACCGGACACTTAGCGGGAGTGCTAGCAGGTCAAGGGAGTGACCAAATGCTAGGATGATGTACCAACAGTCAAGGTTGACCGGATGTTGGTGTGGAAGCCTTAGGTTTAGGGTTGAGAAGTTTGGATCGATCGGTGACCGATCCGGATGATCTGCGGTTGCCACGATCGGTCAGTGACCGATCGGAATCGAATCGATGGCTCGCGGTTATCGATCGATCGGAGACCGATCGGAGGCAACGCAACTGCGAGAAGAAAGCCATGGATCGGTCTGCGACCGATCCACCCATTTGATCGATCGGCGACCGATCGAGCATAGATCGATGGCGTGAGGCGGCTGATCGGTCTATGGACCGTCGGAGGTTCTGATCGGTCCACGGACCGATCGGGCTTCGATCGCGACACCTGATCGGTCGGGACCGATCGGTGACAAACGAAGCTTCACGCGCTAGGCGATCGGTGCGGACCGATCGAGTTCTAGCCGTTGACGCAGCGGCTAGTTTCTTCACCGTCTTCTTCGCGGTATAAAGGGGTGAGCTGCACTACTTCTTCTTCCTCTTCTCTTCTTCTCATGGCTGTCCTGGTGCTTGAGCTTTGTTGAGCTCTTCTTCACAAGCTTCGCGTGAGCTTCTCGACTGGGATATCCTGCTGTTGTAGGTGTTCTGAGGAGCTGCTGCTTCAACGAATCCAGTCGGCGAGGAGGCAAGAAAACCTGTGTTTTTACATTTATTGTTCTTGTCTTCTTGTATTTCTTGTTGTATTCCTTTCTTGCTGTTGCAAGAATATTGTGGCGAGGTTTCTCCACCCACAAGGAGTATATTGTATTAGCCGGTTTTCCGGGGACTCATCCACCGACGGATTGATAGGCTTCGTCCACCTTACGGACACGCCGAGGAGTAGGAGTTTCATCTCCGAACCTCGTTACATCGACGAGTTGAGGTTTGGTTTGTTTTGTTTTCGTTTCCTTTTGTTATTTCCGCTGCTAACCTAATTTGTAGAAAGAAACGAGCAAAGATTTGGGGTCGGCTATTCACACCCCCCTCTCTAGCCGTACGAAGAGATCCCAACAAGTGGTATCAGAGCGAAGGTCCGCTCTTCGACGGATCAACACCCGGGGGAGCACGGGCTAGAGATGGATCTCTATGGAAAAGATATCACGATTCAACCCTTCTACGAGTCTCACGACAACTTCACGTATTGGAGGGTAAGGATGATGTATTTTCTTAGGACTAATATGTTAAATTGGTTTTGTGTACAAGAAGGGTTTTCCCCTCCGATGGATGAGGAAGGAAAACCTATCAAGAAGAAGGAGTGGACGAAAGAGCAAATCCGACAATCCGAAATCAATGACGAGGTAACAAAAATTATTGAATTTGCGTTACCTAATAATGTTTTGTGCAAGATAGATAGGTACAACAACGCCAATGAATTGTGGAACAACTTGGCCAAGTTCCATGAGGAGAGCTCCACTTCAAGCCATGAAGAGGAGTCAAGTGAGCTAAGTAGCTCACACCATGGAGGAGAGGAATTAGAAGTTGAGGGTTACTCAACATCTAAGGAAGAAGAGGATGAGAGCACTTCTTCAAGATTGGAGCAAGAAGAAGAAGCATCTACCTCCGGAAGGGATGAAGAAAAGAGCATTCATCCATCTTCAAACCTAGGTAACTCAAACATGTTAATTTCAAGTAAATTGCATATAATGTGTTTTGAGTGTAGGGAATTTGGGCACTACAAGAGTAAGTGTCCAAAGAGGGTAAGAAAGACTCCACCGGCACCAAAGGTCAAGAAAGCCGGAGTCCCGATACGCAAAGGCAAGGAGCACGTAGTGTGCTTCCAATGCAAGCGAAGGGGACACTATAGGAGCCATTGTCCAAGGGGGAGGCAACCTCACAAGGACAAGGGATGCACATCGATAAGGGGAGCTAAGGCAAACCCTAAGGTACCTTTTAAGGCATACTATTGCAATTCAAATAAGAAACATGCTAGTAGTTTTATTGCTATTGCAAATAATGATGAGCATGTTAACACTAGAAATCAACACATGTGCTTAGGTGCTAAACATGTCAACCTAGATAGGGATACTACTAGGAATGCCAACCCTAGAATTACCTCATCTAAGGTTAAGGAGAACCTAGGTAGGAATCCCAAATCAACTAGGCACATGCCTAGGAATGCCTCAAAGAAAAATGACAAATCAAAAATTGAGGTATTAGAGAAGGAGAATCAAGTCTTGAGGTCAAGACTTGATACTTTGGAAAAGGCTCTTAAGAACTTGGAGAAGTCATCTCTAGGGTTTAAGGGTCAAAATTCAAAGCCCAAGGACAAGAAAGGTTTGGGTCACAAACCTAAGTCCCAATTGGTCAAGCCCACTTACCATAATGTTCCATTCGATTATGGAACAAAATCTAGGACTAGGAAGACCACCACCAAGGTCACAAGGGAAGTCACCCCTATAGTTGACCTTGATGAGACCCAAATGACCAAGGCTTTAAAGCCTAAGAGGGTCATTAGGAGGGTTGCTAAGGAAGTCATCCCTAGTGAATATTTAGTGAACCCAATGAGCTCTAATAGGTATTGGGTTCCTAGGAGCATTTTCTCTACCCCATAGATGGGTTAGAGAGTGTCAACTCCAATAAGAAGGGTAGTTAACCCAACTTTGAGGAAATTGACACTCAAGGAGCATTTTCAAGGTTTTTGGGAACCTTTGAAAATGAAATGGAATAATCTTTGTCATTCACTCCTTGGAAGAGTAAGTTGTGCCAAAGTGAGAATATATTAATCTTACTTTAAATTGACACAATTTGGAAAAACCTAGAGAAATATCAAATTGGGATTTTGATATTCTCTTAGGTAATCAAGGCAATCCGGGCCTTAACTTAGAAGTGCTACTCTTGTAGAATTTTAAATGGTATAAATCAAACAAGAGATCAAGAAATGTCAATTTGGGTTGTGACATTTTCTTGGAGCACTTTGGGCAATCTAGGATTAGAATTTAAGTTAGCTAAGTGATTAAGGATACTTAGATAGGTAATCTAGGTATTTTATTTGTGTTAACTTACCATGGTTGTTTGCCATATGCCATGTCATGACATCATATTTAATTTATGATCATTTGAAATGCCATGATAATGCTTAGGTTATTATATGTCATGTGTTAGTTTAGTTTCAAACTTTATGCCATGACATCGTGACATTGGCACATGTTTTTACTTATGATATCATTATATGCCATGTCATCATCTCTTGCATTATAATCAATAAAATTGATTTAAGGACAAACATATAATTTGATATTGAGATCAAATTGATGTTTAGAAAATGCATGAGAACTTAGCCTAAGTTGACCTTAACTCATATCTCACATCAAATTGACTTGAATGTGGTTTGATACACCTTAGATGTGTGTGAGATATTAGGATCATGAGTTAGGATCAAGGTGCATAGTTTTTGTACCTAGATGAGCCTAATTCAAGAAAAGGAGGATCATAGGAAAGCTTGTGTACAAGTCATGTACATCTAGCCCTAAGATTATGGTCCTAAATTCAAATGATTTTAAAAGCATTTTAAAATTGATTTGAAAAACCTTGATGAAGCTTTCCTAGTGATAGCATTCATCATTGAACATTGTGATACAAAGTTGAGTTAAACTTGAACTTTTTCAAAGTTTTTGAACTTTGTATCAAGATTGAAAAATGGAAACTATTTTCATAGAAAATTATTTTTCCGTGATAGTATATGGTATGAGGAGTGTATCCTCAAAATTTTACGATTTTTGGAATTTTCTGGAATTTATTAGGAGTTTCTGAATTTCCGGGAAGGGAAATCAGAAATCTCTGATTTCAGAGTGTGGATCGGTCACCGGACCGATCCAGGGAAGTTCTGATCGGTCTGGTGACCGATCAGTGATGATCCAGTGCGATCAGTGAAGCGTGGATCGGTCTGGGGACCGATCCAGGGGGATTCTGATCGGTCTGGGGACCGATCAGTGCGTGCCAGTTTCTGATTTTCAGCTGTTGGTCTGAAATTTCAGCTGGAAGTTGGGTTTGAAACTCGCCAAGACATTGTTGGTGCAATGGTCAAGGGGGAGTTGACCTTTAGGGGAAGTTTTACCTAATTGTCAAGGGGGAGTTGACTTTTAGGGGGAATTTTTACTCCAAAAGACTTTTAAGGATTAGTGATATGGGATTATCACTAAGTTGATTGTTGAGTTTAGTATCAAGGGGGAAATTAAGAGTTTCAAATGAAAGGTATGGGACTTTCATTAGGAAGAAACTCTTGACCTTGATACCCTCCTTTATCTTTTTGATGTGTGTCAAAAAGGGGGAGAATTATTGGAGAACCCAAGTTAGGTTATCGGGTTAACCTAAGGGGAGAATGTCCAGAGAATGTTCAAGGAAAGAACATTGGACATTGGAAGATGAGTGGAAAACCTAAGTTAGGTTATCGGGTTAACCTAAGTTGATTATGGGTTTTGTCAAACATCAAAAAGGGGGAGATTGTTGGTGCAACCTTAGGTCAAGGTTGACCTGGTTGACCCGACTCGAGGTGACTTGACTCGAGTTGTATTTTGATGTTTGACTTGGGAAGATTGTCGATGCAACATTAGGTCAAGGTTGACCTAGTTGAGTTGCATGTTGATGTTTGACACTCGTGAGAGAGTTCTATTCTTGATGTGAGACAAGATTAGATGGTTGGGAGTTTATTGGTCCAACTCTAGGTCAAGGATTGACCTGGTTGACCTGAAAAGTCCAAGTATGGAGACTTGGCACTGGAAAAGTCCAAGCAGGGAGCTTGAAAAGTCCAAGTATGGAGACTTGCCACGGAAAAGTCCATGGAAACTTGGCATTGGAAAAGTCCAAGTATGGAGACTTGGACGGAGAAGTCCAAGCAGGAGCTTGGCACGAGGGAAAGTCCTAAGCTGGGATGTTAGGCGGTGTGGAAAGTCCCGGTGAGTGAAGCCAGGCAGTGGAAAAGTCCTAAGCGGGATGTTAGGCAATGGGAAAGTCCTAAGCGGGATGTTAGGCAGTTGGAAAGTCCCAGTGAGTGAAGCCGGGCAATGAGAAAGTCCTAACTGGGATGTTAGGCGGTGTGGAAAGTCCTGGTGAGTGAAGCGGGCAGGAAAAATCCAGATGGATCGAGGGTGATCGGACATCCGGTGGGGAAAAATCTAAGTGGGTCGAAAAGTTGGCCGGACACTTAGCGGGAGTGCTAGCGGTCGAGGAGTGACCAAATGCTAGGGATGATGTACCAACAGTCAAGGTTGGCCGGATGTTGGTGTGGAAGCCTTAGGTTTAGGGTCGAGAATGGATCGGTCGGTGACCGATCCGGTGATTGCCTGATCGGTGCAGTGACCGATCGTAATCGATCGATGGCTCATCGATTGAATCGATCGATGCGGAGACCGATCGGAGGCAACGCAACTGCGAAGAAGCCGTGGATCGGTCTGGCGACCGATCCACCCATCGCTGATCGATCGGCGGACCGATCGGCATAGATCGATGGCGTGAGGCGAAGCCGATCGGTCTATGGACCGATCGGGAGGTTCCTGATCGGTCCACGGCCGTCGGGCTTGATCGCAACACCTGATCGATGCGGGGACCGATCGGTGACAAAAAGCTTCACGCGCTGGGCGATCGGTCTGCGGGCCGATCGGGGTTAACGTTACACGCAAGCGGCTAGTTTCTTCATTGTCTTCTTTGCGGTATAAAGGGTCGAGGCGTGCACTACTTCTTCTTCCTCTTCTCTTCTTCTTATTGTCCTGGTGCTTGAGCTTTGTTGAGCTCTTCTTCACAAGCTTCGCGTGAGCTTCTCGGTGGATATCTCGTCATGTTCTGAGGAGCTGCTGCTTCAACGAATCCAGTCGGCGAGGAGGCAAGAAAACCTGTGTTTTTACATTTATTGTTCTTGTCTTCTTGTATTTCTTGTTGTATTCCTTTCTTGCTGTTGCAAGAATATTGTGGCGAGGTTTCTCCACCCACAAGGAGTATATTGTATTAGCCGGTTTTCCGGGGACTCATCCACCGACGGATTGATAGGCTTCGTCCACCTTACGGACACGCCGAGGAGTAGGAGTTTCATCTCCGAACCTCGTTACATCGACGAGTTGAGGTTTGGTTTGTTTTGTTTTCGTTTCCTTTTGTTATTTCCGCTGCTAACCTAATTTGTAGAAAGAAACGAGCAAAGATTTGGGGTCGGCTATTCACACCCCCCTCTCTAGCCGTACGAAGAGATCCCAACACCTTCTACTCAAGGACGCTATTATACTTATTTTATTTGGCACCAATACAAGTAAGTATAATAACCAATAACAAATGTCTTTATTTATATAAGAATATGATACAACAAATCCATAATACAATCATCAAATGATTGGCTCTAGGGCTCTAACTAACAAAAAAAATATTATCGATACAAGATTTGAAGTTTATAGTTTAAGAACGATAGTAAAATTTCAGACTTGCTATTTCATCTCAAAATTAAAAATATGGATGGAATATTAATTAATGATGATCCATAAAAAAATTATAGAAGTTTTTTTCATTGTGGAGAGAGCGATAGAATTTTATACTTTTGATATAGTATTGAGGTAGCATATTGAAGACTATAAAAAAGCTCATATAGAATTTTAATCATTAGAGATGTCTATTTTTAAATCTGAATCTTTGAGCTATTAAACCAACATTCTCTTGGCACGTGCATTTAAGTACTACCTCTCCTCTTCTAGTTTTGAGATTCTTTGGAATAACAAAGGAATGCAAATTTTTTAAGTTGTCAAGGGGCATTCAACAATAGTGTCCTCTTCTTCATTTATCAAGCAATTTTGCATAAAGTCTAATTAAAAATATGGAATCGTCACATCAGCGGCCCCTAGATATAAAGGCTAATTGTCGCTAGATATAAAACCTAATTAAAAAAATAGATCCGCTATCTTAGCGGCCCCCCTAGTGTCGGTCCCACGGAGATATAAAGCCTAATTAAAGAAAATGATGTGGAGTTGATTTAGTATGAATTATACTAGAGACCACACATTAAAAAAAAAAAGAGTCAACCATCAAATAAGCAAATTAAGAGAGCCAAATAAAAGGTTTAACTTAAAAAGTATACACAAGCACTTTTAGGGAGAGATATTAAGAATTTGTTAGAGTTTAAATTCAATTAATGAGAAGAGAAGCTACATAGCATTCAAACTCACACATGGAAGATCATCGAAGGAAGCATATTAAGGGGTATTAGCGAAAAGGCGAAACAAAATGGGCATTACAAAGAAGTGATCCCACGCCTGCAAGGAAATTGAGAGGATAATTATAACAAGGAGTTTTATATGGACAGATTCCTCACAGAGGAGAAACATCCACTTTGTAATTAGATGGGACAAGAAACATCAAGATTAATGGAGGACCAGGCCAAAAAGAAGAAGACAATTATCCTCAAAAAGCTTGAGCAAAGATTGTCTTAATTTGGAAGGACATTTTGCCAAGGGCTATTGATCTTGCCACTCAACCATGGAAGTTTCTTACCCACTAGAATTGTCAATACTAGTGCAGAATTTTGGAGAAAAATTTATTATACGTAATTTTATCCTGTATTACAAAAGGTTATTTTCGTGACTCGAACCGTGACCCGTAATGTTGTGAAAGTGCCGATGAGTGGGGCTGGCGAAGGATGAAGCAATGCTTATTCGAGGAAGACTTCACAGTTATAAGAGACTCGATCTAGAGCACTAGAAGCGCATATCAATGCGAGGTGGAAGATGGAAACTAGCTACCTCCATCCCGAAGATGGCATCAAATGCTGACGTGGCATCCATCCCAGTCAGCAAAATTGCCACGCCATCGTTCACGGAAAACAGCGCGAAATTGCCCTCTCTTCCCGAAGCTGTGACGGCGCTGGCGCGCCGGTTCTCGACACGCTCGTCGACTACGATGCGGCGTCCAGCGAGCAAAGCTGCTCTGCTCGGAGAACCGCGGCGGCGCAGGCTCGCCCACCTCCTTAAAAACGCCGGCATCGTCGATAGTTCTAGGCATCAACTCGACACACACGTACGGCGGTTGTCGCCGACGGCCGCTGATGCAACTGTCGGCTCCTAGTTTTGCTTAATTACTGAACTGATGAGATAAGAGAAATCCTTGTGAATCAGTCAGGCGAACAAGTAGAGGGGAAGAACTCCAGAGATCAAAGAAATAGAGAACAAAAATAAAGTGAATAGATTTAAAAATAAACATAGTAAAATTTATGGTATATTTGGATTCTAACTAGGATTTATAGACAAACCTCAAAATCAGCCAACTCCAATTCTGCTTGTACCTGGAACCAAACACGATATAATTGAACTGATTCAACAATGAAAATTCCTAAATGAAAAATGTTTTTTGACTTGTAATATCGAAAGAAGCAGTTACCATTATTGGATGGCGGCTTAACTCTTTGTCCAAAACCAAAATCTAAAACCAAATCCAAATCCAAATCGAAGAACAATACTTGGCAACATTCCTCTCTTGGACCATTAACTTGCAATAAAACACAGAGAACAGATTCAATATTTTTAAGTGACTACTGTTCTGACGCTTCTGAATTCTCATTAGGAGTGAGAGATTGCTGCCTTTGATCTTCTTCTTGTTGTTGCGGCAGCTGCACGTGATCGCCGCCGGCACCGGCATCGGCACCGGCGCTGCCCTGCCCTACATGATGATAGAAATGACTCAAGGAATGAGGATTGAAAATTCCGACTTGTGGATGTTGTGACAATCCGAGCTCCAATCCGGGCAGTGACTGTTTCTGTCCGCTCAGAAGCGACGTGAAGCTCATCGGATTGATGCTGCTCCCAGGCCATTCCAAACCGTTAAACCCGACCCTCGGAAAACTCGCCGCCAAGGGCATGGCCCCCATCGCCGCCGCCGACTGGAACAAAGCCGCGTTGAACCCGTCGACGGGCGGCAGCCACAGCTCCGGGTGCGACCTAACGCCAAACGCAGCCCAGTTGGCCCTTTCCTGCCCTAATTCGTGGAGCTTGCTTTGGTGGAGGCCGGCGGAGGTCGTGGTGGAGGAGGAGGAGGAGGTGAGGTTGGTGGCAGCGGAGGAGGCGAGGAGCGAGGCCGGAATGGTGCCGGTGCCGGTGGCGGCTATGATGGAGGGCTCCGCCTGCTGGAGCAGCCACTGGATGGTCTCGCCGTCGGACTTGTGGCCCAGCTCCCGGGTGAGCTGGAAGATCCGAGCGGCGCAGAGGGCCGGCATGCGGACCCGCCTCCCGCGGCCGTCCACCTTCGTGTGCCGGTCCTTGTTGGAGCTCCGCTTCGGCGCAAGCTGCCGCCTTTGTCCTCCTTTCTCCTCCGCCGTCGCCACCTGCTGCGCCTCCCTGTTGGGCTGTGCTTGTCTGATTTCCCGGAGATCAGCTTCCTTCTTGTCATACCGAGGAAGAGCCTGTGCCGGATGGAAACTGGGATCCTCCGGTTGTTCCTTCGGAGATGCTTTGGGATTCATAGGACAGGAAATTTGGATTTCTCAGAATTGGAGAAGAAGAAGAAGAAGAAGAGTGCAAAAAAAAAAAAAGAAAAAAAAAACAATCTTTCGATTCGATTTCGAAACTCCGAATGAGGAAGAAGAGAAAGAACCAATTTCTGCTGTAAAGACTGCAGTTTTGATCGATTAAAGAAGAGAGGAATTGAGAGGAAGAGAGAGAGAGAGAGGTGCAGCTGCTGGACTTTGATACCAATGTTGACTTTTTGGTATTGGAATGTCATTGTATCATAATTGGGGAGAAATGTGAAAGATATAAATACACAAAAGTAAACAGGAGAATGGAGATGCCCCAGGATCATTCATTGATCTACTCCATGATTTGCTTCTCGCTTGGTGGGTCTCTCTTGTCTGCTTCCTCCACTCCACTGTTTGACCTAATTGGTGCCGTGTCACGACCTGCTCAAAAGATGGCAATTCCATGAATAGAATTCCTCCCGGATTTCTCCTTTACATGATTCCTCTCCCCTCTGCCGTCGTTGTTACACCCTGGAACTCATAATTGCTCCCACTACATTTTTTTCTTTGCAGATGCTCCTTCCTAAACATGATCTTGCAGGATTACCGGATAGATATTTATTATACCACAAGGCTGCTGCTGCTGCTGCTGCTTGAAAGGGAGATTTTTATAGCCTTGTGCAGTTGGTCGTCCCGAGAACAGTGGAATAATTGAAGCCGAACATTAGGGTCGGACCCCTCCACACTCAGCTATGCTTCAGGCAAAATAGGAAGCTGATGATTTGAAGCTGAACCTTGAGGCTGTGTCCGTTATAGATGTCGATTTCAAACTTGGTGTAAAGAACTTAAGAGAAGAAAAATAGACCTGGAGCTAAATATGAAAAGGATTCCAGCTTGCATGTGCTGGTGTACTTGAAAATATTAAGTATGCTAAACAAAAACAAAAAAAAAAAACGAAGGATTTTTGGTTATATATGTGAATAAGTCGCTGTCCTTGTGAGGGACTTCTCATGGCTTTTAATATCTTAAAATATTTATTGGGAGTTGCTAACTTGCTATTGCTTGCTCCACGGGGTGTGTTTTGTTCAGAGGCATTTTTATTTCATTTGGGTGGCGTTGTCCTTGTGAGGTTGATGACTAAATTTTCTTGTAAATTTTAGGGAGCGAAGAGAAAATTATTAAAAAAAAAAAAAATTAGACGTACCACATTAGTGAAAAGACAACGTGTCATCTCCCTTATCATAGCTGTCATGACTTCTAATATACTAGCAATCCTTATATCTACAATAACCGCAGTCTTATTTTAATTCCTCTTAGATAAGAACAAATAATGCTTGGAGTCTTGGAGGACATGAATTTGCGTAAATGATTAAACAGGTGCTAAATGGTTACAAGATAAAGATAGATTTTCAATAAAAATGTCGTCAATTCGAGGTAAATTAGTATAGAACTATGTGAATCTGATTGTGCTCTAGAACCAACCAATGTTAAGATCATGTATAAAAAACTTTTTTTTTCATTGTAATGACTATTTATGAGATGGATGTTTGTATTGTACCAGATTTGAGAGCAGTGAGCTTGGTTTAGCATAAGCTTCAATGAGCTTGAGTAACGACATGAAAATAAACTCAAATTAACTTTTGGTTGGCTCGATAACCAAATGTTGTAGTTCGAGTTCAATAAAATTTCAAGAAGACTGATTTTAATTTTATCATATACAATAAAAGGTCGCGGCTGACAATAATTTGCCTAGCTCAAGATAAACTAGAGCTCTAACAATTCCCAATCCTACAGCTACGATAAGCTTGGATGGATCGAAACAAGAGTTTTAAATGCAGCCCCAATACAATTAAGGAAAGAAAACAATGTTAGATACATCTGTGATGTGTTGAAAGAATGCTGTAAATATTATCTATATTAACTGGGAACTTCCCGAGTTCATAACTGTGGTGTGTAACCCTCTGGGTTCTTGTAACAAAAAATGACTTGCCAGAAACGAAGAATGGCAATGGCTGGTAATTTCATGCGGCCATATACAATTACTCAGTTACTGAACCACAATCCTCTTATCCATTATGGCTGGCAGAACCAAGTAGTCGATCTTCCTCCATAGGGATATCCATTGCAGAAAGTTCCAAGCTTGCCTTGCTTGTCATCTTGTTCCATTCATTCTCCGCACGAAAGAAAATCCACTGGAAACGCCGCATTATTTCCAATGCAGTAATCGTAAAAACTGTCAAATAGTTGTGCCGAAGATGAGCTGAGAGTTTGTAGGTCCAGGTGCATCGAAGTATTAGGTTGCTTCCTATCACCCAATAATAGACCTGCAATTCCATAAATAGGGCTTTAAAACAATGACAAGGCGCTAAACAATTGATGAAATGAAAACTTACCCATATTCGCCCATACAGAACATCTGTGCAAATATGTGGATTTTTAAACTTGAAAATTCGAGTAAATACACTGCAAGGCCAAAGGGACAAAGAGGAAGTCAATAAAATAAAGTTGGATTTATTAAGGAAATTTGACCAAGTCATGCATTTTGCATTGGTTTTATTACCAGTCAGCGGCCTTTACAATGACTATTAAATCACTCCCTGACCGTTTATTGTTTCAGATCACCTTTGGTTTTCAAGTTTCCTCAAAATCTAACATCAAAATCCAGCTTCTAGCATAACTTTTAACAAAACTTGGATATTTGAATTTCTACGAACCTAAGATGGTCATTAAAGGGTCATTTGCACTTTAATTTGGTATAAACTTATAATTTTAACCTCAAAAGGAAGATTTTAATAATATTTAAATATTAACTTCCGAGGTCAAATCCCCAACTTTATGTAAAAATTAAGATAAGAGATGCCCAAAATGACAATTTTAGGTTGAAGAGCCTCAAATATCTAGTTATTGTTGGGAAATTGACATAATCACAAGATGATTTATACTCACCTTGGCGTCATTTTCACGATGCGAGCTAATGTGCACATCAGCTTTTCGGGTAAGACCCTAGGTTTATATAAAAGTAAGACGATGCCTTGTTACCTTCTTAGGTTGGAAGGAACTTAAATCACTACTTTTTATCCAGAAATCATTATTTTAAATCAACTTGTGAATCAAAACCCCACGTTTATGAAAATTAAAATGTGAGATTCTTACCGTTGGAAGAAACTCAAATATTGTTTAAATTTCAAACGTTAATGCAACAAGCTAGTTCATAAATTAGCTTAGTATTGGAGGAAAATTGAAAATCAACAATAAACTGTAAAAAGAATAATGGTTGCAGGACGATGTAGTAAGAATCAATATTGGGGGGCATGATTTGGTTAAAAAAAGCAAAACACAAAAGGTGTAATTTGGTAAGAACAGAATGAAATGGTCAAAGAACAGAAGGGGCAGAAGATTCCATGCATACCTTAAGTCCCAATCCCGAGTCACATCCCAATAAAATGAGTATAATGAGTTCATGACACTAGAAACAAGCCAAAGTGGCCGGTAAAAATTGATCCAACTGTCAGGGAAGACATGATACTTCAGAGCAGAAAGGAAAATCACGGGGACTGCAGTTGCATATTTTAATGCTGCACAGACAATAGAATTTTACCATCTCATTCACTCCAGTCAATTTTTTGCAGTTAGCACCCAAAAAAAAAGTGAAACTACAATTGCACATTGAACAGTGATGAACTGATTATTGCATAATCTGTAGTCATTAAAACAACTAAATAGTACATCATGCTACAGCATGTCTTAGTTAATTTAATAATCTATATCAATAAACTTGCAACTTGCATCACAAACATAATATATAAGCTGAGAAAAACTAGTAAAAACATTGAACACGTGCATTTACCATTAAAAAGGCAAGTTCTTTCTTTAGTATCCTTATATTGACGCAAGCATTGGAAAAAACGGCACAGATATGGAAAGACGAGCACTATAGGAATTGCAACAGAGTGGCTTCCACATACAGAATCTGCTTCAAACCATGCTATTGTTGCAACCTGAAAGCAAAGCAATCCATATAAAGTTCTTATTTAGGAAGAAAGAAAAAAACACCAGTTTAGCTTATCTATAAGCTTAATATTAACTACAACAACCCACCATGTTAGATCTGTTATATGGATATCTTTTGTAACTCTATTAAAGTGTTTTATATTAGGTCTTTTGCTTTTTTCACCTTCACACTTTCATTTTAATTGTCATTAACTTGTTTAGTTATAGAACTTTTTCTTCACCACTCAACTTCTAGATAATAACACTTGCACGACAATCTCAACACTTGCACAAGGCATCATTAAATTTTACTATGACTACGATAAAGAAGGAATGAGTACCTCATGATGGTTCATAATGTAATGCTGATTGCTTTTCCAATACCTTTGGAACAAGCTGATTATAATACCTCAGTTCTGACAGATTAGATGTACTTTACTCTCCATCTACATACAACATTAACTAATGCAAACACCATGTTCTGCAAACTCATTTTTCAAAAGTACTATTTACTTCACCTTAATCCAAAATATTCAATATGGAACTGTCTATTTACTTTACCTTAATCGAAAATATTCAATATGGAACTGTGGATATGACACCATGCACATTCTATGGAATATGTCAAATGGTAAAAATTGCACATTCAATTTGATAACTACCCAACACAAAAGAAAAGTTTACCATAGCCTTTATATTCTATAGAAGAATATGTTTACTAACCTGCCTATTCACCATCCGACACACTGAGCGCTCCAAATCAGAGAATACCTAGAAAAAAACAACGATTACAGCAGTTAATATCATATTTAATAAAAGAATCATGATAGGCAAATTGGTGGAAGTGGAACAGCTGTCTATTTGACTGAACAATCACAAGTTAGAGTTTGGTAGATAACACTGCAGAAACTTGTTGAATAGGTCTGTAGTGATATGAAATTATGAAAATTATTACAAAAGAACCAGACCTAGAATTGATGAATGCATTTCTAGGTGATAGACAAAACCCAGTTCATCTTCCAGCAAACTTGGAGGCTATGTTGGCCATCTCTTTCTATTTCAAACATGATAACAGCTCACAAAAAGTTCTGAATACAACTTCTAATCGAGGAGATGATTTAATAGACACGACAATAATTTACAATGACAAAACTCATACCTTTGACATTGATGTCATGATATCTGCCACAAAGAAATCAGAAAATGTGATTGCCTGCATTTGCATTGACAGAGCTTTAATTAGGGAAAAAAATCTGTGAAGGTTTTATAACATAAGACCATTATACAGATAAAATAAGAATAATACAGAAATTAAAGCCATTATGAATAATAAAGTAAAATATTTTATGTGCTCAATGTTTGTGCACTGACAAACTTGAACAGCTAATATCACATAAAAAGTTAGTATTAAATGGGTAAAATAATCTTGAATTGTGGCTCAGTTGTGAAGTAGAAGTTCCGGAAGAAACCCAGAATTGTAAACTTCAACTATCAATCCAAACTAAAAGGACGGACTGGTTGTGCATGTAGAAGTTTTGTTCAGAAAGTTAAGGGAATACTGATCCTCAAAACTCCACAAAATAAGAAATTAAATATGACTGAGATTCAATTTCCTAATCCCAAGCAAGGCCCTGAATACAGAATAAGTTAACATATTCAGCAGCCTCAAGGCCTGAGAGATTGGACCTGGAACCCCATCAGGCTAACAACGTCTAAAACCTGATATAACAACCAGGAAACTCTTCCATGTCAACAACTCAAAACATTGGCATGGAACCCCTCCATGCTAAGAAGCCTAAAGCCAAGATAATGATTTAAAACTTCACCAAATCATGGCAAAGAAACCCATGAAGTTAAGAGGGCATACCATTACAAACCAGAATATCAACATGGGGGGTCTCACCAAATTAAGGGTGCCTTGAAGCTCAGGAGAACATTGACATAGAACATCACCAACTCAAGAGGGCCCCAAATTAAGAGATGAGTCTGGAACCCTACCAGTGAACCCAAAAGCCCAAGATAGTGACTTGGATTCTCAGAAGACCAAGCATATTTTAGTCCAAGAGACCATATTGAAATTCCACTAAGCTGAGCAAACCTAAAGAAGCAGAAAGCTCCCATGGACTAGCACCAAGAGACTTAAGTTACGGAATAAAAATATGTGAACAGTATGAATGTATCAAAGGAGCATAGCACAATGTACTATGTATCATAGGGGAAAAGTACATAGGAGGCTAGATTGCTGGGAAACCACCACTCATATCATTTCTAGTAAGAGTCTGTATATCGAAGCGACAACTCAAATAACAACCTACCTTGACTACATAATCTCTCAAAGATCCATCTGGTGCGCATTTATCCTTGGCCAGCAAGCATGTTAGGTCCAATTTACCTCTAAACCAAAGAACGCAAGGATGCTAACAGAGAAATTCATTCAACAGAAGTGCTGACTATGTTTGGCCCTAACAAACAAGGCATTGATATCCAAGTAAATTTCACACATAGACAGTGATAAGACAAACTTTACACCAAATTATTTAAGCTAAAATTTAGTCAATGAAAATCTAGTGTGATGTTTAAATGAAAACTAACACTTGCCTGTAATGGTAATATGATACGCCATACAGTCCTCAACAAGTAATAGCGCGATGGCAAGTAAAAAATTTCAAATGGAAATATGAGAACCATTAGAATGACTGAATACAGAATAACCTGCGGTTAAAACAAAAGCTTATTATAATTCAACATAACAGTGTAAGAGAATTTGAATATGTACACAGAGGGTAAAAGACATGCCTATGAACAGGACATAAGCACAAGGCCCACATCCACACATGGCAATATATGCTGACATAAGTAGGCAATCCATTAAATTGAAAAAATGGCCCACTCAACTGCATGCGTATATGAGAGTTATCAAATCCCACAATTCCATTTGCATTATTATTATGAGGACAGATTTGTAAACATTTGGTTCATACAGCCCATACTATCCCCTATTATGCTAATCAAATACTAATCATGAAGAAGATGGATGATCTAGTTTTTGCTTATAAAGCAAATAAAAATAATTAAAGGGCAACTCGGCGAAGCTCCCTCTAGTGCAGGTCCCGAGGAAGGATCAGACCAGATTGGGTCTATTATATGCAACATTACTTTGCATTTTGCAAGAGGCTGCCGCGACTCAAACTCATGACCTCAAGGTCACATGGCAACAAATTTACCGTTACGCCCCTTCACAAAAGAGATCCCTTGTCATGTAATAATTGTAAAGGAATGACTATTTGATAGTTCATAAGAGAACTCACAGATTAATAAAACTCATGCTTACTTGAGATTCAATTGCAAAAAAGCTTAAGACCTAATAAGTTACCTTAGTTATGGGCTCATATGAAAACGTGTAAACTATAGGGGTGCATTTGTATTATTTTATATTCGTAATAATATCCATATATAGGTAGAGGGAAGCTACCTAAGATTGTGTGTGTTAGAATAATTCTACCTAATGTAACATGATATCAGACGCCTTCTCCCAAACATCCTCTTTGCATGACTCTTCTCTAATTGTTCATAGTAATGAGGCTCCCACGCATCGACCCTCTCCCATCATTCTTCTATTGGAGTAAATTCCATGTGTTGCACCTTCTCCGGGAGAAATTTCAACATTATCACTGCCAAAGCCTACGACCCTTTCATCAATTATTTTTCCATCCAGATTCAGACCATCCATGCTCCTGATTCAGGAAGTCCGTCATCATTCTCTTCTACGTATGTCCGCCGACAGTCCAAAGGCCCCTTGGCACACCTTCCCTTCTGCAAGCCATTAGATTCCTGTGCATGACTTCTTTCCACACATGTTATCACCGCCAAACCTCTCTCAGTCCAAGCGACATGGCACTATCATTTTTCTTCTATAGATATTTCAAGAAAGATAAAACAATTTGAATCTTGTAAAGAAAATTCACATGTTTTTTCCCCAAAATTTGGCACTACATGAAGAGGTGGTGTGTCTTCGATCAATTATCTAAGACGAGGATGGCTCTCAAGATGAACAAAGATACACAAAAGGGAGGAGTAAGCCACTCACTTAAGGCAAACTGAAAACTGACACAAGAAGCTAGCAATATAATTATGGTTCCAAGTATTTGCCTAGCTGGTATGATCAACATTATTAGGTAGAAACATAGAACAAGAGAACACATCCTTAATATAACCCAATTTTCTTATTGTAAATTAGCTATTTAAATAAACAACAAGTAAATCCTTGTCTCGCAAATTAGTTTTATTACAAGAAAAAAATCATGAAAGAATTTTTTGGATCCTTATCTCCCAATATGAAAGCCAAAATTTAAAAGCTACATTAAAGTTAAGATTTGCATCTGAGCTTCTTCAAACAGTTGAGCAACTGAGGTGATCAGGTTCCTATTTATATTTATATTTATATTACAATAATAATGCTTTTATTGTAATAGTATGGTTCATATCTTAATATTTGGAGTTATTAACTTGTTTTAAGAGATTAACTGTGATGATTTTTTAAAGCTCAATATTGTTTTGCATCGAAAATGGATTATCAATTCGGCGATCTCTGAAGATTTTTTGCATAAGCACTACATGTTTAAGCTTAATATCTACCATCTAACTGATTCATATCAAAATCTATCTTGTTTGTTTTTTTGTTAATGATTATGTTGGATATGTGAAGTATAAACTACAAACTACTTTGTGTGGACTTTTTATATCAATTAAATCTTATGCAATTATTAAATATATCACCTATAGGTATGTTGATGATAAATAACTTGTAGAAATGAATATATATCTCTCTGTGCGTGCGTGGATTTTTTTCTAAAAGATGGGTAAGCGCAAACATTTTCCAATGAGAATCTGAACCTTATTGTATGCCTACAGTTGGTCATCATAAATGAAATTGTACTGATGACTAGATGCACAATATCAAGAGACTCATGTTGGACCCCGTGGTTGTTTTGATATAATCAACCAAGTTAGGTTATGTCCTGTTTGTTATCTGATCCCTGTGTCTAAGTGTGCAGGAGCTTAGGAGCGTAGGAAGTCGAGCGGAAGGCGCAGATAGCGAGAAGGACGGCACGGGAAGGGAGCCGACGGATTCGGTGCATCCGAAGGACGAAAAAGCTGCGGAAGAGTACACCGGTGGACGAGAAGAATGTGCACGACGTTCGAGGGATGAGAAGCCGAGACGGAAGCCTGCTCGAGGAGAAGATCAGAAATTGGGTTCGGGTGAGCCCTATTTCGGTTGGCCGCAATCACCCAAGCAATCGGAGCTTCGGAAGAAGAAAAAGAGTCAAAAGGAACTGGAAAAGCTAGCTGGAGGCGCCTTCAACGAAGTGCTGAAGGCGCCTGCGCTGCCTGCAGTGCTAGAGGCGCCCTCGTGGCCTTGAGGGCGCCCTCAACCTTGTCCGAGGCACCCTCAAGGACATTGGAGGCGCCTCAGACCCAATCTAGATGGTCATTTGCAAAGCAGATAAAGTTTTATCCGGTCAAACCCCTTGGAGGCGCCCTCAAGACTCGAGATAAGTTTTCCAAGAGCTATATAAAAGCCCCTGAATTTAGGAATTATTCAATCAACTCTGTATTCAGTTCCTAGCAACTTCTGAGCATTCTTAGTGTGTAAAAAGGCTTCTCCGCCTACAGTGAAGGAGACATTCTAGTGGAGCTGTTCGGTTGCCTTGGATTAACAACCCTCTGGGTTGTAACCAAGTTAAATTTCTTGTCTCTTCTTTTTCTTGTTATTTTATTTTATTGTTGCTATTATTTTGGAGTTGAAAGTTTTGATGAGGGTATTCTTAATTTGCAGGCAATTCACCCCTCCCCTCTTATCGGCCCCGCTACACCAACAAGTGGTATCAAAGTCAGACCGCCTCAGAAGGACTGACCGCCGACTGAAGCATCAAGATCAAGACGATGGCCGAAACAAGCATTCATCCCCCGAAATTCGACGGAGATTTCGCGACGTGAAAACGCCGAATGGAGGTATTCTTTAAGACTGAATTTGATATACTTCTAATCATGAAATATGGTTTTTCGGCCCCTAAAGACAAGGAAGAATACAACTGGACGAAGGAGCAAGCCAATTTCGTGAACAACGGAAAGGGGAAGTTCCACCTGCTCAGCATTTTTCCGCCCCAGGAGGTAAGTCGGATCGGAAGTTATGACTCCGCTAAAGACCTCTGGGAAAAATTCCTGGATCTCCACGAAGGGCACCTCAGAAGCGAAATTAGCAAGGCGCGACATCTTCCGGAATCTCTAGATGAACAACGGCGAAAAGGTAGCGCAACTTCAAGCGAGAATTAAGGAGCTGATAACGCAACTGAACAACCTCGGAGAATCGGTAACAAACCGAGACTCGATCCGGTATGCGCTCAACGCCTTCCCAAGGTCTCCAGAATGGGCGTCCTTAGTATATGCATACTACATCTCTAAAGACTTTGAGGTAAGTACTTTAGAAAATCTGTTTTCTACATTCGAACTTCACGAGTCTCGAATTGCAGAGCCTAAACAAGTAGAGAAGCCAAATCTCAATATTGCCCTACAAGACGAAAATGGCGATCCCAACTCTGAAGCGTCGATCGATGAAACTGAAGCGGCGCTATTGGTAAGGAAATTAAATAAGTTTATTAAAACTAACAAATTTAGATCACAAACAAGAAAGCATCAACGCAATAGAAGGACGGTCCGATACTACAACTGCAACGAGGAAGGGCACATCAAGGATGACTGCCCAAAACTAAAGAAGTCTCAAAGATCGACGTCCTCGAAGCGCAAGAGTCTGAAGGCTACGTGAGATGAATCTTCATCCTCCGAGTCAAAAGTCGAAACCTTCTCGGGATTAGCACTGATGGCCAACCATCTTTTCGAAGAAACCAGCTCGGATATGAGCATAGATGAAGGGGGAGGATCATCAGAAGAAGAAAGTTGCGATGAAGGGGGAGCATCAGAAATAGAGGTAAGTCAGGTACGTAATCTAACTCCCAAGCAGTCTTTTCAATTCATAAAAGTTTTCACTAAAGACTTAGTTAAATTAGAAAAGGAGAATAATGAGTTGAAGTTAAACTTAGCAAAAGCATGTCCACTAGAAATGTACGATAATTTAAAATTAGAGAATGAGAAATTAAAAAATGAAATTGAAAAAATTGAAAAATGATTATGCATGCTTAAATAAATTTCCAAAATCAAAACTCAAGTTATATGAAAAATTAAACTGGTACATTAGAAAACATCAGGGACAACTTAGGAAAGTTCCCAAAAGTTATGTACCCCCTAAGTTCTTGATTAATCCAGTAGGAAGGAACCTTTACTGGGTTCCAAAATCTTTTCTAAACTATTTTTTTTTTGTTTTGTTAAAGCTTTCAGCGAGAAAATTAAACGTTAAAATTTCTTTATGAGGCTTTGTCTAAGGAAGTGGTTGTTGCTCCAATAACCAAGAAGGCCTAGTGCCTCGCCACGACCTGGAAGCCAAAATATCGAAATAAAATGTTTAATTAACTTTTTGGTAAAACATTAAAATTAGAATTAAATAATGTTTTAAAAAGTTTTTTCAAACATTTTTTTTTAAATTCTTCAAAAATATTTTTATACTTAGAAAAATGTTTCTTGCATAAAATTTTTACTTAGAAAAATTCTCAAATAATATTTTTTTGCCTAAGTTAAAATTTCTTCTTAAATTAGGAATTTTTGTTTAAATTTTTTTTTCATAAAATTGTCTTACCTAAGTTTTACTTAGAAAATTACTTTTAAACTTGAAAAATTTTACTTAGAACATTTTTCTTTTTCTTAATTCTTTTTTTAACTTAGATGATTTATCTTAAAACTTGAATATTTACTTATAAAAATTGTTCTTAAACTTGAAAATTTTAACTTAATAATTATAATCCCATTTTTTTGATGTGATCAAAGGGGGAGAGATAGGACAAGTTTAGGGGGAGTTTTAGGAGAGTTAATATTTTTAAAATTTTTAATTTTACTTAGTGTTGCAAATGATATTATTTTGGTAGATGAGACACGTGAAGGAGTAAATGCTAAGCTAGAATCTTGGAGGGAAACACTAGAAGGGAAAGGTTTTAAACTTAGTAGATTAAAGACGGAATATATGGAATTTAAGTTTAGCAATATTAGAAGTAATGAAACAATTGTTAAGATAGGAGAGGACGAGTTGCCTGGAACCGAGAAATTTAAATATTTAGGATCATTTTTACAAAATGATGGAGGGATTGAGAGAGATGTCTTACATAGAATACAAGCAGGATGGGTGAATGGAGGGGAGCGTCGAGTGTTTTATGTGACCGTAAAGTACCTCTTAAACTTAAAGGTAAGTTCTATAAAACAGCAGTTAGACCTGCTATGTTATATGGAGCTGAATGTTGGGCTATGACTCAAGCACATGAGCAGAAGATGAGAGTTGCAGAGATGAGGATGTTAAGGTGGATGTGTGGACATACGAGGATGGACAAAATAAGAAATGAGAGCATTAGAGAGAAAGTAGGAGTTGCATCTATTGAGGAAAAACTCAGAGAGACACGTTTAAGATGGTACGGACATGTACTTAGACGACCAATAAATGCTCCAGTTAGGCGATGTGAAACTATGATAAACATGCATATAAAACGAGGAAGAGGAAGACCAAAAAAGACTTGGTTAGCAACAATAAAACAAGATAAAATTTATTTAAATATAGATGATGATATAATAGGAGATAGAGCTCAATGGCGTAAAAGGATTCATACAGCCGACCCCACGTAGTGGGAAAAGGCTTGGTTGTTGTTGTTGTTGTAGTGTTGCAAATTCTTTTATTGCAACCTTTTTGCCTAAAATGTTAGTTTAGTAATTTCTTTAAATTAGTATTTGTTTGTTTGTTGCCCTAACTTGAACTTGGGTTGATGCACATCAAAAAGGGGGAGATTGTTGGACCCCGTGGTTGTTTTGATGTGATCAACCAAGTTAGGTTAGGTCCTGTTTGTTATCTGATCCTGTGTCTAAGTGTGCAGGAGCTTAGGAGCGCAGGAAGTCGAGCGGAAGACGCAGCTAGCGAGAAGGACGGCACGGGAAGAGAGCCGACGGGCTCGGTGCGTCCGAAGGACGAAAGAGCTGCGGAAGAGTACACCGGTGGACAAGAAGAACGTGCGCGGCGTTCGAGGGACGAGAAGCCGGGACGGAAGCCTGCTCGAGGAGAAGGCCGGAAATTGGGTTCGGGTGAGCCCTATTTCGGTTGGCCGCAATCACCCAAGCAATCGGAGCTTCGGAAGAAGAAAAAGAGTCAAAAGGAGTTGGAAAAACTAGCTGGAGGCGCCTTCAACGAAGTGTTGAAGGCGCCTGTGCTGCCTGCAGTGCTAGAGGCGCCCTCATGGCCTTGAGGGCGCCCTCAACCTTGTCCGAGGCGCCCTCAAGGGCATTGGAGGCGCCTCAAACCCAATCTAGATGGTCGTTTGCGAAGCAGATAAAGCTTTATCCGATCAAACCCCTTGGAGGTGCCCTCAACCCTCTTGGGGGCGCTCTCAAGACTCGAGATAAGTTTTCCATGAGCTATATAAAGGCCTCTGGAGCTAGGAATTATTCAATCAACTCTGTATTCAGTTCCTAGCAACTTCTGAGCATTCTTAGTGTGTAAAAAGGCTTCTCCGCCTACAGTGAAGGAGGCATTCTAGTGGAGCTGTTCGACTGCCTTGGATTAACAACCCCCTGGGTTGTAACCAAGTTAAATTTCTTGTCTCTTCTTTTTCTTGTTATTTTATTTTATTGTTTCTATTATTTTTGAGTTGAAAGTTTTGAGGAGAGTATTCTTAATTTGCAGGCAATTCACCCCTCCCCTCTTGCCAGCTCGGCTACACCAACAACTCACAACTCAGCCAAGAGAACTTTAAAACATCAATCATGCTTATTTTGTGTCATAGCTCAGAGGCCAAGCCATAAAAGTTCCAAAGAAGTGTGGATAAAATCATAGAAATTTTGTGAATGGAAATACAGGATAAGTTTTCTACAACCTTAAAAAATACAGGGCATAGTAATTAACCCAATTCTAAATCCATTTGGTTTCAGGACAATAATACAATTTTAAAATCCATGCAGTATGTTAGATTCCTTAACAAGCATAACCAATCTTGTTTTATGACAAGCACCATAGACTCCATAGACTGCCAATCAAATTGACTGCTAAATCGCTAATAGTCTAATACCAATTACATAATGATTTTCCAAGCAACAAGTGTATTCATTAAGTTTGAGTAGGATGTCTATATTGCACCAAAGAAACAATCAGTAAAAATTTACAGAAACACACAAAAAGAGGTGAACATATAGAAGAGAGGCACAGGTACAATACAGGTTGTGATGCAGCCAGTGATACTTCCCCATGTGAGTACAGATAAAGATAAGCTGACATACTTGTAGGAACAACAATGGTCATCCAGATTGCACACTGCAATTAGAAGAAATCAATCAGCATGAAGGTTTGCCTGTTTTATTATGTTTACATCTTTCATTGATCAAGAATGCATTCTTTCGACATTGTAATAGATTTAAAAGTTTGTAACTAAAACTAATATTCTTGAAACAATAACATACTTTGCAGCAACGCTCTCATGATAAAAAGATAGACTTGTAGGAATTTCATATAGAAGTAATTGTTTCAACTAATGGGTTGACATGCACAGGACTTCACTGCCTAACAACAGCATCTCATCATAAGCCAAGATTGTCCCAACTATTTTAGACACTTAATAACAAAAGAATGAATACAGACAAGTCTAGAGATGATAGCCTAGAATTTGGGATCACTAGTGAAGCTTAAGTAAGAAGGCTTGGGTGAGTAAGACCTACAAAAAATAAACAGGTTTCAACACTCTAAGTCAGTATAAAAGTGAACTACCACAAACTTATCTTTTGATTAGGTAGGTTGTGGCATATGATACCAAAGCATACCTAGTCCTTAGCTAGGTGAGATATTTGAATTGGAAAAGGTTTCTTGTGCTGATAGATCATTATTAGTTTCTTTATCTACCCCCTTTTAGCCATGTTGAATAACAGAACTCTAGCACGAACACTCTGGGGACCCACAACATCCTTACTGATCATGCGTAAAAATTTCAGATATAATCATGGCAAACACTGGATCCACTCTCATTTCCCCTGCTCATACCCTTGTCCGTAAATTTTCTGATGGTTTTAAATATTTTTTCATATTCCTCGAAATAAGCAATCCAAATTAATTATAGTTGTTGTGTTTTAATATTGGCTTGAATCATAAGATAAATTAACAGTATCAGTTTGTCTTAGGAATTAACTGTACTAGTTTGTCTTAATTTCTATACTGATATTCATATGAATAGATTGAATATGTAGAAAAGTTGAGAACCAACAAATTTAACATAAAAAACTTGCAAACAAACTTAGCTTTATACCAAGATGATGTCAACTACTCTAATACCGAAGTTGTCACAAGGCCAGACTCAATCAGTAGGTTGAAAGTCACACCTGTAAGCTACTCTCTCTAACAATGTCTTGCAATTTTTGTTGCAATGGAACTTGGACTGGATCCAAAGTCCTTGCACCTTGTTAACATTCTTCTTTCAATGAATCTACCATCCTCTCAACCAAAAAGAATGGAGAAAGAAAAGGAAACATATAATTTATTTCACACTTAACATACACATGGCCATCTTATAAAATGTCTGTCAACACATTAAATGACCTAAAGTATAATTGTTATCGTATAACCAAGTTGTATTTGTCCAAACTATTGAGATCAGTTACTAGATCTTATCCCTCTTTTGAGCTTGATATACACTATTAAATATTAATATAAAATAGGTTATTTAGTTTTTTAATGTAGTAACTAGAATTTACTTTGATCTCCCTCTACCCCCCTTCAATTATAATTGATTCATCTTGTCAAACTTCAAAATCACTTAGTTACCTTCAAACACATAAAACCATTTGTTAAGTGTATGTTTCAGCGTCAAACACTTAAAATTTACAAAGCTAGAATATTCTTTAAATCTCCATTAAAATCCTGCATGATACTAGGATGCTATGCTGTGGATATTCAGTTTTAGAAATATTGAGCACACAGAGGAATTAGCATATAATTGTTATTCTGTATGCATAAGTCAGTGAAGAAATCAACAGCAGGTTGCTACACCTGAGACTCGTGCTTGTTTAAGAGATGGTATGCAAAACACAAGGCGTGAACAAGGATTGCACATTGAGATGTGAAATCCATATTGTATACCTTCCATATTTCCCAATGTGTGAGATGGGCGTGATCAAGATCAAATACTTTTGCATAGTTAATAGATGATTGAGAAAAAACCCATAGATTCACTCCCCATAGCCAAACCATCAAAGTCTGTAGTGTCAAATTAAAAAGATTTTGAATGAGAAAGTGAGTTATTCTAATGCAAATGGCCTTTGAAGTAACATAGCTACATGACTACTTACCACAAGAAGAAGCGGATTAAAATATAAAAAGGCCTCATAAAGAAACAAATCTCTTTTATCTGCATTCATTCGCATTACAGAGTCCCAGCCTATCTGCAGACAACATGTGTGAGCCACAGGCCTGAGATATATTTCCACTATTTAATCATACAGGTCAAGTGTGATATTTATTCAGATAAGGTTAAGAACTGACCTTGCAACATGTGATGCCCCACAATAGAAATAATACAACCTGAAACAGACTCCCAAGTTAGCAAAATAGCAAACTTAAAAACTTATACAGCAATTCCAGAATCTTCCAAAAAGTACACATAAGCCACATAACCCTTCAGGATCTCAACTGAGAGAGGAACAAACATGTGAGGTGCAAGTCTATGCATATAATGGCCATGCCATAATGGATGCAGATTAAGATAATTGGACATATAAGGTTTAACCATTTCTGCCACATCAATTAAATAATTGGAAAAGTTTACTTATTGAACATGGATTTGAAAGAAAGACACTGGTATAAGGAAACATAGATCATCAAGAAGGTCCTGTCATACAAAGATACTTTGAGAAATGCTTTAGAGTCTAATCTATTTACTGAGGAATTTCAAAAATTATTCAAAATTTAAGTATAAGTGCCTATAAAAGAGACTTATATAGAAAGATGATAAAGAGGAAAATTAGATAATAGATCCTTTATCATATCAACTTTTTCTGGTAAACTAACAAATTTAAATTATGGAGCTTTATACGATTTTTTTGTGTGAATTTGGTAACTAAATAATTAAGCTACATTAGAAATAAGTATAGTTTCCTATTTCAAAGAAAAGAAATTGGGCATACAGAGATATTGCTTTCAAATCAGAAGAAAAAGCATGTTTTGACTCAGCAAGTAGAACAAATTGGAAAAGTTAAGAAGAAAAAATAACCTTGAATCTCCACAAAAAAATTGGCGATGGCATCATTGCAACACTAGAGGCTGCTATGCTTGGACCCTTCATCTCATCTACCTCTGTGAGAAAAAGTAACCAGTGTCAACTTCTTCCCAGGTTCAGTTGGAACTAAAACATGCAAAGTCAAATGTATGACATGCACATGAAATCCATGCAAAAATGGAGAGAACACGAGTTGGCTTCAAATTGATTTTCATTCCACCTTGATCTGTAAAAGTAGGTCTACTACCAGCACGACGAAGATGAGGACTACTACCAGAAGCTAAAGGAACTTCAAACATTAGTGAAACTAGTTCAGGTCATTGACAATGAGCATCATTACTGCTTGTCTGCAAGCACAATATAATACTGTTAGTAGTTAGCACAATGATGACGCCAGTGCCCATACAAAAAGGCCGCCCATAACCAGGAGCAAGAACACAATGTTATGGTTTTCATGTAGATATCAATAACATTAGTCAAAACAAGATAGAGCAGACCTAACAGTGATGCAACACAATGAAAATAACAAAATTATCTAAAGTAACCAGTAAAAGATAGTAATCAATAACATGACGACGGAATAACAGTTTAGGGAATTGGCTGATCTAGATCAGGAAGACCGATGACGATACTAGATTCATCTAAAATATAACAGCCCTATGACACATGTGGGAACACCATTGGAATATGCCGGAAACCCCCCAGATCTGACGGATCCCGCTGGGATCCGTCTGAATCCTATCGATAATCAAGGAGGAGAAAGGGAGGAGCGAACCAGAAGGCGGAAGCTCTGGGAGAAAGCTGTTCCTCCGAATTTCTGGTGGCGGCAAACCATGCAAATTGGAAGCAAGGCAGCGGATGCAGGGGGCAGTTTAAATCGAGTTCGACGGGCGGCGGATGACGAATCTCGGAGACAGCGAAGGAAGGGACGAGCAGCAGATGAAGGTCAAGAACGCGAGGAGTGAAGAGACGGGAAGAGTAACAAACGTCGGTAAGTGTGGATCTCGATACCAGTTTCGTTTTGGCTTGCAGTCCCATTTCTTCGTAAAAATGTCTTTGTCAAAAAAAATAATAATAAAATAAATGGTGCTGGCTTAGCAATAATCACATTAATTCGTAGCCAATGGATTTTGAATGTCATTATCGTTTATATTAAATTACGGCCATTGGATTATCTCCGACCTTGCCGTATTAATACGCATCAAATGAAAAGCCTGGTTTTCCCTATGGTTCATAAGGAATTATTATTAATGTAAGCATGTAATTATTTTCCTAGAGAATGTTCTTTTCCGTAGTCCATAGTCCATAGTCCATAGTCCGTATAAAATTTTCTGAGTATCTTACCTGTAAGAGTTGTCGTCTAGATGTACTAGTGGCACTAGATTAGACAAGATTCATTAAATTAACATTGGAGAAATAATCATTCTTTTTAGCAATTATATTATGATCTTCATCAAAGTATAACATCCAGTCTGCTTCTAGCATATGGTGTAAAGGATCAAAGGTTCTTAATTCTTTAAAATCTTTATTAGTAAAATAGGTAGATATTTCAAATGGTAGGTATACGTACTCATTTAAGTCATCATAAAATAAATAGTTAGGTTATAAACATAAGTTTGTGGAATGATTCTACATTCTTTATTCATTAAGTTCATACTAAGTTAGGCTTCCTCTTGATCTTCTTCCTGTGATGTTGAATGTTTGTAATTATGGAATCTTACTAAAGATTTACCATGTCTATCTTTATATATACTAGATTCGGTTGGTTGTAAAGTATGTGGTTTCATGCTTGAGTGTAGATTAAAATTCCAATCTAGTCCAGTAAGTAGATTAGAGGAGAAATCTTTAGATTTCATAAAATAAATTCTCTTTATGATAAGAGTCTCAATAATATTATTGATTTGGACTTTGAAATTATTATTGATTTACGAAGTCATCCTCAGTGAGCTCGAGGACGAGATGCCCAAGGGAGATGACCTTCTCCCGGCATCAGAAAGGCAGAAGAGAATTGCTCATTTGCAGGTAAAGTTATTCCTGGCTACTGATGGAGCTGGTCAAGAAGAGGAGAGGCCCTCACAGGGGAGAGGACTTCACCCGGATGCAGGCACTATAAAGGCAAAAGACTTTTAGCTCATGTTCACCTCGCTTCTACTAGGATTAGGTTCAGGGTTGACGTGTTGGGTTTGTAAGATTACAAATATAGTCTCACATTGTAAAATATATGAAAAAGATCATGGATTTATAAAGAGCAAAGATATCTCCATTGGAATAAGGCCTTTTGGAGAGAACCCAAGAGCAAAACCATGAGGGCTTAGGCCCAAAGTGGATAATATCATGCAATTATGGAGATATCTAAATTTATTACGGTCCAACAAGTGATATCAGAGTCCGGACTGCCAGAAGGTTTAACCGCAGACTGTGCACTAGAGTCATGGTCTGATTAAGCCATGTGGGTACAATATTACCTCGAACAAAGAAAGTGGGAGCTCCTATGTTCGAATTAAGAGAACCTTGACGTTCGCTAGAGGGAGGTGAATAGCGTCTCACCCAAATCGTCGCTTCCTACGCTTGTTAGTGCACAGCGGAAACAAAAATACTAACAAACAAAAGCAAAGCTAACCATAGAAAACAATAAACAAGAAGCAAACACAATGACACGTTGTTTAACATAGTTCGGAGATGAAGCTCCTACTCCACGGCTGTCCGTAAGGTGGACGATCCCGGTCCGTCGGTGGATGACTCCCCGGCAAACCTCCAGCTAACTCGTGTAGCTCCTTGTGGGTGGAGAAACCTCGCCACAAACTCTTACCAAGGACTCTTGAGAAGCTAGGGCACTGGCAGACTACTAATAGGGGTTAACCATCTCTATTTCGTCAACTTTAACCAAGCTTCCAATGCTTGGTTATATAGGCCACGGGTTGAAAAACCCCGCCTACCAGTCGACTGCCAAAACATGCAGTCGATTGCCCTTCGTGGAAATTCGACCGTTGCAGCCCAACGACTCGATATCAACCCTCTGTTCGCTCTCAGTCGACTGCACTAGTTGACTGCATCAGTCGACTGATGAAACCACCAGTCGACTGCTACAGTAACGCTACAGTAAACCCTAATTCTAGAATTTTACCCTGAGTACATTCACTCAACACTCATTCTCGCCCGACCAACCTAGACCTAGCCTTCTAGCCTCCTCCATCAGCTTTGCGTCCCTCGGATGCCTCCCCATCCTTCACGTCTTGCCTTCTGGAGCTTCCATCAGCTTTGTCATTGTTGTCGAGTCTTCCTTTGCCAAGTGGTCGCGCCTCCAGGACTTCATCCATTGCTAAGTCACACTTGGACTTACGTTGCCAAGACTACATGCTTGGACTTATACTGCCAAGACTCATCCTTGGACTTTCCTCTTTTGCCAAGATCACACCTGGGCTTTCCTTGTTGTACCTGTATCCTGCACACTCACAATGCATATCAAATACAACAATAAACATAGCTTAAACCTTTGCCCAAACATTAAAACTTAGGGTACCCAGATTGCTCCAACAATTTCTCCCTTTTTGATGTTTGGCAACCCGTTTAAGTTAGGGAAACAATATAACAATAATAATGCAAATAAATATACAATCTACACATGCATAAATCATGGAACCTAATCCTAGGCTCCCCCTTCACCTAAGCTCCCCCTTGAGCTAGGATTTCTTGGAAAGATAAACTTCTCCCCCTTTGCTAATAAATAAGCAATCGCTCCCCCTTCACCTAAGCTCCTCCTTGAGCTAGGATTTCTTGCAAAGGTATGTAGGTTTCCCACTTAAACCTAAATTTCTCCCCCTTTGTCATACATCAAAAAGAGCTCCAACAATATCCCAATTATTGGACTCTTTGACCTCTAATGACCACAAACATCATGTATTAATCCCTCATAAGATTACATACATGTTCACCACTCTTTTGGTCATTTTCTAATGCTGACAAACATTTTCAGACCGTATCAGTCGACTGCTATAAGTACCAGTCGACTGACATCATTAAAACGAGCTTACGGAGACATTCTGTGCTCATGAACAGTGCTACCAGTCGACTGGTAAAACCATCAGTCGACTGACCTCATTAAAATGAGCTTATAGAGGTCCTTTGTGCTGAAAATTACTATTATCAATCGATTGGTAACTGTACTAGTCGACTGGTACTCTTTTTGGCAAAAATCAGCCTTTTTACCCACTTTCAAAAATGCGCCAAAAATTTCACAGACCTCCAAAAAAATATCAAATTTTGTTGAGAGGTCTATTTTATCCATGTCTACTTGGAAAAATATATATATATAAATATATTTATCATAGATCCCAAGATTGACACAAAATTTAAAACTAGCTAAATGGTTCGATTGAACCTTAACCTAAAGTCCTAATTTTGGGTTCCTCTTAATGCATCTGCCCATACTAAACCATAATGCATTCCTAGCATTAGTTTATATGGCATTTATACATCAAAAATTAATTTTCATGCAATATGAACCCAATTCACATTTCAATGCATGAAATACATCCCAATTGTGTCAACCCACTATGTTAGAGACTTAAGTCTGTCTCCTAACCACTTGGTACATTTGATAATCCATCTACCATGGGTCCCAAAGGCTCTTCCAAACCTTAGGAATCTTAACCTTAGTCACCTCCCTTGGTGACTCATCCACTATGGCTAGGCCACTTCGGTGCACCTCAGGTGACACTTGGCCTACAAAACTCATCTTCTTAACCTTAGATACATTGTCTTTGGTTAATTTCTTCTTGTCCTTAACCTTGGACATCCCATCCTTGCCATAATTATATGTCACCCTAGCATATTCCTTCTTATTAGCCTGGATGACTCTCCCTTGTCCTTGGTCACACCTCCCTTACCAATGTCATGTGCTACCTTAGCACTTGACCTCCTTTTGGTCTTGGAGGGACCTAATTTGATATTTTTGGATCTTTGACCATCCAAATACATGTCAAGTCCTTTAGGTCCAATAATGAACCTCTCTAGGACTTTCTCCATTTCCTCAAGCTTTGTCTTCAAGGCTTGATTTTCCAATTCTAGGGTTCTAACCCTAGAATCAACATGTCCATCATGGACATTTCTAGACCTACCCTTCCTAGGCATGTGTCTCCCCTTCTTGGGATTAATGCTTAGGTTTTCACCCACTTTCCTTCCCTTAGGCAAAGTGGTTTGGGTCTTATTAGGTCTTCCCTTAGTGTATGATTTCTTAGGGTTATCTACCATGTTAACCCTATTTCTATCATTATACCTAAATCCATGATTATGTTTAGGTAAATAATCTACATTATTTCTAACAAGCATATAAGAATTGGAGATGAGATTAAACTTCAAAATAGGGATTACCTTCCCTTTTACCTTTGAAGCTCCCCCTTGACTTGTGCTCCTCTTCTTTTCCCATTTCTTCAAGTGCTCTGATACCACTTGTTGGGACCTTGATGTTCGCTAGAGGGGGGTGAATAGCGTCTCACCCAAATCGTCGCTTCCTACGCTTGTTAGTGCACAACGGAAATAAAAATACTAACAAACAAAAGCAAAGCTAACCCTAGAAAATAATAAATAAGAAGCAAACCCAATGACACGTTGTTTAACGTGGTTCGGAGATGAAGCTCCTACTCCATAGTTGTCCGTAAGGTGGACGATCCTGATCTGTCGGTGGATGACTCCCCGGAAAACCTCCAGCTAACTCGTGTAGCTCTTTGTGGGTGGAGAAACCTCGCCACAAACTCTTACCAAGGACTCTTGAGAAGCTAGGGCACTGGTAGACTACTAATAGGGGTTAACCACCTCTATTTCGTCAACTTTAACCAAGCTTCCAATGATTGGTTATATAGGCCACGGGTTGAAAAACCCCTCCTACTAGTCGACTACCAAAACATACAGTCGACTGCCCTTCGTGAAAATTCAACTATTACAGCCCAACGGCTCGATATCAACCCTCTGTTCGCTCTCAGTCGACTGTACCAGTCGACTGCATCAGTCGACTGCTACAGTACTGCTACAGTGTTGTTACAGTACCGCTACAGTAAACCCTAATTCTAAAATTTTACCCTGAGTACATTCACTCAACACTCATTCTCGCCCGACCAACCTAGACCTAGCCTTCTAGCCTCCTCCATTAGCTTTGCGTCCTTCGGATGCCTCCCCATCCTTCACGTCTTGCCTTCTGGAGCTTCCATCGGCTTTATCATTGTTGTCGGGTCTTCCTTTGCCAAGAGGTCGCGCCTCCGGGACTTCATCCATTGTCAAGTCACACTTGGACTTATGTTGCCAAGAATGTATGCTTGGACTTACACCGCCAAGACTCATCCTTGGACTTTCCTCCTTTGCCAAGATCACACCTGGGCTTTCCTTGTTGTACCTGTATCCTGCACACTCACAATGTATATCAAATACAACAATAAACCTAACTTAAACCTTTGTCCAAACATCAAAACTTAGGGTACCCAGATTGCTCCAACACAGATAACAGATAAAGGAAGTCCTAGTAGGTCGGATAGACTGAAGGATAGAGGACCTAGTGGGTCGAAGGATCGGACTCGAGAAGCATGTGGTCCTTTATTTGGAGGGGGATTGTTGGGTTTGCAAGGTTGTAAACATAGTTCCACATTGTAAAACACATGAGAAAAATCATGAGTTTATAAAGAGAAAAGATATCTTCATTGGCACGAGGTCTTTTGGGAAGAGTCTAAAAGCAAAACCATGAAGATTTAGGCTCGAAGTGGACAATATCATATAATTATGGAGATATTTAAATTCATTACGGTCCAACATGACGGTCATCGATAACCTTCGCCATATGAGTGAATCTCTAAGCTATGATGAAGCTCATATTTTCGTATCCATGATCAGTATTTGGAACATTCTTGGAAGAATAGGTGGAGGCTATTTGTCCGAGGTTCTTGTGAGGTACGAATTTGGTGCCACTTACTTGCAAAAGTTTTCAAGATGATTTGATGCTAACAAAAAATTTGTTCTCAGGGACTAAGCATATCCTAGGCCAGTGGCTTTGGCAGTCTTTCAGGTTGTAATGGCAATTGGACACTTATTCTTTGCCATGGCTTGGCCTGGAACAATGTACATAGCTAGGAACCCTTTTAGTTAGACTTGGATATGGAGCTCACTGGGCCATTGTTCCTGCTGCAGCATCTGAGTTGTTTGGCTTGAAGAACTTTGGAGCTCTGTACAATTTCCTCACAGTAGCTAATCCCGCAGGCTCACTAATCTTTTCTGGCCTGATTGCCAGCGTAATCTACGATTATGAAGCATCGCAGCGAGCCCAGAAACACCACAAATCACTTCTACGAATCCGAAGATTATTCGAAGTTGCTTCATTCAGTGGGGAGGTAACAATGAAATGCACAGGGGCCATCTGTTTCTTCCTCAGCTCACTAATAATGTCGGGACTTTGTGCCATCGCTGTTGTTCTGAGTCTGATTCTCATTTACAGAACTAGAATTGTGTACCGAAACCTTTATAGTAGAACTCTCAAATAGTTCGGAAAAGGGTTCCTCGTCCCTTTGGGAAAGAAGTGACTGCCATCAACCATTCATTATGTGTTTCTAAATTGTGTATTTAGAGAAGGGTACATCTTGAATGTTTTCTGGTATATTGATTATGTTGATCCAGCAACCAATAATTTTGAGGCATTGGCTTGTATCCCTTCTGTTTTATGCTTGTAATTTGATTGTGTCAAACTCAAAACATTTCTACATTTAATTATATAGTTTCTGATTAACGATCCCATTGCAATTAGAAGTTTTCCATTTCATCTTCATATGGCTGCAGCTCCAATATTAATGGATCTGAAGTGCATTGAAGCTCATAAAATCATTATGTTGAGGATAAGAATCTAGTGCATGTGTTTCTCTTTAATTCTGTATAAAGACACTTCTCATAAGCTAAGAGTTGTTCGTATGATCAATAGAAACATACAAAGAGAGGAATAAAATCAAGATAAAGTTAGACTTAACTTTTATTCATGTTCAAACTCATACATTGTTAAACCATTCCATCATTGGCATTTTGATCAGGAGTGTGTATTGGATTTGGGCCTTGTGGGACTAAACGCATTGTCTCAACATCATTTCTATCAATAAAACCAACATCAATGTCTTGGACACCAAATTCAACACCATTATGGATTGGGTCAGGGCCACTTGGTACCTTACGCATTGCACCAACATCCTTTCTATCAATAAAACCAGCACTGTGTTGTATTGGTTCTGGACCACTTCCAACTGTGCGCGTAGCATCAATGTCTTGGACACCAAATTCAACTCCATTATGGATTGGGCCAGGGCCACCTGGTACATTACGCATTGCACTAACACCACCATTACCTTGCTCCCCATGATTTATCGAGACACCTGGAACTACCTGCAGCACTCTTGCTCCAGAGGTACAACAAAAGCAGCATACGACTGCTAACACAGTTAATGAAACACAAGGAGATGCTCTTTGAACCATTGTATTTGTATTTGTAGTTGTAAAGGTTAACGCAGTCCACGCTCCAGACGAAGGATGTAGCAGTCCACGCTCCAGATGAAGGATGTAGGATGGTTGTGAGGTATCAGTGCTCTACGCTTTATACTTGCGGATATCATACCCAAAGATTGATATTATTGATAGAACAACAATCTACAGGTTTAGAAACGTAAAGATAAGCTAAGGGCATTAAATGGTTGGTATGTATGCATACATGCTCGTGTTATCCTCTCTCTATTTTGTTGATAGAACAACAATCTACAGGTTTAGAAAGAAACGTAAAGAAAAGGGCATTAAATGGTGGGTATGTATGCATATATGCTCATGTTATCCTCTACTCTATCTCTCTAAAAAAATCATCAAAAAAAATAAATAAATAATAAAAGCAAATAAAAAAAAAAACTGCGGACATTGTCGCAGTGTCGCAGACGTAGTCCTCAGCACAACGTCCGCTAACATAAACTTGTATAAATATTGAGTTATACAGACTAGTCCGTAGCTTTATATATATTGGACAAGCACACCATGACAGTTATTATATTCTGTTTTAAGCTGTAACACGACTGTCTGTATCGAGTCGGATAGATCGATCCATTAAAAATTCATCATTTGATTGGATATATAGGTCACTTAGTGAGTTGAAAAATCTCCAATTCGTATCCAGTATAATCTACAATGAGTTATAGATTAGACAGGTTAGTCCATCAAATTATAAAAAATATAGAAAAAATTATTATTCATTAAATTTGATCATTTAATAAATAATTTTTGATTTAAAAGTATATTTTGAGTTTTTTATTTTTATTTTCTTTCTCAATCCACGGGCTAATTCGAATCTGTCTGTCTCCACTTTTAAATAAATTAATAAAATTGTAATTCACGCATCCAATCAAAATCAACAACTCTATTCCGTTTGAAGCCGGACTCAATATGCCAATTCACACGTCATAATCATTCCAAAATTACAAAAGCAAAATACTTAAGCAATAAAATAAAATAAAATAATTTAAATTTCAATTTCAATAAAACAATATTGATTATTGGACTTCCTTTATCATAGCTATTTAAGCTAACTTGTATGATAGAATATATATTGAGATAAAAAATTACATTTCTTCCTTAATTATATTTCTCTTCTATCCCTAAATATCATATCTTCTCCCCCTTTAATTGCTATCAGAGCGAGGTGAGACTTAAGAAAAATGACATCTAGAAATGTTGCTATTCTATTTCTATATACTTTCAACGGAAAAGATTATAATTATTGGAGAAGTAGATTTGAAATTTAGTTGAAAATATTCGACTTGTGGAATATAGTCGATAAATGATTTATTGAGTGTAGAAGTTGTAGCTTGTTGTGTTTTGAGTGTTGTACTGAATTCTGGCTAAACAATACTTTTATACGGTGTTGAAGGTGCCTCCATCCTCGTCTGAGGTGCCTCCAGTTGCAAAATTTATCCCCTTAGCTTCAGACTCGATAAGTTTCGTAGATTGCACTCTTTATTCGCCCAAAGACACCTTCCAAGTGCTCCGAGGTGCCTCCAATGCACTCCAAGATGCCTTCCATCACTCTAGGGGTGCCTCCTCGCAATGTAAATTTTATCCTCAAAGTTTATCTGTTCGAGGGCGCCTCTACCCTATCTAGGGCGCCTTCATGCAGCTCTGAGGCACATCCGAGCAACTCTGAGACATCTCGAGCACTATTAACTTGAGGCTAACTTATGTATTTCAGCTCCTGCAAAATATGTTAGTTCAAATACCTAAGATATCCTACAAAACAGAGTTAGCACAATATAAAATAATATTAATTAATTAATTTGAAAGTCTCGGGATTGTCTAGTTCTGACTTTCAAATTTTTATGAAACCCTAGGTCGATCCGACGTCTACTCTTCTCTCAATGGAGAATACGTCCTCACCTACTCCTCTTAGGAGAGATAACCTAATGTCAAACCGGTCCTCCAAACTGTTTAAACTTTTGCTCAGCATCTGACATTTTAGTACTTTCTATTGGACATCCAATCCTCGACTTATCCAGTCTTCCACCTGGTGTCCGTGACCTTCAAGATTTTTACGTATTGTCCTCAACCAGTAGGATTTTTTGCCTAATATCCACGACCTGCTAAGACTTCTACCCAGTCCCTTGGACCAATACTTCCTTACCTAGCTGCAACTAGGGCTTTCCACTTGCCTAGTATACTAGGACTTTTACCTTGCTTAAACTCACTTAGAACTTTCCTGCACACTTAATCAGACTTATTAGAACCACAATAATCCTTAACTTTAAACCCTTTGTCACTATCAAAACTTGGATTCAATCATCTGGTGCTTTCTACACCAACAGGTTATACTGGCAATGACTTAGTAGGAAATATCGATGTCACGCCCCTAGAGTAAGGTTGTCCGATGAAAATCGGACATCACCTCCCTGTAACAATGATAATATGAAGCATAATACATTACCATATGACTACTCACAAGCAACATCATCCCACACGACTGAATATAAAAACAACCACGCAGTTTATAAGCAGCTCACACGGCTGAAAGTAAACACAACCATGCAATTTATAGTCAACCCACATGGCTGAAACAAAACACAACGGAAATCACAAGTAATGATCACAAAATCACAATACAACTAATTGCGAGCCAGCCCGGCTTGACACGACAACTACATCAAATCAAGCACAAGATATCACAAAACTAAACTCCATATAAAAGATACAAATACAAGAACAAGTACAAAACCAATAATGTGAATGGAAACACTAACAGAAGGAGAAGCTCGATGTGACATGGGATTGGCAGACAGGATCTTCAGGCGACTCGATAAATTCTTTACCTGCTACCTGGCGAAATAAACCATTTCATGGGGTGGTGAGTACTAAGACTCAGCGGGTAATAGACAGATAGTGCATGAGTATAGTAAAGAACTAGAGATACAAAGGTATACAGTTTCGTAGGGAAAATAACAGATACTACAGTGATATCATATTAAGTGTTCATACCTGAAACCATATCGTAGGCTAGTAATAGAAGGTCAGGTGTAGCAAAGACCTGCTACTGTATTACTCATAACTACATGAGTAACATATGAGGTATATACATATTAACAATAAGTAAGCCAGTGTCTACACACATATCACAGGTATATATCTCAACCTATGTAAGCATATCAACATAAGTAAGCAACAACAGTATAAACTAGCAACATCAGCATAAGTAAGCAACAATATCAACAAGTATAATAATAACTGTGTATGCACAGATGGTCACTCCCGCCCACCCCTCTGTACCATGACCCCTGTATGGTCGAGAGGTCGGGTCAATGACAGACTGTACACCACTCCAGCTACCACTACTCTCGAGTGGCTAAGGGGGCAATTATATAGTAGCTAACTAGCTACATTTGTGACGGGGTCCCTGTTACTCGTAACTCCAGCAATTACTACTCATAAGTGAGCGAGTGGGAGCACGATAGGACAAGTGGCACGCTCCAGCTATCACTACCCATGAGTGGTCGAGCGTACGACCCCTGGCCAACGACCCTCTCAACCACAAGGGAGACATGGTCGTCGGCATGCATGCAATGACATGAAGTGTAAAATGTAGCAGTCATCATATGTATATAAATAGAAATCAGGTATGTTACATGAAGCTAGCATACTCAGTAAGATGTGTAAACAAACAACATTCAAGCAAGTAAGCATGGTATCTAGTATCTGCTAAATATCATAGATAGCAATGAAAGATTGTATAGATATAGAAACGAGTAGCTCAAAGATCGAGTGGATAAGCATCAAGCACAAGAAAAATACGGGTGGAGTTAAGATAAACACAGTAACTATCTGAATATTTAGCTCATGCACTAAGATCAATGTACTAAAGATATAAAGCAAAAAGTACCCGCCTTCATTGCAAAAATCATGCCAATACAATTCCTACATCGAGGCGCTCATCTCAAATCAAAGTCCTGCACATAGCATATACAACATAGCTAAGTTTTATCATAAACCAAATAGCTAAACCTAATCCTAATCTAATTAGGAAATTGTACTTAAATTCCATTTTATAATCCAACACTTCCTTCATAGCTAATCTTCTTATGACTTAATCCAATTCAATTAGTTAACCCTTCTTATTAACATGCTTCAAATCCAACAAAACCTGAACTAACAATCCAACTTATCCAATCATGTTTAATTCCATCAACAACTAAACATTACGAATTAAACATCCATAATTCATCCACATAATCAGTTGCTAACCACCACCTCTGATAATCCAACCAACACAACTAATTACTCATTAACCACGATAGAACATATTAAAGTCCCAAACTGATACAAAGCTATATCAACCTAACACCATCAATCCAAATTAACCAATCCATCATAAAATACAAACCAATCTCCATACACAACTTACCTCATTTCGAATTGCTCTTTCATCGACTCACAGTCGGGGATGTTCATTATAGGAACAAGATGGTCGGAACTACGTGACTATACAACCCTTCAAATGAAAACGTTCCTAATCAAAATACAAATAAATAGCATTATATCTAAGTATAAAACTTTATCCAAACTTACCCAAATCCAAAGACTTCGTCGTTAATTCAGCCGAAGAACTTGCTGTCGAGGATTCATGGTCAGAGCTACAGTGCAACCATGGATCTCCAAACAAATCCTAAAACATAATTAATATCTCCATATCTAAATTCCAACTTCCAATCGGAAGTAACGTAAGTCAAACAAGCTTAGTTCAAGATATTTGTTACCCCTTTCTCCTCTTCCCAATGGGTGATCACTGCCCTACAAGCGGATTCACAGCTTCTTCTTTAGCAGCACAACAGCACAGCAGACGGCAAAGGCTTGGTGGCAGTGGCCCATCAGTTGGAGCAACGACTGATGATGACAGTGGCTTGGCTGCCAACCAAAGCTGTAAAATACTGAAAATGGCGGATAACCATAAGGGAATTTTTCTAAATTTTTCTAAATTTTTAAAAAATTTCTGAGAATTTTTCGAAGCTCGTATGACTTAGGTTATGGGGATAAAACGGGGTCCCGGGAAATCCTATTTAGGCTACTCCATTTAAATGAAGAAAAAATTTAGGGTGCGTTTGGTTTTCACCGTTTTCATTTTCATTTTTTGGAAAACGCGCGTTTTCTAGAAAACAGAAAACGACTTTTTGTCATTCTCTGTTTTTCTAGAAAACGATAGCCAATTTTTTAGAAAACGCGGGCGAAAAACGCAAACCAAACACCGTTTTTCAGAAAACGCGCGTTTTCCAGAAAATGAAAATGGAAAACGCGCGTACCAAACGCCCCCTTATTTATTTTCTTTTCTTTCTCCCCTAAACACACGGCGATTCTTTTCTTCCCCCAAGCCTGACGCAGCGCTGGCAGTTTCTCTTCTCTTCCCCAACAAACGCGCCCACGCCGACGCCACCCTCGCGTCGGTTCCTCTCTTCTCCTCCAATACAAAAGCTTCGAGCCTTTCCCTGCGTCAATTCAATTCCTCTTCGCCTTTGCTCCTTCCCATCGCAGCGCCAAGCATCGCCGAGCCATCTCTTGTCGAGGATGTGCCCTAGCCTCTTCGCAGCCCACCACCGTCGTCTCCCTCTCGCCACTACCGCTGCCCGCTCTAGCCGATCACCTGGGCGTCGTCACCACTTCGTGTGAGACTCACCAACAACGCAGCGGTCGTCGTAGGAAGTGGTGTTGTCGGCCTGAACAAGGAGCCCGAGTCCTTTTCATCGTGTCTCCACTGCATGCTCCGATTGCCAACCAACCGAGCAACCTTCTCTTCTTTGGATTGTCGAGTTATGTTCGGCGGTTGCCCCCTCCGATCCGTTCATCTCCTTGCGACAAGCAACATCGGCCGAGACTCCCTTACTCCCGATCTCCCCTACACCAACACTGTGCCTAGTTCTGATCCACCACCAGCATTTGATTTCTTGTTATGCTGCCATCGCCGAAGAAGAGGGGGTTAGGTAAGGATTTTTGTTAACTTCAATAGCAATCTGGATGTAGGGAAAATTATGGTTAGGATTCCTAACTGGTTGGTATTATAGATTGATTATTGGAAGGCAGTGACCTATTTTGGTTCCGGCTATCACAGCGTCAGTAGCTTGCTGTTGTCTCTGCTTGATCCTTGGCACTTGCTAGCTGCTAAAGAGGAGGTGAGGGTATACTAGCAGTAAAAGATTAATAACTTATTTGAATGCTTAGTTGTTGATGTAAGTGTAGTAGTTGTTGAATGAATTTGTGGAATCGAATTTGTATTAGATTAGGTGTGTTTACTGGAAATGTTGAGTTTCATTTATGAGTATGATGGAACCAATTTGGGTTTCGCTAAATTGGGTTGGATTGTTTAGGACAATCTAAATTAAGGTTCCTAATGTAAATAGGATTTAGTTTTGCTAGTTACATTTGGAATTAGCTAAAATAATATGTTTGATATTACAGGACTTTGATTCGAGACAGACATCTCGGCGTCGGATTTGGACTGGATTGGACCTTTCTTATTGGAGGCGGGTACCTTGACCTATCTATTTGATACGTCTTGTTGATATGTTGAGTAGATTTTAACAAGTAGTAATAATTATATTTATATCTGCATCGACATGTCACTATTTATTTCCGAGCATGTATTGTTTGTTACCTGTTTATTATTTATGTTATAGAGGTAGTGACATGCCCTGCTTTATGATATACTGGACTGGTTAGATACCATACCTGACTTGTGTACCTAGATCATATTATTTGATCCACGTATTTGGTGCACATTATATGGAGGTAGATAGGATCAAGATATTTCTATGCTTAGTGTCATGCACCATCTCGCATGATTGCATGTTGTGCGATAGACGGCTCCATTATTGTTGAGTGTATCACCAGTTACATGGGTCTACACACACAACCACTCATAGGTTAGTGGTTTTTTTTATTCAAGCAGGGTGTGTGCAGCAGGTTGCTCTGTTTGACTCCATTGGTCTATTCATGGGTAGTGTGACGCAGCGTGGTAGTCGGCAGGGATCCCTCCCCGTCATCGTGTACCGGGAAATGAGAGCATTGCGCTCCCTCACTATGTTTGAGGTAAGAGGATAGGTGTACTCCGACAGCATCCCGTCCACTCGGTCACTCATCAGGAGCAGTGACGATAGAGTGCACGGTTGTCACAGCCCTACCCACTCGGTCTCACCATCGTATGTGAGAAGGCTGACTGGCGTCAGGGGTGACCAGGACATGTTATTGACATCATATGCATTATTTGCATTTATTGCTTGTGTTTGTTGCACTTTATATGCTGCATATTGGATGGATGCATTGTTTAACATGCATACAGGATTCATGATACTCTGGGTCTAACGGCCTTGATATCCCTATACCCAGGTTCTGGTTAGTACATTTACTCTTTATCTTACAGTTTTGCACTTTCCATATGTTATATATAGGAGATTGTACGCATAGAAATTACTGTTGGTTATTATTTACTATACATGTCAACTAGGTATCCTCTGAGTGTTGGACTCACAGCCCATTATTACTATTTTTAGGTTGAGGTTGTTCAGGTGATTCCAGTCGCTAGTCCCCCATCACTGCGCATCGTGACGAGTTCGCACAGTTTGAGTTTTCTTATTATGTTAGACTATGTTTCCAAACTTATAGCTTTTGACATGTGGATCTTGTACATTTTGGTTATTTGGCGATGGATTTTCATTTGGAAGTATGCTGGAGTTTTGTGCTTTATGGGTTTAGTTGAATAGGATTTCGGTTTTATGCTTTATGGGTGTAGTTGAGTAGGATTGTTGACTTGATTTCCTTATTTTGGCTTAGTTTAGTTTGCTTACTATTAAACTGCGTGGATGCTCGTTTGTTGTATTGTTTTATTATACATATGTTCCGGCCGTGTTGGCCGAGGTATCTAGATTGATGTAGAAAGTTGCATATTGTCACTCATACAGGGGAGATGTTGCCGAAATTTTCTCTGGCAGGGACTACCTAGGGCGTGACAATATTTTATTATCAGAGCCAAGTTACGATACCTGATTTTGGTGTTCTGGATTTTTGGGTTACCCAAGTCTGCTAATAAACTTGGGTATTTATTTTCTAATTTGTATGGATTTCCCTTGATTTTCTCGTTCAGAGTTCCGAGGTCATAAAGGGGGGTTGGATAGCACGGAACATCTCCAGACGGCATATAGGTATGATGTTTAATTTTATAGCGTGATATTTGTAGTAATGTTTGCAATATAACTTAACAGATATGAGGCGAGGTGCACGTGCTTCCGTGTCTAGACGTGGTACTGGACGACCACATAAGAGGACTTTGGAATCTCTGGCAGCGGACTCTCCAGAGATCCTTACTAGGTTTGAGCTTGTCGGTCAGGGACAAACTCAAGGTGATGCGGGCGCGCCGATGGCTCCTTTAGAGGTACACACCTCGGCTGCACCCACTGTAACTACCCCTACCGTAATTACATTGCCACCAGCGGCACCTGCCCCAGCTTATGCGGCAGCACCAGGATACCACCCCCGGTCTATCCAGTGGTACCACCTATAGTATCAGCTCCAGTGGTTTCGCTAGTTTCCGCGTCGGTCCCTACCCACCTCACAGATATTGTCGCGGCACGAGCCCGGATCCCAACCTTGGCAGAGTCGATGAAGAGTTGATTCACACTCTTCCGAGGAGAGACTGATCCGAGTGTGGCTCAGTCCTGGATAGAGACCATGGAGCGAACCTTCTTCTACATGGCTTACTCCGAGTGGGAGAAAGCAGAGCTAGATGCTTTCCATCTGCGGGATGAGGCCGACTCCTGGTGGGATACACAGCGTTCCATCATAGGTGAGCAGAACATCACCTGGACCCGATTCAGATAGACTTGTGAGAGCCGCTACTTCCCACGGGCATATCAGATGACTCGCCGGCAGGATTTTTTGAGTCTGCGATAGAACAACCGCTCGATGACAGAGTACAATGCTGAGTTTAATCGGTTGGCCAGATTTTGTCCAGAACTCGTTGCTGAGGACAGGTCCCGTATGCTTCAGTTTATCCAGGGACTGGATAGACATCTATAAGTAAAGCTTGCTGGTTTAGGGAGTTCATCCAATTTAGAGACATTGGACAGAGCCCTCATGATTGAGTCAGCTCAGCAAAGAGCGTTTCCTTACAGGAAGAGGAAGCAGACGGGTCAGACATCAGGACAGATCCAGCAGGCACAGGCTATCGGACAACAACAGAGTGGTCACGGTCGACTAGGTCAGGGTACTTCTGGGGCATCTGGTCAGCCTCAGAAGTCAGGGCAATCTTTATTAGGACGTTCTCAGTCTTCTCAGCAGAACCGGAAACAGTCTGCCAATGACACTCACTACACCAGATGTGGGTCTAGAGACCACGTCACCACAACCTGCTCCCTGAGATAGTCGGTTTGTTATTATTGCAAACTGCCCGAGCACCTGAGCCGAGACTGTTCGCTGAAGGCTCAACATGTTGCTTCCGGAGTTTCAAGTCATGGAGTTCAGCTCAGTAAGACAGGGACTCAGCGAGGAGGGCACAGAGCCTAATCTTCGCAATGTCAACAGAGGACAGCTCCCCCGACAGCAGCTGCTTATGACATGCATGGACAGGAGCACTCCAGTGTCCTCATAGTACCATAGAGCTTTATTCCGGGACCACAATATCTGACTCAGGGGCAGTATCAACCACAACCACTGGTCTAGTACCAGTCACAGCCCCAACCGTCGATCCAGTATCAGTCTCAGTCTACCTATTCGTCTCTGGCTCAGTACCCGACATTGTCACAGTGGCAGGCTCAAACTCAGGCGCAACAGCCTTTGGCAGCACTACCACCTCCACCACCACCAGAGACCGGACATATTCACACGGTTACCAGAGAGGATGCACAGCGGGTCGACGGATTCATTTTCCGCGGTATGGTTTTCCTTTACGCATTATCCGCTGATATGCTGATAGATACTGGTAGCTCGCATTCTTTTATTTCCCGTGCTTTTATGAGGGACATAGGTAGACTACTGACTCTTCAACTACAACGATTGACCGTCTCTCTATCGTCCGGTGATACCTTGGACGTCACCCAGGAGGTCAGAGGTTGCCCGTTAGACTTTGGCAACATGATACTCAAGATAGATCTTTTAATATTGGAAATGGTCGACTTTGATATTATTCTTGACATGGATTGTTTGTTAGGATATCATGCCACTATCGATTGCTCCCTACCGTATGACACCAAAAGAGTTAAATGAACTGAAGGTTCAACTCCATGAGCTTTTAGACCGGGGATTTATACGCCCTAGTGCTTCTCCATGGGGTTCTCCGGTATTATTTGTCAAGAAAAAGGATGGTACTTTGAGGTTGTGCATAGATTATAGACAGTTGAATACAGTGATCGTCAGAAATAAGTACCCCTTACCGTGGATCGATGATTTATTTGATCAACTCAGAGGTGTTGGTTAGTCCTAGGAAAATGTACCAGTTCCACTGTACAAAATTTTTTTTACAAGTGTCGAACCTTTCCTTAAATAACCTATTGTGTTCTTTAGAAGTTAAATTAGGAATCGTAGACGGAACTTAACATCATTTATTCCAAATTTAACTTATCTGTTCTTAATGGTTTAGATTTGAATCGCAAGCGGAACTTAACACTATTGATTCAAATCTACCTATGTTATTAATTTCATTAAATATTAATTTCCAAAATTGGCTTCCAGGACTGCATGGTGAGGCACATGGCCTTCTTGGATATGGGAGCAACCACCACCGCCTAGACAAAGCCTTTTAAGGAAAGCTAATATTTAATTTCCTTAAATAACTCTAGGTTAACCAAAAAGAACAATCGAATCACAAATTCGAAAAATAAGAAAACACAAACTCGAAAAACTAGATCTAATGCCTCTTGTGTTTTGTATTTCCAAAAATAACTATACAAAGAAAACTAGTATGATGCAGAAAATAATTACTAGATATACCTTTCTTTGTAAGCAAATAACCTCTTGATATTCTACCGTATTCCTCTTCTTATCTCGGACGTTGTGTGGGCAACAATCTACCGAGATGAGAACCACCCAAGCCTTCACCTTTCTTCCAAGTTTCGGCCACCTTCTTTTCTTCAAAGGATGAAGAACTTAGACCATCAACCAATCTCCAAGGGATGCTAGGAAACAAAGCCTCCTTCTTCTCCTTCTTACTCAAGTAAAATCCGGCCACCAACCAAGCTCCTAGAGAAGTTGCCGCCGGCCATAAGAAGAAGAGAAGAGGGAGAAGCTAGGGTCGGCCACCAAGGAGGAAAAGAGAGGAAGAATAGAATAGAGTCGTTAGCTATGAAGGCACCTCTACCCCCTCTTTTATAATCCTTGGTCTTGGCAAATAAGAAAATTTAAATAAAAAACTTCCTTAATTCTTTTGCCATGAAAAGGAAAATTTATTTTATTAAAAATAATTTTCTCTTCTCACATTACATGGCCGGCCATATTAAAGCTATAAACAAGAAGAGTTTTAATTAATTAAAACTTCCTAATTTGTCTCCGAAAATTTATAAAAATTTCTCCAATAATTTTTCCCTTCATGGTGGTTTGTAAAAAGGAAATTTTATAAATTAAAATCTTTCTTTTAAATATGTGGATAAAAAGAAAGTTATCTCTAAAAATTAAAATCTCTTTTAATCTACAAATAAGGAAAGATATCAAATCTTTTCTTAATCTTTTGTAGAAGCTTTATAAAAGAAATATTTAATTTTTAAACTCTCTTTTAAATCATGAATATGGTTAAAAAAGGAAAATTTTCTCAAAATTAAAATCTACCTTTCAATCTACAAATAAGGAAAGATTTCAAATCTTTTCTTAATCTTTTGTAGAAAGCTATAAAAGGAAAGATTTAAATTTCAAACTCTCTTTAAAACCATGATATCTACATAAGAAATAATTTTAATAAAAATCCCTTTTTAATATGATGTGGTCGGCCACCTAAGCTTGGGCTCCAAGCAATTGGCCGGCCACTTTAAGGCTCAACCTTTAGGCTTGGTCGGCCCTAAGCTTGAGCTTCAAGCTTGGCTTGGCCGACCCCTATAGGTTGGGTAAAAAGGTGGGTATAGGTGGGTATAAATCTCTATATACAAGAGGCTATGATATGGACCGAGAGGAGAAATTAGTTTTGGTCACCCGATGAAACTAAACTTCCCGTATTCGCCCCGAACACACAACTTAATTTCATCAATAATAATTCATACCACTAAAGAATTATTATTGAACTACCGCACCAATCCCAAATTACATTTTGGGCTCCTTCTTATTATGAGTGTGTTAGTCTCCCTGTGTTTAAGATGTCAAATGACCACTAATTAAATGAGTTACTAACAACTCACTTAATTAATATCTTAGTCCAAAAGTAGTACCACTCAACCTTATCGTCATATCGGACTAAGTCCACCTGCAGGGTTTAACATGACAATCCTTATGAGCTCCTCTTGGGGTCATTCTCAACCTAGATTACTAGGACACAGTTTCCTTCTATAATCAACAACACACACTATAAGTAATATCATTTCCCAACTTATCAGGCTTATTGATTTATTGAGCTAAATCTCACCCATTGATAAGTCAAAGAAATAAATACTAAATATATGTGTTTGTTATTATATTAGGATTAAGAGCACACACTTCCATAATAACTAAGGTTTAGTTCTTTTATCAAGTATGTATAAAAAGTAAAATGGTCCTACTCAATACACTTAGAGTGTACTAGTGTAATTTATTAGTCAAGATAAACTAATAACTAATTACACTACGACTATTCCAATGGTTTGTTCCTTTCTATCTTAGTCGTGAACAACTGTTTATAATTTATAAAGAACTAATAACATGATCTTCTGTGTGTGACACGACACACCATGTTATCTACAATATAAATTAATTGAACAACTACACTTAACAAATAAATGTAGGTATTTGACCATTGTGATTCTTTATTTCTAAATAAATGTTTATATAAAAGCTAGGCTTTTAGTATACACTCTAACAAGAGGTACCTCAGTGTATTCTAAGATTGATCTGCGGTCTGGATATCATCAGGTGAGAGTCAAGGAATCTGATATTCAGAAGACAACTTTCCGTACCAGATACGACCATTATGAGTTTCTGGTAATGTCATTTGGGCTTACCAATGCTCCAGCGGTATTTATGGATTTGATGAACCGCGTCTTCCTGGATTATCTTGATCAGTTTGTTATCATTTTCATTGATGACATTTTGATCTACTCACGTTCCGAGGAGGAGCATGCACAACATCTTCGCATAGTCTTGGAGACTCTTCAACGACACCGGCTATATGCAAAGTTCAGCAAGTGTGCTTTCTGGCTAGCCTCAGTCGGCTTTTTGGAGCACGTGGTTTCTAGCAGAGGTATTTCAGTAGACCCTCATAAGATCGAGGTTGTCACCAGTTGGGAGCAGCCGAAATCAGTACAGGAGATCCGTAGTTTCTTGGGACTAGCAGGATATTATAGATGTTTCGTCTGGGGTTTCTCCCGGATTGCTATGCCGCTGACACGCCTGACCAGGTAAGGCGTGAAGTTTACGTGGTCCAAGGATTACGAGACCAGCTTTCAGGAGCTGAAGCGGAGATTAGTGTCGGCTCCGGTTTTGGTTTTACCCTCCGGAGAGGACGGATTCGTTCTCTACACCGACGCATCTCTACAGGATTTGAGCGCTGTTCTGATGCAGCACGGCAGGGAAGTCTCCCATGCTTCTCGACAGTTGAAGGAGCATGAGAAGAACTACCCAGTACATGATCTGGAGTTGGCCACCATTGTATTTGCTCTGAAGATTTGACGGCATCATCTGTACGACATCACCTTTGAGATTCTCACTGACCATAAGAGTCTCAAATATCTGTTCACCCAGAAGGAGCTTAATCTCATATAGAGGAGATGGATGGAGTTCCTGAAGGATTATGATTGTACCATTAGCTACCACCCGGGGAAAGCTAATGTGGTTGTCGATGCACTCAGCAGGAAGTCCAGAGGGACTTTGGCTTGCTATCGAGCTTCAGTCGCGGACTTGATTCAGGGATTTTTAGAGTTGGGCCTTCAGGAGCAGGGACGGACAGAGCAGGGTATGTTGGTTACCATGGTTGCTCAGTCGTCGATCAAGACGAGGATCCAAGAGGCTAGGGATGGCAATGGGGCGGGGCGGGGGCGGGTTTGCCATTCCCATCCCCGCCCCATTCTCATTTTTTCGGGTTCGGGGATTCCCCATCCCCGCCCCATTTCTAAATTTAATTTATATTATTATTATTATTATGTAATAATAATTATTAATGATAATATTAATATTAATATCAATATCAATAATATTATTATTAATAATATTTTCAAAAATTTTAATATTAATATTAACACTATTATTAATATTTTTTTAAAAAATCATATTATTATTTATTAATATTAATAATAATAATATTCGGGGCGGGTTCGGGGATGGGGATAGTATTCCCATACCCGCCCCATCCCCGAAAAATTAGGGATCCCCATCCCCATTTCGGGTTTTCCCCGCGGGGCCCCAAACCCGCGGGGAAAATTGCCATCCCTACGAGAGGCCCAGGCCAGTGATAAATACTTGCAGTTTATTGGCAGCCAGATAGCTTCCGGGCAGCAGACTGAGTTCACACGAGATGAGGAGGGTATTATATACTTCCGAAGCAGATTATGCGTACCTCAGTCTCACCCGGTCTTACAGGAGCTACTTCAGGAGGCTCATCACTCTCGATTTGTGATTCACCTAGGCGGGACCCATATGTATCGAGATTTGAGGCGTTCCTACTAGTGGAACGGCACGAAGAAAGACATCGTGGAATTTGTAGCTAGATGTCTTATCTGTCAGTAGGTGAAGGCGGAGCACCAGAGGCCTATCAGGTTACTTCAGCGGATTCATATTCCTGAGTGGAAATGGGAATATATTACCATGGACTTTGTGGTGGGTTTGCCGAGGACACGACAAGGTCATGACGTGATTTGGGTAATCGTTGATCGATTAACTAAATCCGCGCATTTCTTAGCGATCCAGAAGACTGATTCCCTGGATCGATGGGCAAATCTGTATTGTCGGGAGATCATCAAATTGCATGGTGTCCCATTGAGTCTTATTTCGGATAGAGACCCTCGGTTCACGTCTCGATTCTGGCAGAGTCTGCAACAGACCTTGGGCACTCAGCTCTGTTTCAGTACAGCTTTCCATCCGCAGACAGATGGACAGTCAGAGCGGACCATTCAGACTCTAGAGGACTTGCTGAGATCTTGGGTATTGGATTTCAGAGGCAGTAGGGAGAACCATTTGTCATTGGTAGAGTTCGCCTACAACAACAGTTTTCATTCGGTTATCCAGATGGCACCGTTTGAAGCGTTGTATGATAGGCTTTATCGGACACCCGCCTTCTGAGAGGAGGTTGGGGAGGCCCAGCTGTTAGGACCTCAGAGAGCTCAGCAGGAGGCAGAGTTGGTCCGTACTATTAGACGGAGGATGTCCGAGGCACAGGATCACCAAAAGAGTTATGCTGATCGGAGACGCAGACCATTGGAGTTCTCTACTGGCGACCATGTTTTTCTGCGAGTCTCACCCACCAAAAGGGGTGAAGAGATTTGGCCTCTGAGGTAAGCTAGCTCCAAGATACATTGGACCTTTCCAGATCTTAGAGAGGATTGGAGCAGTAGCTTATCGCCTGGCGCTACCACCGGCTCTAGCAGGTCTGCACGAAGTATTTCATGTATCTATGCTGAGGAGATACATATCCGACCCGACACATGTGCTGACAGATATCTCAGTTCTCATTCAGCCTGATGTCACTTATGAGGAGGTTTCGGTATGGATTCTGGGCCAGAAGGAGCGTCAGCTGCGGAATAAGACTATCCGACTGGTTAAAGTCGGATGGCGGCATCATTCTGACGAGGAGGCTACCTGGGAGTTCGAGGATACTATCCGAGCTCGATACCCCCATCTTTTCACATGAGGTATGTGAGTTATTTTCTGTTCGGCATTTATACTATCTATCTGTTGTTAATACTTGCTGATAATAGATAACAAAATTTATGGACCAAATTTTTATTAGTGGGGGAGAATGTAAAATATCGAAAATGGCAAATAACCATAAGAGAAATTTCTTGAATTTTTAGAAATTTTCTGGGAATTTTTCAGAGCTCGTATGGCTTAGGTTACGGGGATAAAACGGGGTCTCGGGAAAGCCTGTTTAGGCTACCCCATTTAAATGAGGAAAATATTTATTTATTTTCTTTTCATTTTCTTTTCTTTCTCCCCTAAACGCAAACCGATTCTTTTCTTCCCCCAAGCCTCACGCGGCGCCAGCCGTTTCTCTTCTCTTCCCCAACGGACGCGCCCGCGCCGACGCCGCCCTCGCGTCGGTTCCTCTCTTCTCCTCCAGTACAAAATCTTCGAGCATTTCCCTATGTCAATTCTGTTGGTTAGTCCTAGGAAGATCGTACCAGTTCCACTGTATAAAAATTTTGTACAAGTATTGAACCTTTCCTAATAACCTATTGTGTTCTTTAGAAGTTAAATTAAGAATCGCAAACGGAACTTAACATCATTGATTCCAATTTTAACTTATCTGTTCTTAATGGTTTAGACTTGGGTCGCAAGTGGAACTTAACACTATTGATCCAAATCCACCTATGTTATAAATTCAATTAAATATTAATTTCTAAAATTTGCTTCTAGGACTGCATGGCGAGGCACATGACCTTCTTGGGTATGGGAGCATCCACCATCGCCTAGACAAAGCCTTTTAAGGAAAACTAATATTTAATTTCCTTATATAACTCTAGGTTTAACCAAGAGGAACAGTCGAATCACAAATTTGAAAAAACAAAAAAAAAACACAAACTCGAATAACAAATTCAAAAAACTAGAATCTAATACCTCTTATATTTGGAATTCTTACAAAGAAAAATAACTAGTATGATACAAAAAATAATTACTAGTTATACCTTCCTTTGTATGCAACAACCTCTTGATCTTCTACTGTATTCCTCTTCTTATCCCGGACATTGTGTGGGCAACGATCTACCGAGATGAGAACCACCCAAGCTCCTTCTTCTCCTTGCAAGATTCGGCTACCACAAGTACTCCAAGAATAGATGAGATTCGGCCACCACCACCAAGCTCCAAGGGATGCTAGAAATAAAGCATCCTTTTCCTCCTTCTTCTCCAAGCAAGATCCGACCACCTTCCAAGCTCCAAAGGTTGAAGAGATTTGGCCAAGGAGAAGAAAGAAAAAGGAGAGGGAAGAACTTGAAGGGCTGGCCACACCAAGGAAGAGAGGGAGAGAAATAGAATAGAGTTGTTCCCCTTGAAGGCACCTCTACCCTCTCTTTTATAATCCTTGGCCTTGCAAATAAGGAAATTTAAATAAAAACTTCCTTAATTCCTTTTCCATGAAAAGGAAAACTTTTTTAATTAAAAACAATTTCCTCTTCTTAATTATAATGGTCGGTCACCTATAAGCTCTAAACAAGGAGAGTTTTAATTAACACAAGAATTAAAACTTCCTAATTTGTTTCCGAAAATTTATAAAAAAAAATTCTCCAATAATTTTTCCCTTCATGGTAGGTTATAAAAGGAAATTTTATAAATTAAAATCTTTCTTTTAAACATGTGGATGATTTCCAAAAAGAAAAGTTTTATCTAAAATTAAAATCTCCTTTCAATCTACAAATAAGGAAAGATATCAAATCTTCTCTTAATCTTTTGTAGATACTTATAAAAGAAAATTTTTAATTTTAAAACTCTCTTTTTAAATCATGAACATGATTACAAAAAAGGAAAGTTTTATCAAAATTAAAATTTTCTTTCAATCTACAAATAAGGAAAGATTTCAAATCTTTTCTTAATTTTTTGTAGACACTATAAAAGGAAAGATTTAAATTTTAAACTCTCTTTTATAAAACCATGTTATCTACATAAGAAAAGATTTTAAATAAAATCCTTTTGATTTTATTAGGACCGGCCACATCATGCTTGGGCTCCAAGCATTGGCTGACCCCTCCATCATTGCTCAACCCTTTGCTTGGTCGGCCTATCTCCAAGCTTGCTTGGCCGGCCCCTTTGGGTTGGGTAAGGAGTGGGTATGCGGTGGGTATAAATCTCTATATACAAGAGGTTACGATAGGGACCGAGAGGAGGAATTGGTTTTGGTCTCCCGATGAAATTAAGCTTCCCATGTTCACCCCGAACACACAACTTAACTTCATCAATAATAATTCATACCACTAAAGAATTATTATTGAACTACCGCACCAATTCCAAATTACATTTTGGGCTCCTTCTTATTATGAGTGTGTTAGTCTCGCTGTGTTTAAGATGTCGAATGCCCACTAATTAATTGAGTTACCGACAACTCTCTTTAATTAATATCTTAGTCCAAGAGTAGTACCACTCAACCTTATCGTCATGTCGGACTAAGTCCACCTACAGGGTTTAACATGACAATCCTTATGAGCTCCTCTTGGGGACATTATCAACCTAGATTACTAGGACACAGTTTCCTTCTATAATCAACAACACAAACTATAAGTAATATCATTTCCCAACTTATCGGGTCTTTTGATTTATCAAGCTAAATCTCACCCTTTGATAAGTTAAAGAAATGAATACTAAATATATGTGCTTGTTATTATATTAGGATTAAGAGTACACACTTCCATAATAACTAAGGACTTGTTATTTTATTAAGTCAGTATAAAAAGAACTTTCCTTAAATGGTCCTGCTCAATACACTTAGAGTGTACTAGTGTAATTTATTAGTCAAGATAAACTAATACGTAATTACACTACGACTATTCCAATGGTTTGTTCCTTTCCATCTTAGTCGTGAGCTACTGATTATAATTTATAAAGAACCGATAACACGATCTCCTGTGTGTGACACCACACACCGTGTTATCTACAATATAAATTAATTGAACGACTACACTCAGTATATATAAATGTAGATACTTGACCAATGTGATTCTTATTTCTAAATAAATGTTTATACAAAAGCTAAGCTTTTAGTATATACTCTAACAGATTCAATTCCTCTTCGCCTCTGCTCCTTCCCATCGCAGCGTCGAGCGTCGTCGAGCCATCTCTTGCCGAGGTTGTGCCCTAGCCTCTTTGCAGTCTGCCACCGCCGTCACCCTTTCGCCACTGCCGCCGGCCGCTCCATCCGATCACCTGGGCATCATCACCACTTCATGTGAGACTCACCAACAACGCAGCGGTCGTCGTAGGAAGTGGTGCTATCGGCCTGAACAAGGAGCCCGAGCCCTTTTCATCGTGTCTCCACTGCACGCTCCGGTTGCCAGCCAACCGAGCAACCTTCTCTTCTTTGGATTTTGAGTTCTGTTCGATGATTGCCCCCTCCGATCCGTTCATCTCCTCGCGCCAAGCAACATCGGCCGAGACTCCCTTACTCCCGATCCCCCCTGCACCAACACTGTGCCCTAGTTCTGATCCACCACCAGCATTTGATTTCTTGTTGTGTTGCCATCACCGAAGAAGAGGAGGTTAGTGTTGGTGCGGTTAGTACTAACGGTTCAACCCAAGTTTTGATGAATGACAAATTAGGTTAAGTTAGGTTTGTCGTTATCTAACACTCTGACCGAGTGTGCAGGCGAAGTCCAGACAGGTCGACGGGCTGACCGGATGTCTGGCACGAAGCCCAGCTAGGTCAACGGGCCGACTGGATAGCTGGCACGAAGTCCAAGCGGGTCGACGGGCTAACCGGACACTTGGCACGAAGTCCAACTAGGTCGACAGGCTGACCGGATAGCTGGCAAGAAGTCCAGCTAGGTCAACGGGCTGACCGGATAGCTGGCGAGAAGTCCAGACGGGTCAAAGGGTTGACCGGACGTCTGGCGGGTAAGTTAAGGTAAGTTACTGGAGGGGAGTGACTGTGAGGACGCGTTCCCGGGAAGGGAACATTAGGCGTCGATCCGACTTAGATCCATTTCGGATATCTAAGTCGAGATCGTGAATAGATTCCAGTCTCGGAAAGACGGAATATAAGTCATACTCTTTATGTTGAACTTATAAACTGTGTTAACACTTTGTTTTGCAGGAAATTCATTATATTTGCCTTGGACTAACCTTGTCTTGCAAGAGAAGGACTCTTTCTGAAGAAAGGTTGTCCGGGCGCCCTGAAGGGATCCGGGCGCCCGGAGGCAAAAATTATCCAGGGCACAACGTTGACACGTGGAGCTCGCTGGTTGGGACTACCACGTCACACCAGGGCGCCCGGAAGGGATCCGGGGCGCCCCGAGCCTCCTATATAAGGAGGGTCAAAGGCAGAGCTCAATACAACAACTTAGAACTAAAGAACTGCTCTCTTGTGCTCTTGCAACGCCGCGATCTCCGACAAGTTTTCTTTCTCTGCTCTATTTCTTTTTATTGTCGGTATTTATTTTTCTAGCATTTCTGTAGTTAACTGTTTGTAATCGAATATTCGAATTGCTAGTGGATTGCCCAACGAAAGCACCCTTGTGTGCGGGCCTTGGAGTAGGAGTCGCTAAAGGCTCCGAACAAAGTAAAATTGGTTCTTGTGTTAGCATTGTTCTGACTTTGTCTTTTCCGCTGCGCTTACTCTTTTTAAAATTTTTATAATCGATATTCACCCCCCCTCTATCGAACGATCACGATCCAACAGTTAGGTAAGGATTTTTATTAACTTCAATAGTAATCTGGATGTAGGGAAAATTATAATTAGGATTCCTAATTGGTTGGTATTATGGATTGATTTTTGGAAGGCAGTGACCTATTTTGGTTCCGGCTATCACAGCGTCGATAGCTTGCTGCTGTCTCTGCTTGATCCTTGGCACTTGCTAGCTGCTGAAGAGGAGGTGAGGGTACTAGCAGTAAAAGATTAATAGCTTATTTGAATGCTTAGTTGTTGATGTAAGTGTAGTAGTTGTTGAATGAATTTGTGAAATCGAATTTGTATTAGATTAGGTGTGTTTAATGGAAATGTTGAGTTTCATTTATGAGTATGATGGATCCAATTTGGGTTTCGCTAAATTGGGTTGGATTATTTAGGACAATCTAAATTAAGGTTCCTAATGCAAATAGGATTTAGTTTAGCTAGTTACATTTGGAATTAGCTAAAATAATATGTTTGAAATTACATGACTTTGATTCGAGACAGGCGTCTCGACGTCGGATTTGGACTGGATTGGACCTTTCTATTGGAGGTGGGTACCTTGACCTATCTAATTGATACGTCTTGTTGATATGTTTAGTAGATTTTAACAAGTAGTAGTAATTATGTTTATATCTGCATCAGCATGTCACTATTTATTTCCGAACATGTATTGTTTGTTACCTGTTTATTATTTATGTTATAGAGGTAGTGACATGCCCTGCTTTATGATATACCGGACTAGTTAGATACCATACCTGACTTGTGTACCTAGATCGTATTATTTGATCCACGTATTTGGTACACATTATATGGAGGGTAGATAGGATCAGGATATTTCTATGCTTAGTGTCATGCACCATCTCGCATGATTGCATGCTGTGCGATAGATGACTCCATTATTGTTGAGCGCATCGCTAGTTACATGGGTCTACACACAACCACTCATGGGTTAGTGGTTTTTTTTTATTCAGGCAGGGTGTGTTCAACAGGTTGCTCTGTTTGGCTCCGTTGGTCCGCTCATGGGTAGTGTGACGTAGTGTGGTAGCCGGCAGGGATCCCTCCCCGTCATCGTGTACCAGGAGATGAGAGCATTGCGCTCCCTCACTATGTTTGAGGTAGGAGGATAGGTGTACTCTGACAGCATCTCGTCCACTCGGTCACTCATCAGGAGCAGTGATAGCAGAGTGCACGGTTGTCACAGTCCTACCCACTCAGTCTCACCATCGTGTGTGAGATGGCTGACTGGCGTCAGGGGTGAACAGGACATGTTATTGGCATCATATACATTTATTGCTTGTGTTTGTTGCACTTTATATGTTGCATATTGGATGGATGCATTGTTTGATATGCATACAAGATTCATGATACTCTGGGTCTGACGGCCTTGATATCCCTATACCCAGGTTCTGATTAGTACAGTTACTCTTTATCTTACAGTTTTGCACTTTCCATATGTTATATACAGGAGACTGTACGCATAGTTATTACTGTTGGTTATTATTTACTATACATGTCAACTAGGTATCCGCTGAGTGTTGGACTCACAGCCCATTATTACTATTTTCAGGTTGAGGCTGTTTAGGAGATTCCAGTCGTTAGTCCCCCATCACTGCACGTCGCGACGAGTTCGCACAGTTTGAGTTTTCTTATTATGTTAGACTATGTTTCCAGACTTATAGCTTTTGACATGTGGATCTTGTACGTTTTGGTTATTTAGCGAATGATTTTCATTTGGAAGTATGCTAGAGTTTTGTGCTTTATGGGTTTAGTTGAATAGAATTTTGGTTTTGTACTTTATGAGTGTAGTTGAATAGGATATCGGATTTGAGCTTTATGGGTGTAGTTGAGTAGGATTGTTGACTTAGTTTCCTTATTTTGGCTTAGTTTAGTTTGTTTACTATTAAATTGCGTGGATGCTCGTTTGTTGTATTGTTTTATTATATATATGTTCAGGCCGTGTTGGCCGAGGTATCTAGATTGATGTAGAAAGTTGTATATTATCACCCGTACAAGGGAGATGTTGTCGAAATTTTCTCTAGCAGAGACTACCTGGGGCGTGACAAAAGTGATTGCAGAGGAACATATTACAACGATGGTCGAAGCTGTTAGGACCGAAAAGTAGCTAGAGGGGGGGTGAATAGCTTCGCGTGTGCTCGTCGTGCTTCGTTGCTTGTTTCTTCAAAGTGATGCGCAGCGGAATACAAAGAAACAAACTACAACAATGCTAACAATAGGATTTTACTTGGTATCCACCTCACAAGAGGTGACTAGTCCAAGGATCCACGCACACACACACACCTCCACTAATAAGCACTCCTTTTCGGTAACTACCGAAGGCGGAGAAGCCCTACAAGACTCTCAATACAAGTAGAAGAAAGGGTAGTAAAGAATAAGCAAAAGCTTACAAGAGATGCAGTAAAAACCCTAGCTTCTTCTTCTTCTCGTTGCAACTCGCTGTTGGTTGCTACTCGGAAAACCTATAGGTTCCACTGTACAAAAATTTTGTACAAAGGTCTGAACCTTTTCCTAGCTACCATGCGTTCTTTTAAATTAAATTTTGGATCGCCTGCGGAACTTAACACGTTTGATCCAAAACTTAATCTATTTGTTCTTTTAGGTTTTGACTTGGATCTCCTGCGGAACTTAACACGTTCGACCCAAGTCTCCTTAAGTTATTAATTCCATTAAATATTAATTTCCATAAAAGGTTCCCAGTACTGACGTGGCGAGGCACATGGCCTTCTTGGATATGGGAGCAACCACCACCGACTAGACAAAACCTTTAATAGAAAGCTAATATTTAATTTCCTAAAATAACTTTAGGTTAACCAAAGAGAGCAATCAAATCACAAGGAAAAGAAAGAAACAAAAGAACACAACTTCGAAAAAACATATTCGAAATTCTAGAACGTAAGCCTCTTGTATTTGGTATTATTTCCATAAATAACTAGCATGATGCGGAAATAGAAATTACTAGTTATACCTTGTAGAAAAACCTCTTGATCTTCTACCGTATTCCTCTTCTGACCTCAGACGTTGTGTGGGCAACGATCTTCCGAGACGAGAAACCACCAACCACCTTCTTCTCCTCCAAGCAAGGTTCGGCCACAAAGGAAGAACTTTACCAAAGAAGAAAATCAAAATACTAACCAAGCTCCAAGAGATGCTAGCTTTCTCTCCTTCTTCTTCTTCTTTTCCAAGTAGTATCCGGCCACCACAAGAACTCCAAGAAAGATGAAGTATTCGGCCACCACAAGAGGAAGAGAGGGAGAGGGTAATGGTCGGCCACAACACCAAGGAAAAAGGGAGAGAAAACAATAGAGGTTGTGTCTCATGAAGGCACCCCTACCCCTTCTTTTATATTCCTTGGCCTAGGCAAATTAGGAAATTTATTTACAATAAAATTTCCTTAATTTCCTTGACATGATTTATTTGAGAAAAATAAAATAAAATTTCCCAAATAAACTCTAATGGCCAGCCACATCAAGAGGAAGCAAATTGGACAAGTTTCAATCAACAATTAAAACTTTCCTTATTTGTTTCCGGAAATTTTAAAAAATAAAATTTCTCTTTAAAAATCTCTTCATGGTTAATAAAAGGAAATATCTATAATTTTAATTTTATTAACATGTGAATAATTTTAAAGAGAAAATAAAACATCTCTCCAATCTACAAATAAGGAAAGAGATCTAATCTCTTTCTTTAATCTTTTGTAAATCTTTTACAAGAGAGATATTTTAATTTTAATTCTCTTTTAAATTAAATCTTCCACATAATAATAAATATTAAAATTAAATTTTCTTTTTAATTAATTATGGCCGGCCCTACTAGCTTGGGTTCAAGCTAGGGCCAGCCACCTTCCCAAGCTAGCTTGGTTCCCAAGCTAGCTTGGCCGGCCCCCTTTAGGTGGGTATAGAAGGTGGGTATATGTGGGTATAGTACTTTATAAATAAGAGGCTACGATAGGGACCGAGAGGAAGAATTGGTTTTGGTCTCCTGATAAAATTAAGCGCCCCGGACACACAACTTAATTTTATCAATGATAATTCATTCCACTAGAGAACTATCATTGAACTACCGCACCAATCTCAAATTACATTTTTGGGCTCCTTCTTATTATGAGTGTGTTAGTCTCCCTGTGTTTAAGATATCGAATGTCCACTAATTAAGTGAGTTACTGACAACTCATTTAATTAATATCTAAATCCAAGAGTAGTACCACTCAACCTTATTATCATGTCGGACTAAGTCCACCTGCAGGGTTTAACATGAAAATCTTTATGAGCTCCTCTTGAGGACATTATCAACCTAGTATCATTAGGACACAGTTTCCTTCTATAATCAACAACACACACTATGAGTGATACCATTTCCCAATTTATCGGGTTTATTGATTCATCGAACTAAATCTCACCCATTGATAAATTAAAGAAATAAATATCAAACATATGTGCTTGTTATTATATTAGGATTAAGAGCACACACTTCCATAATAACTGAGGTCTTTGTTCCTTTATAAAGTCAGTATAAAAGGAACGACCTCAAATGGTCCTACTCAATACACTCTGAGTGTACTAGTGTAATTATATAGTCAAGATAAGCTAATACCTAATTACACTACGACTTTCTAATGGTTTGTTCCTTTCCATTCTGGTCGTGAGCTACTGTTTATAATTTATAAGGTACTGATAACATCATCTTCTGTATGTGACACCACATACTATGTTATCTACAATATAAATTAAATGAACAACTACAAACAAATGTAGACAATTAGACCAAATGTGATTCTTTATTCATAATGAATGTTTACAAAGCTTAGGCTTTCAGTATACACTCCAACACTCGCCTCTTGACTTGGATGAACCTCCAAGAACCTTCAAGAACTGGCGGTGAGGAGCTTAGAGAGTGCTAGGGAGGAGCTGTGATGAATTTGGAATGAATCGGTGAAGATCTGCCGAAGGAAATGAACGCCTGCGGCTTAAATCGACGCTAACGGTCGAATCCCGATCGATTGGAATGCTCCCAATCGATCGGGGAGGCTTTGGATTGATCCACGGATCGATCCAGAGCGCCTTTGTGCTCTGGAAAAACTTCTGGATCGATCCACGGATCGATCCAGCGCTTATCGCGCGAAGCAGCAGCGTCCCAATCGATCCACTGATCGATTGGGACCTCTGGATCGATCCACCGATCGATCCAGAGGGGTTCTGTTCGCGGGGACTCACCGGATCGATCGGTGGATCGATCCAAATCTTCTGGATCGATCCACTGATCGATCCACGGATCAATCCAAACCTGCTGGATCAATCCACGGATCAATCCAAACCTGCTGGATCAATCCACGGATTAATCCAGATCTTGGTTTTTGCCCAAAACCAAACCTAAAGCCCCCTAAACCAACATCTAGTCAACCATGACTTGTTGGTACATAAGACCTAGCATCCGGTCACCCTTGACCAGCTAGGACTCTCTCACCAAGTGTCTGGTCAATCCCTTTGACCCACTTGGACTTTTCTCTTCTTGCCAAGTATCTGGTCACTCCCTAAGACCTACTTGGACTTTTCTTCCTCGTGCCAAGTATCCGGTCAATCCCTTTGACCTACTTGGACTCTCACCAGATGTCTGGTCAGCCTTGACCCATCTGAATTTCTCTTGCCTGACTTCACTCACCAGGACTTTCCCAATTGCCTAGCTTCACTCACTAGGTCTTTCACCTGGCTTCACTCACCAGGATTTTTCTCCTGCCTAGCTTCACTCACTAGGACTTCCCAATTGCCTAGCTTCACTCACTAGGTCTTTCACCTGGCTTCACTCACCAGGATTTTCCTCCTGCCTAACATCCCAGTTAGGACTTCCCAGTCAAGTATCCGGTCATCCTTAACCTACTTGACTCTTCTTCAATCAACCTTGCATTGTCAAACATCAAAATCCAAACCAAGACTCAAGCTTGGTCAACCAGGTCAACCTTGACCTGAGGAATGTTGCACCAACAATCTCCCCCTTTTTGATGTTTGACAATACCAACACTATCACTTACAATACCACATGTAAGTTAGGCTAATCCCATAGCCTAAACCTTCTTCATGCCACTAGGTAATGAATACATAAGTTAAGCCCTTCATTCTCCCCCTAAGAGAGCAAACTCCCTTTAGGTGATAAAAGCCTAACTTACTCCCTTTCATTCTCCCCCTATTGGCACACATCAAACCATGCCCCATTTTTGGGCACTATCCACTTGAAACCACTTGAACAATGAGGATATCCACTCCCCATTAAAGTTCAAACGCTCAACCTTGAGCATGTTCTTAACGGAAGGTTAACCACCTTCCAAGGTTCATGAAAAATAATTTTCATATCTTTAAAGAGTCCCTCCCCCTAAATACATGGTGGTAACTTCTGTCATTGCACCAACAATGACTTGGAATCCCCAAAACTTTAGGAAACCCAATTTTAGAAGTTTTGAGGTTCAAATATTCAAAATTTGAAACAAACCTCAACCTAAACTTCAACTTAACCTTCCTTAACCATTCCATCCTTGTTTTCCACACGAAAACACCCTTTTTATGTATACAACTGTATTTTCAGGGGTTTGGAATGGTTTCCTAGACTAAAATAGGTTCAAAATGCTGAAAATAAGCTTTCCCAGCCAAAATCAGCATCTTCAATCAATTGGAGTTGGGTTCCAATCGATTGAACCCTGCTGAATCGATCCACTGATCGATTCAGTCTTCTTGGATCGATCGGCTGATCGATCCAGCGAGCTTCTGCTCGCGAGAAATGTCTTCTCAATCGATCGGCTGATCGATTGAGGCACTCCAATCGATCCACTGATCGATTGAGGCACTCCAATCGATCCACTGATCGATTGGAGGCCTGAAATTGCTGAAATTCAATTTCAGCCAATTTCAGAAACCCCTAGAAAATTCTACAAAATTCCAAAAATCGTAAAAATTTGTGTAGACATTATTTAGGGTATAATTTATCATGGAAAAATAGTTTTCTATGAAAATACATCATATTTTCAAAAATTGACACAAACTTGAGAACTTGCAAAAACTTTAGTGTTTTCTTCAAGTTTGTGTCTAACTATTCAATGGTGATTACTATCAAAAGATAGCCTTTACCAAGGTTTTCCAAAATCATTTTAAAAACATTTTCAAAACCAATATCCCACCATGTTCCTTGGGCTTAATGCACATGACTTGTACATTAGCTTTCCCAATGATGGGAAAACACATAACTATGTGTTTTGATGAACCTAAAAACTCAAAAGAATGCACTAAATCAACATCTTGAGCTTTGTTCATCATCCTAACATCTCACTTGTATCTAATGTGCACTAAAACACATACAAGTTACCTTATAGTCTTTGTGAGATGTAGATTTTGGTTTTGCCCTAATCTAGGGATCATGCATATCTATCTAGGCATTTTAGAGATATTAGACATCCACCTAGGATGTCACTTGTTAATCAGTGTTGTTAAATGTCATTTGTCCTTAATTACAAGTAATTAAACTAATGCATGATAATGTTATGGCATACATCAAAAAGAAATAATTTTCAGAAGAAAATTTCCTATAACTACATGATGTATGTATGTCATGACATGGTATTTTTGAGTTTTTCATAATAAGTCATGAATGCACAAATAAAACATGATGTCATGGCATATAATGGGCAACCAAACATGGCAAGATTTTGTATAATTAAAAGATACCTAGATTATCTATCTAAGTATCCTTAACCCTTAGCTAATCCTAAAGCATAAACCCTAGATTGCCCAATTTCCTTAAGAAAATGCCAAAACCCAACTTGACATTTCTTTAATCTCTTGAATTAATTATGCCAATTAAAAATTTAAAACATTCCTCAAATATTGGCATATTTCATTTTCCCATAAGAGTAATCACTTTAAATTAAGGCTTAGATTTGCCTTAAATTCCTAAGACAATACCAAAGTCCCAATTTGGTATTTCTTAACACTTGATTTCTCGTGCCATTTAAAGTCATCTCAAATTTCTTCCTTTATAGCACATTTTACTCTTTCCAAGATTAACAATAAATCCATTTCATTTTCAAAGGTTAACAAAAACCTTGAAAATGCTCCTTGAGTGTCAATTTCTTCAAAGTTGGGTTAACTACCCTTTTTCTCAGAGTTGACACTCTCTAACCCATCTATGGGATAGAGAAAATACTCCTAGGAACCCAAAACCTATTGGTGCTCCTTGGATGCTCTAGGTATTCACTAGGGATAACTTCCCTAGATACCTTCCTAGTGACCTTGTTTGGTTTCTTAGAAGTCTTGGTCACTTTTTCTAGGTCAACTCTAGAGATTGCTTCCCTTGTAACCTTCTTTGTGACTTTCTTAGACTTCTTAGAAGTCTTAGTCACATTTGTTGCAAAAATACTCTTAGGGATAACTTCCCTTGTATTTTTGGCTTGACCACTAGACCTAGGGTTGGTTCCATAACTATATGGAACCCTATGATAAGAGATTACATCCTTCTTAGCCTTTGGTTTGTATCCCAAACCACTATGGCCATTAGATGACCTTTGTGCTCCTAGACCTAGGCTATGCTCATTTTGCCCTTTTAGGATATTTTCCATCCTTTTTAGGGCCTTTTCCATTTTATCAAGCCTTGACCTCAAGACTTGATTTTCTATCACTAAGTCCTTAGTTTTTGGTTTTCCATTAAATTTATGAGCATTTTTATTTCTAGGCTTGTAGCTAAGGTCCTTAGTGTGATTGCCTAGATTTTTATCTACCTTCCTAATCCTAGGTGTGGTAGTTTTAGCATGGTAAGCTACGTTATTTTCCTTAATTTTACCATGCTCTATATTCTTATGGTAAATAGCATTAAAATGATATAAGTTAGAACTAGCATGCTTTTTACCATAATGTAAAGGGATAGGCTCAATAAAAGTTACATTCATTTTTACCTTAGAGGCTCCCCCTTGACTTGAGCTTCCTCCTTGAGCCTTGACCATCTTCTTCCCCTTAGGGCATTGACTCCGGTAATGCCCCTTTTGATTGCAAGAGAAGCACACAATGTGCTCCTTGCTCTTCTTTGTTCCGGGGATGGTCTCCTTTGGCTTCTCCTTGCCCTTAGGTGCCACTTTGCCCTTCTTCTTGGCCAATTTAGGGCACTTGCTTTTGTAGTGCCCATGTTCCCTACATTCAAAACATATAATATGATTCTTATTATTAATTGAACTATTTATACCTTCTTGTGTAGGGGTGGCACTTGCTCCTCCATTTGATATGAATGTAGAGGCTTCCTCTTGATCCGAAATCGATTTCCCTCCAATTGATTTATCTTGACTTGTGGAGGTGGAAGCTTCTTCATCCTCTTCTTCTCTTGACCCGGATGTGGAGGATTCTCCTTCTTCTTGATCCGGTGTCACCAAGAGTTGCTCCCCCTCAATCCTAGAGGTGGAGGCTTCACCTTCTTCTTCATCCTCTTGTACATGAAACAAGAAATATGCTCCTTCCTTGCTCTTTTGATTACACTCCCTTAAGAATGAAGCTTCTTGGATTTCCTCTTCTTCGGAAGTTGAGCATCTCTCAACTTCGGAGTCCTCCTCTTGATCTTGCTCCAATGAGTCACCCTCTTTGGATTCTTCTTGGTTAGGTACAGTGGAGGGGATCTCATGAGCCTTTTCTAATTTGCTCCATAGCTCTCTGGCATCTTCAACTTCTCCAATTTTCTCCAAGATGTTGCTCGGCAATAGATTGACCAAAAGCTTGGTCACTTTGTCATTGGCCTCACATCTTTGGATTTGTTCTTGGCTCCATTTGCTCCTTTTGAGAACTTTGCCCTTTGAATTCCTTGGAGCCTTAAAACCTTCCATTAGAGCAAACCATTGAACTATCTCCACCATCAAGAAATTCTCGATCTTTGATTTCCAAAGATCGAAGCTTACCATGGTGAATGGTGGAGGCACCCTTGTGTCAAATCCAAGTCCATCTTGAAATTGCATCTTGAAGTTGAGCTTCTTGAATTCTTTAACTTTGATGAATTTGCTCCAACTTCTTCACCCTCTAGCTTTTTCCCCTTCCGGCGGTGATTCCGGTGAAGAGCAACCTTGCTCTGATACCACTTGTTAGGACCGAAAAGTAGCTAGAGGGGTGAATAGCTTCGCGTTCTCGTGTGCTTCGTTGCTTGTTTCTTCAAGGATGCGCAGCGGAAATACAAAGAAACAAACTACAACAATGCTAACAATAGGATTTTACTTGGTATCCACCTCACAAGAGGTGACTAGTCCAAGGATCCACGCACACACACACCTCCACTAATAAACACTCCTTTTCGGTAACTACCGAAGGCGGAGAAGCCCTACAAGACTCTCAATACAAGTAGAAGAAAGGGTAGTAAAGAATAAGCAAAAGCTTACAAGAGATGCAGTAAAAACCCTAGCTTCTTCTTCTTCTCGTTGCAACTCGCCTCTTGACTTGGATGAACCTCCAAGAACCTTCAAGAACTGGCGGTGAGGAGCTTAGAGAGTGCTGGGGAGGAGCTGTGATGAATCTGGAATGAATCGGTGAAGATCTGCCGAAGGAAATGAACGCCTGCGGCTTAAATCGACGCTAACGGTCGAATCCCGATCGATTGGAATGCTCCCAATCGATCGGGGAGGCTTTGGATCGATCCACGGATCGATCCAGAGCGCCTCTGTGCTCTGGAAAAACTTCTGGATCGATCCACGGATCGATCCAGCGCTTATCGCGCGAAGCAGCAGCGTCCCAATCGATCCACTGATCGATTGGGACCTCTGGATCGATCCACCGATCGATCCAGAGGGGTTCTGTTCGCGGGGACTCACCGGATCGATCGGTGGATCGATCCAAATCTTCTGGATCGATCCACTGATCGATCCAGATCTGCTGGATCGATCCACGGATCAATCCAAACCTGCTGGATCAATCCACGGATCAATCCAGATCTTGGTTTTTGCCCAAAACCAAGCCCAAAGCCCCCTAAACCAACATCTAGTCAACCATGACTTGTTGGTACATAAGACCTAGCATCCGGTCACCCTTGACCAGCTAGGACTCTCTCACCAAGTGTCTGGTCAATCCCTTTGACCCACTTAGACTTTTCTCTTCTTGCCAAGTATCCGGTCACTCCCTAAGACCTACTTGGACTTTTCTTCCTCGTGCCAAGTATCCGGTCAATCCCTTTGACCTACTTGGACTCTCACCAGATGTCTGGTCAACCTTGACCCATCTGAATTTCTCTTGCCTGACTTCACTCACCAGGACTTTCCCAATTGCCTAGCTTCACTCACTAGGTCTTTCACCTGGCTTCACTCACCAGGATTTTTCTCCTGCCTAGCTTCACTCACTAGGACTTCCCAATTGCCTAGCTTCACTCACTAGGTCTTTCACCTGGCTTCACTCACCAGGATTTTCCTCCTGCCTAACATCCCAGTTAGGACTTCCCAGTCAAGTATCCGGTCATCCTTGACCTACTTGACTCTTCTTCAATCAACCTTGCATTGTCAAACATCAAAATCCAAACCAAGACTCAAGCTTGGTCAACCAGGTCAACCTTGACCTGAGGAATGTTGCACCAACAGAAGCTAGGGCACGGGATGAAGGAGATCAGTGATGAAAGGCACAACTCGGTGTTGATCTACGTCAGCGATGAGGAGGTGAAATCGGGAACACAGTAAAGAGACCAGACAATGGGTGAATATGAGATAGCGATGGACCTCCCCGATCCAAGATCCGGCAAAGAGGAAGAGGCTGTGGTAGCGTAGTGGGTGGCTGGCGATGTCACCCCGACTCGATGGCGGTAGTTAGGTTGTCTCCAATCGAGTCTTCGCAAAACAGAGAGGTGGTAGAAGAACAGCTAGGGCATTGGGCGTCGGTGTTCGGATGACGACGACCAGCGATCGAGCGACATGGTGATGGGTGATCGGCGATCAGGGCTCATCGACGATCAGGGCTCATCGGCGTCGAAGCTCGGTAGTCCGCGGCGATGAGAAATTGAAAAAGGACGATGCGTGAGGGAGAGGAGTTTAGGCGGCGTCGGCCAGGGTAGTGGTTCTCGACGCCGACGACGGTGGCTCAGGTGGAGAACGCTCGCGAAGGAGACGAGGAGGGGAAGAGGGGTTCGGGCGAAGGTGATGGCTAGGGCACGAGAAGAATTAAGAAGGGTAATTTATAACTTAGGTCTTTTTAATTAAGGCCTAAGTTATTTCCTCAATCAACTCTCTCATAAGGAATATACTAAACATGCTTTCTCTGCGTCGAATAGCTTTATCCCCTTAAACGGCTCATACGAACTCCTTTTAAATTTCAGAAAATTTTTAAAAATTCTAATAAGATTATTTTGTCAAATAACCTTATTATTTGGGCACTGTATTTTACAATCGATGATAGCAAAAGCACATCAGATTATATTTTTGATCTTGGAAGTGGAGCTATAGCATGGTGTTCAAAGAAGCAGTCTACAATTGCACTTTCTACTACAGAAGCATAATATATTGCTATTTTTTTTTTGCAGGATGTCATTTACTTTGGTTACGTGGAATTTTAGAGAATCTCAAGTATGATCAAGAAGGCCCAACAACCTTGTTTTGTGATAAGAGCTCAATAATTCCAATTTTGAAAGATCTAGTTCTTCATGGAAAAACAAAGCATACTCAAATTCGATACCATCTCTTAAGGGAGCTCGTGAACAAAGATATTGTTCATGTTGAATATTACAAGACCAATGAACAAAAAGTTGATATCTTCATTGAAATACTTGGAGGACCTACTTTTACAAAAAATGTAGCAAACTTAGGAATGAAGAGCAAGTTTGGCTTATGGGAGACATTGTTGGATGTCTAAACCAAATTGCATGCTTAGAAGACTAAACCAAATTGTATTGTTGGAACTCAAAACCAAATTGTTTTGGTCTTCATCAAGTGAAGTTGGATTGAATTATCTAGTGGCTAATTAAATTAGGATAATGAGTTAAATTGTAAGTACATATATTTGATATAATAATGTATTTAATGTAGAAAGAACCAAATCATTTATGGATTTATTTTGTCATGGCTATATAAATCAAGTTGTATCATTAAAAATATATTGAGAGAAAAAGTTACATTTCTTCCTTAATTATATTCCCCTTCTAAATTATTACACTCGTCTTCTATCCCCTAATATCATATCTTCTCCCCTTTCAACAACAATCTACAAGTTTAGAATTGTAAAGATAAGGACATTAAATGGTTGGTATGTATGTATATGCTCAAAGTGATCTTTCGCGTGACTTTTAATCATTCATAATTCCAGGCGTCTCGAGCTTTTTTTTTATTTTTTAAAAATCCTAAATTCCTTAAATCCTATTGTCTTAAATATTAGATCCCAAATTGTAAATCCTAAACTAAAAAAAAATGCATACCCTAAATACTATATCCTAGATATTAAACTCTAGACTCCAAATCCTAAACCTAAAGTTTAAAAATAAATAAAAAAAAATACGCACCTTAAATATTATATACTATATTATGTGAGCATCTAAAATTTTTTAGTATAAAGACTATAACTCAACCCTTAAATCCTAAGGTAAAATCTAGGAGTTAAAAAAAAATTTTAAAAAGAAATCTATACATGTAGTGAGGTGCCTAGATAAATCGTGCAACATATCAACTACTTTTTTTTAATTATTATTTTTTTTTAATATTTTGAATTTAAAAAATTCAACATTTCCTTATATAAAATCTTAATATATAGATATATCCCCTCAACACATTACAATACTCCGTAAATACTTAAATTTATTTCATTTTTAATTTTTCTTTTACCTAACTACTATAACCCAATTAGGAAGCCTAAACCCTAAAGATAAAATCTTAAAAAGAAAAATTAACTTAAAAATTATAATCCAATTGAGAACTTTAAACCCTAGAAATAAAATCTTAAAAAAATATTTTAATTATTTTTTTAATTCAAAATTTAAAAAAAATAAAAAAATAAAGAAATTTTGAATTAAAAAAAAAAATCAATATTTCCTTATATAAATCTCTAATAGATTAATATATCCCCTCAACATATTACAATATAAATACTTAAATTTATTTTATTTTTAATTTTTCTTTTAACTAAATACTATAATCCAATTGGGAAGTCTGAATTCTAGAGGTAAAATCTTAAAAAGAAAAATTAACTTTAAAATTATAATCCAATTGGGAAGCTTAAACCCTACCAATCAAATCTTTAAAAAATATTTTAATTATTTTTTAATTTAAAATTAAAAAAAAAAACAAAGAATTCTGATATACTGCGCGACGCACATAATCGTGCATTGTAGCGTCGCGCAGTATATATATATATATATATATATATATATATATATATATATATATATATATATATATATATATATATATATATATTTATTTATTATAGAATTTAGAGAAAATTACATTTTCAGTCCTGTAACTTGTATCTTTTTCAATTTTAGTCCTGTTATGAGTTAATTTACGTTATTAGTCCTGTAACTTGTAATATTTTCTAATTTCAATCATTTTTCCTCCAAAATTGAAATTTTACAACGGAAAATATTTAGTTTGTGGTTGGAATATAAAAAACACATGGGTCATAAAAAATCAAAATCCCCAAATTCAATTTACAACTCATTATTTTTCGTTAAAAAATTTCAATTTTAAGAAAAAATGACTGAAATTAGAAAATATTATAAGTTACAGGACTAAAAATATAAATTGATTCGTAATAGGATTAAAATTGAAAAAAATGTAAATTATAGGACTAAAAACATAATTTTATGGAGGATTAAGAAATCTCGAATCAATTGTAAATTAGACCGCAAGTCCATCAATTGTAAAAAGTTTATTTTAGCCATCTAAACCAACTTCTAATTGGTAAAATTGTTCCAGTAAATATAATGCACCATTTTTAATAGCCTAATTAGAAACTAGTTGATCAGAATTGATTCAAACGAAACCTGACTCAAACATTTAGGGTGCGTTTGGTTGGGATTATCCCTGATAATCTTGATTATTCATCCAAAGTTATTAACGAAAACTTTATTTGGTTTAGGTAATCGATGATTCCCGAATAATGATTCATGCCCGACACGTCAACAAAAGGGACATGCAGCTCGGAATTAGAAAACCTCATAAAAGTGAGATTTTTTTTCTTGATTCCGGGGTTAATGAAATTTTTCTACCAAAAATACCCCTAAAATTATTTATAACTAAAAATTTATTTTAAAGTAAAAAAACATAAACTAAAATAATAATAGTAAAAATAATAATAAAGCAAAACGTAAACTAAAAAAATTAAAAAAAACGTAAATAAAAAAATTAACAAAAAAGGTAAAAAAAAACGAACTTCAAAAAAACAAAAGAAAAAAGAAAAACGAACAAAACAAAAACGTAAACTAGAAAAAAAAAATGAACTAAAAGGCAAAAACGTATACTAGAAAAAGGAAAACGAACTAAAAAAACGTAAAAAAAAAATGTAAACTAAGAAAAACAAAAAAAAACGTATAATAAAAAAGTTCAAAAAATAATATATAGAGTTAATTTTATAACGGAGGATAATATAGTAAAATACTAAATTAACTTATACATTAAAACTTCAAATAAATAAATTTTCATTATATTATCGAAGTTGAACCAAACAATTTTATATTATCTTTTATTCCCTATAATTTTAATTATGTGATTACTTGATAATCACATAATCAAGATTATGTATGATGACTTGAACCAAACACACCCTAAAATCTAGAAAATAAGAAACTTGACCCAAATAGCATGTGGAAAGATTAAACAATAGAATTAAGTCGCCTAGGTAGATTAGGCAATGTCTTGCAAGCGAAGACAAGAACGATGGGAGTGACTCTTCAACGCAAGGTCAGAGGTTATTATCTAGTGATGCCTCCTTGATCCAATGAAATACTAACCACGAGTTGTTCGATTATGTGTATGCAAATCAAAAGAAGCCGTCCACTTCTAAGAATAATCGGGCATTTGTTCGAACACCTAGATCATCACTAAATATATTTTTTTTTTACCTTTTTAAAATTTATAATTACAAAATAATATAACCATCCTAAATTTGTCATGATATATTTTATTACATAGGGGCATTTTGACAATTACAAAAATTTTGAGGGCACTTAAAAATATATATATTAAATAATAATATTTATTAACATAACAACGATGATAATAATAATTATTATAATGATAATAATTATTATTATTTTAATTGAAGTGGTTATTAATGTTTATTGTTGTTCTTTACTCCACCATGACAAACCCTAAACCATGTTGGCAATTGAATGAACGTGCACTTTCTAAATTTAATAATAATTTAAATTAATATATAATTAAGATAAAATTTTAAGACCTAAATTGCAAGCCTTCTATAAAACAACCTAAATTGTTCGCGGGGATAGCCATGGCGGCGCAGTCGGACAACAACCTCTACGAGACGGCTTCGCAGCCGGACACCGGCGGTCACGCGTACACTTTCCTCGAGTTCAACACCCAGGACGACTTCGACGACTACATGGAGTTCGAGGAGTTCTCGCAACCCTCCCGATCCCCCGCTGGGCCCCATCTCCCGCCACCGTCCGAGCCCGAGCAGGACTCCGCCGCATCCGAACTGCATGCTCCTGAGCCCACCCTGTCGCCTTCCGCATCGACTCCCCTCGGCGGTCCTTCCTCGTCCTCCGAGGCCAGGGGAGCCTCTGGCGGTCAGGCGGCTGCCGCGGCGGTTGATACCCTGGCAGCTGGGATGAGCGAGCTCAACTTCGAGGAGACTGGGGATGAAGGTTACGAGTTTGGCGAGGGTAATTTGACGGAGCACGCGTGCCGGTATTGTGGGGTGCAGGATCCGGGGTGTGTCGTTAGGTGCAACGTTCCGACGTGCAGGAAGTGGTTCTGTCAGTTGTGGGGGAACGCATGTGGTTCTCATATCGTGAATCATCTGGTAGGTGCTCGGATATTATTGATTATATTTCTTTTCATATTTCAGCATGCCAAGCACATCGGATAATTGAAAAACATCATAAACTGTAATTTTCTATATATTTTGTCCTCTTTTTGTATATATATATATATATATGTTTTGGAAAACACAAGTCCCATCATGTTTTGTTGGAAATATATATTATGCAGTTCCGTCAGAAAAATTTAAGTTTATTGACCCCTCATGTAAGTGAAATTTAGGAGAAAGAGCAGTTTTTTACCATTGTTAATCCTTCTGTTCAGCTATTTTAATTTTCATCCGTCACATTATATTCTGTAGTTTGATTAAAACACTAGCTTGATAAGTGAAGTATAATTCACCAGTCATCTTGGTATCATATACTGCATTATGCTACAAATAGTTGGGCTACATTTAATGGTGGTATTTGCATTTTTAATGCAACATTTAAGCATATGTTAGAGTATTTTGTTGATACGGTTGATGGTTGAGAAACTGCATTTATTTATCTGTTTATTTTTTTAGAGCTGCCATTGTGGAGTGGGATGCTATTACAGAATATTGCATTTCTGTTTCATGGGTTGATAATTACTTTTTGTATATTAATTGATTTTAGGTGCTAGCAAATCACATGGAAGTCTGTCTCCACAAGGACAGTCCACTGCGTCTGGGAGAGACTATTGAATGCCATAATTGTGGTTGCAGGAATGTTTTTCTTCTTGGATTTACTTATTGTAGAACAGGAGGTGGCTCCTTTCTCTGCAGAGAACTTTGTTCGAATGACAATTCAACAAGGGGCATGAATTGGGATCTTAGTCAATGGCGTCCACTCATTGAGGATGGTTGTTTCCTACCATGGCTTGTTAAGGTTTGGTACCTTCACGAACATTTTGTAGCTGTTCTGCATGTCCATATCACTTACTCTGGTTTCTTTTATAGGTACCTTCAGAACAGGAACAACTTAGAGCATGGCAAATAAGTGATCATCAAATTAACAAACTTGAAGAGTTATGGAAGAATGATGAACCACAACCTGTTTCATTGAAGTATGGAGATATATCCCAGGTTAGTTCCTGTCCTGAGGTTGATTTTTTTATGTGGTTTCTTTGGCTTAATCTGATTTAGGGCCTCTAATCAGTAGGGGTTTATTGCATATACTTTTCTTATGTGATTTTTTTTTGTTTTACAGTTCATAAAGTTTGAGGAGGACTTTAATAAGGTATGCATAGTTTCATTTTTTGCCATTATTTGTGCTGTTTAAATTGTTTAAAAAAAAATGAATTGAACTTCTTCCACTGAACACACATGCCATAAGTGATTATAATAAGGAATTTCTATTCGTTTGGAACTGCTTGCCATTTTTATTACACAATCTTAATATTTAGACCAATTTAACTTAAGTTAGTCTAGAATATATTATATATCTATTTTTCTATGCACATAGCCATGCCCAATAATAAGGTATATGTAATTAATATACGCAGATCACGATTTTACTTTTATTTGTTTCTCATGATCATCCTCAAGTTCTGCTAGTTCCTAGTTTTAATTGTTTCTCCAATCTTTAACAAGTATGTTCACTTACAGTTTGAATGCTGAGATGTCGGCCTTAATAAAAAATGCGTAGCCTACTTTGTCTTTCCTAAGGTTATCTCAGTTTTATTTTATATTTTAATTGGTATCATTTGTTTGGATTGTCATTTACTTTATTTTTCTCTGTAATCAATCCTTAAACTGAATCTTTGATAACATTATGACAAGAAGATAATGAACTCAGACTTGTTCCCGGATGGCAATCTGTTGGACATGTGGTATGCTTGTAAATTGTATACGTGGATTAAGAAGTAGATGGTATAACATGAATTCAAGTTCTTATTGTCAGTGCATAAATTTACTAGCTCAAATGAAACCATTTCTATCTCTATTAATCACTCATTCAAAATTGTTTGAGATTTTATGTTTTCTATTTAGATTTAAGCTTACCTCCTACAGTGTTGGGGGGTATTACATCTTCTTGTTGTTTTATGTAGATTAATCAATTAAAATGATATACCTTTTTTATTGATGCAAAATTAGTATTTGTTAATTGCGTATTATATAAGATGTGTGTATATTTGGTGTATATTCATGTTCCACTTTCTATGTAATTTATACATATCCCATAGTTATTCATGTAAAAAATTAGTCATGGATGTTAATAATTCATATATTTTGATAATCAGTATAATGTTTTGTTTCAGATTTTCAATTCAAATATCAAAGTCGCCAACAAAGCGTTCAAAACTCGGTTCATTGTACGTTCTACTTCCTTTATGTTTAATGCAAGTTATACTTTCATCCATATGCTACAATTATTTAGAGCGATTGAACCAAAAAAAATATCAATTTCAATTTGCTTTTGTGATGTTTCTTATTCAAATATAGGATTGCAGTGGTAATCTTATTCAAGTCATGTTATGAAAACTTTGATTTTTTTTGCAATATTGTAATATTATATTATAAAACTACCTAAAATGGAAATATTGCCCAGCTTTTCTTATAGGTTTCTCTAGCTTTTGTTCAATCGTGGTAATTTTCCACATGGTGAATATGTAAACTTTATGTGAGCGTGCCCTAAAAAAATTCAAGAGAATATGATCGTAGTTCATATTTTTGGCTAAATTAAATGGTTCTGTATGCAAGTTAGTTGTCATAGTTTATCTACTTGAGTTTTTTAGAATTCTCATGATGAGTTGATGACTTTTATAGATAATTCTAGTTTGACAAAATTATATAAAATTCTATCCTTTGAATATCAATAAACTATATTTTTTTTATTCTCTTTTAGATTGCATTCAACTATATTGATCATGCCTTTCAACAGTTTGGACTAGAAGACAGTGATGAATGCGATGACTATGGAGATAACAAGGAACTAGAAGACAGTGATGAATCCGATGACTATGGAGATTTCAAGGAACTAGAAGACAGTGATGAATCCGATGACTATGGAGATAACATGGATGGCGATGAGCCAGGAGCATCTGACAATTATGATGGTAGTTATGATGAATCAAGGGAGATAATGAAGAAGGTTGTCACTATGGAGATTGAGACAGGTTACGAGGACAGTTATGATTTTGCATGATGGAGGCAACACCAATCAAACATTTATCCCACTTTCATCTATATGTAAATGAAATTATATCACATTTTACTTTTGCTGGAGTCTTCTTGCATGATGGGGAGTTTGAGAAAGACTATATCTTGTTATGTTTTTAAGAAATTGTTTGTGGTTATTGAATTTCAACTCATTGATAGTTAAATTCAGGTTCTTTGTAGTCAAATTAACTTTTAAAATTTTAACTCTGCATGACTAGTAAACTTGTGCCATCGTGATTATATGTTTTGTTTTTCTATTTGTTTTAGAGTAATGAATGTTGTATGACAAACTATAACAATTAGGTCTCAATTTGTTGTAAATTAATACATTCTTTAAAATACTCCGAGTAACCTTGTATGTCAAAATCTTTTTTGGTTCTTTTTCTCAGATGCTTTGCAACGGTAACTTGTTATGAGCTTGTTTTCTATTTGCCTCCCCAACAAAAAGCTGAGGATATGATTATTAAACAAAAATGAAAAAAAAAACATAGTGCTTACTCCTACAATCAATAATTAGGCAATTTGATTCCAGATAGGATAACGATTATCTCGTAGACTATCGAGAAAGGAAGATTGAGAAGATCCTCCTAAAACGAAGAGAAATACTTTGTTCTTTGAATTTTACCATAATAATTTTTTTACTATGATTACAACAGGAAGTGGCGGCTTTCTCTGCAGAGAATGTTGTTCAAATGTCAATGTAACAAGGGGCATGAATTGGGATTTTGTCAATGGCGTCCACTCATTGAGGATGGATGTTTCCTACAATGGCTTGTTAAGGTTTGGTTCTTTCACTAACATTTTGTAGCTGTTCTGCATGTCCATATCACTGACTCTGGTTTCTCTTACCGGTACCTTCAGAACAGGAACAACTTAGAGCATGGCAAATAAGTGATCAGCAAATTAACAAACTCGAAGAGTTAAGGAAGAAAGATGAACCAACACATGTTTCATTGAAGTATGAAGATGTATACCAGGTTAGCTTCTGTCTTGAGGTTGATTCTTTTACGAGGTTCGTTGGCTTAATCTGTTTTTAGGGCCTCTATTGCATATACTTTTCGTATGTGATAATCTCTCTTTGTTCTTTTGTTTTACAGTTCATAAAGCTTGAAGATGACTCTGATCAGGGTATGTGTAGTTTCATTCTTGCCATTATTTGTGATGTTTAAATTGTTTGATTAAATCTAATGAATTGAACTTCTTCCATTGAGCACAAATGTCATAAGTGATTATAATAAAGAATTTCTATTCGTCCCGACCTGCTTGCCATTTTTATTGCACAATCTTAATATTCAGGCCAATTTAACTTAAGTTAGAACTTCTGGAATATATTATATATCTATTTTTCTATACACATAGTCATGCCTAATAATAATGTATATGTAATTAATATACGCCGATCATGATTTTACTTTTAGTTGTTTCTCATCATCATCCTCAAGCTGTGTTAGTTCCAAGTTTAATTGTTTCTCCAATCTTCAACAAATATGTTCACTTATAGTTTAAACGCGGAGATGTCAGCCTTAGTAAAAAGCTCTTTTCTAAGGTTGTCTCAATTTTATTTTATATTTTAATTGATATCATTTGTTTTAATTGTCATTTACTTTGTTTTTCTCTGTAGTCAATCCTTAAATAATTGAATCTTTGATAACATTATGACAAGAAGATAATGAACTCAGACGTGTTCCTAGATGGCAATCTGTTGGACATGTGGTATGCTAGTAAATTGTACGCATGGATTAAGAAGTAGATGGTATAACATGCATTCAAGTTCTTATTGTCAGTGGCCAAATCCATTAGCTCAAATAATGAAACCATTTCTATCTCTATTAATCACTCATTCAAAATTGTTTCAGATTATATGTTTTCTATTTAGATTAAGCTTACCCCCTACAGTTTGGGCTATTACAGCTTCTTGTTGTTTTATGTAGATTAAGCTAACTAATATGATAGTATTTGTTAATTGCATATTGCATAAGATGTGCTTGTATTTGCATATATTCATGTTCCAGACTTTCGGCTCAAAAACCACCTACGAATCGCTGGAAAGTACTTTCTATTTCTTATTCCTTTATATCGAATGCTACAATTATTTAAAGTGATTGAACCAATAAAAAATTTAAATTTAAAGTTGAATTTTCTTTGGATGAGTTTCTTATTCAAATATAGGATTGCGGCGGTAGTCTTATTTAAGTCATGTTCTGTATAAAACTACCTAAAATGAAAATATTGCCGAGCTTTTCTTTTAGGTGCTTCTAGCTTTTGTTCAATCATGGTAATTTTCCACACGTTGAATATGTAAACTTTACGCCAGTGTGCTCTAAAAAATTTCAAGAGAATATGATGATTAGAGTTCATATTTTTGGCTAAATTAAGTGGAATTCTGTATGCAAATTAGTTGCCACTGCTTTGCTTGTACTTTATCTATTGACTGCTGGCCAACTTGAGCTTTTTAAAATTCTCGTGACAACTTTAGGACTTGCGTACGTAGATGATTCCATATCGATAACATCATATAAAATTCTATCCTTTGAACATCATCTTGAAATAAACTCTACATCTGCTTACATTCTTTTTTAGATTGCATTCAATTATATTGATCATGTCTTTCAACAGTCTGAACTATAAGACAGTGAAGAATGCGATGACTATGAAGATGATCCTCATAAAACTCCCGACAAGAAGGATGATCATGCAGATAATCCAAATAACAAGGACGGCGATGGGTCAAGCATCTGATAAATACGATGGTAGTTATGATGATTACAAGGGAGATAGTTATGAAGGCTAGGACTATGGAGATGAAGAATATAGACTATGGTTACAAGGATGATTTTTGATTTTGCACGATGGAGGCAACACAAATCAATCCTTTATCCAACTTTCATCTATATTTAAATGCATTATTTCACAAACTGTTACATGATAGTAAACTTGTGTCATCGTGATCATATGCCAATCATATGCCAGTTTTTTTTTTTTTTTGTTTTTTCTATTTGTTTTAGACTAACACATTCATTAACATTATTGTATGATAAACTGCATCAGTTAGGTCTCAATTTGTTGTAAATTAATCCATTCATTAAAATAGTACGAGTAGCCTTGTTGCCAACTCAGTTGTAGTCTAGGTTGGTGGCTTTTGAACAAGAATATAAACAGTACTATTTTATAATCTCTTTTAGTTCTTTTGCTGTACAAAGGTAAATTGCATCTTGTTATGATTATGTCCCTAACCTTTTAGCGGTCAGTTATAAATTGACCCTATGATTTACCTAACTCCCTTCACATAATTTGAGGATGAATTGTAAGGAACATCTTGGATAAGCGTAATGGCCTGTTGTTATAACTGTTATATCATATCCTTTATTTACCTCTTTAACAAGTTAAATGTCACACCCGATGTAACTAGTTTGATTTTATAGACCAACTTGAACACAAAGAAAAACTTTAAATTCGTAAAGAAAAAGCATGTTTTGATTGATTTAATCATAACTGATTTTGAATCAAGCCAATAGCAAAGTCTCTTTCGAACTATATTTGATCGTAAAAGTATGCTCAGGCCATTTACAATATAATCTGATATGTTATTCGGCAAATAAGCGGCAAAAGCAAAAAATAATATTCACATAAAACTAAAAATCAAATATGAATTTATAGAAATATAGGGTAGGAAAGTTGGAGCAAAAGTGATAGGTGTTAGTTAGAGCCCTAGAGCCAATCATTTGATGATTGTATGGACTCATGTATATCATATTCTTGTATATTAATAAAGACATTTGCTTGGTTATTATACTTATTTGTATTAGTGTCAAATAGACTAAGTATAATAGCGTCCTTGAGTAGAGGGTTCATACCTATATCAAACGATTAGTTGAATCGATAGTGAGATGATATAGGGAACACTACTCTAAATCATTCCTAGTCGAGTATTAACATTCAGGGACAATGTTAATGCAATAAGACTAGCATGTAGGTCAGTTCGATGACTTGATCTCACAAGTCATGGATATAGAGATATCAAGCTGACACATGGGTATACATTGGAGAATGTATACTGAATGACCCGCCATGAGAAAGTATCATGGATCGTTATATGAGTGTCATATACTTTCTCATGTGGCTATTAGTATGACTATTAGTCCTTAGACCTGAAGTCACCATGGATCCCTACATAAGGAGTTATGTACTTTAGTTTCGTCAAACGTCACCCGTAACTGGGTGGACTATAAAGGCGATTACTGGGTATGTAACGAATTATGCAGAGGGATGTGAGTGATGTAGATGGGATCTATCCCTCCCATATGACGGGAGCGACATCGCTATTCTTGATAGAGTGAGACCACTAAGCGCATGGCCATGCCCAAATGAGTCAACATTAGATGTTGAGCTCATTTGATCGAGTGAGTCTACTTGGAGTTCAAGATTTAGATTGATTAGAGGATGACACGGTCTATGCCTCATATTGATCAATCTAGATGTCTAGGATAGAAGGGCAATGTCACATATTGTGAGGAGTCACAATTAGTAGTCACAAGGTGATGTCGGATCTCGACATTCTTGTAACTTGGGTAGTAGTGATGTGCTGCTAGATACCGCTCATTACTTATGCTCCTAAATGGGTTTAGGGCATTGCCAACGTTACAAGAACCTATAGGGTCACACACTTAGGACAATTAGATGGAGATTAGGTTCATATGATGAACCAAGAGGATTAGATTCATTTGATGAATCAAATTGGATTAAGAGTAATCCTAATTGGGTTAACTTGAGTTCGACTCAAGTTGATTCATGTATTTAATGAGTCTAATTTAGATTATGACTTATTAAATCAATTTAATTTAATGAATTAGATTCATTATATTAAGTTGGCTCGAATCAAATGGTTGAATTAGATCAACCATGGTAGAGATTGGGTCAAGTTGGACTTGACTAGAGAAGGAAGACCAAAGGTCAATTTTGACTTGACCTTTTGCCACCTCATTTGTGAGTTGGCATTAGGTGGACCAATGATGATGTTCCACATCATCATGGTGTGCCACCTCATGGAAGTTACAAAGTCATTTTCTTATTAACTCCACATTAATTGCATTTAATGGGGAGTTATTCTTGTGGAGAAAGTGGCCGGCCACTTGGTGAATGGGTGTGAATTCATTTTTCATTCAAGTGTGGTGATTCTTCCTCCTTCTTCCTCTCAAGCTCTCCCTCTCCCTCTCCTCCTTGCTTGGCCGAATCTCACCAAGGTGCTAGCACACCTTTGTGTGAGGTTTTCTCCACCTACGTGTCCGTGTGGATACTTCTAGAGGACCGGCGCTTGACGGTCTAGAGATCCGGCAACTCCTTGGACGAGCGGGATAAGCGAAAGGCACGCTTCGAAGGTATAACCCTTATCTAGTGTAGATCTAAAGGTTTTACAAACTCGTACAAGAAAAGGTTTTTCGAAAAGTTTTTGTTTACGAATCTTTGCACGGATCTACGGCTTTGGGTGACTCGGGGTTTCCGCGACGCGAAAAAGCGGTTTTCGCGGCCCGACGAACCCAACAGTGGTATCAGAGCCACGTGCAAAGACTTGTACGAGTTCGTTTGTATTTTTATGAAAAATAAACCTTCTGTAATTTTCTGTAAAAATTGAGTTTTTAGAGTTTTTATTTGTAGAAGCGAAGCACAAGTGTCTCGGCACTTGTAGGCTTCGGCTACCGGAAAGTTTTCTTTTAAACGGCTTCGTTTTGCCCCAAATCCATTTGGGACAGCGGGGTTGGGTGCCATTAGATCGCAAAGGAGCAACTCACGATGGTTAGATCGTTGGTAGGGGCATAGCCCCTAACCCCGCAAGGGAATTTGCTTCGCGATTGCACCCGAAATCGCTAAAAACGAACCCGCCGGGAAGATTTTTCCGAAACGGCAATATCTCGACCCAAATCTTTTTGGGACAGCGGGTTTAGGCGCTGTTGGATCGCAATGGAACCCTCGCGATGGTTAGATCGCGGGTAGGGGCGCTGCCCCTGGGCCCCGTTCCGCGATTGCGCCCGAAACCGCTAAACGGGACCGCCGGGAAATTTTATTCATAAAAATTGTAAAAATTATTTTAAAATTATAGAAAATTATGAAAAAATATATAATTTTGAATTATATATAAATTTGTGATAGTCATGGCCCAAAGCCCAATATGATTGGTTGTGTTGTAATTCATAATACGGCCTGCGTGCCGTTATGTGTTTGCGAGTGTTGTATTATATTCGCGACCTGCGCGTCGTGCCTTCTCTTATTTTCTTGTTGTAAATTAGATTTAGACTCGAATGTAACTCGAGTTTCAAATTGTAATGTACAAATTGGAGCGGTGGAGGGTCCACACGAGACGGAGTTCCGAGGCGGGCACGAGCAACACAAGGTGGTCAAAGGGAGGAGCTTGGAGAAGCTGTTGACCCTAGGTTGACCAATCGATCTTCTCATTGGCTTGAGAAGATCGTAGTAGGGCCATGACTAAATCACAAATAGATTAATTAATTGCTTGTGTATGTGATGCATATTTAATAAGTAGTTAATTAATTAGTGCCTTACGATTAGATTAGATCTAAGTCGTGCACATGATGCACCCTTGCGATTAGATTAGATCTAAGTCGTGCACAAGATGCATCCTTTTCGATTAGATTAGATCTCAATCGACTCAACTCTAATGCCTAACTGTGCCGTGATACCTATCACTACCTCGATCACATGTATTGTTGAATCTGCCAAAGCAGAGCAATACATATTATCTTGGTAGGGTACGGAGGGACAATCTTGGTCCCGTCTATCAACGCATGGGTGAATACAAACTCAATTAGATTGAGTATTCATAGTTACTCGGTTGGATCGAGTCAACTATAGGCATTCTTCCAATAGTTGGAAAGATAGGTCAATATCACATCTATATTAACTCTCGGGCGTATTAGCCAAAGCTAACTCGAGTTTTAATATAAAATGCGGATATTGATTCTATAAACAAGAGTTGCATAGAGATGTAATTGGTAATCGTTACCTACCGATCATACTAAGCCTTGGGCGTATTAGCCAAAGCTAACTCAAGGGTTAGTATGATGTGGATCTTGTCCCACAAGAATTATAGAATTCAGTAGGAGCATCATTTAATTAAAAGGCCTAATTAAATGATTTTTAAATAGTATGATATTTATTTCTGCAAATTTTCTGTTGTAGATAATCATGACGTCGAACACGAATTCCTTCTCCCTGCGATCTGTCCTTGAGAAGGACAAGCTCAAAGGAGCGAATTTCCTGGACTGGTACAGGAACTTGAGAATAGTTCTCACCCAGGAGCGTAAGCTGTACGTTCCCATTCCGGAGGCTCCTCCCGCCAATGCCCCTGAGCCGACAAAGATGCTTACAAGAAGCATCAAGACGACGCATTAGATGTGTCCTGTCTAATGCTCGCGACCATGAACTCAGAGCTTCAGAAGCAACATGAGTTGATGGGCGCTTTTGATATGGTTGAGCATCTTCACCAACTATATCAGGGACAAGCGAGGCATGAGAGATTTGAGATCTCGAAGGCACTGTTTCAGTGCAAGATGTCAGACGGGGCTCCTCTAGGTCCTTATGTACTCAAGATGATTGGGTACATAGAGAACCTACAAAGACTGGGGTTCCCACTTGGCCAAGAGCTGACCACTGACTTGATCTTGCAGTCCTTGCCGGATAGCTATAGTCAATTCGTTCTCAACTATAACATGAACGAGATTGACAAGCCACCGCCCGAGCTACTTAGTATGTTACGAATCCCGAGATTAACCTTAAGAAGGTTAAGCCCATTCGATGGTCCGTAGCACAAGGGCAAGGGCAAGCCCAAAGGTAAGGAAAGTCCCAAACTAAGGGCAAAGGCAAGGCATTAAGCCTAAAGGAGGGTCGCCAAGGATGCTACCGGCTTCCACTGCGTCGGGCACTGGAAGAGGAACCGCAAGGTATACTTGGAGGATCTTAAAAGAAGCGAATGAGACTTCCACTGTATATATGTTATAGAAGTCAATCTATCTATTTCTACATCATGGGTATTAGATCTGGATGTGCTTCTCACATTTGTACCGATGCGCTGAGAAATAGCGAGCATTGGCAAAGGGCGAGGTGGACCTACGAATAGGCAATGGAGCACGGGTTCTGCTGTTGCTGTAGGAACTATCTCTCGCCTCCGGGCTTGTACTAGATTTAGATGATTGTTGTTATGTGTCTGCTCTTACTAAGAACATAGTTTCAGTTTCTTGTTTAGACAAGAAAGGATACTCTTTTATAATAAAAGACAAATGTTGTTCTGTTTATTTGAAAGATATGTTCTATTGTAGTGCACCACTAATAAACGGACTCTATATTCTAGACCTTGAGAGCCCTATCTATAACATTAGTACCAAGAGGTTCAAGTCAAATGACATGAACCAAACATACCTCTGGCACTGTCGCTTAGGTCATATAAATGACAAGCGCTTATCCCAGCTCCATAAGGATGGTTTGCTGGACTAATTTGATTTAGAATCATATGAGATATGCGAGTCATGCCTCCGAGGCAAGATGACCAAGACCCCCTTTAGTGGGCATAGCGAGAGAGCAACTGAATTGTTAGGACTCATACATAGTGATGTATGTGGCCCTTTCAATGTTGCTGCTAGAGGCGGTTATAGATACTTCATCACATTTACTGATGATTTTAGTAGATACGGTTATGTGTACTTGATGACACATAAGTCTGAATCCTTTGAAAAGTTCAAAGAATTCAAGAATGAAGTACAGAACCAGCTTGGCAAGAGTATTAAGGTACTTCGATCAGATCGAGGTGGTGAATACTTAAGCCATGAGTTTCGTGACTACCTAGCTGAGTGTGGGATTATATCCCAACTCACTCCTCCTGGAACACCACAGTGGAATGGTGTATCCGAAAGGAGGAATCGTACCTTATTAGATATGGTACGATCTATGATGAGTCACACAGATCTTCCGACATATCTATGGGGATATGCTCTAGACACGGCAGCTTTCATACTCAACCGAGTTCCATCAAAGGTCGTGATAAAGACACCATATAGGATATGGACTGGGAGAGATGCCCAGGTGTCTTTCATGAGGATTTGGGGTTGTGAGGCTTACGTTCGACGTCAAGTCTCAGACAAGTTAGGACCCAAATCCGACAAGTGCTATTTCATCGGATATCCCAAGGAAACTAAGGGATATTACTTCTACATTCCCAGTCAGCACAAGGTAGTTGTGGCAAAGACTGGGGTCTTTCTAGAAAGGGACTTTGTTTCTAGAAAGACTAGTGGGAGCGCGTTCGATCTTGAAGAAGTTCAAGATACGAACAATAGCACTAATGCCACGATGGAAATTGAACTGGAACCACAAAGTGTTGTGGATGATGTTGTTCCACAAGGAGTTGAGGAACAACAACCGGTTCATGTAGACATACCTCTTCGCAGGTCTGATAGGGTACGTCGTCAGCCTGAGAGATACTCATTTCTCTTGTCTGACCATGATGACATTGTGCTCATAGAGGATGAGCCTACCACCTATCAGGAAGCTGTGATGAGACCAGATTCTGAGAAATGGCTAGAAGCCATGAGATCCGAGATAGAATCCATGTACACCAACCAAGTATGGACTTTGGTTGATCCACCTGAAGGGGTAAAACCCATTGGGTGCAAGTGGGTCTTTAAGAGAAAGACTGACATGGATGGACTTATCTATAAGGGTCGCTTGGTAGCTAAAGGTTTCAAGCAGATTCATGGTATTGACTATGATGAAACCTTTTCTCCGATGGCGATGTTTAAGTCCATTCGGATCATGCTTGCTATTGCGACCTACCATGACTATGAGATATGGCGGATGGATGTCAAAACCGCTTTCTGAATGGAAACCTACCGAGGATGTGTACATGACACAACCCGAGGGTTTTGTAGATCCACAAGATACTAGCAGAGTATCGCATAGGTCCATTTATGGACTAAAGCAAGCTTCTCGGAGCTGGAATCTTCGATTTGATGATGCGATCAAACAGTTTGGTTTCATCAAGAACGAAGATGAGCCTTGTGTCTACAAGAAGGTTGTAGGGGACATAGTTGTCTTCCTCATATTATATGTGGATGACATACTACTCATTGGGAAGGACATCCCTATGCTTCAGTCTGTCAAGACCTGGCTAGGGAGTTGCTTCTCAATGAAGGACTTAGGTGAGGCATCCCGCATTCTAGGGATACAAATCTATAGAGATAGATCTAAGAGATTGCTTGGCCTAAGTCAGAGTACATATATTGACAAGGTACTCCTTCGGTTTGCCATGCAGAACTCCAAGAAGGGATTTCTGCCGATGTCACATGGCGTGAGTCTTTCGAAGACTCAAGGTCCCTCTTCTAGAGAGGAGAGAGACCGCATGGATCAGATCCTCAGCCATGCTGTGTACTCGACCTGATGTCTCGTATGCTTTGAGCATGACGAGCAGATACCAGTCAAATCCAGGTGAAAGTCACTGGATAGCGGTCAAGAATATTCTTAAGTACTTACGAAGGACTAAAGAATATTTCTTGATATATGGAGGCAATGATGAGCTAACTGTAAAGGGTTACTAGCTTCCAGACCGATCGGGATGATTACCGATCGCAATCGAGATTCGTATTTTGCATTAATGGTGGTGTCAATGGAAGAGTTCAAGCGGTGATACGATGGTGATTCTACAAAGCCGAGTATATTGCGCATCGTAGGCAAGGAGGCGCTTGAATCGCAAGTTCATCATCGAACTTGGGGTGGTTCCTAGCATCGCGACCAGTTGAGCTCTATTGTGACAACAATGGAGCTATAGCGAAGGAACCTCGCTCACACCGGCGGACCATACATACGGCGCTTCCATCTCATTCGAGATTATCGATAGAGGAGATGTGAAGATTTGCAGAGTACCTACAGAGGCTAACATCGCAGATCCCTTGACCAAGGCTTTGGCACAGAGGAAGCATGATGGTCACACTAGGTCTTTAGGCCTTAGAGCCTATACTGATTGACACTAGTGCTAGTGGGAGATTGTTAGTTAGAGCCCTAGAGCCAATCATTTGATGATTGTATGGACTCATGTATATCATATTCTTGTATATTAATAAAGGCATTTGTTTGGTTATTATACTTATTTGTATTAGTGCCAAATAGACTAAGTATAATAGCGTCCTTGAGTAGAGGGTTCATACCTATATCAAACGATTAGTTGAATCGATAGTGAGATGATATAGGGAACACTACTCTAAATCATTCCTAGTCGAGTATTAACATTCAGGGACAATGTTAATGCAATAAGACTAGCATGTAGGTCAGTTCGATGACTTGATCTCACAAGTCATGGATATAGAGATATCAAGCTGACACATGGGTATACATTGGAGAATGTATACTGAATGACCCGCCATGAGAAAGTATCATGGATCGTTATATGAGTGTCATATACTTTCTCATGTGGCTATTAGTATGACTATTAGTCCTTTGACCTGAAGTCACCATGGATCCCTACATAAGGAGTTATGTACTTTGGTTTCGTCAAACGTCACCCGTAATAGGGTGGACTATAAAGGCGATTACTGGGTATGTAACAAATTATGCAGAGGGATGTGAGTGATGTAGATGGGATCTATCCCTCCCATATGACGGGAGCGACATCGCTATTCTTGATAGAGTGAGACCACTAAGCGCATGGCCATGCCCAAATGAGTCAACATTAGATGTTGAGCTCATTTGATCGAGTGAGTCTACTTGGAGTTCAAGATTTAGATTGATTAGAGGATGACACGGTCTATGCCTCATATTGATCAATCTAGATGTCTAGGATAGAAGGACAATGTCACATATTGTGAGGAGTCACAATTAGTAGTCACAAGGTGATGTCGGATCTCGACATTCTTGTAACTTGGTTAGTAATGATGTGTTGCTAGATACCGCTCATTACTTATGCTCCTAAATGGGTTTAGGGCATTGCCAACGTTACAAGAACCTATAGGGTCACACACTTAGGACAATTAGATGGAGATTAGGTTCATATGATGAACCAAGAGGATTAGATTCATTTGATGAATCAAATTGGATTAAGAGTAATCCTAATTGGGCTAACTTGAGTTCGACTCAAGTTGATTCATGTATTTAATGAGTCTAATTTAGATTATGACTTATTAAATCAATTTAATTTAATGAATTAGATTCATTATATTAAGTTGGCTCGAATCAAATGGTTGAATTAGATCAACCATGGTAGAGATTGGGTCAAGTTGGACTTGACTAGAGAAGGAAGACCAAAGGTCAATTTTGACTTGACCTTTTGCCACCTCATTTGTGAGTTGGCATTAGGTGGACCAATGATGATGTTCCACATCATCATGGTGTGCCACCTCATGGAAGTTACAAAGCCATTTTCTTATTAACTCCACATTAATTGCATTTAATGGGGAGTTATTCTTGTGGAGAAAGTGGCCGGCCACTTGGTGAATGGGTGTGAATTCATTTTTCATTCAAGTGTGGTGATTCTTCCTCCTTCTTCCTCTCAAGCTCTCCCTCTCCCTCTCCTCCTTGCTTGGCCGAATCTCACCAAGGTGCTAGCACACCTTTGTGTGAGGTTTTCTCCACCTACGTGTCCGTGTGGATACTTCTAGAGGACCGGCGCTTGACGGTCTAGAGATCCGGCAACTCCTTGGACGAGCGGGATAAGCGAAAGGCACGCTTCGAAGGTATAACCCTTATCTAGTGTAGATCTAAAGGTTTTACAAACTCGTACAAGAAAAGGTTTTTCGAAAATTTTTGTTTACGAATCTTTGCACGGATCTACGGCTTTGGGTGACTCGGGGTTTCCGCGATACGAAAAAACAATTTTCGCGGCCCGACGAACCCAACAATAGGAACATAATTTGAAACTTTATACTCGTAAGAAAATTTAGTCTTAATTGTATAAAGCAAAATAACAAATTTGTATCTCAGTTGCAGTCTAGGGTGACTTTTGAACAAGAATATAAACGCTATTTTATTTTTTTTAGTTCTTTTTCTCTGATGTCGTGCAATGGTACTTGCATCTTGTTATGAGCATGTCCTTTCTTTGCCTCTCTTTAACAAGTTAAATGCCGCACCCATTCGACTAGTTTGATTTTATAGACTAACCTGACAAGAATTAAGAACTTTAAATTGGCAAAGAAAAAGCATGTTTGAATTGATTTAATCTTAATTTGTTTTGAATCAAGCCAAAAACAAAGTCTCTTTTGAACAATATTTGATCCTAAAAGCGATTAAAGAATCTCCACCGCTAATGCTCAGGCCACTTGCAATATAGTTAATCGAGCATATATATATATATATATATATATATATATATATATATATATATATATATATAACTAAAAATTAAATAGGAATTTCTAGAAATATAAGACAGAAAAAGTTAGAGGAAAAGTGTTCAAGAAATGGAATCTTTGTTCCCATGTAATGCTACAAGATCCACATCTTTTGAAGATACATTAACATCAAGCTACAGGTCAATTTCTAACATGTGTGAGAATAATTTAAGTGTTGAATTAGAAAAGTAATTTAAATAAATAAGGAGATTCTGATTTATCATAAAAATTATATAAATGAAAAAATTGATAGAAAAATAATAAAGAAAATTAATTAAAGAAGATAAAACTAAATAAAAATTTAAAAAAAAATACAAGTATAAAATAAAAAATGAAAAAATTGATAAAAAATAATAAATAAAATGGATTAAAAAAATAAAATAAAAATTATAAATAAAGGAGTTAGGAGTATAAAAGTCATTTAGATGGAACAAAATCTGAAAAGGGCAGGCGGACAGTGTCAGGACTCAGGAGGAGTGGGAGATGTAAATTACTCCATTAAATTTCCAGGGGCCTAAAGACAAAGAAACCTAGAGAATCTAACCGTCTCATCTAAATCCCATCAATCGCATTCCATAAATAACCGCATCATATTGCCGCATATAGAGGGGTGGGCATAAACAGACCGAATCGAAAAACCGATCAAACTAAAAAATCGAACCGACAAAAAAAACTTTCTTTTCAATTTTTTTCATAAGTTTCCCAATAACATTTTCACTCTTTCTAAAATATTAAATATATATTTGAGTCTTTAATAATTTACTCTTATTTTATGAACTATACTCCATACATTTGAGCTTTTATTTTTTTTTATATATTTTTATATTTAGTAGTAACAAGTTATCTTATTTAATTATTGGAATTACTTCTTTGATATTGAAATAATTGATATTTTATTTTCGTTGAGTGACTTGAGTCTATATTTTGAATTGCATTAATCAAATGAAGAATAGTTCAATTAAGTATTAAAATCATATATAACCTACCGACAAAGCAGGTTGTATTATAAAAAATGAACTGAATCGTAATAAAAAAATGATTCTGTTTCGGACCAAATATTTTCAAATTTAAAATTAAAAAACTGAACCGTGGTAGAGAAATACAAACCAAACCGACCGACGCCCACTTTTAGTTAGAACTCACCTCCTTTTAAATTATCTCCCTCCAACTCACATATAACACATGTTAGAACCTCTCACTCTCTTTAAATTACTCATCCTCTAACTCTTGACACCTATCAAAATACCACTCCCTTTAAATTAACCCTCTTCAACCATTGATATATGTCAAAACCTCCCATCCTTTTAAATTATTCACCCTCCAACCCTTGACACATGTCAAAAACACTCATCTCCCTTTAAGTTGCCCTCCTTATAACCCTTAGCACATGTAGAATCTCTCCTCCCTTTAAATTACCCTTCTTCCAATCCTTGACATATATCATACTCCCTTTGTTTTAATCCATATATTCTTATACTTTTTAATTTTGTTTACAAATAATACCTCCTAAAATCTACCACTAAAAATAAAAAAAAAATACAAACACATAATAAAAAAAAAATTCAAACAAAAAATAAAATTGATAAAAAAAAACTGATTAACCAAAAAACACAAAATAAAACTGGAAAAAAAAACAAAATAAAACATGGAAAGGGTATAAGGGCAAAAAAAAAAAAAAAAAAACTTGGGTGGGGCTGGGAGGGGAGAGTCTCAAAGGTAGGGGTGGGCATAAATCGATCGAATCGAAAAACCCGACCAAATCGAAAAAACTGAACCATCCAAATAAACCGAAAAAACTTTCTTTTCGATTTTTTTCAGTCAATTTTTCCAATAACATTTTCACTTTTTTTATGAAATATTGAACATATATTTGGGTTTTTAATAATTTACTCGTATTTTATAAATTATAAATCATACATTTGAGTCTTTAATATTTTTTTATATTTAGTAGTAACAAGTATCTTATTTAATTATTAAAATTACAATATTATAACAATTTATATTTTATTACCGTGGAGGACTTGGTCTATATTTTGTATTAAATTAATTAAATGATATATCATATTAATATTAGTTCGTAATGAAATTTTAATATTAATTTTTTTAGATTTTGATTTTCATTTTAAATGTAAATTCATAATTTTAATTTAATGTTATTTTTCTATCTTTAAAATTAATATTTGCAATCATACGGAATTAAATATTAAAATAGTATATAACGGACCGAAAAAGTAAATTGTATTATAAAAAATGAACCTAACAGTAACAAAAAAAAATAATTTGATTTTGGACCGAATATTTTTAAATTAAAACCGAAAAAAAAAATCATAGAAGAACAAACCAAACCAAATCGACCGACGCTACTCAGAAGCAGGGGCGTAGCCACCTTAAGGAGAGGGGGTGCGACCGCCCCCTCTCACATTTTATTAAAAAAAATAAGATATATATATATATATGGAAGTCTTTATCGTCATTCACCATTCAATGTCTAAAATCAAATTGAAAAAAAGTTCATTATTTAAGTTATCCATTAGTACCACTTCTACGAGGAAATCAAATTGAAAAAAAGTTCACATGTTAAGTATTGAATTTTAAAAATAAAATATATAATAATAAATAGATGAAATAAATCGTAGGGCACAAAGTAAGGAAACTAAATTAAAATTGAATCGAGTTTGAACTAAATTCAACGGGTAGATATGAAGATAAGAATTATGTTAGTTTTAATTGGAATTGATTTGAAGTTGAATTATGATCTAACCAAGTTTAATGTTTAAATGAGTTCGAACGATTTAAAAAGAATTAGGATATTTTTAATGAAACCTTTCATTTTTTTCTCTCCCCCAACGTACCATATGTCAACCTTTCACCCATTCCTCTCTTTTATTTTTTTTTTCTTCCTCTTCTTCCTCATTTGCTTCTTCTGCTTCTCTTCTCCAATGTTAGTAAACCTACAATTTTTTCCTCTCTTCTTCTAGAGCACACGAGCTTTTTTCTTTTCCTTTCTCTTCTCCAGCAAACAAGAAATATAACACCAGTTGCTGCCCTCTTCTAACAACAAGATCAAGCAGCCATCAACCCCCTATCTTCTTCCTCTTCTGATATTTTTTAGGATTTTATTGGCACAACAAAATAGTCATGTTTTATCTTACCTTGCTCTCTTTGTGTTATTATTGAGCTCACCAAAACTAGACAAGGTTGTCAACGAAGAAAGTAAAGTTCTTCTTTTTTTACTCCTTCCTCTCTATTTTTCTCAAAAGCAATGATTTTCCAAGAATTATAAGTTATTTCTTTCTCATTTCATGAATATTCCCTGTTCAGAGGTGGGAAAAACACATTTTTTTAATGGATATTAATGGTCAAGTCTGCTCAGTCACAGCCAACTTTTTTGTTGTTTACCTTTTTAATTTGCATGTCATCATCGTCGCCACCTTCACCACGAGCTCCATCATCTATCTCTGCCTGCGATAATTCATTTATTTAATGATGCGCCTGTTGATGTGCGATCAGCTTGTGCTATATCCGCATCTATATATACACGCTTCCTTCGATCCAAGGCGGTCTCAAGATTTCTGGATGCCGTAAAAAAATTTAAAAACAAAGTCCTTTAATATATTTTTAAAATTTTTCCTAACATTTTTCATTAGGATCTGGCGTTATAAGTTTAATTTTTTTTTATTATTAAAATTAAATATAAAATTTTAATAAATATATAAAATTTAATTTTCTAACTTATATTTTGATAATAATTTTATTTTTTATTAAAAAAATTACTAAATTATTTTTTTCAGCCAGTAAATCAGTCTTTATTAATTTTAATTTTAAAATTTTTATTTTTACTAAAGGATAAAAAATCTCTAATTCATGTAGTTATTATTGAGGAAGAAAAAAAAAACGAGGAAGAAAAATTATCAGCTAGGGAGGAGAATGACTTTCTTGGTAGTATTATAGGTTAGGAAGAGCTTTATAAGACATATAATTGAATTGAATAGTATTGCTAATGGTATAATAATAATAATAATAATAATAATAATAATAATGTCAATATATTTAAGGTTAATAGAATCATATAAAATTATGGAAGACAATTAATGAAGAAATAAAGATAAGTGTAAGGAAACAGAATTGATAATGAATTAATTATAAGGTGTCATTAATTATAAGGTGTCATTAAACGTAAGTTATGATAGGGAAGTAGAATCGATAGTGAATTAATTGGAACATTTTGATTAATGAATAAAATTGGGGCCCAGGCCTCGATCTCTAATGGCTCAGCTATTCATCGGAGAGGAGAGCAGGGGACTGGTTTCCGTTTGATCGGCGGATCGCAGGGGATGGTGAGCATTGCGGTGAGGGTGTACGATCCGGAGAAGGACCTGTCGGCGACGGAGGCCGTTGACCGGCTGTGCGACGGAGGCGCCACCGGCCAGGTCTCGCTCTACATGGACCTGCTCGGCGACCCTGCCTCGCGCTTCCGCCACTCCCCCGCCTACAGAATGCTGGTATTTCTGCTTAATTTTGGCAATCCAATGCGTTTTAATTATTATTATTATTATTATTTTATCAATGCGATGATGGTGATGGAGTAATTATTGGTGGTTTTGAATGAATTGCGATTAAGGTTGCGGAAACGAGTGGGCCAGTGAAGGAAATCGTGGGCGTCGTCCGTGGCAGCGTCAAGGTGGTCGGCTGCGGCCGGAAGATGGCTCGACAGGGAGGCATGTGGAAGAAAGGTCATGCTCCGGCGGAGGCGCGTCCCATATACACCAAGGTCGGCTACATCCTCGGCCTTCGAGTCCTTCCTTCTCACAGGTAATTTTCTTATTGGTTGGGGATTTGGCTGATTGCTTCGATTTGAATGAATGAATGCGTTTGAAAATTGAATAGGAGAATGGGAATCGCATTGAAAAAAAGGTAGATCCGCTACCTTAGCGGCCCCCCTAGTGCCGGCCCCACGGATATGGAGGGAGGTTCATGCAGGTACACAGGCCATAGGCGCATGGCGGGGTAAACCCCAGGTCGTCAGTTCCTGAGAATCGACCCCTGGCCATTACGCCAGAGATACCATGCGCCCACCGTCTGCGCTACGCCCTGGGGGCAATGGGAATCGCATTGAAGCTGGTGGAGCAAATGGAGGAGTGGTTTTGGGAGAAGGGCGCGGAGTACGCGTACATGGCGACCACCAAGGGCAACAAGGCCTCGCTGGGTCTCTTCACCGACCGGTGCGACTATTCCAAGTTTCGGACGTCGTCCATCCTCGTACACCCCGTCTTCGCGCACCTCCTCCCCGTCCCGCTCTCAATCACCGTCCACAGAATCCAGGCTTCGGACGCGGAGCTCATCTACCGAAGCCGGTTCGCGGCCACTGAGTTCTTTCCGCGCGACATCGACACCGTCCTCGCGAACCCCCTCTCCCTCGCCACGCTCGTGGCCGTGCCCTCCGGCTGCGCCGCGGCGGAGTGGTGGCCCGGCGTGGAGGCCTTCGTGGCCGCGCAGCCGGAGTCGTGGGCCCTGGCCAGCGTTTGGGACTGCGGCGGCGTGTTTCAGCTCGAGGTGCGCGGGGCGTCGCGGCTGCGGCGAGCCGCGGCGGCGGCGACGCGGATGGCGGACAGGGCCATGCCGTGGCTACGGATCCCCTCGGTGCCGGACCTCTTCCGCCCGTTCGGGGCCTGGTTTCTCTACGGGATCGGAGGCGAGGGATCCCCGGGTAACTTCTGGAGTATGCAAACTGATCGTCGAGGCTAGTGTTCGACACTATCTCCGTAAACGATATTGCTCCGCTACAGTGCTTAACGGATTGTTGCAATTCGTTCCCAAGATACAACGACGAACGTCTCGGAATCGTAGCACTCCGACTTCCGAGACCAGCGAACCTTTTAGTAGACTTCTTGGACTCTTGTATGCACAAGATGAGATGAATGCTTGAGGAAGAGAAGAGAGGATTGAGTGAGTATTCCATCATCTGGAGGGTTCTATTTATACTGTAAGAAGAGGTTGAGTGTCCTTTGGGTGAGTGGATGTGCTCCTTGGGCTGGATCGATCTAGATCATCTATTCTGAAGGGTTGTAACCCTTCACCAAGCCCACTTCAATCTCATCCATCAGATCTGAGGAGTTGTGACCCTCAGATCCACCTATTGTCATCGGCCATCGGATCTGGATCCATTGATTCGATGCTTCAGATCAAGTCTCATCCCAGGCCGTCAGATCGTTACTCTTTGCGATCTAACGCTCTAGATCGCATCACAAGCGATAACCGTCCAGTCATCTCCCTTTGCCCACGAGGATGCCGCATAGGTACTGCCACGTCAGGTACGAGCCTGACACGTCACCCGAGTGCCACGTAGGCACTGCAATGTCACCTGGAGCATAAATTTAAGCTCCTCAATGCTCCTCGCGAAGTGCAAAGTGCGCCTACAAAGCGCCCATTGCGCACGTGGCGGGCTTACAGGTGCGAGCACCTGCTCGCCCTGGGCTAAGGGGTCACCTGTCCTTTTATTTTTTGTGTTAACTCCATTAACACATCTTCATTAATAAGTAGAGAATACACATCGAAAATTTCCGATGTGGGACTATTCTCCCATGTACTTTATTAATGGATAATAAATGTTATTTTGGGCTGACTTTAAACATTAATTTCTCATTCACCCTTAATCAGTTTTGAGCAAATTAATAGTCTAAATCTATCTACGCGAATCGTAGATTTCAATTTTAAAGTCAATTACAACTTTCAACAATTGATGGCTTCCTTCCTCTAAATCGTTTTGGTCCATTTAAGGCCCCAATATCCAATAATCCCCCACATGAATGGAAATTAATGCAATGCGTGTATGCATGCTGACATTTTACAAGAGTCCAATCGATAAGTCACTACATCGGGAGAGGTAGCTTGTGGCTTTGAACCTTCCGTAGTGAAATGCTATCGAGTATACTAGGCTGCGCAGTGAACGTGATGTCTTGAACTGCTCAGCTGTTGGTGTATACGTAGACAATAACACCCACACAGAGATCTATCTCACCTACTTTAGGTTCTCATGGTTGATTCTGTTTCGGCCATGGATACCATCTTGGATTCATGAGTGTTTCATTGAAGCGACCTGTCTTCACACTCACATAGGTGACACTTCTATCAAGAGTTTCCTACCATACTCCACCTTATCAGGTATAGAAGTCACTAAAAGCATAAGCTTAACCTCACTACATGAGGTAGGACAGCACAAATTCATCCTAGGATTGGGATAGAGATAAACTATCTAATGTGCTGGACCACAACTTCTGTAACTTCGTTGTCCCATTGAACCAAGATCTTGGGATCTCCAGTCAACAAGGTTGGGTTACCGCTACAGTCGTTTTAGTTGTAGATTTTTAATCCCATTCCTCTTGATGAGCATTATACTTGATCTCGACTCAACCCCTTCGTTAGAGGATCTGCCAAATTATCTTTGGACTTAACATAGTCGATTGCAATCACTCCATTCGAGATCAACTGCCTAATGGTATTATGTCTACGACGTATATGTCGTGACTTCCCATTATACATATTACTTTGTGCCCTTCCAATCGCTGATTGACTATCACAGTGGATTAGTACGGCAGACACAGGTTTCACCCAGCTAGGAATATCTTCCAAGAAATTCCGCAGCCATTCAGCTTCCTCAGCTGCTTTGTCTAGTGCTATAAACTCGGATTCCATAGTTGACCGAGCAATGCAAGTCTGCTTAGTGGATTTCCAAGATACTGCTCCCCCACCGATCGTGAATATATATCCACTAGTGGATTTGGAGTCTTTTGTATCTGATATCCAATTAGCATCACAATATCCTTCCAACACAGCGGGATATTTTCCATAATGTAATCCATAGTTCATAGTATATTTCAAATATCTGAGAACTCGCATCAATGCTTTCCAATGGGTGTCATTTGGATTACTCGTAAAACGACTCAGTTTGTTGACCGTACAAGCAATATCCGGACGTGTGCAGTTTGTGAGATACATCAAACTGCCTATTATCCGAGAATATTCCAACTGCGATATGGTCTCACCATGGTTTTTCGCTAAGTGTTGACTTAGATCCATAGGTGTTTTCACAAGAGAGATCGTACGCATTGAATTTTTTCAATACAGATTCTACATAATGGGATTGTGTTAAAACTATCCCTTCTGATGTCCTGAGAATTTTAATTCCCAATATAACATCTGCTTGACCCATATCTTTCATATCAAAATTTCTGGTCAACATTTTCTTTGTAGTCATGATTACATCATGATTACTGCCCATTATTAGCATGTCGTCTACGTATAGACAGACAATTACATAGCCTTCAGGTGTGTTTTTGACATAAATGCATTTGTCACATTCATTTATTCTGAATTCGTTTGACAGCATTACTTTGTCAAATTTTTCGTGCCATTGTTTAGGCGCTTGCTTAAGTCCGTACAACGACTTAACAAGTCGACACACCTTTTTTCATTTCAGAGCCATGAACCCTTCGGGTTGCTCCATATAAATTTCTTCTTCCAACTCACCATTTAAGAACGCAGTCTTAACATCCATTTGATGTATTTCAAGGTCATACAGTGCTGCAATGGCTATTAGCACTCGTATGGACGTAATCCTTGTCACCGGTGAGTATGTATCGAAGTAATTAAGGCCTTCCTCTTGCTTGTACCCCTTGGCTACAAGTCTGGCCTTATACTTGTCAATTGATCCATCAGCTTTATACTTACGTTTTAGTATCCACTTACAACCTAATGGTTTATTACCAGAAGGAAGGTCTACTAATTCCCAAGTATGATTATTCATGATAGACTCAATTTCACTATTGACAGCTTCTTTCCACATTGGAGCATCGAGTCTAGAGAGAGCTTCACTTAATATTTTTGGTTCCATTTCTGACATGAAAGTCATGAAATCTGGCCCGAACGATTTCTCAACTCTAGCCCGTTTGCTACGACGTGGCTCTTCACTTTGATCGTCAATAGTCCTTTTATAACAGCTAAGTTCGGTAACGTCATTTTTGTTTGAACTTCCGTTGTTATCACTTTCAACGTTTCCCTTTTTATTTGGGAATACGTTTTCAAAGAATATCGCATTCCGAGATTCTATGGTTGTTCCCACATGTATATCAGGAATGTCTGATTTGTGAACTAGGAAACGATATGCACTATTATTATGGGCATATCCGATAAATATCGCATCGAACGTTTTAGGTCCGATCTTTACTTGCTTTGGTTTAGGTACTTCGACCTTTGCCAAGCACCCCCACATTTTCAGGTATTTGTACGATGGCTCGCGGCCTTTCCATAGTTCATATGGAGTTTTATCATTTTTTTTATGAGGGATTCTGTTGAGAATGTGATTTGCTGATAATATTGCTTCCCCCCACAAGTTTTGAGGTAAGCCTGAATTTATCAACAAGGCATTCATCATTTCTTTTAGTATCCGATTTTTACGTTCGGCAACACCGTTTGATTGAGGTGAGTAAGGCGCCGTTGTTTGATGGATAATGCCAGATTCTGTACAAAATTCATCAAACGGTGCACCATATTCTCCACCTCTATCGCTTCGAATTATTTTAATTCATTTGTCAAGTTGGTTTTCAACTTCTGTTTTATAGGTTCTGAACGCCTCTAGGGCTTCGCCTTTACTTCTTAAAAGAAAGGCATAACAGAACTTTGTGCAGTCTTCGATAAAAGTAATAAAATATTTTTTACCTCCTCTAGCTTGCACAAATTTCAAGTCGCATAGATCACTATGTATTAACTCTAGAGGAGTCGTTGACCTTTCCACCGAATGAAAAGGTAGTTTCGTCATTTTTGCTTCCACGCACACTTCACATTTGTGTGTTCCGTCAATATTGACGTTTGGTAATAAATTTAATTTGACGAGACGTTTGAGAGTATTATTATTCACATGTCCGAGTCGATCATGCCATAAATTAAAACACTCAACAACATAGCTGGAAGCATTTATTTTATTACCATCAAAATTTCGGAGTACAGGCATTACAATCATTTTGAATAGACCCTTTTCTAGGTACCCCTTTCCTACGAAGACACCATTCTTCGTAAGTACAAAGTTGTCTGACTGGAACACTAGCCTAAATCCGGCCTTGACCAATGCCGCTCCAGAAACTAGGTTCTTACTGATGTCGGGAACATGGAGTACATCAATGAGTGTTAGCTCCTTTCCGGACGTCATCTTCAGAACAACCTTTCCGAGTCCAACAATTGGCGACGTCGTGGAATTACCCATATAGAGCTTCCTGCCACTTATCGGAGTATACTTGGAGAACATCGCTTTATCGGAACAGATATGACGAGTTGCTCCAGTATCAATGCTTCGGGTTGGTATCCACCAAGTTGGCTTCAAATACAACCGCAGTGAGATCCAAGTCCTCAAGAGAGGTTGCGACATGATTCGCAACATCCTTTGGCCCCTTGGTTGGCTTCTTTGGGCGTCTGCAGTCCTTGGATAGGTGTCCCGCCTTTCCACAGTTGTAGCAGGAGCCTTTGAACTTCTTTGCTTGAGCCTTCTTTTTGAACTGCTTCGGCTTTTTGGCGTTCGGCTCGACCAGGTTGGACATTTCGTCTATAGTCCGCTTGGTTCCTCTGGAGTCGGATAACTTTCGATTATCCTCCTCTATTCGTAGCCTCAGGATCAGGTCTTGCAGCTCTATTTCCTTTTGCTTGTGCTATAGGTAATTCTTGAAATCCTTCCATGACGGAGGGAGCTTCTCAATTACCGCAGCAACTGCGAATGTCTCGTTCAGCTTCATTCCTTCGGCATCCAGATCATGCAGTATTAATTGCATATCTTGGACTTGAGATGAGACGCTTTTTGAGTCCACCATCTTGAAATCCAGAAACCGACTGACGATGAATTTCTTCAATCCAGCATTTTCGGTCTTGTATTTCTTCTCAAGGGATTCCCACAAAGATTTTGCCGTCTCCAGAGAACAATATACGTTATATAACGTGTTGTCCAAGGCGTTGAGTATATAATTGCGGCACAGAAAATCTCCATGAGACCACGCATCGCTAGCAGCCTTACTACCTTCCGTAGCGGCTGGCGTGTCTTCGTGCAAAAACCGTACAAGGTTTAGCGTTGTTAGATAAAACAACATCTTCTGCTGCCATCTTTTGAAGTCGGTTCCGGTGAATTTCTCCGGCTTTTCTCCGTGCGGAATGGCCGTCGGAATGTCGTTGGAAGCCATATCAGTTTGCAGGAAATATCGTTTACGACTGTTGATCCCCGGGTAGCTTCTGGAGTATGCAAACTGATCGTCGAGGCTAGTGTTCGACACTATCTCCGTAAACGATATTGCTCCGCTACGGTGCTTAACGAATTGTTGCAATTCGTTCCCAAGATACAACGACGAACGTCTCGGAATCGTAGCACTCCGACTTCCGAGACCAGCGAACCTTTTAGTAGACTTCTTGGACTCTTGTATGCACAAGATGAGATGAATGCTTGAGGAAGAGAAGAGAGGATTGAGTGAGTATTCCATCATCTGGAGGGTTCTATTTATACTGTAAGAAGAGGTTGGTGTCCTTTGGGTGAGTGGATGTGTTCCTTGGGCTGGATCGATCTAGATCATCTATTCTGAAGGGTTGTAACCCTTCACCAAGCCCACTTCAATCTCATCCATCAGATCTGAGGAGTTGTGACCCTCAGATCCGCCTATTGTCATCGGCCATCGGATCTGGATCCATTGATTCGATGCTTCAGATCAAGTCTCATCCCAGGCCGTCAGATCGTTACTCTTTGCGATCTAACGCTCTAGATCGCATCACAAGCGATCCATCATACCTATTTGATCAACGTTGATCAAACGGTAGCCATCCATTCCCTAAGTCAACCGTCCAGTCATCTCCCTTTGCCCACGAGGATGCCACATAGGTACTGCCACGTCAGGTACAAGCCTGACACGTCACCCGAGTGCCACGTAGGCACTGTAATGTCACCTGGAGCATAAATTTAAGCTCCTCAATGCTCCTCGCGAAGTGCAAAGTGCGCCTACAAAGCGCCCATTGCTCACGCGCACGTGCGTACGTGGCGGGTGGCGGGCTCACAGGTGCGAGCACCTGCTCGCCCTGGGCTAAGGGGTCACCTGTCCTTTTATTTTTTGTGTTAACTCCATTAACACATCTTTATTAATAAGTAGAGAATACACATTGAAAATTTCCGATGTGGGACTATTCTCCCATGTACTTTATTAATGGATAATAAATGTTATTTTGGGCTGACTTTAAACATTAATTTCTCATTCACCCTTAATCGGTTTTGAGCAAATTAATAGTCTAAATCTATCTACGCGAATCGTAGATTTCAATTTTGAAGTCAATTACAACTTTCAACAATTGATGGCTTCCTTCCTCTAAATCGTTTTTGTCCATTTAAGGCCCCAATATCCAACAGGTTCGCGGCCACTGAGTTCTTTCCGCGCGACATCGACGTCGTCCTCGCGAACCCCCTCTCCCTCGCCACGCTCGTGGCCATGCCCTCCGGCTGCGCCGCGGCGGAGCGGTGGCTCGGCGCGGAGGCCTTCGTGGCCGCGCAGCCGGAGTCGTGGGCCCTGGCCAGCGTTTGGGACTGCGGCGGCGTGTTTTAGCTCGAGGTGCGCGGGGCGTCGCGGCTGCGGCGAGCCGCGGCGGCGGCGACGCGGATGGCGGACAGGGCCATGCCGTGGCTACGGATCCCCTCGGTGCCGGACCTCTTCCGCCCGTTCGGGGCCTGGTTTCTCTACGGGATCGGAGGCGAGGGACCGACCGCCTCGTTGATGACTGCAGCGGTGTGGAGAGAGGCGCACAACCGTGCGCGGGGGGCAGCGGCAGTGGTGGCCACTGAAGTGGCGGAGATGGTGCCGCTCCGGCAGGGGATACCGAGGTGACGGTGGGGTCCTCCATATTTATCGACCCAAGGGAATTATAAAACACCAACAACATACGTTTATAATCACTTTTGTTTTTTCCTCACATATAATTTTTTATAAAGATTGTAATTTTCAGTCCCTTTCTTTCTGTTTCTCTTCTATGTATATATTTATACATAAAAGTATATCTCATATCTGATAGAGATGATAGTTCATAATCCATTTGTTTCCTTGGAGAGAACGGGCCCAAGTCCTTTCGATGACTTGCGGTTGAAGGACAAATGTTTCTTATTATGGTTTTGGTGGAAGAGGTGTGGAAGACAAGAATGAAAGTGACTTGTTACTTCGCTATGGTCAAAAAGCTGAGGACCGTGCGCGCCATGCCGTGCCAAGGGAGAAGTGAGCACCGAGTCAAAAGTGCATGAGCTTTTGTAGGCCACCGATAATTGAGAGAGCGCTGTTAATTATTGCAGTTGACTCGCGCGAGTTTTGCTGCACCTAAACACCACGTTTTATTGCCACGACTCTTCTCTAATTTCACATTACTGGAGTCCATCGAGCGAGCATTTTAAAAATAAAAACTTTAAATTGGTAAAGAAAAAGCATGTTTTGATTGATTTAATCATAACTGATTTTGAATCAAGCCAATAGCAAAATCTCTTTCGAACTATATTTGATCATAAAAGTCGAATAAAGAATCACCACGGCTAATGCTCAGGCCATTTACAATATAATCTGATATGTTATTCGACAAATAAGCGGCAAAAGTAAAAAATAATATTCACATATATAAAACTAAAAATCAAATATGAATTTATAGAAATATAGGGCAGGAAAGTTGGAGCAAAAGTGATAGGAACATAATTTGAAACTTTATACACGTAAGAAATTTTAGCCTTAATTGTCTAAGGCAAAATAACAAATTTGTATCTCAGTTGCAGTCTAGGGTGACTTTTGAACAAGAATATAAACGCTATTTTATATCTTTTTTAGTTCTTTTTCTCTGATGTCGTGCAATGGTACTTGCATCTTGTTATGAGCATGTCCTTTATTTGCCTCTCTTTAACAAGTTAAATGCCGCACTCATTCGACTAGTCTGATTTTATAGACTAACCTGAACAGAATTAAGAATTTTAAATTGGTAAAGAAAAAGCATGTTTGGATTGATTTAATCTTAATTTATTTTGATTCAAGCCAAAAACAAAGTCTCTGTTGAACAATATTTGACCCTAAAAACGATTAAAGAATCTCCACCGCTAATGCTCAGGCCACTTGCAATCAATGTTTTAAAAAGCGTAAAGCGCGCGAAACGCGGAGTCCAAGTTTCAAGCTTTATAAGCTTAAGCGTGCTTAGGATAATTTAAACGTAAAAAAATGTTTTTTATTTTTAAATTAAATTTAATTATCTTAAACAAATAAATAGATCAAATAATATTTAAACATGATAAATGATAAATTTAAGGTTCATATATAAATTTCTCATATTTAGAAAGGCAAAAGTCACAAAGTTTATAATATCCATTAATTTTTGATTTTCACAATAAAAGAACATAAAAAATTAGATATTATCTAATTCAATGTCTGATTCTAATTCAATTTCTTTATCTTCATTCATCTCATCTTCCGTATATTATCCGATACAAACTCATTTTCATCGGGCTCCCCTATAATATTAGCATACTTCATTAGCACAACCCTACTATCCAAGATTGTGTCTTGCTACCATCACATGCAAGTAAAGTCTCTAATTTATCCTTGCCATTCTTCTTGTTCATCAATCTTGCATTAAATCGGACATAAACTAGATTATTCATCCTTGTAGCATCTAGTCTATTCCTTTTCTTGGTGTGTATCTAGATAAGACAAAAAAAAAAAAGTTATGAGTAATTTATAAATTATTATACAACTATCAAATTAAAATATAACAAGACAATTAACAATATTTGACCCCTTCAAAAACAAGTTCTCTATGAAACGATCGAATCGAAATCTGCTTTCGAGCGAGAGGTTGATCTACGAAATTTCAATAAAATGTCGGGGAGACTGACCGTGCAGAGAAGCAGAGAATGGATAGGAAACAAGATGACAAGACCGGATAGAAACCATCGCCTCTGTTCGCCGTCGCCCCTATTCGCCATCGCCCCTGTCGCCGTCGCCGCCACCCCACTGTCGATTCATTTGCAAAATTTGAAGTCGGTGACAGGTTGTAATACTTTCCGATCGCTTTTTCTAGGTTTTCTCGATGACAAGCAGATAGGAGGTTTATGACAGATTATAGATTTTCTCTTGAGAGTTTAGAGACGTTGTGTCTCTTCGTTTTCTCCAAAAAATTTTCCTTATGTTCTTTAAAAAGTTACAAATCAATTAAAATTATAAATAAAAAGCACGCTTAAGCGCTATTAAGCGCGGTTAATCATGCTTAATTCGGTCAAACATACTTTGATCGCTTTTTCCCCGCTTTCGCCTAAAGCGAAACTTTTCATCCTTGATTCGCGCTTTAGCGCGCTTAATCGGCGTTTAATGACGCTTTTTAGAACACGGCTTGCAATATAGCTAATCGATCATATTCACATAAAACTAAAAATTAAATAGGAATTTCTAGAAATATAAGACAGAAAAAGTTAGAGCAAAAGTGTCGAAGAAATGGAATTTTTGTTCCCATGCAATGCTACAAGATCCACATCTTTTGAAAATACATTAGAATCCAGCTACATTTCAACAATTCGAGCATACTATTCTAAGATATCAGATTTATTAGCATAGTATTTCGTAGTGAGGAAAATGATCTATCACTTTCTAAAAATGTTTTTGTTGAGCAAATTGCTTATCATGATGAGAGGTGAGTTAACAGGAAGTGGAAAAGTTAGTTTATCTTGTTTATCCAGTAATCACATAGTTTGAGCAATTACCTATACTTGAGCTGCCACTACAAAAAATAAAAAACAAACTTTTAGAAGCGATTTTTAGACACCTATAGAAATGGTTTTCACCCGTTGCTATATATATATTACACCGGTTAAAAATTGTTATGGATGTTGGCGACGCTAAAGCCGGTAAAACTGACCGCTGGTTCATGACTAAGAGTCTATTCTGATGGGTACCTATAGAAGCGGTTAATGACCGATCTTGATGGATACCTATAGAAGTGGTTAATGATCGATCCTGATACATATCTATAGAAACGGTTAATGACCGATTCTGATGGATACCTATAGAAATAGGTAATAACCGATGCAAATGAATACCCTTTAGAGATGGTCATGACCATCTCTATAGATTTTTCTAATCCAGAAAACTGGCCTTTAGAAGCAGTTATAACCGATTCTAGAGGTCTAGTTATAGGAACAATTAAAACCGTTGCTATTATTGAATTACCAATTTTATAAAAAAAAATCTTATTTTCTATTGTACCTGTAGAATTCAAAACCAAATACTCAAATTAAATCAATTGACAATATTCATATTTCATTTCACAAACCTAATTTATTTTCATAACACATAAATATAAATTGAATATAATTACCAAATCAATACATAAAATTTGTATTTCATTTCAAAATATTCATAACATTTAACTACACCCTATAACACTAACACAATACTTTCTTCAATCTCCAAAATATGTACAACGTTCAATAACAAGTTTTCTCCATAAAAAAAAAAAATCAAAAGGCATATGCTTCAAATGACAAAAGGCATGTGCTCCAAATAAAAAAAGTCATTTGCTCCAACCTTCAATAACAACCTTCAATAGAATCATCAAATTATATTCTATGTCACAATCAAATTATATTCTATCAACATATTTCAATATATAATGGAAAAAATATTTAACAAAATCTTGTATCAAATTAAAAAGGTTGAATTAAAAAGGTGCTCCTCCCCACCTCCAACACCAACCCACAGCTTCCACAGAATGAAATGAAATGAACTCCATGAAAAAAAATAGCATGCTCCGAGCTCAACCAACACAACTATTTTCTCATTCTTTACACCACCACTCTCCAAGAATAAAATCCAGCAGCGTGTCAAGAGTACAAAACCCCCTTCAACACCATAGTAATAAGCAAACACTAACACCAAAATCTCAAAGCCGAGCAAAACAAACTCCACATCTTTTCCACACCTATTCATGGCACCTAATAATCAACATCAACTAGTCATACACCATCAAATGAGACCACAACAATTCCACTGCATCAACCAGTTCTACACAGTTTGAATCTGTAATACCCCAGTTCTGAGATTCTAGTTAAGTACGACTTAAAATATTAGATGGTACTATCGATATCACCAAGGTGCACCTTCCTTTTCGGAAGCCCAAACTCAAATAACTCCAAAGTTAAGCGTTCTTGGCTTGGAGAAATCCGAGGATGGGTGACCTCCTGGGAAGTTTTCCAGGGTGCGTGTGAGTGAGGACAAAACACGCTGAAAGGACCTCCAGTGGTTTGTGGAGCTAGTCGTCAACCTGATGGACAATTCAGGTAGCGTTCCCGGTTTGGTTCGGGTGGGGCCCACCCGAGCCGGGGCGTTACAGATGGTATCAGAGCGACCTTGCGACCGTGAGTGCGCCTGTGGCAGGAGCACCCAGGGCACCACCTAGCGAGGGAGATTCTGGGATTTGTCTATGGTGTGATTTGTGGTTACACAACGAGGACGTTGTGTCTTTAAGTAGGGGTGATTGTAATACCCCGGTTCTGAGATTCTAGTTAAGTACGACTTAAAAGGTTAGATGGTACTATCCATACCACCAAGGTGCACCTTCCTTTTAATTTACCAGGATTCATAAACTCTAATACTTAAGCCTGGAGGTTTAAAGTTCGAATCCTGGGGGAGGCAAAAAATCCACTGCCAGGGGTGGAAAGTCCTAGTGAGTAACGACACGGCCAAGGGTCGTCGGTCGACGACATGAGAGGTCGCCAAATGGGCCGACGACATAAGGGCCGACGGTCGACGACCCGAGGGTCGCCAAATGGGCCAAGAGGGCTGGGTCGTTACAATAAAAAGGCGCCTTTTTATTGATCTCACTTGGTTACCAGGATTCATAAACTTTAATACTTAAGCCTGGAGGTTTAGAGTTCAAATCCTGGGGGAGGCAAAAATCCACTACCAGGGGTGGAAAGTCCTAGTGAGTAACGGCACGGCCAAAAGGGTCGTCGGTCGACGATATGAGAGGTCGCCAAATGGGCCGACGACATAAGGGCCGCCAGTTGGGCCGCCACAAGGGCCGCTCAAGAGGCCAAAGGACCGGGTCGTTACAGAATCAACTATATTTTCAATTTATAAACAACTTATTTAATGGTTTATAAATAATCAAACAGATCATAAATTAAACTTATTTTAAACATGCAAGAATAAAAAAAAAACTCATATGCTTAGAATTATGAATTAACTTATTTTAAACATCAATTTAAAAAAATAGAAAATTATAAATACTCTAATAAGAACATTTGTAATTAAAACCCAACCTCTCTAGTTATTATCTGATTCTGATGATGAGAAAGATCTATACCTATCTACTTCCGTAGTTAATGGAACTTGTTGTTGCATAATATTTGTAAACATAGTTGTCATCTACAAAAATAAATACATTTACTATTAATGTACTTAACTATACAAATAATTTTAAGCAATTATTTTTTTAGTGAGAAGTGTTATTACTTGTGTCGGTAATAATTTGGCACCACGAGAGAAAGGTTTAAAATTAATTACCAATGTGGCTTGTTGAATGGGCAGTACATGACGAGTGATCGCAAAGCTGGTGCATTGAGACAATTTAGATCCGGAGAAACTCATATACTTCATGTCACACAAGTCATCGATATTGGTGTTGATATACCAGACACTTCTTTGATGGTGGTTATGAATGCTGAGAAGTTTGGAATCGTTCAGTTGCATTTGCTTAGAGGACTAGTCGGGAGAGGAGAAAGGATTAATCTAAATGCTTCCTCTTGTCTTCTTACTTCTACTGCTCTAGATCGTTTGAAAGTTCTTGAAAGATCACCGGATGGATTTTACCTGGCAAACGCTGACTTTCTACTTTACCGACCTAGTTACCTGCTTAGTAAGAAGCAATCTGGAGTTGGGACATATTTTAGAATTGCTACTTCGGTAATAATCCTTCTCTTTCCAAGTTTCATTCCCAAACTTATTCACTTCAATTTATTGTACGATTAGCTTTTTTAATATTTGATTATTTATGAACCCTATCATTAGTTTTTAATACATGTCTAAGCTAATTTTGATAAAAATAATATAATCATGATTACATAACATCTAATGACATAATGTTGAAGTTGGACTAACTGTATACCGGCCTAATTCTCCCCTAGCGAAGATAGTTTTGTGGGCATTGATTATTGGTATTTTGATGAGAATGTTTGTTGTTTAACTATCTCAGTCGGATAAATGAGTCTCATCGAAAAATTCTGTCTATTTATATTCACTTGAAAATCAATTTTTCCCACATTGTACATAATAAGATAATCATCAATTTACGTTGCTAATCGGTCTCTAAAAGAATTTAATGACCAATTTAGTCAGTTGCTACCATTTCAATCGCTTCTGGTTAGTGATCAAATTTTCCATTTGGTGGTAGTGATCAAAATAAAATCAATCGTCAAATTTTAACGACCAAAACTTTAAATTCGGTTGTTAAATTTAAAGGCCGAAATAAAATCGATCTCTAAATTTATGGACTGAATTTAAATTTGTCACTAATTTAATAACCAAATTTATATTCAGTTATTAAATTTAGAGACCGATTTTACTTTAGAGATCGAAATAAATCAGCCTCTAAATTTAGGAACTAAATTTAAATATGTCATTAATTTGGTTGTTAAATTAAAGCTACTATTTAATAATTAGTCATTGAATAATTAACGACCAAATTTATATAATTTAAATTAGCATGGTTAAGCATTGACATCAAATAGAAGAAACTAGTAAAATCACAACAATAAAAATATTCTTATTGCTTGACTTTGTAGGTACTAGGTACCATAAGTTCCTTTATTTTTCATACACCTAACAAGTAACAACGTTAAGAGGAAGAGTCCCTCACAAACATGTTCATCTTCTAAAAGGCTAAAGACTTGTTTGATAATAAAACACACGACCTTCCTTTCTATGCTCATCACCTACCAACATTTAATTCTCTCCTATTTAAGATGTAAATCTCACTTAAGGAAAAGAGAAAGAGAATTGAAACCCGCTCTCCTTTTTATTTTTTCTCCATGGGTAGTTTTAGGGTTACTGCGATAGAGTTTAACTTTCACATTAGTTTTTTTTATCTAGGTACTCAGTTTTTTTAATCGATTAATTCTAAAAATGATCAATCTGATCTCATAAAAATTTTCTCTCGACCATCAAGATAACTTAAGAAGTATTCACGATTATCCATTCAGAACAACCAATATTCTTAGATTTATCATCTTGCAGTTTGAATTCAAATCTTAAATACATGATTAATCATTAGAATATCTGATTGTAACTCCGGGGGTTTAATTTATGTTTTGATGTTCTTAGACATAATTGATTCAGATCTTTTACCCCTGATTAATCTACTAATTACTGTTATTTGTAAGTTAAGCTAAGTTGCAGTTGGTGTACTCATTGTAACAAGAATGCCCCCATATATCAGGATCCTTAGATCAGACATTTGTGAGTTTGTTTTGTATATATTTGTTTGTTTATATTTCTTTAAATTCATTTTATATGGCAAAAGATGATTCACTCACTCCAACACTTCCGCATTAAATTTTTTTTATGTTGCTATAGAAGATGTTGTGTCATATGTCAAACTATTTTATATCTACTAGTAGGATAGCCACGGGTGTTCAAAAAATTATATCAAATTGACTTAAAAAAACATCAATTATTTTAATTAATTTGATTCGATTTCAATTTTAAAATTTTTAATTGGATTAAATCATCTTAAATCTCTAAATTAGAAAAGCTTAAGTCTCTAATTCTGAATTAATATATATATATATATATAATTATTGAAAAGTTAGATTAATTTAGTTGAAAATTAAATTAATTGATATTTTATCAGTTCAATTTGTTTGATTTATGTTGAAAATTTTGATGAATTTATTTTTTCACCTAAATTTATTTTTTGTATTTTCTTACTTACTTACGGAAGATTCCATGAAGTTTTTTAAACATGAATTTTCTGCACCATATGATTGTGAATCTAGATATGTAACTTGATAGTTTATGTAAATTTGGGTGTTGTATTTTGATGGGATTCCATTATTATGTTTTGTATTTTGCAACTTCAATATTCATCAGTTAGTTAAAAACTTTGTACTAATTTTTAAGTCACATCTTTTTATTTTCTTTTTAGTTTCAGTTACTTTGATTTAGGAGTTAGGACTTGTCTATTTATGTCTCTTATCATCTAGTTTTCTTTTGTTTGATTTTGTTTAGTTGTTTATTATTATTATTATTATTTTAAATCAGATTGGCAGGTCTAACCTATTAAACTTAGAATTAAAGCCCATTAAGTTCATGTTTAAACTTAAATTATATGCTTTTGACGGGCTAAAAATTGTGACCCTGGGTAATGTTTCAACTCCTGCTCTAGGTTCTAAAAAGTTGTTCTCCCCTTGGTGCAAGAGTAAATAACTTTCGTAATTAATTAGGAACGATTCCTAACTACGGTATAATGCAGATTAATTTCCTTTAGTAAGAAAACAAACTGGGGGCGTTGGCTACGGAAATTAATAAAAATAAAAGACTTTTTTTGGTTAAACTTCTAGAATTTGTAAGAGCATAAATTTAAGGGAAAATAACCTTAACCTCCCTCTGTTTTCTATCAAGTAGTAAATATGAAAAAAAAATTATAATATTACAAGGGAAAATATTGAATTAATGTAGAAAATAATTACATATATTTTCTGAGTCGACTCTTTAATATAATTATTGATTAATTGGATCCATAGTGTACACATGGAAAAAAAATACATAAAAGGATAAAAGAAAATATAGAAGCATCCAGTGATGATGTCCTTCGTCACTTGCTCGGATATATGGTTGATGTCAATTTATCAGTGCATCGACTCTTAGTGTCTTATAAAGTCAAGCTTGTCAATTGAGGGTTGGTGTTGTCGGTGTTACCCTCTTTGGCGATCAAGTGAGTGATGAACTAAGATGTGAGGTTTGCGTGCATACATGAGAAAGCAAAAGAGTTCAAAGAAGACGAGGAAAATTTATCTTCACGTAAGAAAAAATAACTCACCTATTTTCGTGGAACCTTATATAATTGTGGACAGGAGTGATCTAAAATTTTAAATTTAATGGGAAGTAAAAAAAAAAATTTATTATACATTGTATTCGAAGGCTGCACAGCTAGGGCGACGAAAATATGTATTTTAAACTACTTAATTTTATTTTATTCATATAATTAAGTATTAATCTTTATATATTGTCAGAGATTACATATAATTTATTGATTTTAATTAGTAAATCAACAAAATATCAATTAGTATATTGAATTATCTAGAATTAGTTCAGATATCAACAAAAGAAATAGAAATGAATGTAAATTATCAATAAATTTAATATGATTGTTTCTTTTAATATTATCAAAAAAAATATAAAAAAACAAGGATATAACTGTCTTTTATATTTTTTTTTCACTTTGATTTTGGTCGAAGGAGATTAAATATTATTTTTAAAATATAAAGGAGACAAAATACTACTCGATAGAAATTAGAGAGGATTAAAGGTATTTTTCTCTAAATTTAACTACTTTTTGATTGTATATTATTTATAATAATTCATTTAAAATATGCAAGTACATCAATGTTTCCATTTGAATTACCGGTTACTTGTGGAGGAAAATTGATGTTCAAATTTTTTCTATGTAAACCTTTTTCAAAATCAATGAGGGAATAAGAAATTTTAATTGTAACACAAGTATTAAGCTAAATTAACTGATTCTTGTAGTATTACTTATTTTGGCGCTTAATTTGTCATTTAGCTTAATGCAATATTATTTTTTACTTTTGTCAGATTAGCTGCATGGTAAGTGGTCAGAGCAATAACAATGGAGATTCTTTAATCGGCTTTTAGGATCAAATATTGTTCAAAGAGTCTTTGTTATTGGTTTGATTCAAAATAAATTAAGATTAAATCAATCTAAACATTTTTTTTTTTACCAATTTAAAGTTCTTTTTTCTGTTCAGGTTGGTCTAGAAAATCAAACTAGTTGCATCAGGTGTGGCATTTAACTCGTTAAAGAGGCAAATATAGGGCATGCTCATGACAAGATGCAAATTATAGTTGTTGGTACAATATTTCATGGGTCAGACTGATCAGGTGGACTTAGCTTGAGTCGGCTCAAGCATAAGTTGATGTTTGATTTCAATGTTTGACAATATGAAAGGTAGAAGTCAAGTAGGTCAAGGATGACCGGATACTTAACTGGGAAGTTCTAACCGGAGGTTAGGTAAGTGAGAAGTCAAGTATGTCAAGGTTGGCCGGATACTTGACTGAAAAGTCCTAATTGGAGATTAGGCAAGGAAAGTAAAGTCCAATAGGAAGGTTGGCAGAAGTGGAAAATTCAAGTGAGTCAGTGTTAACCAAACACTTGGTGGTGAAAGTCTTAGTGAATGAAGCCAGACAGCATAAAAATCCTGGTGAGTAAAGCCAGGTGAAAGTCCTAGTGAGTAAAGTTAGGCAGATGAAAATCCTAGTGAGTGAAGCTAGGTGAAAGTCCTAGTGAATGAAGTTAGGCAGAAAGAAGTCTAGGTGAATGAAGCCAGACAATGGAAATCTAGATGGGTTAAGGGTGACCGGACATCTGGTGGAAGGAAGTCCAAATGGGTCATAGAGGACCGGACGCTTGGCACGAGATGGTAAGTCCAAGTGGATCAAGGTTGACCGGAGACTTGGCATGAGGAGAAAAGTCCAAGTGGGTCAAAGAATTGACCGGACACTTGGTGAAGAAGTTCCAACAGGTCAAGGTTGATCGGATGCTAGACATGAGGAGTTCTAACAGGTCACAGTTGATCGGATGTTGGATTTGAAAACCCTAGACTTGAGTTAGGCAAGTTAAGGTTGGTCAATTTGATAAAGTGATCAAATTTGACCGAGCTCAATTGATTAGCCGATCGATTGGGAGTGGTTGTCGCAAGCACAGAATGGTCCTTAAAAAGATTTTCCTCCCCAATTCTACACACGATTTCTCTGCTACTCAATGTCGATTCTTGAAGCTTCTTGGGGGATAAGTGTTGCCGCACTTCCAAGAGTCAAGATGCGATCTGCATGAACAAGATCAAGCAAGAAGAGGTTTTGTAGGATTGAAAAGAATTTAGATATCTCCACACTGATATGATATTGTCCACTTTGAGCCTAAGCCCTTATGGTTTTGCTCTTGGGTTCTACCCAAAAGGCCTCATGCCAATGAACATATCTTTTTCTTATAAACCCATGATCTTTCCCATGTGTTTTCAATGTGGGACTATATTTGTAACCTTGCAACCCCAACAATCCAAACATGTGGCAACACCTCATGCACTAGCCACTTGATATTTGGAAGAGAGAAGTCTAGCCAGGACTAGATGACTAGCAATGGTAAGTTCTAACCAAAGGATAGGTAGGTGAGAAGTTTATTGAGTGACTAATCTTAATTAAATGGCGGCAAAAGGCGATTTGCTCGCCTCAAGCACCTTCGCCAACCCGTCCTAGGACTAACACAAAGGAAGTAAATCACGAGTGGCTACAAGCCTTGGAATACAGATTGGCACATGAGGGAGGCAATTACCTCGACTATGCTAAGATTCGAACCCCAGACCTCATAGTGGCAACACCTCATGCGCTAGCCACTAGACCATCCCAAGGGGACGACTAGTCCTAACTAGAAGTTAGGCAAGGAGAAGTCCTAATGAGTAAAGCTAGGCTCTAGTGAGTGAAGCTAGGTAATGGAAGTCCTGGTCAGTAAAGTCAGACTCTAGTGAGTGAAGTTAGGTAATGGAAGTCCTGGTGAGTGAAGTCGGGTCATAGTGAGTGAATCTAGGTAATGGAAGTCCTCATGAGTGAAGTCGGGTCATAGTGAGTGAAGTTAGGTGGTGGAAGTCTTGGTGAGTGAAGCCAGGTAATGGAAGTCCTAGTGAGTGAAGTTAGGCAACCATAGGGAGAGGTAATCTTAGGTAATGAGAAGTCTTGGAGAAGTAAACTTTAAGCATGTATGACCAGCTGGTTTCTGGTCGACTGGATCAACGAATTATTAATAATGCTAATACGATTTTCCTTTATCATTTTATATCTATTGTGCTAACTAAGTGTTCCAGGCAAGTCTTAGTAGATCAACTTGGTTAGATACTAAGCAAGGTCAGAAAAAGTCCAAACAGATCTGATGGACTAGATGTTTGACAGATAAGTGGATGTAAATCACTGGAGGAGAGTAATTCAGTGAGGACGCATCTTGATTAAGATGACAGTAGATATCGTCCTAATTTAGCTCTATTTAGAAAATATAAATTGAGATCCTGATTAAAATATGAAGATTTCATAAAGTTTTTTAAGCATGAATTTTCTGCACCATATGATTGTGAATCTAGATATGTAACTTGATAGTTTATGTAAATTTGGATGTTGTATTTTGATAGAATTCCAATATTATGCTTCTGTATTTTGACTTCATTGTTCATCAGTTAAGAACTTCTGGACTAATTTTTAAGTCACATCTTTTTATGATCTTTTTAGTTTCAGTTACTTTGCAAATTATGTGATTTAGGACTTGTCTATTTATGTCTTTTATCATTTAGTTTAATTTTTTTGTTTGAGTTTGTCTGTTTAATTTTTATTATTATTATTTTAAATCAGATTCGTACGGGCGGTTCCAACCTATTAATCCAGGAATTAAAGCCCATTAAGTTCATGTTTAAATTTAAATCAGTATTTTTGGCGGGCTTAGCTAGAAAAATTGTGAACCTGGTAATCAACCTCTGCTCTATCCTTAGTGCAACAGTAAATAACTTGCGTAGTTAATCAGACATCCATGCATGGTTCGATTCCTAATTGCAGTTTAATTGATCATTTTCAAAATTAATCGATTCAAAGAATTAAATATCTGACTAATAAAAATAAAGAACTATTTCTGATTAGATTTCTAGAATTTGTAAGAGCATAAATTTAAGGAAAAAATATCCTTAACCTTTTCTATTTTCTATCTAGTATTATTTTATCTCATCCTGTATTTGAATGTCCTTGACCAAAGTTAAATGTGAAAAATATTTTAAAAGAGAACTATGCCCTTATATTTTTGATATTTTTTAATAATATTAAAAGAAAAAAATATTTTGAATTGATATGGAGAATAATTACATATCTTTGGGTCGATTTTTTAATTATTGATTAGTTGGATCGATGATGTACACAGAGAAAAATATATATATAAAAGGATAAAAAAATATAGAATCATCTAATGACGATGTCCTTCGTCACTCGCTCGGATCTATGGTGATGCTGATTTGTCGTGCGTCCGCTCTCAGTGTTCTGCAAAGTAAAACTTGTCAACTGAGGGTTGACATTGTTGGTGTTACCTTCTTTGATGGTCAAGTTAATGATGAACTGAGATGTGAGGTTCACGTGCATGCATGAAAAACCAAAAGAGCTCGAAGAAGATGAAGAAGACGAAGACAATTTGTCTTCGCGTAAGAAAAAAAATTATACATTCACATATTTTCGCGGAACCTTGTATAATTGTGAACAAGAGCGGATCTAAAATTTTAAATTTAAGGGGAAGTAAAGAAAAGAATTATTATACATTGTATTCGAAGGCTATGTAGCCAGAGTTACGAAAATATACATTTTAAACTATTTAATTTTATTTTATTTATATAATTAGGTATTAATTTTTATATTGTCTGAGATTACATATAATTTATTAATTTTAATTAGCAAATCAGTAGTTACCCACATAATGAAAATATCAATTAGAATTTTGAATTGTCTAGAATTAGTTTAGATATCAATAAAGGATACATAAGTGGATGTAAATTATCAATAAATTCAATTTTATTTTTTTCTCTTACGATTATTAAAAAATATATATTAAAAAGACAAGGACATAATTATCTTTTATAATTTTTTTTACTTTGGTCAAAAAGGATTAAATGTTATTTTTAAAATATAGGAGAGGCAAAATACTAATGGATAGAAATTAAAGGGGGTTAAAGGTATTTTTCCCTAAATTTAACTACTTTTTTGATTATATATTATTTATAATAATTCGTTTAAAATATGCAAGTTGATGAATGATTCCATTGAAATACTTAATACTGGTTACTCGTTGTGGAGGAAAATTGATAATCAAATTTTAAGCAGGTAAACCTTTTCAAAATCAACGAGGCCGGAATTAAAAATTTTATATGTAACACAAGTATTAAGCTAAATTAACTGATTGTTGTACATAAGAGTATTACATATTTTGGCGCTTAATTTGTAAAATTTCTTTCAAATTATGTTCCTAGCTTCAAGTTTTCCTGCCCTATATTTCTAGAAATTCCTATTTAATTTTTAGTTTTATGTGAATATTAGTTTTTGTTTTTGTCCCTCATTTATCTGATAAAATATCAGATTAGCTATATTGTAAGTGGTCAGAGCATTAACCGTGGAGATTAAAAAAACTTTTAGGATCAAATATTGTTAAGAGACTTTGTTATTGGTTTGATTGAAAATAAATTAAGATTAAATCAATCTAAACATGCTTTTTCTTTACCAATTTAAAGTTCGTATTTCAGTTCAGGTTGGTATATAAAATCAAACTAGTTGCGTCGGGTGTGGCATTTAACTTGTTAAAGAGGCAAATATTGGGCATGCTCATGACAAGATGCAAGTTACCGTTGCATATCAGAGAAAAAGAACTAAAAGAGATTATAAAATAGAGTTTATATTAAAAAATGTATTAATTTACAACAAAATGAGAGTTAACTGATGCAGTTTATCATACAATATTAATGAATGTCTTATTATAAGACAAATATAAAAATTAAAACAAAACGGCATATGATCACGATGGCAAAAGTTTACTGGTCATGTAATGGAGTTAAGAAACCTAAAAGTTATTTGATTAAAACAATGATTAATTAATTTGACTTAATTGAAATTTTTTACTAGTCCTGATGCACAGAAGTTCAATATCTTTTGATTATGCGTCCCATTTGAAAAAAAAATTTCTATAAATGTATCGTAATTAGAAATCAAACCATAAATATTTAGATGATAACTGGACGCTCTTCTACTACATCATAACCCAGGAGTTAATTGACTACTAAGAATCTTGAATTGGGATAGGATCCTTTGGTTCGTAAAGGCTGGATTAATCCTTGGTCCTACATTGATGGGGGATAATGGCCCCCACCTGTTAACAGGTGGGGGATTATTATCTTTCACCAATCTTTTTATTTTGGTCCAAGAATAAATTAAGATAAGGAGATCAGAGGATCCGACCCCTTTGAATTAACTATCAATGCTTTGAAATTTAAGAAATAAATCGTTCTTTAAAAAATAAAAAATAAAAATAGATGCGTAGTGAAAAAGTATCCGGCTGATAAATAGAAATAGGGGCATTTTGACAATTGCAAAAACTACGAGGCTGCTCAAGAAACATATATTAAATAATAAAATTTATTAACATAACATCGAATTATTATTATTGAAATGGTTATTAATGTTATTGTTGTGCTTTACTCCATGATAAACCTAAACCATGTTGGTAATTCGTGCACTTTCTAAATTTAATAATAATTTAAAAAAATTATATAATTAAGATAAAATTTTAAGACCTAAATTGCAAGGCTTCTGTCTCACGGATGCCGAATTGATTACAGGTGGCAGATTCCATATAATATAATAATGGAGTAAGAAATCAATTTTCGCAAGAAAAAAAAAACACAAACCTCTACGACGGCCGGTCGCCCTGATTTACCTCCTGTTATCTACGTAACCTGGGACGGGGCTAGCTATGGCGGCGCAGTCGGCCAACAACCTCTACGAGACGGCTTTGCAGCCGGACACCGGCGGTCACGCGTACACTTTCCTCGAGTTCAACACCCAGGACGATTTCGTCGACTACATGGATTTCCAGGATCTCTCGCAGCCCTCCCGATCCCCCGCTGGGCCCCATCCCCAGCCACCGCCCGAGCCCGCGCCGGACTCCTCAGCATCCGATCATCTTTCTCCCGAGCCCACCTCGTCGCCTTCCTCATCGACTCCCCTCGGCGGTCCTTCCTCGTCCTCCATGGCCATGGGGGCCGCTGGCGGGCAGGCGGCTGCCGCGGCGGTTGATACCCTGACTGCCGGGATGAACGAGCTCAACTTCGAGGAGAGTGGGGATGAAAGTTACGAGTCTGGCGAGAGTGATTTTACGGAGCACGCGTGCGAGTATTGTGGGGTGGAGGATCCGGAGTGTGTCGTCAGGTGCAACATTTCGACGTGCTGGAAGTGGTTTTGTCGGTTGCAGGGGAACACAGGGGGTTCTCATATCGTGAATCATCTGGTATTTCAACATGCTAAGCACATCGCATAACTGAAAAACATCATAAAAGTTATTAAACGATTTTCTATATATTTTGCCCTCTTTATATATTTTTATTCTCAACTCCCTCAAATGATACTCAATTTAACCATTTACTTAATATTTTTATTTTTTGTTGGAAAACATAAGAGCCCATTATGGATACTTGTTCACTCCCTCTTTTAATAATATTCTTCCTTATGTTGGAAACATATATTATACGGTTCTGTCAGAAAAATTTAAGTTTACCCTCAAGTTAGCAAAATTTGGGAGAAAGATAAGTTTTTTTTTACCATCGTTAATCCTTCTGTTCATTCATCTATTTCAATTTTCATCTGCCACATTCTGAAGTTTGATTACTAGACTAGCCTGATAAGTGAAGTATAATTCACTAGCCATCTTGGTATCATATACTGCTCTATGCTACAAATCATTGGGCTACATTTAAAGGTGGTATTTACATTTTTAATACAACATTTAAGCATATGTTAGAGTATCTTGTTGATTTATACAACTTCCATTTGGTTGATGGTTAAGAAACTGCAATTATTTATTTTGTTAGAGCTGCCGTTGTTGAGTGGGATGCCATTACAGAATATTGCATTTCTGGTTCATGTGTGTTTTTTTTTTTATATTAATTGATTTTAGGTGCAAGCAAATCACACGGAAGTTTGGCTCCCCGACGACAGTCCACGAGGAGAGACTATTGAATGCTTTAATTGTGGTTGCCAGAATGTTTTTCTTCTTGGATTTATTTCTTCTGCAACAGGAAGTGTTATCGTTCTCTGCAAAATACCTTGTTTGAATGTCTATGTATTAAGGGGCATGAATTGTGATCTTAGTTAATGGCGTCCACTCATTGATGATGGATGTTTCTTACCATGGCTTGTTAAGGTTTGGAACTTTCACTAACATTTTGTAGCTGTTCTGCATGTCCACATATCACTTACTCTGGTTTCTTTTACAGGTACCTTCAGAACAGGAACAACATAGAGCATGGCAAATAAGTGAACAGCAAATGAACAAACTTGAAGAGTTATGGAAGAATGATGAACCACAACCTGTTTCATTGAAGTATGAAGATAGAGATAAATACCAGGTTACTTTCTGTGCTGACGTTGATTCTTTTATGAGGTTTCTTGGCTTAGTCTGTTTTTAGGGCCTCTACTAATCAGTAGGGGGGTTTATTGCATATACTTTTCTTATGTGAATTTTTTTTTGTTCTTTTGTTTTGCAGTTCAAAGCAATCCTTGATTTTGACTCTGATGAGGTATGTGTAGTTTCATTCTTGCCTTTATTTGTGCTGTTTAAATTGTTTGATTAAATCAAATGAATTGAACTTCTTCCATTGAACACACATGCGATAAGTGATTATAATAAGGAATTTTTATTCGTGACCTTGCCATTTTTATTGCACAATCTTAATATTCAGGCCAATTTAACTTAGGTTAGAAGAATGAATATATTATATGTCTATTTTTCTATGCACATAACCATGCCCAATAATAAGGTATATGTAATTAATATATGTATGTCATGGTTTTACTTTTAGTTGTTTCTCATGATCATCCTTTAGCGGTGTTAGTTCCAAGTTTTAATTGCTTTTCCAATCTTTAACAATATGTTCGCTTATATTTTGTACACTGAGATGTCGGCCTTGATAAAAGGGGTGTAGCCTACTTTGTCATTCCTGAGGTTCTCTCAGCTTTATTTTATATTTTTATTGATATCATTTGTTTTGATTGTTATTTACTTTGTTTTTCTCTGTAGTTGATCCTTAAACTGAATCTTTGATAACGTTATCACAGGAAGATAATGAACTCAGCTTGCCATTTGCTTTTAGAACTCGCCACAAGAAGGATGATCATGCAGATAATCCACATAACAAGGATGGCAAAGGGCTTGGAACATCTGATAATTATGGTGGTAGTAATGACGATTACATGGGAGATAGTGATGAAGGCTATGACTATGGAGATGATGACTGCTTACGAGGATATCTTTGATTTTGCATGATGGAGGCAGCACCAATCAAACCTTTATCCCACTTTCATCTATACTTAAATGAAATTATATCATATTTTATTTTTGCTCGAGTCTTCTTGCATGATGGGGAGTTTGAGAAAGATTATATCTGATTATTTTTCTAAGAAACTGTTTACCTTTCTTGGATTTTCAATCTTTTAAGAAATTGTGCTGTTCTTGAATTTCAACTCATTCATAGTCAATTCAAGGTTCTTTGTACCCAATTAACCTCAAGGTTTCTTAACTCGGTTACATTACTAGTAAACTTGTCATCGTGATCATATGCCGTTTTGTTTTAGAGTAAGGCATTCATTAATATTGTATGATAAATTGCGTCAGTTAGGTCTCAATTTATTGTAAATTAATGCATTCCTTAAAATAGTTAAAATAGTAGGAGTACCTTGTTGTCAACTTAGTTGCAGTCCATTGGTTTTTGAATTCTATTTTGTAATCTTTTCTTTTTATCTGATGTGCAACAGGAACTTGCATTGTGTTATGAGCATGTCCTTTATTTGCCTCTCTACTGGTTTGAATTTGGAAATCAATATGAACAAAAATAATTATAGTAAAAGATTACTCTAGATGTTTTTTATAAGATAAATTATAGAAAATTTATAACTGACCACCAAGTTAGAACATAAACAAAAATAAAAACTTTAAATTGGTAAAGAAAAAGCATGATAATCCTGATATCTTGATATTACGATCCAATTAATCTAAAGGTGATTATCCTGACCCTATAAAAATTTCTCACCAACCAAGTAAATTCAAAAATACAAACAACTCCTCATGCCGTTGTCAGTGCACCATAATTGAAATTCAAATCATAAATATTGGTAAATTACTTGAACACCTTTCGTTGCACCGTAACCCGATAAGAATACCTCTTATACAAGAGCTCATATCCAAAGTAAAAAAAATTAAGTAAGAAACTCATCGTAAATTATGCAATTTAGAAACAACTACTTCAATGTCAGAGTTCAACAGAGAACTAAGCCCAAACGGCAGCATTCAATCTGTAAAATCAAGCCTCAAATGACATGCTTTCATTGAATACTTGACAATTTTCTTTGAACTTATGCTTAGAGTAAATGGACTCCAACGACTTCAATAGAGCATTAATGCAAGTCAAAATATTTCTATTATAAAACTTCATAATTCTATCCTTATTTGTAAAGTCACTTATCAAACTGGTTGTCTCAAATATCAAGAATACAAATCACCAACTAGTGTAAAGAGCAGTTGTGCTATTTTGTCCATTTATTAATCTATATTTTACTGTAAAACCAGTAATACTAGACCATTTATAATGAATAATGCATATCGCCAATCTATACCGAAAATACAAATATAAAAATTCATTGTCCATGCAAATAATAAGCTTACTTAGGGCGGTAAACAAGCCGAGTCGAATCGAGTTTTAGGATGTTCAAATTGATAAGGTAATCAAGCCGAGTCGAACCAAACTTAAAGTGAACCAAGCTTTTGAAATGAGCATTCAATCTTGGTTTGGTTTATTTTTTATGAGCTTGAATTTGTTTGAAGTTTGACTTGAACTTGGTTCGTTTAGATGTTATCAAGGTCTCAATTCAAGCATGACTTGAGCTTGGTTCGAGCTTGGCTCGAGCTTGATTCGTTTAGATGTTATCAAGCTCTCAATTTAAGTTTGTTTGAAATTTTTAGTTGTTTGATTGATTATTGAGCTTGATAATTTAAATTTATATATTTATTTTATTTTATTTTATTATTTATTTAGCATATTGAAAAGAGTTTTATTAATGAATATATTTCATGAACATTGTTCGTGAACGTTCACGAACATTGTTCATGAATGTTATTCACAAACATGTTCACGAACGTTAACGAGCTGAACACGTATGTGTTCAAGCTTGTTTGTTTAGCTTAATGAGCTGTTTAAACTTGTTTGTTTAATTAATTTTATATATATTGAACGAACATAAACCAGCTCTTAACAAGCCGAACACCAAATTTATTCATGAACGCTTTGTTCATTTACCACCCTAAGTTTGCCATGAAGAGGCAGATAAACATCCTTAAGGGCTAGAAAAATGTTTGCAAAGATTAAAAAAAATATTTTCACGAACGATATCGATAGTAAACAAATTGAGCGCTCAGACAAATTGGATTGGATGCTCAGTTACAATCCAATTGTACTCTTGTACAAAGAGAAATAAATTAAGAAATTTTATTCTTAACAAAAAGAACCTACCTTAGAGCCATTTTCTTTCCCGTCATCTCAGACAAGATCTCCCATGTATGACATGGTAATGCTGCATAAAACTCTGAGATGATAGAAACCAATTCTATGATTTAAAAAAAAATGATTACTCTCATTTTTAAGTGCTCCTCCATTGCTTGCTGTAATACTTTGTGAAAGAGAAGTAAATTATGATATTAAATGACCTCTTAGGTAGGAGAAACTTATTCCCTAATGAAATGAATCACATGAGATTCAAATTTACTCATGTGATATAAATATATCATCCAAATATCAACTCAGTTACGTTGAATGATAAAAACCAATTCTAATATGGCAAAAGGTGATGTGGTCACCTTAGGTGGCCCAGTATCATCAATCCTACTATAAGATATAGATAAGTAAATATGACAAACCATCACTACCTAAGTATCAACCCCCTGGGTCCTGGGATGATAGAAACTAATTCTATAGGGGTGAGTTATATAGGGTGCAAGGATTTATGCCCTGCTTGTTCAGTACCCCTCAACCTCAAGTGACAAATCTTTATTTACTTGCCACCTCAACTATGCTCGTGGTCAATAGACAAAATCAATTCTAAAAAAAAGATAGAACCAAGTAACATCGAATCTGGGATCAATAAAAATCAATTCTCTAATGGCAAAGGTGAGGTACTCACCCCCAACGCCCCTGCCAGCTCGCTCCAACACAATAAAAACTAGCTTCCATGCAAAGGTGTCAAAGAAATGGAATTTTTGTTCCCATGTACTACTACAAGATCCACATCTTTTGAAGATACATTAGCATCAAGCTCCATATCAACAATTCTAGCAGTGTGTTCATCAATTAAACATTGTAAAGAATCCATAGATGGTATAGACAGATGATCAAATTTGCACTGGGTGATGGCCCTGGACCTAGAATTTAGGTGGCCCTCAAAATTTTTTTTTAGTATTATATGTCATAGACATGTAGTTGGGGTCTTGGATAGTTGGACCCAAATTCATATTTCAAAACTTTTTGACATTGCCTTTTTCTTTTACCCTTTTAGGTTATAATTTGCAAAGCGTAGCAAACAAATAGAAAATTGAGGATTTGCGGCTGAGCTAAACAAACAATAAGAGCTATGGCCTGTGGAACAGAGAAGAAAGACTCAAAAACATAGGTCTTCTCTTTTTTCTATTTGAAGCTCTCTCTTGCATCTCTTTTTTTCTCTGACTGATGTGCATCTGCTACTAGGACTTGCGTCCCCTTTTCTTTTTCTTCTGCTCACTTCAAGTCTTCAACAACTCTTGTTTTTTGTTATTGCCTTATTAATTTCTTTCCCTTATCTTTTGTATTCACAAAAATGATAAATAGTAGCTTATTTTTTTTATTCGTGTACTACATGTTAATCCCTTAACCCATAAAATCCAATCTTTAATCTCTATTGATCCGGATATAGTTTAGGACATGAGGGGAATTAAGGAGAGGGAAAGGGGGTATTTTTGTCATTTTGGAGGATAAGGCTTTAAGGGTTTTTAGTTCTTATAAGCACTGTTCACTGAAAAAGGCAGGGGGGGCGGCTGGGAGCAGCCGCCGCCAACCTGAGCAGGGACGGGGGCAGCTTCTCCCCCTCTCGCTCCTTGCCGGCGCCGGTCGCCACTCTTTTCCTCTCCTCCTCGTGACGCCGACCGCAACCCTCCTCCTTCTTTCTCCTCACAACACCGCCAGGCATTCCTGGTGCCGCCCCTTGTTTCTTCCCCTCTCCCTCTCTCCTCAGCCGTTGATTCAGTCGTCTTCTCCTTCGGTCTCCAGGTGGACGGCGACGAGGAGCACCACCACCGCTATCACCAGCACGCGTCAGTGCCGCCAGTGCACGCCACCGCCCCCGACGGGCACTGCTTTCGCCTCCGGCGACTACAGCCGCCGCTTCCTGCGGCCACCATCAGCACACGCCGCTATCACCACCGCGCGCCGCCGCCCCTGACGGGCACCACCTCAGCCTCTTGAGGCCACCGCCACCACCATCGCAGCTGCCTCCAGGGGCTGTCATCATTGCCGACAGCGGCTGCCACCGCCTCCGCCGACCCCAGCGCCCGATGCCACCTCCAGCCACCGACTACACCTCCTGCAACCACCGCAGTCGTCCCCAGCGGGCGCCACCATCGTCACCCTCCAAGCAGCTGCCGTCCAAGGGCTCAGGTATCGTACTATGCCTATATTCCGGCCTGCGAGCCGAGAGTGTGTTCGGCCTTCGTGTCGCTATTGTATCCCGACCCGCGAGCCGAGGGAGTGTTTGGCCTTCGTGCCGTTGTTGTATGCCGACTTGCGAGCCGAGGCTGTAGTCGGACCATGCGTCGCCTTGCGGATCCATATCGCGCCCGGCTTCGAGCCACCGGAGCCACCTACTCGCCTGGTGGACATTTATCTACTATTCAGGGCCACGACGACTCGATCAACTCACCCACCTATCCGAGGGCGCCCCCGGGGCCAGGGTACGTTCTCATACTCGTCACTTATTTTATTGATTTATTTTATGCGGCTACTTATATATCCGTGGGACCCGCCTTAAGCATCGAGGTACCAGAGACCGGGGCAAGCTGGTCGCTGGCTACCGGAGGACTTCTGATGGCTTGGTCAACGCGGAAGACATCACACCACCGGGTCATGGGGATGCGGTCAACTTTCCAAACATGTCACACCGGCAGGTCCATCTTCTCAGCTTCTCGATAGGAACAAATTTGGCGATGTCTGTGGAAACGCACCTGATCTGGAATGTGAAGGTGGACGACGTCGAAAAATTCTACCATCCTCAAGACCGTGGTAGGTTTCGACGAATATGTCGTTCTCCTCACTCCACGGGTATTCGAGAGTCAAGGAACTGAGTCAGATCCCCTGCTAGTCGGCAGGTCAGTTTTTACGTTATCTTTTCTCTTTTAGTTATATGATCTGCCCTAGTTCCTTGATATCTGAGCCACAAGCTCGATGTCGAAAACCCCGTGCCGATCGGTCGGGCGTATATTATCCGAGCCACAGGCTCAATGTCGAAGACCCCGCGCCGATTGGCCGGGCGTATATTGTCCGAGCCACGGGCTCGATGTTGAAGATCTCGCGCCGATTGGCCGGACGTATATTATCTGAGCCACGGGCTCGATGTCGAAGACCCCGCACCGATCGGCCGGGCGTATATTATCCGAGCCACAGGCTCGATGTCGAAGATCCCGCGCCGATCGGTCAAGCGTATATTATCCGAGCCACGGGCTCGATGTCGAAGACCCCGCGCCGATCGGCTGGGGGTATATTATCCGAGCCACGGGCTCAATGTCGAACGCCAATCGGCCGGGCGTATATTATCCGAGCCAGGGGCTCGATGTCGAAGACCCCGTGCCGATCGGCCGGACGTATGTTATCCGAGCCACGGGCTTGATGTCGAAGACCTTGCGCCGATCAGGTGGGCGTATATTATTCGAGCCACGGGCTCGATGTTGAAGACCCCGGGCCGATCGGTCGGGCATATATTATCCGAGACATAGGCTCGATGTCGAAGACCCCGCACCGATCAGCCGGGCGTATATTATCCGAGCCACGGGCTCGATGTCGAAGACCCCGCGCGCCGATCGGCTGGGCGTATATTATCCGAGCCACGGGCTCGATGTCGAAAACCCCACGCCGATCGGTCAGGTGTATATTATCCGAGCCACGGGCTCAATGACGAAGACCCCGCGCCGATCGATCGGGCGTATATTATTCGAGCCACGAACTCGATGTCGAAGACCCCGCGCCGATCGACCGGGCGTATATTATACGAGCCGCGGGCTCGATGTCGAAGACACCGCGTCGATCGTCCGAGCATATATTATCCTAGCCACGAGGTCTTCGTGGTCGGGTGTATATTATCCAAGCCACACGCTCGATGCCGAAGACCTCGCGCTGATCGGCCAGGTGTATATTATCCGAGCTACAGGCTCGATGTCGAAGACCTCGCGCTGATCGGCCGGGCGTATATTATCCGAGCAACAGGCTCGATGCCGAAGACCACGCACCGATCGACCAGGTTTGAGTTATGCTAGAAGACTGTCGAGCGGCGATGTTAAACGCTAGAGTCGAACCGGCGACTATAAACCACCCGGCCTGAAGACTGTCGAGCGGCGACGTTAAACACCAGAGTCGAACCGGCGACTATAAACCACTGGCCTGAAGACCATCGAGCGGCGACGTTAAATGCTAGAGTCGAACCAGCGACTATAAACCATCCAACCTGAAGATCGTTGAGCGGCGACGTTAAATGCTAGAGTCGAACCGGCGACTATAAACCACCCGGCCTGAAGACCGTCGAGCGGCGACGTTAAACGCCAGAGTCGAACTGGCGACTATAAACCACCCGACTTGAAGATCGTCGAGCGGCGACGTTAAACGCCAGAGTCGAACCGACGACTATAAACCACCCGACCTGAAGACCGTCGAGCGGCGACATTAAACGCCAGAGTCGAACCGGCGACTATAAACCACCCGACTTGAAGACCGTCGAGCGGCGACGTTAAACGCCAGAGTCGAACCGGCGACTATAAACCACCCGGCCTGAACACTGTCGAGCGGCGGCGTTAAACGACAGAGTCGAACCAGCGACTATAAAAACCCTAGCTTGAAGACCGTCGAGCGGCAACGTTAAACCCCCGTCTTCATGGACCAATTCATCGGATATTCTTTCTCCCCCTTTTGGGGTCGAGCTTGTTAGGACCAAAAGTAGCTAGAGGGGGGGGGGGGTTAATAGCTCGTCGCGTGCTCGTCGCTCGGCGTGGCTTGTTTCTTCAAGGATATGCAGCGGAAAATAACAGAAACAATCACACAACGCTAACAAGGTTGGTTTACTTGGTATCCACCTCACAAGAGGTGACTAATCCAAGGATCCACACCACGCACGCACCCTCCACTATGAAAACACTCCTTTTCGGTAACTACCGAGGGCGGAGAAGCCCTACAAGACTCTCAGTACAAGAAGAAAGGAAAGGGAAACAAAATACAAGCGCAAAGCTTACAATGAGTACAGAAAACCCTAACCCTAGCTTCTCTTCTTGCCTTTGATCCGCCTCTTGACTTGGAAAGCTTCCAAGATCCTTCAAGAACTGGCGATCTGATCTTTGAGAGCGCTGTGGAGGAGTTGGCGAGAGATCTGGAGTGAATCGGAGAAGAGATGCCGAAGACAACGTCCGCCTGCGGCTATAAACCCGACGCAACGGTCGGATCCCGATCGATTCGAATGTTCCCAATCGATCGGGGAGGCTTTGGATCGATCCATGGATCGATCCATGGATCGATCCAGAGCGCCTCTGTGCTCTGGAAAAATGCCTGGATCGATCCACGGATCGATCCAGCGCTTATCGCGCGAAGCAGCCGCGTCCCAATCGATCCACTGATCGATTGGGACCTCTGGATCGATTCACTGATCGATCCAGAAGCTCTCTGTTCGCTGGGTAAGGTCTGGATCGATGCACGGATCGATCCAGAGCCTGAATCGATCCACTGATCGATCCAGCACTTGGTTTTTGCCCAAAACCAAGTCCCAAACCTCCCTAACCAACATCCGGTCAACCTTGACCTGTTGGTACATTATGCCTGGCATCTGGTCACTCCCTTGACCTGCCAGGACTCCCCACCAAGTGTCCGGTCAATCCCTTTGACCCACTTGGACTTTTCTCGTCGTGCCAAGTATCCGGTCACTCCCTTGACCTACTTGGACTTCCACCAGATGTCTGGTCAACCTTGACCCATCTGGATTTCCTCATGCCAAGTATCCAGTCCTTCGACCTACTTGACTTCCCAACACCGGATGTCCGATCATCCTTGATCCATCTGGATTTCTCTTGCCTGGCTTCACTCACCAGGACTTTCACCTAGTTTCACTCACTAGGGTTTTCCATCCGCCTAGCTTCACTCACTAGGACTTTCCATCCGCCTAGCTTCACTCACTAGGACTTTCACCGCGCTTCACTACCAGATTTTCACCACCTAGATTTTCTTCGCCTAGCTTCACTCACTAGACTTCCAAGTATCCGGTCACTCCCTCGACCTACTTGACTCTTCTTCAATCAATATCTTATTGTCAAACATCTAAACTCAAACCAAGACTCGGCTGTCACCAGTTTCATTAACGAGGGATGTTGCACCAACAATCTCCCCCTTTTTGATGTTTGACAATACCACAATAACACTTACAATACCACATGTAAGTTAGGCTAATCCTATAGCCTCAATCTTCATGCCACTAGGCAATGAACACATAAATTAAGCTCTTCATTCTCCCCCTAAGAGGGCACACTCCCTCTAGGTAATGAAAGTCTAACTTACACCCATTCACAGGTCCTTTCATTCTCCCCCTATTGGCACACATCAACCCCCTACTAATAAAACACATCAACCCATCTTTGGACACACATCAAACTATGCTCCAATTTTGGGCACACTTCAACAACTCCATTTGTTGAAGACTCTCCCCCTGAAGAGTTGCTCATCGTTGTTCACAACATCACTTGTTGTGACCAACACGATAATGAAGGTCTCATACCCTTCATTTATCCTTAACTTCTCCCTCAATGTAGACAAATACTCAACCTTGAGCATTTTCTAACCACGTGAGTTCCCACTTGATATAATGAGGATATCCACTCCCCATTTCAAGTTCAAAAGCTCATACATGAGCATTTTCTTTAAAGAAGGTTAACCACCTTCCAAGGTTCATGAAAAATAAATTTTTCATGTCTTTAAAGAGTCCCTCCCCCTAAAGACATGGTGGTAACTTCTGTCATTGCACCAACAATGACTTGGAATCCCTAAACCTTTAGGAAACCCAAATTTAGAAGTTTTGAGGTTCAAATACTCAAAATTTGAAACAAACCTCAACCTAAACTTCAATGAAGCCTTCCCTAACCAATCCATCCTTGTTTTCACATGAAAACACCCTTTGTATGTATACAAATGTATTTTAGGGGTTTGGAATGGTTACCTAGACTCAAAGGGGTTCAAAGATGCTGAAATCAGGCCTTCCCAGCCAAAATCAGCAACTTGGATCGATTGGAGTTGGGTTCCAATCGATTGAACCTTTCTGAATCGATCCACTGATCGATTCAGACTCCCTGGATCGATCGGCTGATCGATCCAGCGAGCTTCTGCTCGCGGGAGACTTGCCTTCCGAATCGATCCACGGATCGATTCAGGCACTCCAATCGATCCACGGATCGATCGGAGCTCTGATAGTTGCTGAAATTCCATTTCAGTCAACTTCAGAAACCCCTAGAAAATTCTACAAAAATCCAAAAATCATGAAATTTCGTGTAGACATTATTTAGGGCATACTTAATCATGGAAAAATAGCTTTCTATGAAAATACATCATATTTTCAAAGATTGATACAAACTTGAGAACTTGCAAAAACTTTAGTGTTTTCTTCAAGTTTGTGTCTAACTATTCAATGGTGATTACTATCAAAAGATAACCTTCACCAAGGTTTTCCAAACTTATTTTAAAAACATTTTAAAAACCAATATCCCACCATGTTCCTTGGGCTTAATGCACATGACTTGTACATTAGCTTTCCCAATGATGGGAAACACATAACTATGTGTTTTGATGAACTTAAAACTCAAAAGAATGCACTAAATCAACATCTTGAGTTTTGTTCATCATCCTAACATCTCACTTGTATCTAATGTGCACAAAACACATACAAGTCATCTTATAGGTCTTTGTGAGATGTAGATTTTGGTTTTGCCCTAATCTAGGGATCATGCATATCTATCTAGGCATTTTAAAGATATTAGACATCCACCTAGGATGTCACTTGTTAATAAGTGTTGCTAAAATGCCATTTGTCCTTAATTACAAGGAATTAAACTAATGCATGATAATGTTATGGCATACATCAAAATAAAATAACTTTCAAAAGAAAGATTCCTATAACTACATGATGTATGAAAGTCATGACATGGTATTTTTGGATTTTGCATAATAAAACATGAATGCAAAAATAAACATGATGTCATGGCATATGATGGGCAAACAATCATGGCAAGATTTAACATAAATAAAATATACCTAGATCAACTATCTAAGTATCCTTAAAAACTTAGCTAAACTTACAACTTAAACCTAGATTGCCCTAAAGTGCTTCATGAAAATGCCAAAGCCTAAATTGGCATTTCTAATTCCCTTGATTAATTTATGCCAGTTGAAATTAAGCATATCCTCAAATATTGGCATATTTCATTTTTCACAAGAGTAGCACTTTTAAATTAAGGCCCGGATTGCCTTAAATTTCCTAAGAACATACCAAAATCCCAACTTGGTAGTTCTTATGAATTTCCCAATATGTGCCATTTAAGATTAAAATCAATTCTTCCACCATTAGGCACATTTTACTCTTTCAAGGAGTAAATAATAATTCCATTTCATTTTCAAAGGTTAACAAAAACCTTGAAAATGCTCCTTGAGTGTCAATTTCCTTAAAGTTGGGTTAACTACCCTTCTAATCGGAGTTGACACTCTCCAACCCATCTATGGGATAGAGAAGATACTCCTAGGAACCCAACACCTATTGGTGCTCCTTGGATGCTCTAGGTACTCACTAGGGATAACTTCCCTAGATACCTTCCTAGTGACCTTGTTGGGCTTCTTAGAAGCCTTGGTCACATTTTCTAGGTCAACTCTAGGGATAGCCTCCCTTGTGACCTTGTTAGTGACTTTCTTAGACTTCTTAGAAGTCTTAGTCACTTTGGTTGCAAAAATACTTCTAGGGATATCTTCCCTTGTATCTTTGACTTGACCTCTAGACTTAGGGTTTGTTCCATAGCTATACGGAACCCTATGATAACTTGGCACATCCTTTTTAGTTTTGGGTTTGTATCCCAAACCTCTATGGCCATTGAATGACTTTTGCACCCCTAAACCTAGGCTATGCTCATTTTGCCCTAATAGGATATTTTCCATCCTTTTTAGGGTCTTTTCCATTTTATCAAGTCTTGATCTCAAGACTTGATTTTCTATCATTAAATCCTCAGATTTTGATTTTTCATTACACCCATGAGCATTTTTGTTTTTGGGCTTGTATCTATTATCCTTAGTGTTCTATCTCTTTTAATGTGGCCGGCCATTAGAGATTAATTGGGGAAATTTTATTTTATTTTTCTCAATTAAATCATGTCAAGGGAATTAAGAAAATTTTATTGTAATTAAATTTCCTAATTTGCCTAGGCCAAGGAATATAAAAGAAGGGGTGAGGGTGCCTTCATGAAAAACAACCTCTATTATTTCTCTCTCTCTTTTATTCCTTGGAGTGGCCGGCCATCCTCTTCCTCTCTCCCTCTTTGTGGTGGCCGAAACTCTCAAAGGCTTGGAGCTCTTGTGGCGGCCGGATACTACTTGGAGAAGAAGAAGAAGAAGAAGAAGGAGAGAAAGCTAGCATCTCTTGGAGCTTGGTTGGTGTTTTGTTCTTCATCCTTGGTTAAGCTTTTTGTGGCCGAACCTAGCTAGGAGGAGAAGAAGGCGGTTGGTGGTTTCTCATCTCGGAAGATCGTTGCCCACACAACGTCCGAGGTTAGAAGAGGAATACGGTAGAAGATCAAGAGGTTTTTCTATAAGGTATAACTAGTAATTTTTCTTTCCGCATCATACTAGTTATTTATGGAAATAATACCAAATACAAGAGGCTTACGATTCTAGAATTTCGAATATGTTTTTCGATGTTGTGTTCTTTTGTTTTTTCTTTTCCTTGTGATTTGATTGTTCTTTTCGGTTAACCTAAAGTTATTTTAGGAAATTAAATATTAGATTTCTATAAAAGGTTTTGTCTAGTCGGTGGTGGTTGCTCCTATATCCAAGAAGGGCGTGTGCCTCACCACGTCAGTACTGGGAACCAATTATGGAAATTAATATTTAATGGAATTAATAACTTAAGGTGATTTGGGTCGAACGTGTTAAGTTCTGCAGGAGATCCAAGTCAAAACCTAAAAGAACAAATAGATTAAGTTTTGGATCAAACGTGTTAAGTTCCGCAGGCGATCCAAAATTTAATTTAAAAGAACACATGGTAGCTAGGAAAAGGTTCAGATCTTTGTACAGTGGAACCTCTAGGCTTTCCGAGTAGCAACCAACACGAACTATCTCTGATGGTCACGGACAAGAGTATCTCCACTAGTTTTCGAACCAGAATATCTCCTAGGCTATGCGCCCGTTCAGCTCACGACTTTCGCTTCCATGCGCCTTCGATTCACGGGCTACACCCCAGTTCAATCCACGTGCGATGCGCCCGTTCGGCTCACGACTTTTGTCTCTATGCGCACTCGATTTCACGGGCTATGCTCTTGTTCGGTTTTGGGGCTCCACTTATGCCCGGCTCTACTGCGTCGTTCACTCGGTATCCGCCTATACGCTTACTTGGCGTTTGGCCAAGATCTTGCCTGGTAGCCGCTCGGCATTATTTTTCGACGCTCGGTCGACACTTTGGTAGCCGCCTGATCCTACGTCCGACCGTCCACTTAGCTATGTGCTTGTTTTGCTTGATATTCTCTAGATGGTCCTGTCAGCATTATATAGTTTATCGGTCGGCATCTTCGTGGTCGTGCGCTCGGCATTGCTCGTCCGCTCGGTCTACTCTTGGTCCCGCGTGTCGCTCAGTCTACTATCTTTTCACCTGCCGCTCGCTTGATGTTTTGTCGCTCGCTCGGCATTGGTTCGGTGGCCGACTCGGTATTATTTCTCGTAGTTCGCTCGGCATTGCTACCATCTCTCGCGCGACGCTCTCTCGATTGCTCGATTCATATTTTTTTCGATTACCCAGTCGACATCTTCTCGATCGCGCGCGCGATCGCCCGTCTTTTCGCCTGATCAGCATTATCTCCGTTGCCGGGACGACACTATTTCTCGTCGCTCGCTCGATACTACTGGAGTCGCTTGCTCGACATCGCCATAACTACCCATTTGACGTAATAAGACGAGCCCGGTGATATGATTTCGCGTTCGGTAGACTGTCCAGTTAGTTGGACTCGCGCCTCCTTCGACTAGACTTGAAGGGGAGGCTTGTGATCCGCATGTAGTTTAGGGCATAAGGGGAATTAAGGAGAGGGAAGGGGGCGTTTTCATCATTTTGGAGGATAAGGCTTTAGGGTTTTTAGTGCTTATAAGCACTGTTCACGAAAAAAGGTAGGGGGGTTGGGTTCTTTGGGAGCAGCCGCCGCCAACTTGAGCAGGGACGGGGGCAGCTTCTGAGAGTGTATACTAAAAGCCTAGCTTTTGTAAATATTTATTTTTGAAATAAAGAATCACATTGGTCAAATGTCTACATTTATATGTTAATTGTAGTTTGTTCAATTAGTTTATATTGTAGATAACATGGTGTGTGGTGTCACACACAGAAGATCATGTTATCAATTCCTTATAAATTATAAACAGTAGCTCACGACCAAGATGGAAAGAAACAAACCATCAGAACAGTCGTAGTGTAATTAGGTATTAATTTATCTTGATTATATAATTATACTAGTACACTTAGAGTGTATTGAGTAGGACCACTGAGGTAGTTTCTTTTTATACTGACTAAATAAAAGAACAAGACCTCAGTTATTATGGAAGTGTGTGCTCTTAATTCTAATATAATGACAAGCACATATATTTAATATTTATTTCTTTAATTTATCAATGGGTGAGATTTAGTTCGATAAATCAAAGGCCCGATAAGTTGGGAAATTATATTACTTATAGTGTGTGTTGTTGATTATAGAAGGAAACTGTGTCCTAGTAATCTAGGTTGATAATGTCCCCAAGAGGAGATCATAAAGATTGTCATGTAAACCCTGTAGGTGGACTTAGTCCGACATAACGATAAGGTTGAGTGATACTACTCTTGGAACTAGATATTAATTAAGTGAGTTGTCAGTAACTCATTTAATTAATGAACATTCGATATCTTAAACACGGGGAGACTAACACACTCATGATAAGAAGGAGCCCAAAATGTAATTTGGGATTGGCGCGGTAGTTCAATAATAATTCTTTAGTGGTATGAATTATTATTGATAAAATTAAGTTGGGTGTTCGAGGCGAACACGGGAAGCTTAATTTCATCGGGAGACCAAAACCAATTCCTCCTCTCGGTCTCTATCGTAGCCTCCTATTTATAAAGTATTATACACACCTATACCCACCTTTCTACCCATCCTTAGGTGGCCGGCCAAGCCAAGCTTGGAGCCCAAGCTTGGGCCGACCAAGCCTAAGGTTAGAGCCAAGTAGGTGGCCGGCCAAAGCTTGGAGCCCAAGCTATGTTGGTCGGCCACAATTAATTAAAAGGATAATTTATTTTAAAATCTTTCCTTATGTGGAAGCCATGATTTTAAAAGAGAGTTTAAAATTTAAATCTTTCCTTTTATAGCTATCTACAAAAGATTAAGAGAAAGGTTTAATATCCTTCCTTATTTGTAGTTAAAAGGGAGATTTTAATTTTGGCGAAAACTTTTCTTTTTAGTAAATCATCCACATGTTTAAAGGAGAGGTTTTAATTTATAAAAGTTTCCTTTTATAACCAACCATGAAGAGAATTTAAAAGAGAAATTTTTATTTTAAAAATTTTCGAAAGCAAATAAGGAAGTTTTAATTTTGTGTTTAAAACTTTCCTTATTTGTGGTGCTATGGTGTGGTTGGCCATTGAAGAATAGATTAGGAAGTTTTAATTTTTTGTTTTAAAACTTTCCTTTTATTCAATGGCAAGGAAAAATAAGGAAGTTTTAATTATAATTAAATTTCCTTATTTGTCGAGACCAAGGATATAAAAGAGAGGGTAGGGGTGCCTTCAAGAGAGAGAACTCTCTTCTATTCTTCCTCTCTTTTCCTCCTTGGTTGGTGGCCGACCCTATTGCTTTTTCCCTCTTCCTTTTCTTTCTTCTTCATTGGCCGAACCACATAATCTCTTGGAGCTTAAAGGTGGTCGGTCCTTGCTTGAAGAAGAAGGAGAGAAAGGAAGCATCCCTTGGAGCTCTTTGGTTGGTGGCTGAAACTTGCTTGGAGGAAGAAGGCTTGGTGGTTCTTATCTCGATAGTTCGTTGCCCACACAACGTCCGAAATTAGAAGATGAATATGATAGAAGATCAAGAGGTTGTTGCTTACAAAGAAAGGTATAACTAGTAATTTTATTCCGCATCATACTAGTTTTCTTTGTATGAATACCAAATACAAGAGGCATGTGATTCTAAGTTTCGAATTTATGTTTCGATATGTGTTTCTTTTCTTTTTTGATATTGTGATTTGATTGTTCTTAGTGGTTAACCTATGGTTACTGTAGGAAGATTAAATATTGAATTTTTTTAAAAGGCTTTGTCTAGTCGGTGGTGGATGATCCCATACCCAAGAAGGCCTAGTGCCTCGCCATGCAGTACTGGAAGCCAATTTTAGAAATAAATATTTAATCGACTTTGTAACATGGGTGGACTTAGATCCAAAGTGTTAAGTTCCGCAGGTGATCCAAGTCTAAACCTATAAGAATAGATAAGTTAAACTTAGAATCAATAGTGTTAAGTTCCGCTTGCGATTCAAGTTTAGCTTCTAAAGAACACATGGTAGCTAGGAAAGGTTCAGACCTTGTACAAAATTTTTGTACAGAGGAACCATTAGGTATTTCGAGTAGCAACCAACAATTGGTATCAGAGCTAGGGTTTGCCTCTGTGTATTTAGTATTTTGTTTAATTATGCACATGTCATAATTTAGGCAGGATAATAGTAGGATATGCTAACTCTGTGGTTGCAGGCTCCAACTATTATGACTTATTGATATTATGTGTAATTGGACCCTTGGACATGTCAAGGGCATTTTATTGTGTGTGCATGATTGTATTATAAAATACAACAGGAGCTATATTTAGATATAGGATTTTATATTTTGTTCGATCTAGATTATATGTACATTTTGTTGGTGCAACATCTCTCAGGTCAAGGTTGACCAAGCTTGAGTCTTGGTTTGGGTTTCGATGTTTGGCAATACAAGGTTGATTGAAGAAGAGTCAAGTAGGTCAAGGATTGACCGGATACTTGACTGGGAAGTCCTAACTGGGATGTTAGGCGAAATGAAAGTCCTGGTGATTGAAGCCAGGCAGCAGAGAAATCCTAGTGAGTGAAGCTAGGTGAAAGTCCCGGTGAGTGAAGCCAGGCAGAAGAGAAGTCCTGGTGAGTGAAGCCAGGCATGATGAAGAAAAGTCCAAGTAGGTCAAAGGGATTGACCAGATACTTGGCACAAAGAAAAGTCCAAGTAGGTCAAAAGGATTGACCGGATACTTGACACAAAGAAAAGTCCAAGTGGGTCAAAGGGATTGACCGGACACTTGGCAAGGGAGTCCTAGCAGGTTAAGGAAGTGACTAGATGCTAGGCATGACGTACCAACAGAGTAAGGTTGATCGAATGTTGGTTTGGGAGGCTTGGGACTTGGTTTTGGGTAAAAACCAAGAGCTGGATCAATCAGTGGATCGATCAGTGGATCGATCCAGGCAGTTTCCCAGCGCACAGAAAATCTATGGATCGATCCAGAGGTTCCAATCGATCAGTGGATCGATTGGGACGCTGCTGCTTCGCGCGATAAGCGCTGGATCGATCCGTGGATCGATCCAGGCGTTTTTCCATAGCACAAAGGCGCTCTGGATCGATCCGTGGATCGATCCAAAGCCTCCCCGATCGATTGGGAGCATTATAATCGATCGGGATTCGACCGTTAACGTCGATTTAAGCCGTAGGTGTTCATTTCCTTCGGCACTGCTTCCACGACAGACGTCAGATCTTCTTGAAATGAAATTATATCATATTTTTGATTTTTGCTTGAATCTTCTTGCATGATGGGAAGTTTGAGAAAAGATTATATCGGGTTATTTTTTTCAAGAAACTGTTTACTGTTCTTGGAATTTCAATCTTTTGAGAAATTGTGCTGTTCTTGAATTTCAACTCATTCATAGTCAATTCAAGGTTCTTTGTACCCAATTAACCTCTAGGTTTCGCAACTCGGTTACATAATTACTAGTAAACTTGTCATCGTGATCATACGTCGTTTTGTTTTAGAGTAAGGCATTCATTAATATTGTACGATAAATTGCATGAGTTAGGTCTCAATTTATTGTAAATTAATGCATTCCTTAAAATAGTTAAAATAGTACGAGTACCTTGTTGTCAACTTAGTTGCAGTCTAGGTGGCTTTTGAACTCTATTTTGTAATCTTTTTTTTTATCTATGTGCAACAGGAACTTGCATTGTGTTATGAGCATGTCCTTTATTTGCTTCTCTACTAGTTTGAATTTGTAGACCAATCTGGACAAAAATAATTATAATAGAGATGATTACATTAGTGTAGATGTTTTTTTATAGTCCGTCTTTAAATTATATGAAAAGAGATAAATTATTAAAAATATATAATTAGACCGTCAAGTTGGAACTTGAACAAAAATAAAAACTTCAAATTAGTAAAGAAAAAATATGATAATCCCGATATCTTGATGTTACGATCCAATTAATCTAAAAATGATCGGCCTAATTCTATAAAAATTTTTCATCGATCATCAAAATAAATTTAAAAATGCAAACAACTCCTCATCTAATCGTCAACGTCTTAAATTTTTATAATGGAGGAAAATATTCTACAGTGTACTAACATTCGAATCATAAATATTGGGAAACTACTTAAACACCTTGCGTTGCACCTTAACCCGGCAAGAATACCTCTTATACGAGAGTTCATACCCAAAGTAAAAAAAATTAAGCAAGAAACTCATCGTAAATTATGCAATCAACTATTACAATGTCAGCGTTCAACAGAGAACTAAGCCCAAACGGCAGCATTCAATCGGTAAAATCAAGCCTCAATACAAATATAAAAATTCATTGTCCGTGCAAATAATAAGCTTGCTATGAAGAGGCAGATAAACATCCTGAAGGGCTAGAAAAATGTTTGCAAAGATTAAAAAAAAATATTTTCACGAACGATAGTAAACAAATTGAGCGCTCAGACAAATTGGATTGGATGCTCAGTTACAATCCAAATTGTACTATTGTACAAAGAGAAATACATGACGAAATTTTATTCTTAACAAAAAGAAGCTACCTTAGAGCCATTTTCTCTCCCGTCATCTCAAACAACATCTCCCATGTCCGACATGGTAATGCTGCATAAAACTCTGAGATGCTAGAAACCAACTCTATGATTTAAAAAAAATTGATTACGCTCATTTTTAAGTGCTCCTCTGTTGTCCGCCATAAGACTTTGTGAAAGAGAAGTACATTACAATATTAAATGACCTCTTAGGTAGAAAAACTTATTTCCTAAGGAAATAAATCACATGAGATTCAAATTCACTCATGTGATATAAATATATCATTCAAATATCAACCCAGCTACGTTAATGGGATGATAAAAACAAATTCTAATATGGCAAACGGTGATACAATCACTTTAGGTGGCCTAGTATCGTCAGTCCCACTATTAAGATATAGATAGGTAAATATGACAAACCATCACTACCTGAGTATCAACCCCTTGGGGGCAATAGAAACTAATTCTATTGGCAGCAAATTAAAAGGTGAAATTGTCATGGTCCCTCGATCCCTCCAGGGTGATCCTCCACTGTATAGTATAGAAGGGAGATAAATCAAGGGAGTTTCGTCCAACAATAGCAGCGCATGAAAAGAGAGGTTGAGAGACAACTAGCGGAGCATTACACACCCACTAGGAATCGACTTCAAACCTATTGGCAACAACATCCTTGCATGAACCAACTGCACCAATCCATGGGGGTAATAGAAACCAATTTTATTGTAACAAAAGGTGATTACACTCACCCAGACATCTCTCACAGCCCGTCTCATCCCAGGACCAACATGGAAAAGATAAATCATAATGACTGAGGAGGCAAGTGGATGAGGAGTGAGTTATATAGGGTGCAAAGATTTATGCCCTGCTTGCCCTGAGATTCGGTACCCCTCGATCTTAAGTGACAAATCTTTATTCACTTACCATCTCAGCTATGCTCGTGGTCAATAGATGAAACCAATTCTAAAAAAAAGATGAACCAAATAACATCGAATCTAGGATCGATAAAAACCAATTCTCTAATGGCAAAAGTGAGGTACTCGACCCCAATGCCCCCGCCCCAACACAATAAAAACCAGCTTCCATGCAAAGGTGTCAAAGAAACGGAATTTTTGTTCCCATGTACTGCTACAAGATCCACATCTTTTGAAGATACATTAGCATCAAGCTCCATATCAACAATTCCAGCAGTATGTTCAGCAATTAAACATTGTAAAGAATCCACAGATGATATAGACAGATGATCAAATTTATCTCAAGATTGACCCTGGAGGAAGGCCACACTGGGTGATGGCCCTGGACCCAGAATTTAGGAGGCCCTCAAAATTTTTCTTTAGTATTATATATTTTAGGCATATAATTAGGATCTTGGGTAGTTAGACCCAAATTTATATTTTAGAACTTTTTGACATATAAAATTTAATATACAATTTTCTAACATTCGAAAATAATATTTACAACACATGAGATTTTTTTTCTTAGATGCCGGTGAAGAGGCGACACTGCAGCTCCCAGTGTTCCTTAACCTGCTAAAGTTTCTCCATTTTTTCAACTTTTCGCCATTCTTCCTAGTACTCTTCAGGACACCTGCTCGAATAAAGATATATATTACAAATCAGAAATCAAAATTGAACACCTAATTCTAATTGCACAGCCTAAATGTCACATAACCATCAAATAATTGAAATGTAATATTATTACATTTCATGCATCTAGACTACAAGACAAGCTTCTAAGAAAAAATAGACCTCAATAGAAGAAGAATTGTATGAAAAAAAAATATACCTCTTGCAACTCTCAGCAAATTTGAAAGGCATACGTGACAATAAGAGATAAATTTCACATCAACATTCAACCATTAAGAAAGAATCATGTGAATCATGAGCAGATGCTGTTGTGACAGGAATAAAACATCAAAATTCAAAAATCGGCAAGAAAAAAGTGAAAAAGAGGGACACAATTTACATTAAGAAGTGATTGATCACAAAGTATTAAACATTTATCTATAAGGAATCTGAACTTTTTACACAATTAATAATGAAACAACCAAACTATTTAGAGCTATTATGAACACTATGTAAAAGAGTTAATTTCATTTAAAGTATACGTGTTTCATAGACATAATGAACTATTATGAACACTACATCATTTCCCTCAGGAACAAAACCTTGCTGAGATTCATTATGAACGAGAAGTTTGATTTACATAATTGGTAGTAACATGTATGCAAAAACAAAACAACTAAAAATTGTAAAACAATAAATATGAAGGTCAATACTTAGAGTTACTCAAGGAGCATGAATACTTGCAATCAAGCAAGAGTTAGCAAATAACATAGAAGCTCAGTAAACTGAAAGAAAAAAATCCCTGGTGACACAGTTTGAAGCCAGAAAAACTGAGACAAAACAGTTTATCAATACAAAACAATATAATACCATGTAGTAGATGAAGTTCGGAATTGGGTGGTCTAGAACATCCAAGTCGGCAGCTTTATCAAAAGCATTGATGAACATCTACAAAATCAATAATTAGGATTTCATACCAAGTCTCTATAGCATTTACAAATCATAACAATCAGAAAAGGCATTCTTATAGTTAAAAGCCACCACAAATTTGACCAAATTAAAAGTAGCTATACTAATGAAGCATTGTGCAGTCATATAAAAGAAAGTCCTGTAGCATCATACAAGGTTTTTTTTTTCCCTCGAGATGGCTGGAAACATTTTGACACTTTGCATGTTTGGTTACTAATTTTAGGTTGCCCATAAACTAGGAATTGGATGTGAGCCAAAACCAACAAACTGACAAACATGTAAACACAAAAGGCTCGAAAAGCTAAGGCCTAAGCCTTGCCTTGGGTAAAATGGATATAGGAGTAACACATGCAAACTAAATAACTAGAGGCCAGAAAACAAATAGTGCATCTATGACACTAATTAAAATCCCCAAAACATGTTATTGAAAAAATAATGATATTTTTTTTTTTTGAATATCTCTAGTTCACATCAGACAAAGCATGTTGATGAGACTTAAATCTCCAAAACATGTTATAGAAAAAGAATGATGAAAACAAAAAATTGAATATCTCTGGTACACATCTGTTCACAATTGCGAAAGTGGAAAAATATTTCCATAATACATTAACACTCATAAAATGGGGAGTTGAAAATACAGTATCAAGCAAACCTGCAAAAAATATCTTGGCAACAATGACCATGGCTAGGACTGGCTTCCGCCGCAAAACCAACCATAGAGAGATCTGCATACAATTGAAATAAGATGCTATCACTAGAATGCATAAACCTGTGAGATCTTGAAAAAGGAAAAGCTAATGAATAGCTGAAAATCATGAAAAATGAAAAAGGGAAACTATGAATAACACTACATATAAGAGATGAAGAGATCGAGCAGGACAAGGAAAGTTACGCTATCTAAAAATTTATCAAAAACTGGGGTTGTTTAAGAGAACAAAAAAATCGAGCCCTTCAGCCTTACGAAATAATGGACCAAGGAGGATCGAAAAAATAAAATCAATGAGCAAAAAAATCATTCACATAAAGGCACACAGTTCGAATCACCTAGAATACCAACAACTGGAAGTAGGAAAACCAACGACAGACAAGGTGAAGAATTACGAAGGGGGACGAAGAAAAGCAAGGAGGGTCGAGAGGATAATACCTTACCCTCACCCACCTGAGAACTCTGGGAAGGAGCGGCGGCAACAAGGAAGGCGTCGTGCTCCGTCGGATGATGGGGCTCTAGCGGCAGTGAGGCCATGTGAGATGGTTGGGAAGGCGAAGGGAGAAGGAAGAGCAGTGGAAGGGAAGAGCCCTGTGTGGTTGCAAAGTGAGTAGCAGAGGAGATGGAGAAGCAGAGGTCGACAAAGACATCTGTGCTTCGATAGGCGTAGGGGAAAATAGCCACACGCGACTGAGGAGCTGGGAAAAAAAAGTTAGGGTTATAAAATAATTTACATTATCTTAGACACCAAAACACATACACACAACAATTTAATAAAACTCTTATTTATCATATAAACAACATTAATAGACAATGATCGATAAAACCCGTGTACCAAAAAAAATCTCAAAAATAATGATTTTAAAAAATCACTATTTTTGACATGTATACGACAACACGGTTTATTAAAAATCATTATCTTTTAAAAAACGAAAGCATCCAACAATAACAATTTTTAATAAAATCATTGTTAAATAAAAAAGAAGATAATCATTTTTTAAAAAACTATTATTTATTATGTGTGATTGTATCTCAAATTTCTTGTAGTGAACAACTCTTATTTTTTGGTCGTTGCCTTATTAATTTCTTTCCCTTCTCAAGACTATTTTTCTTACCATTATTTGTGGAATTTTCAAGATATGGCATAGTTTTTCTATTTGTGTACTATATGTTAATCCCTTAACCCATAAAATCCAATCTTTAATCTCCATTTTTTTGTATATTTGAAATTTTGAGCTTCCGAGAATTAAATTTTTAAATTGTAAACTTCGATTGCCATTGTGAAAAAGTGCTCTAAAATTTTTATTGAATTTGGTACTTTGGAGGAGATCAGGTGAATCTCCATGACAAATGGTAATGCCAAATTCCACCTCCTGAGCGTACTATCATTTCAAGATGTTAACTGAATCGGCACTTACAACTCAATGAAAGAACTCTAGAAAAAATTTCTAGAATTGCACGAAGGAACCTTGGAAACTAAGTTGGCAAAAAGATATATACTCCACAACAAGCTCAGCAATCTTTGACTGGAAAATGGATAATCAGTCACTCAATTGCATTCCAAGCTTAAGAAGTTGATCATCAGATTGACCAACTCAGAGAAATGATAACGAATTGAGATTTTCTAAGATATGCTCTAAACGCATTTCCAAGGACCCCAGACTGGACATCGATAATTGATTCCTGCTATATTTCCAAGGATCTCGAGGTAAGTACCTTAGAAAATTTATTTTCTACATTAAAACTTCATGAATCTCAATGTGCAAGACTAAGAAAGGAGTTGAATCAGAATCTAGCGCTGAAAGCCAAGAAGGACAAACCAATTTTTGACACATCTCTCGACAAAGATGAAAGAGCATGCATAAGAAAATTTTTAAAGTTTTTTAAGTCTAACAAATTTAACAAGTTGCAGGCCAAGAAGTTTCTTCGAGGAAAAAGGAAAATAAGGTGTTACCATTACAATGAAGAAGGACACGTAAAAGATAACTGTTTGAAACTGAAGAAAAGGGAGAAAGAGAAGGACAAAGGGCAAAGCCGGTCAAAGCACAAGAACCTCAAGACAATTTGGGATGAGATATCGTCATTCGAATCCAAGCCAGAGCAATACGCTAGACTTGTGCTAATGGCAAGTCACCAAGATGAAGAAAATGATGAAACTTCATTCGAGATGAGCATCGAGAACATCGATGAAGAGGAAGCTTTAAACGATGAGTCTGATACGATAAGTGAGGTATGACTCTTAGCTCCTTACCAGTTTTACGATGCAATTCAAATGTTATCTAGAAGTTTATTTAAAAAGAGGACAAAGTATGTAAACTCAAGAAAAACTAGGCATGCCTATAAGAAAATTTCAAAAAACTTAAGGATGAAAATGAAAAATTAAAAGATGAACTAAAAATTTTGAAAAAGAACTCTGCATACCTAAATTCAAATTTGTCACAAAGTTTTAAGTTTAGAAATTATGGAGGGCAAAATTGGTATTTATAAAATCATAGGGATCAAATTGTAAAAATTACTAGAAATATATTCTTAGAAAATAGTTGAAAAATTTAGTAGAAATTTATATTGAGTTCCTAAATAATGCTTTGTATGATTGAAATTAATCTTTATGGATGCTTTGAATTGAATTTGATTTAATTTTTAAAATAATTTACAAAATTAATTGTTTCACATGGTTCTTTTTCATGTTTTGTTTTGTTTTTTTATGAAAAATAAAGATGCTATCTACTAAATTTTTTTTAAAAATTTTCTGGTCTTTATATTATTTTTTTAAAAATCATTTCAAAAAATAAATTTTAATGATTAAAAATATTTCAAAAATTGTTTTTTAAAAAATTTAATTTCTTTTACGACAATGAATTAGGTTTTCTGTTAAAATAAAATTTTTAAGATTTTTCAATAATTTTTTATTTTTTTATGATTTTTTTATCAAATAATATAATCTTAAATTTAAAATTTTTGGGGAATAAATTTTGAAAAATATGATTTTTTTTTTTGGTAAATGACAGTTGTATTTTGAATGCTTACAAAAATCAACAAGATTTTTTGAAATAAAAATCTTTTTTTAAATATTTAAATTCGAAAATAACCACTTATGTTGAAAAATATTTACGGTTAAAATAATAATATATCTATTCGTGATTTTTTTTTTCATGTTCAGAATACGTATGTTTGTGATTTACAATTTTTTGTATTTTTCAAAATTTAAAATTAATTTTAAAATTATTTTTACCAAAACTAAGATTTAATTGATAAAAATTGATCATATTCTTGAAAATTATGTTGGAAACCCCAAAAATATTTCCCATTATTTTTTACTTATTTTTCATATTTTTACTAATATTTTTTTTTGATGGGATCAAAAGAGAGAAAAATTAAGTTAAGGGAGAAATACTTAGTATATAATTTTAATAAATTTTTATGTTCTTTACTTGTACTTATTGCAAATTTATTACTTGTGATAAATTATAAATTTATTTTATTAAATTATTTTTTATTTGTTTACCCTAACTTAATGTGGGATTATGCACATTAAAAGGAAGTGATTGTAAGTACCTCAGATTAGTTTTGATGTCGTCAACCAGGTTAAGTTAAGTCCTGTAATTTTCATGTCTTATGTCTGAGTGTGCAGAAACCTAGGAACACAAGAAGTCAAACGAAAGATGCAACTAGCGAGAAGGATGACACGGGAAGCGAGTCGACGGGCTTGGTGCATCCGAGGGGCGAGGTGCTGCAGAAGAGTACACCGGCGGCTGAGAAGGAAGCGCATGCGTATCTAAGGCACGAGAAGCCGGGGAGGAAGTTTGCTCGATGAGAAAATCAGAGTTGGGTTCGGGTGAGCTCAACTCTGGATGATCAGAGTATCACTCAAGCAAGCACGGGAAATGGATGGTTCGGATGAACAGTGATTGAGGCGCCTCCAATGACATTGAAGGCGCCTCAAGCTTTGGCAACGAAGCTGCCGCATCTAGTTTCTAAGGTACCTCGGATGAAAAGGTGTGAAGGCACTTCGAGCAAGCTCGAAGGCACCTCAAGCAGAGGCACCTCCAATGACATTGAAGGTGCCTCCAACCAGTTAGAGTCGTTGGTTCACCGTTGGAACGTGGATAAAACTTTATCCACATTAGAGGCGCCTCAAGCTTTGGCAACGAAGCTGCCGCATCTAGTTTCTAAGGTACCTCGAATGAAAAGGTGTGAAGGCACTTCGAGCAAGCTCGAAGGCACCTCAAGCAGAGGCACCTCCAATGACATTGAAGGTGCCTCCAACCAGTTAGAGTCGTTGGCTGACCGTTGGAACGTGGATAAAACTTTATCCACATTGGAGGCGCTCTGGATGACTTTGGAGGTGTTAGAGTGTATACTAAAAGCCTAATTTTTGTAAACATTTATTTTTGAAATAAAAGAATCACATTGGTCAAATGTTTACATTTTATTTGTTAAGTGTAGTTGTTCAATTAATTTATATTGTAGATAACATGGTGTGTGATGTCACACACAGAAAATCATGTTATCAATTCTTTATAAATTATAAATAGTTGCTCACGACTAAGATGGAAAGGAACAAACTATTGGAATAGTTGTAGTATAATTAAGTATTAGTTTATCTTAACTAATAAATTGCACTAATACCCTCTAAGTGTATTAAGTAGGACCATTTTATGTAAGTTCTTTTTATACTGACTTAATAAAAGAACTAGACCTTAGTTATTATGGAAGTGTGTGCTCTTAATCCTAATATAATAACGAACATATATATTAAGTATTTATTTCTTTAACTTATCAAATGATGAGATTTAGCTTGATAAATCAATAAGTCCGATAAGTTGGGAAATGATATTACTTATAGTGTGTGTTATTGATTATAGAAGGAAATTGTGTCCTAGTAATCTAGGTTGAGAATGTCCCCAAGAGGATCTCAAAAGGATTGTCATGTTAAACCCTGGAGGTGGATTTAGTCCGACATGACAATAAGGTTGAGTGGTACTACTCTTGGACTTAGATATTAATTAAGTGAGTTGTCAGTAACTTACTTAATTAGTGGGCATTCGTTATCTTAAACACAGGGAGACTAACACACTCATGATAAGAAGGAACCCATAACGTAATTTGGGATTGGTGCGGTAGTACAATAATAACTCTCTAGTGTAATGAGTTATTATTGATGAACTTAAGTTGTGTGTTCGGGGCGAGCACGGAATACTCAAGCTCATCAGAAGACCAAAACTAATTTCTCCTCTAGGTCCCTGTCATAGCCTCATTAAAGTCATAAGTCCACACATATAAAAGCCCTTCTTGGTGTCCAAGAAGAGGCCAACCCATGGCATGGTGACCAAGTCAAAGGGGTCGGCCAATCTCCTTCACAAAGGGGTCGACCCTTTGCTTGGTGCCCAAGTAAGAGGCCGACCAAGATGAGTTTAAAAGTGAATTTTTAATTTTTTTAAATCTTTCTTTTTGTAGCCATCTAAAATGTTTTAAAAGAGAGATTTTAAATTTTAAAAACTTTTCTTTTTTGAAGTCATCCACATGGTTTTAAAATAGAGTTTTAAATTTAAAAAATCTTTCCTTTTGTAGCCATCTACAATGGTTTAAAAGAGATATTTTATTTTTGTTAAAACTTTCTTTTTTTGTAACCATGATTTAAAAGAGAGGTTTTAATTTTAAAATTTTTTCCTTTTTGTAGCCATCTACAATGTTTAAAAGAGGGATTTTTAATTTTAAAACTTTCCTTTTATAGTCATCTATAATAGTAAATTTAAAAAAGAGATTTTAATTGTTGTTAAAATCTTTCCTTTTTTAGCCATTACCAAGGATTATAAAAGAGGATAGATGGTGCCTTAGAAATAATAATCATCTACACAATTTCTATTCCTCTTCTATTCTCCTTGTGGTCGTCCCCCTCATATTCTTATTCTCCCCTTGCTTTCTCACCTAAGGCTGGCAGCATCAAGAGGCTTCAACTATCTTGTGGCTAGCGGGTTGCAAGGAAGAAAGAAGAACAAGAGGTGGTGTTCCTAGCTTTGATTCCTTGGTGGCCGAAAGTTTTAGAAGAAAGAAGGACTTCTGGACTTGGGTGGTCTTTGCGTCTTGGTAGATCGCCGCCTACACGACGTCCAAGAGAAAAAGAGGAATATAGCAGAAGATCAAGAGGTCTTTAAGATACAAAAAAAAGTATAACTAGTTAATTGTTTCCGCTGTGTATTAGTTTATTTTTCCTTTGTATGGATCCTGAAGTACCAACACAAGAGACTAGTGATCTTGTGCTTTGATTGAGATCTTTGTAGTTTAACCTAGGGTTTACTGTAAGAAGTTTAAATATTCAATTTCTTTGAAAGACTTTGACTAGGAAGTGGTGGATGATCTCATACCCAAGAAGGTCGAGTGCCTCGCCAACGACCTGGAAGTCAATCCTTGAAATAGATATTTAATCAACTTCTGTAATATGGTTTAACTTCTGATGAACACATGGGTTGAACATGGACTAATAATATTAAGTTTCGTTTGCAATCCAAGTTTAACTTCTGAAAAACACATGAGTTGCTATGAAAAGTTCTGTGCTTGTACAAATTTTTGAACAGGAAAATAGAACGAAATTTCGAGTAGCGCCAACAACTATGTCCAAGTCGAAGGAGTTTGTTCCATAAAAATGACGCGGGTGATAAGGTATATGCTCAAGCCCTTAGCAAGGGTGAGGTTAATATCACAACCGGAAAGATTTCAACCCTGACTATATCCAAATCAGGAGAGTTTGACCCCAAAAGGACGCGAGCGATATGGTATATGCTCAACTAGGGGTGAGGTTAGCACCATAATCGAAAGGATCTAGACCCCGACTAAGTCCAAATCGAGGGAGTTTGGACCCTGGAAAGGACTCGGGTGATACAATATATGCTTGATACCTTAGCAGGGGTAAGGTTGACACCGTAACCAGAAGGATCTCGAGCCTGACTATGACCAAGTCGAGGGAGTTTGTATAGGTCCTCGCTCGACTGGCAAGAGGACTACCTCGGGGTACCTACAGTTTGGCCTTGAAAAGGACGCTAGCGATATGGTATATGCTCGACCCCTTAGCAGGGGTGAGGTTGATGTCGCAGCCGGAAGGATCTTGACCCCGACTATATTCAAGTCGATGAAGTTTTGGCCCTGAAAAAGATACGAGGGATACAATATATACTTGACCCCTTAGTAAGGGTGAGGTTGATATCACAATCGAAAGGATCTTAACCCCAACTATATGCCCAACTTGAGGGAATTTGGACCCTGAAAAGGACGCGAACGATATGATATATATTGACATCTTTGCAAGGGTGAGGTTGACACTGTAGTCAGAAGGATCTCAACCCCGACCATGTCCAAGTCGAAGGAGTTTGAGTCCTGAAACAAACACAAACGATATGGTATAGGCTCAACCCCTTAGCAGGGGTGAGGTTGATACTGGAACCGGAAGGATCTTGCCCCCTATTATGTTCAAGTCGGGAGAATTTAGGGAATCAAGCGGTAAAAAAGTGCTTTCATTTATACTTAATTAGTGAGTGCACATTTTATTAAAAGAAAATATCTCAAAAGATGACTAAAACATAATGATTAAATGCATGAGGGTACTGAGGCGACTTTAAGAGTAGTATGGCTTCAGGTGGTTGGCATTTCATAGTCAGTCCAACTTCTTATCTTGGGAGTCTATCAGATAATATGCCCCCGAGTTTGTCTTCTCAATCACTTTGAATGGTTCTTCCCATCGGAGCTCTAGTTTGATAACATCCCCAACTACCTTTACTTTCATCGAGACAAAATCTCCAATCTAGAATGACTGGGGTATCATCCGTTTGTTATGGCTGAGACGCATCCTTTGGCGATATGCCATAAGTCGGGTAGCATCCTTTTTCCTTATTTTTGAAATCAAATCTAAGTCGAGAAGGCGTAACCAGTCATTGCCCGACCCATAAGCACTTCTTCTATAGATTCATTCCTGACTTCCACCGGTACAACCATCTCGCCACCATAGATAAGATGGAACAGAGTCATCCCGCTGCTTTCCCAAGGAGTTGTTCAATAAGCCTAGAATATACTAGGTAACTCGTTTACTCAGCTACCTCCACATGATCTAACTTGATCTTCAACCTTAAACTATCTTCCAATTAATGACTTCGACTTACCCATTGCTCTATGGATAAGCCATTGAAGTGAAAGTCTGTTGAATGTCAAAGCTCTCACACCAATCCTTTAGATGTCGACCTTGAAATTGTCTCTCATTATCTGAGACTAACTTGTGAAGCAGGACAAATCGACAAACTATATTTTCCATAAAAAATTTATAACTTCTTGCTCCATTATGCGAGCTATAGCAACAGAGCTTCTACCCATTTGGAAAAGTAGTCAATGGCCATCAGTAAAAATTTCATTTGATATTTGCCGATGGGAAAAGGATCTATGATATCCATACCCCACTAATTAAAGGGACAAGCCACTACGAAGGTTTTTAAGAATTCTGTAAGGCTATGAGATAGATTCTGATGCTTTTGATAGTGAGGACAAACAACAACGAACTGAGTTGCATCCATCTGGAGGGTTGGCTACAAATATTCTGCTAGCAATATTTTTCGTAATAATGTTCTTCCTCTTGCATGATTTCCATAAATACCCTCGTAAATTTCCCTCGTTACATAGTCGACATCTTCTTGACCCAAGTATTTGAGAATGGGTCAAAAAAAGGATTGTTTTTACAATATGTCCCCGATAAGAGTGAATCGGGGTGCCCTCTTCTTAAGCAATAGGGCCTGTGTCGAGTTGTAGGAAGAACTCCTCACTCCAAGTAAGCCTTAATAGGAACCCTCCAATCAGGAGATATATCTGGATCTGTGATTTGGTTAACCTGAGAGATGAGCAATACTTGGAATATGCAGTCTTCGATTCTCCAGCTAGACAATGCGCTGGCTAACTTAGCCAGCTTGTCTATCTTCTGATTTTTCACTCTAGATAATTTTTGAAGATTGATTTCTTGGAAATGCGCTTGGAGTTTTTCAAAAGATTTAGTATAAACTTGTAACTTCTCATTTCTAATCTTGAAATTCCCAGCTATCTGTTGAGCACCAACTGGGAGTCCTAGTGGATTATGACTCGAGAAACTCCTACTTACTTTGTGTAACTACCCTGTGGTAGTTTTGATGTGGTCAACCAAATCATGTTAGGTCCTGTTAACTTTTTGATGCCTTATGTCTAAGTGTACAAGAACTTAGGAGCATAGGCGGTCGAGCAAAAGATGCAGCTAGTGAGAAGGACGGCACGAGAGAGAGCTGACGAGCTCAGTGCTTCTGAGAGATGAGGCACTGTTGAAGAGTATGGTGGCAGATGAGAAGGAAGTGCGCGGCATTTTCGAGGGACAAGAAACTGGAGCGGAAGGTTGCTCAAGAAGGCCGGAAAATGAGTTCAGGTAAGTCATATTCCTAATGGCCGAAATCACCCAAGCAAGAGGAGACGGAGCAAGAGCTCGAACAAAAATGTCAACACTTTTGTTGACTCTGGTCCGAACACTCAGATCACCCGGGGTAGCCAGGGCACCCCGCGTGTGTGTCCTGGTCAGACCTGGTCCAGGCACCCAGACCTAGTCTAAGCGCCCGGACCAAAAACTTTATTGAGTCGCCAGCTGTTGCGAATTATTACGATCTGAATAAAGTTTTATCTATGCCAAGGCGCCGGAAACCCTTCTAGATGCCCTGATAAGAGCAATAAATATAGCCCTGATTGTAATAGCTAAATGAACACTTGAAAATGATTCTTCTTTTGTTTAGTTTTGTAATTGAGTACTTTAATTGCTGTAAGAGGCTTCTCCACATGAAGGAGATTTATAGTGAACTTTCAATATCTTGGATTAGCAATCCTCTAATTGTAAACCAAGTAAATCTCTGTGCCTCTTCCTTTTGTCAATTAGCTTCTTAATTCTTTTATACAAGTGTTTGTTGGTGCAATAGTTCCGGCAAGAAGGGGTGAATTGCCTGTTAAAATAAAACAAACATCTTTCCCGTTCTTTCAACTCTAATTAAAAGCAACTATAATAATAAATGAAAATAACAACTTAAAGACAAGGCACCAGATTTACTTGGTTACAACCTAGGTGGTTGTTAATCCAAGACCAATGAAAGCACTAAAAGAAAATCTCCTTCGTTGAAGGCGGAGAAGCCTCTTACACCCGTTGAATACTTAAAAAGTTGCTAGGAAATTAAAACAAGAGTTGATGTCTATTTCCTACGTCCAGGGGTCTTTTTATAGTCCCTGGGAAAAGTTATCCGCGGCTGGAAGGCGCTTCCAGCGAGGCACCGAAGGATAAAGCTTTATCCTTTGGCAACGATAATATCATCCTAGTTGAAGGCGCCTTCGGACTATTCATTGAAGACGCCTTCCCGCCATGGAAGGTGTCTTCCACAGTGAAGGTGCGGAGGTGCGCGGAGGCGCCTTTAACTCCCTTTGAAGGCGCCTCCAGCAGCACTTACAGCCACCTTTTGTTCTTCTACTGCTCCGATCACCTAGGTGATGTCGGCCAACCGAAATAGTGCTCACCCTAACCCAATATCTGACCTTCTTCTCGAGCAAGCTTCCGCTCTGTCTTCTCGTCTCTCGAAACGTCGCACACGTCCTTCTCATCCACCAGTGCACTCTTCTGCAGCACCTCGTCCCTTAGATGCATCGAGTCCGTCGACTCCCTTCCCATATCATCCTTCTCGCTAGTTGCGTCTTTTGCTCGACTTCTTGTGTTCCTAAGCTCCTGCATACTTAGACACAAGGATCAAACATAACAAGACCTAACTTAATCTGGTTGATCACATCAAAACTAGCACAGGGTCTAACAGTGTTTATTTTAATGAAGCTGTAATTTTTGAGAAAGGTATTTTTATTTGTTATTGTGCAGGATAATTCACTCTCATCTTGTCGGCCGCAAGAGACCATCACTTTACAACCAGCAGTCCTGATAATAAAGTTTTGTACTTGGCCTCATTATTGGACGCCCAAAAATCTAGCCTAATAGAAAGAGACAATGCTTCCTCTCGAGGAGGTATCATTAAAACTCCCACTCCGCTACCCTATCGATTGGAAGAGTCATCCACATAAATTTTTTAGATGCCTTTAGCCATTTGCCCGAGGACTTCCATAAGGAAATCAGCTAAGGTTTGAACCTTAATAGTGGTTCTTGGTTGTTATTGGATGTCATATTCGTTCAACTCAGTGATCCATTGATTAATCATCCCGAGTTTCGAGTTGGTAAGTACTCGCCCCCAATTACTATTAGTAAGGACAATAATTGGGTGGGCTAAAAAGTAAGATCTTAAACTTCCTAAGGTAAGCCCCCATTTCAACTTCTCCAAATTAGTATACTTGCTTTCTGTCTCCTTCAATAGATGACCAAAAAAGTAGATGAGATATTATACCTTGTCCCCTTGTCTTAACAAAACCATGGTGACTTACAAATGTTGGTGTAAAGAACATTAGATGATCAAGCCTAAGTTTTTATATTGATAAATAGTTCAAAGTTAAGTTTTATTGTTGTACTGACAAGTTTGACTAAGTGTGTAAAAAAATCTTAAGTGATCTTAAGCAAGGTAAAAGTCCTAGTTGAGGCTAGGCAAAGAAGTCCTAGTGGACACTAGGTAGGTGGAAAGTCCTAGTTGCAACTAGGTAAGAAAGTCCTGATTTGAGAGAATGGCGAAGTCTTGGCAGGTCGAAGACGTCGAACAAAAATTCTAGGATTGAAAACACTAGGTGAAAGTCTTAGGGGTCACAAACACCAGGCAAAAGACTGGACGGGTCGGGGTTTAGACATCCAGTGGAAAGTCCTAAGGTCTCAAATGCTGAGCAAAAAACCAAACGACATGCAGGACTAATTTGTCAAAAGGTAAACTCTCCTGAGAGGAGTAGGTGAGAATGTGTTCCCAGTAGAGGGAATAGTAGGCGTCGATCCAACCTAGAGTTTCGACGAAACTCAAAATCAAGACTGGACAATCTGAAGACTACCAAATATTACTCTGCTTTATATATTATTGCTTGTTGGACTAACTCTATATTGCAAAAAATCAAAAGCTTGAAAAAAGGGCTCCAGGCGCCGGAGCTTGTCCATGCGCCTGGAGTTGCTCCAAGCGCCCGAACAGGTGGATAGGGCACCTAGGCGATGGGCTGAGGTGGCCCATGTTGATTCGCTGGTCTATGTCACAGTCTAGGCACCCGGATAGGTCCGAGCACTCGGAGATGGATAAAATTCACCATATAGAGTTTCGACAAGAGCATGTCATGTTAACACTTTGGGGCGCCCGAGGACTCATCCAGCCACCTGAATCGGGCTATAAAAGGAGGGTTCAACCAGCACCTTGAACACATCATTTTGAATGACTTTTTCTCTTGCGCGTTGTTCTGAAAATGATTCTACGATGCCAAAATGCTACTCCAACGACCAAAAGCACAAATCTTCAAATCTGTAGTTGTCGGTAAATTTTATATATTTGCATTTATATTGTAATTGAGATCTCTCTTGTAATACTTCAAATTATTAGTGAATTATCCAACGAAAGCACTCTTAAGTGCGGGCCTTGGAGTAGGAGTTGCCACAGGCTCCGAACCATGTAAAAAACTTGGTTGTGTATTATTCTTTATTCTTATTTCATTGTGTTTTCTCTTTACTCTAAGTTTTACGCAAAAAAGTAAAAAAACCATGAGCGATATTCACCCCTTCTAGCACTTTCGATCCAACAACAAATTCACCCACAGTATTTCTCCTAGTACCGGCTTGGAGAGTAGGGGTAGTCGGGATAAATATAATTTTAACTCTGTGAAGGCTTTATCACATTTATCATCTCATTTGAATTTAGTCTCTTTTCTTAATACCTTGAAGAAAGGTAGACTCTGCCCAGCTATGTGAGATATGAATCAAGATAATGTCATGATACGACCTACTAGCCACTGTGCTTCTTTAAGATTACGAGTGGTAACATACTCTGTAAAGCCTAAACTTTCTCTAGATTAATCTTGATTCCTTGTTCAGTGATAATATATCCTAGAAATTTTCTACTCTTGACTCAAAATAGACACTTATGAGGATTTAGCTTAAGACCATATTTCCTGAGGGTGGCACAAGTCTCTTCAATATTTGAAATGAGGGTATCGACGCATGCAAATTTGATTAAGATATCATCAACATATACCTCTATATTTTTTCCAATCTAATACTTGAACACTCGGTCCATGAGTCGCTAGTAGGTTGGCTTTGCATTCTTCAAACCAAAAGGTATAATAATGTAGCAAAATGTTCCATTGAGAGTGATGAAACTAACATTGTCTTGATCTTCCTAAGCTAAAGGGATTTGGTGATACTCTTGGTAATCATCGAGCATGCAAATGATCTCATAGCTAGCTGTCGCATCCACCAATTGATCAATACAAGGAAGTGGATAGCAATCGTTTGGGCAAACTTTGTTGAAGTCTCGAAAATCAATGCAAACCCGCCACTTGCCTGTTGGTTTGGAGACCAACACTATGTTGGATACCCAGGTTAGAAATTGAACCTCCCGTATGTCCACTTCTGCCTGGATCACCTAACCTTGCTCAGGTGAAAAATTTTGCTTCCTCTACCACATTAGTTGAGCTCCTGGCAGAGTGTTCAACCGATGGACTGTCACCAAAGGAGGGACTCCTATAACCTCTTTTGGTGACCAGGCGAAGACATCATGATTATGAGAGAGACAAGCAATCAACTTTGAGGCATGATGCGAGGTCGTTGGCCACTCGTACGACTAACTCCCTTTTACCTCCTTGATTTGGCCTTCCATCGGGAATTTAATTTTTTGATAGAATGTGAAGACCACTGCCTGAAAAGCATTTAGTGTTGGTCTCCCTAATATAGTATTGTAAGATGACTTGGTATTCACCATAAGGAAGGGTGTGTGTCTGGTCCTTCTCCTCAGTTTTCCCCTAGAGAAAGGGAAAGCTTGATCTGCCCTATAGGTTGTACCCGATGCCCCGTAAACTTGAATAAAGAGGTGTTCATGTGATGCATCTCTTCTCCGTCCAGCTACAATTTATCAAAGGTGTCTTTGAAAAAAAATATTAACAGAGATTTCTATGTCGATGAACACCCGTTTGACTATGTAATCGATAATAAGGGTTTGAATCACAAGAGCATCTTCATAAGGGATCTCTACTCTCTCTAGATCATTTGGATCAAAGCTGGTCATGGGACTAGGACAAATGCCCTGACTCGAGCTAACCGTATAATTTTCTAGTCTGTACCCGTGGGCCTTCCTGACCTGTGTGGAATCACGATCTATCACCCTCCGGAAATTATATTAATCATTCCCCGAGGGTCGACCTTACCCTTGCCTTTGTAATTATCTTTCTCCTGGTCTGTCAAGGGTCACTTTGGCCGAATATCGTCAAAACAGTGTTCTGGAGAATGAGACCGCTACTACGAGTCTCTACCAACGTCTATCTTCTACCTCCCATTTTGTTGATGATAATAAGGTCCACCAGGTCTCTTGGTTGGTGGATTATACCCTGCTCTTCTTTGATTGACCACCAATCGCAGCTCTCGGGCATATTATTGGCATTCTCTAGTGGAATACGTACTCAACCAATGAAAGTTGTAGTAAGGTCTTGCTATAGGCTCCCGACTTGATTCTATAATCAGATTATTTTCTATCATTTGCATAACTTTTTCTTTCTTACAATTCATGAATTCCTGATTCTGCAAGGGAGGAAGCGGTGCCTTTCGATCTGCTTGGGTGGGCGTTGAGATTTGGGTCGACGCCTCTCTTTTTTTGACAGATTGTGCTTCTTTTACTTGAACGTATTTAATAATCCGAGCTTGTAAGCCATCAAAGTCAGCTAGGGATTTTTTCACCAGGGAACTAAAGAAATCTCCATCGATCAAACCTTAAGAAAATGCACTGACTTGTACTTTAGAGTAACAAAAGGTGCATCCATGGCCACGTGTTGAACCTCTATAGATAGTTTTTTAAGGACTCCTTGGGCTTTTGCCTGAGGATAAATAGATCATCAGGAGTCTTCTGATACCTCCGGCTAGTAGTAAAATGCCTCATGAACCCTGTCTTAAAGTCTTCGAAGGACCGTATAGAAGATGCTCGAAGATGATTGGACCACCTCTGTGCCGAACCGGACAATGTCATTAGAAAAACTCGACATTTGACCACATCTATGTATTGATGTAATAAGTTAGTATTTTTAAATTTACAGAGGTGATCTTCGGGATTTGTTGCATCATTATATTCTCCAATTTGTGGGGCTCAGAAATGCCTTGGATTTCATCTTTGAGAACTTTGGATGAGAAAGGGGGGCCTTTAGAATGTGTACTTTATTGGACATATACACCTTTTCTTTCAGAGGACTCCGATAGGAAATTTCCCCTTAAGACCCCAGAGATTTCTCCCTCATAGCAGAAATGCTAACCGAGGCTTGGAAAGCAGGTTGGGATGGCTGCTTACTTTGGGGGAGAATCCTAGGGAATCCTGAAGGTTGGGGTTGCTCTTGTAGCACCGCTTGTACAGTCGTCTCCACAAGTTTGTTGAATTATTTCTTTGTTATGGTGATAACATTTGACTTTTCATTAGCTTCTGCACTGGATTGTCCGATATCATCCATCTTACGTCTCATTTCAGTTCTTAACTTAGGTTTCTCACGGACTATGTCAATTTGATCCTATTTGAGAATGAAGACATTTGACTCACTGGTAATGCACTACTATTACTGCTAATAAGGAAGGTGACAACTTCTATTCTGCGAAGGAAAAGACTCACAGAAAATGAGTTAGAATGACAGCTAGGGGAGTCCCCGATAATGTCCCTCTGACGCTCAAGTCAACTTTTTATCAAGAAGAAAATAGTTGCTGAAAATTAGGGTATGTAAAGTATGTGTACGCACGTACCTTTGCTCATAAGAATCAACTACTTTTTATAGAATTGTACCTCTCCATCACGTTCACCTCGTGCCCACTCCTTTCTCGTTATCGCGACCATGTTCCCCGAAATAAATTCCCATTATGACTCATTTATGTCGGAGTGAATAGCTGCGTTTTTCATCTTTCTCATGATAACGATTGCATTATTCATTATTCCCCCAGGAATAACATAATACTTCGTTGCTCTAACTCTTGATATTTGAGACCGTTTCAATTTAGTCTGAGGGAGTCATCCCTTGTTGACCCTGCATACTATCCTGACTTGATTATTAACTCTCTTGGTCATGTGACACCTAGGAAGTACCCTTACATCACTATGCCTATGACCTATTAATTAGTATTGTTGTTATTTAATTACCATAATTTTACTAATTAATTTTAATTCCACAATGATTTAATTTTCTTTTAATAGGTGTTATATGATGAGGTGCTTAACGAACCTCGGAAGTTTTCATTAATATTGAAAATTATCATATTTCAAGCACTATTATTCCTTTACTAGTGAAATAATTTGAATTATCTCTCTTTTTTTTTTTGTAATTGTTGTGATTTTATACATTATAATATGTTGTCTAAAAAATATCTTTCTGAATGTGAGAAAAGGAAAAGAAAAGAAAAGAAAAAGACTAAAATAATTAACTGAATCACAAAGAGATGCTATTAATAAATTCGTTGTTAAAAGTTCTCATGAAAATGAACAAAATTTCATTGTGAATGTGGAGGATGTAGATGAGTGTAATGAGATTCATGATATTAATGAGGAATGGGAAAACTTGAGTGAGCATGAAAATATTTTTAATAGGGTAGATAATGAGAATATTGACATTGATAAATAATTTATTTATTCACTTGATATATATGATCCAAGAAATTGAGATAATCTTGATAACAATGCACGTGATATTTTAGTTGAAAAAATACCTATAAGAGAAATAAATATTGTATATTCTTTGGACAACACTTCTATGCATTTTTCTTGTGCTCATTATTCTAGACATTTAAGTAATAGAGAAATAAGAAACCAAAAGTGGTTGGTTTGTGGTAAATATGTGGATAAAGTTTATTGCTTTTGTTGTATGTTGTTTAAATCGGAAAACAATAGAAGTTCGTTAGCAAAGGATGGATTTAGAGATTGGAAACATCTTAGTGAATGATTTAAATAACATGAAAATACTATTGAACATATAACTAACATGAACACTTGGAATGAATTAAAAATGTGATTAGATAAAAATCTAACAATTGATAAAGATCTACAACTAGAAATTTTCAAAGAAAAAGAGAATTAGAGACAAGTTATAACAAGAATATTAGTAACCATAAAATGTCTTTCTAAACGTTGTTTGGCTTTTTAAGGATCTAATGAAAACGTTATCAAGATAATAATGAAAATTTTTTTAGGCTGATTGAAATGATTGATGAATTTGATTATGTGATGCAAGATCATATTAGACGTATTTAAAATCATGAAATTCATTATCATTACCTTTGTCATAAAATTCAGATGAGTTGATTTCTATTTTAGCTAATAATGTAAAAATACTATCATTAATAAAATTAAAGAAGTAAAATATTTTTCAATAATTCTTGATTGCACCCCAGATATAAGTTATCAAAAACAAATGACTTTTATAGTACGATGTATAATAAAGTGAAAATAGAGGAGTATTTTTTTAGAGCTTCTAAAAGTATATGATACATCTTATTTAGGACTTTTTAACGAATTACAAAATGTGTTAAAACCACTTGATCTTAGTATTGAAAATATTAGAGATTAAAGTTATGATAATGATTCCAATATGAAAGGAAAACATCAAGGAGTTCAAAAGATGTTGATTGAAATAAATCCAAGAGCATTGTATATGCCATGTAGTTGTCATAGTCTCAATTTAACTCTTAGTGATATGACACATTTTTGTATTAAAGTTGTTTCTTTTTTTTTTTTTGGAGTTGTGTAACGCATATATACATTATTTTCAAATTCTCTTAAGAGATTGAAAATTTTACTTAATAATGTGAAGGGATTAACTATCAAATCTTTATCGAATACTCATTGGGAAAGTCATATTAAAAGTGTTCAAACTATTAGATTTCAAATTGTGGAAATCAGAAAAGCTTTACTAGAATTAAATAATATTTGTGATGATGAAGCTGAAAGTTTAGTTAATTCAAGGGTAATTTTGCATGCAGTCCCTATTGACAAACAAATCTTTGCATGCAGTCCCCATCCATGAAAATCTTTGTTTTCACTCCCCAGTCAAACATCTTTACCTAATTGTCGATGATATTTTTAGGTACAAAAAGTATAAAAATCAGTATAAATCTTCTTAAATTGAGTATATTAACTTAGAATCTAGTATATTTTCTATCAAATTGAGTACGATTCTTTTTTCATCTCAAAATATACTCGGTTTTAGTTTAATGTACTGAATTTAATAGAAATTATACTCATTTTTAGACTATTTATACCGAAAAATATTAGGGTTAATTTTGATAGAAAATATACTCGATCCTAGTATAGAGTGCTAGATTCTAGTGTAAAGTGCTGAATTTAACAGGAATTATATTTATTTTTAGACTTTTTATACCTAAAAAATAAGAGGGACAATTTTAATAGAAAATATATTCGATTTTAATATAAAGTGCTGACTTTAAGAAGAATTATACTCGTTTTTGGACTTTTTGTATTCAATTTTGGACTTTTTGTACTTAAAAAAATCTGAGGGCAATTTAGGTAACAATATTTGCATGAGGGAGTTGAAATAAGTAATACTTTGCATGCAGGGAGTGGAAACAAAATTTTTTGGACATGGGGATTGCATGCAAAGTTAACATTGTGATTGGAGATTTTTCTCTAATTTACCGTTAATTCAATCGAAAATTTTAAATTTTTATCTAGTATGATCATTTGGTATGATATTTTATTTGCTATAAACATGATGAGTAAAAAGTTATAATCGAAATCTATATGCATTGACTCTGCCATGAAACAAATGATTTTACCAAATGTGATAATCTCTGCAATTGATATTTTTGAATATGTTCAAAGTGCATATTGTTATCCAAATCTTACAATTGCATATAGAATCTTATTGACTATACTTGTTACGATAGCATCGGTTCAAAACAGTTTTTTTAAATTAAAATTATATGAGATCGTCAATGTCGCAAGAAAGATTAAATGAATTGACAATTTTATTTATTGAGAAAAATATTTTATAAAATTTTGAAACTGATAATATTATAAAAGATTTTGTAAATAAAAATACTAGAAGAAGTCAGATGAATTATATTTTATTAAAAATTTATTTAGGATTTCATCTTATTATTTTGTCCAGGGTGCAGCATATCGGCGGCGCATATTGCTTGAAATATTCGACAACTCATTGAATAATTTTCCAAAGACTACCAACAGTTTCTTAATTGCATGTGTGAGCCTGGCAAGTGGATGGCAAACAAAACCGTCATCGCCACTCAAAAGCTTAAACACAAGCTACACGGAGAGGATGCAGTGGACCCAGCATATGGTATACCAAGCCAATATTAACAGAATTTGCAGTACGGCTGCAATGGATTGCCTTGTTTTCTTTGCTCATCTGGTCAAGTCATTTTTTTTTCCTTTTTCTTTTTAAAATTCAAAACGTGTTTATATTGATTTTCAATTGAACATTACTCTTTTCCTGGTGTACTGTGAGAGAAGATTTAAGCTAATGGAAAGTAAAAGATAAGTAGGCAAACAATATAATTCTATTAAGATGGTGCAATTAACATTGATATCAACCATTGAATTTTATTTGAGATGCCTTGATTTTCCTCTACCGTTCTCCTAAGATATCAGATTCATTAGCGTACTATTTCGTGGTGAGGAAAATGATCTATCACTTTCTAAAAATGTTTTTGTTGAAGCAAATTGCTTATCTATTCAGATGATGAGAGATGAGTTAACAGGAAGTGGAAAAGTTAGTTTATCTTGTTTATCCAGTAATCACAGAGTCTGATTAATTACCCATGCTTCAAGCTGCCACGCACTGCTGAATTTGAGTCAATATCAGAAAGGTTTAAAGGTAATTAACAATGTGGCTTGTTGCATGGGCGGTGCATGACTAGTGATCACAATGCTGATACACTGAGACAATTTAGATCCGGTGAAACTCGTATACTCCATAGCCGCTTCTTTGACAGTGGTTATGAATGGTGAGATGTTTGGAATCGTTCAGTTGCATCAGCTTAGAGGACTAGTCTAAATGCATTCTCTTGTTAAGAAGACTTGATTTTAGTCATGGAGATGGACACTAATGGATACTATATTATATTATAATGGTATGGTGACCATTTATATAGCCATGATCCTTCACCTATCCTCTTAATGGATGACTCTTCACCTAACCATGACCTTTCATCTAACCATGACTCTTCACCTAGTCTCTTAATGGATGACCCTCCATCTGACCATTTCTTCATATGCCTTGGCCATCCCTTTCATGATTATAAATAGCCAATGCATTCTCTTCCAAAGGCACACTCAAATCCTTTAATCAATACTTTGTGAAATTTGTCCAAACTTCAACTGCCTTTTATGTAAGTTTCTACCCAAGTTTCAATCAACACATGTAAGCTCAAGTCCCGTCAAATTTCTGTCCAAAATCGAAGAAACTTGTGACCAAGTGGTCTTTTTGTTTTCCATTATAGCTTTGTACAATCTTTGTTTTCTTTTCATTATTGATCATTTTATACTACTCATTTTATTTTTTTGAATTCCAAGATGCACTTTCTGAATCCCAAGATGCACTATTATGACTCAAGTTAGATATGGTAAAAGGGAATTTCCAAAAATATGCTAAGATATGATAAGTTATGGTCCTAATACTGTAGGTAATAATAACTGATATATGGTCTCACTCCTTAGAGAAATTACATATAGAGGATTGATCAATAATACCATGGAAAACGAGATAATTAATAGTGTTATAAGTATATGTTTTTGATTAAGTTATGTTTCTGCCATATTTTATGAATTATGTTCCTGTCATGAATTCCGAATGTCTTGCTATGTTTTGTATTCTGTCGTTCTATATTCGATTGACCCCCACTTACTGAGTGTTTTTTGGAGCACTCACCCCCCTACTCCCATCTTCGGATAAAGACGAGGAACAAGTCGAGAAAGAGAAGCAAGAGATATTTTGGGACTGGTAATGGAGCCCTGTTCAAGTAATTCTTCTTTTTAATTCATATTATCTTTACTTGTACGTTTTCGCTTATCGTTTTTGGATTTTCACTTTGTAAAGACAATATTTCCGTGATATCATTACTAGTTTAGTATTTACTATATGAGGCTTGCTATTTTCGAATATTAATATTCGCGAGTAATGTCGGTGCCGGTACGCCAAAGTCTTGGGGCGTGACACTTGTCATCTTACTTTTGTTGCTCGGGATCGTTTGAAAGTTCTTGAAAGATCATAGGATGGATTTTACTTGGCAAACGCTAGCTGACCTTTTATTTCGTCGACCTAGTAACCTGCTTTGCAAGAAGCAATCTGGACATATTCCAGAATTTCCAACTGCTAGATTGAAGATCGATGGAAATATTTTACAGGAAGCTCACCTTGTGTGCACTTTGTCATAGACTTCTCGTTTTGCATGACTATATTTTTTTCCATATTTGATTTTTTTTATTAACCCTATCAGTATTTTTAATACGTGACTTCATTTGGTTTATACTACAAATTATGTCTAGAGCTAATTTTGATCAAGAATAGAACTATGATTACATAACAAACATCTAATGACATAATGCTGAAGTTGGACTAACCTGTATACTGGCCTAATTCTCCCCTAGCGAGATGGTTTTATTGGGCATTGATTATATTATTATTTTGATGAGAATATTTGTAGTTTAATTGTCTCATCTATGGCCTAATTCTCCCCTGGCGAGATGGTTTTATTGGGCATTGATTATTGTTATTTTGACGAGAATATTTACAGTTTAATTGTCTCAGTTAGATGAAACTCATCTGACTTAGAAAATTTTTGTCTATTTACATTTAATTGAAAACCAACTTTTCCCACATTGTACCTAACAAGGTAATCATCAATTTATGACAGACTGATTTAGTTAGTTGCTATCATTTCGGTCGCTACCGGTTAGCTATCGAAAATTTCCATTTGCTAGCAACTGAAATAAAATTGATCGTTAAATTTTAACGATTGAAACTTTAAATTTGGTCGTTAAATTTAGATATTGAAATAAAATTGATTTCTAAATTTAGAGATTGAATTTAAATCGGTCACTAATTGTTTAATTAAAGTTACTATTTAATAATTAGTGATTGATTAATTAGCGACTAAATTTATATTATTTAAATAAGTATGGCTATTGTTTAATTATTGCATGAAAATGTAAATGTAATCATTCAACAATGTTAAATTGACATCAAACGGAAGAAACTAGTAAAATCTGTTTGACAATAAAAAATTATTCTTATTGCTTGACTTAATTTGTATATAGCATATAAGTTTTTTCATTTTCATACACCCGAAAGGAAGGATCCCCTCACAAACAAGTTCATCACCAAGCTAAATACTTTTTTTTTTTAATTATAAATCACATCAAACCGAAGGCAAAGAGAAAAAGAAACCCCGCCCTCCTTTCTATTTTTTCTCAGTTGGTAGTTTTATGGTTCTTATGAACCGGTTTCTCCGTAGTTTTTTTTTTTAATTTAAGTATTAGTTTTTTTAAACCGATTAATTCTAAAGATGATAGTTCTGATCATAAGGATAAATTGAAAAATACTTACAATTATCCATCTGAAACAACCAACATTCTTAAATTTGTCTTCACACATGAAGAAAAAGTCCTATAATGCTTCATAACTTTGATTTGAATCTTAGATACATAATTAATCATTAGAATATCTAACTGTTATTCCATGACTCCGTGTGCTTAATCTGTCATGATGATCTTAAACATAATTGATTTAGGGATCTTTTGCCCTAATTAATTGGCTAGTTTACTATTTATTTGTAGGATGAGTTAAGCCCTAATGGATTGGGGTACTCATTATAATGAGAATGTATCATGAGAACATGCATTTGTGAGTTTGTTCTGGATATATTTGTTTGTTTGTTTATATTTTATTAAATTCATTTTTTGCTGCTCCAAATGTTTTATCATATGTCAAAACATTATATTTACTACGAGAATGATAGTATTAGGGATGAACAAAAATTAGGTTAAATTGAATTGACTGAATCAATTAAATTTAAAATTTTAATTAGGTTATTTTGAAAATTCAATTTTTTTTTAAAAAAATATTGATTATTTCGATTAATTTGATTCGGTTTCAATTTTAAAATTTCTAATTTAGTTAAACCGAATAACTTGAATAAGCTAGACCTTAAATCTTTAAATTGGAAAAACTTAAGTACCTAATTCTGAATTTACAGAATAGAAAGTTAAAATCGGATAAAAATATATAATTTTTGAAAATTTAGATTAATTTGGTTGAAAAGTGAATTAATCGATATTTTATCGATTTGATTTGTTTGATTTTTGTTCGATTAGTTCAAAAAAAATTTTGATTGTTTAGTTTCACTTGAATTGGTTCGGTCTCGATTCAATTTTGAATCAATTGTTCGGTCCTAGCAATGGTCAGGTTTGTCATGTGTTAACCCATGGAACCTTTAAGCGATGTGAATTTATTTTTTCTACTCTAAAAAAGGTAAATTCACATAACTTTTTGTAAGCTAGGATATTATGTAAATTTGGATGTTGTATTTTGATGGAATTCCATTATTATGTTTCTGTATTTTGCAACTTCAATGTTATCAGTTGTTTAAAAACTTCTTCACTAATTTTTAAGTCACAAAGATCTGCACTAATTTTTAAGTCACGTCCTCTTGTGATCTTTTTAGTTTCAGTTACTTTGCAAAGTGTGTGATTTAGGACTTACTTGTTTATGTTTTGTCTCTTATCATCTAATCTTCTTTTGCTTTATTTTGTCTGTTATATGTTTAGTTGTTTATTATCATTATTATTTTAATAATGATGTTTAGTCTGGCGTGTCCAACCTATTAAACCTAGAATTAAAGTCCATTAAATTCATGTTTAAACAATGTTAAACAAGATATTTTAATTTTAATGGACTTAACTAGAAAAATTGTGACCTAAGGGTAATATTTCAACTCTTTTAAAAGATGGTTCCACCCAGCTTTGCAACGACAAAGAACTTCCACAGTTAATCAATCACTCACGGTCGATTCTTAGTTGCGGTGCAATTTGAATTAATTTTCTTTAGTGGAAAAATAAACTTGGGATGTTGATTGCAGAACGATGCGCCGCACTTCCAAATTTATTTAATGGCCGATGAAAAAATTTTATAGGACCGAATTAATCACCTTCAAAATTAATTGATTGAACTAGATACCTAGATTAATAAAAATAAAAGATTTTTATTTCTGGTTAAACTCTTCTAAAATTTGTAAGAGTATAAATTTAACTACTATTTTGATTGTTTATTACTTAAAATAATTCATTTAAAATATGCAAGTAGATTAATGATTCCATTTGAATTATTACTTAGATGTGGAGGGAAATTGATGATCAAAATTTTGCCAAGTAAACGTTTTCAAAATCAATAGAGGAATAGAAATTTTAATTTTTATATATAACACATTTATTAAGCTAAATTAAATGATTCTTTGTAGTATTACACATTTTTTAGCTTAGTTTGTCATTTTGCTTAATATAAGGGAAACTAAAATTCCTTTCCTTTCACTCTTGCTTCCACTTTTAATGCCCTATATTTCTAGAAATTTCTATTTGATTTTTAATTTATATGATTTTTTTTTTTGCTTTTGCCTCTTATTTGTCCAATAAAATATTAGATTAACTATATCGTAAGTGATCTGTTCATTAGCAGTGGAGATTCTTTAATCGGCTTTAAGATCAAATATTGTTCAAAAGAGACTTTGTTATTGGCTTGATTCAAAATAAATTAAGATTAAATCAATTCAAACATGCTTTTTCTTACCAATTTAAAGTTCTTATTTCTGTTCAGGTTGGTCTATAAAATCAAACTAGTCTCATCAAGTGGCTATTTAACTTGTTAAGGAGTCGTTTGCATATCCGAGAAAAAGAACTAAAAAAGATTACAAAATAGCATTTATATTATAAAAATGTATTAATTTACAATAAAATGAGACCTAACTGATGCAGTTTATCATACAATATTAATGAATGCGTTACTCTAAGACAAATAGAAAAAATAAAACAAAACGGCATATGATTACGATGGCACAAATTTACTAATCATGTAGTAGCAAAATGAAAACTAATTAATTAGGTCAGATAATATCGAATTTGGGGTAAAAAGCTTGGCCCTACGAAAATTTTTCAACAGTCTCTAGAGTAAATTTTTCAACAGCCGCTAAGGCCTATTTTGACCGCCAACATTCTCAGATCTATTATCTATTATGGAAAAAAAATTTAATAATACGTCGTACGTGAATCTTAAATTTTAAATCTAGAATTTAACCATGACACCTTGCCCTTGGGCCACTAGTCATGTAATAGAGTTAAGAAATCTAGAGATTAATTGACTACAAAGAATATTGAATTGACTATAATGATTTAAAATTCAAGAATAGTAACCATTTTCTTAAAAAAATAACCAAAAATAATTTTTCTCAAACTCCCCATCATGTAAGAAACTCGAGCAAAGGTAAAATATCATATAATTCATTTAAATATAAATAAAAATGGGATAAAATATTAGTGTTACCCCATTATGCAAAATTAAAAAGATCCTTGTAACCAGCCTTCTTCTCCATAGTTATATATAATGATGCCGGCAGAATAGTCATTAATGGATGAAGAGAGAGGCAGGAATTGCGGAGGAAATAAGACTAGCAAGGGACAAATAAAGAGAAATCGTCATCTCTAAGTTTTATAAAAAAAAATTTATTCAATAATCAAAAAATGATCCTATAACAACAAAAATACATTTATATAGACTAAAACTCTTAAAATTACAAAAGATTAAAATGACCACAATTACCCTAAATATCAAAACCCCTAAAATTACTAAAAATAAAAAATTATAAAAAATATCCAATGAATCCTCCTATATCAATCACGTACTCGAGTTTAGAATAATATCATAGTATTAAATTGGTAAAATCTACAAATAGCTATTAGACTTTAGAAGTAGATAGCAAAGTCTCTCCACTTATGAAAATGTGCCTAGTGTTGCAAGGCAAATAACGTCTAGGTCCTTTGCGTGGGACAAGCCCCAAGCATGCAGCTGAATTAGTTGCAGCCTCATTCATACCCTCTTTGATTTTCGCCATTGATCTCTCGTCATTTGAATCTTGTCTTTGGTTACGTCGAGGGTTTTCCGAGTAGGCCGAAAAAACCCATGATAGGGACAATCTGGCCGGAAGTCTGAACAGGCTAATAATGTTGTATGCTTAAATGTTGCATGAAAATGAAAATACTACCTTTAAATGTAGCCCAATGATTTATAGCATAAAGCAGTATATGATACCAAGAATATGACTGGTGAATTATACTTCACTTATCAGACTAGTGTCGTAATCAAACTATAGAATGTGGCAAATGAAAATTGAAATAGATGATTAAACAGAAGGATTAATAATGGTCTTTCTCCCAAATTTCGCTTATAGGAGGGGTCAATAAACTCAAATTTTTCTGACGCGCCCTTGTGTTTTCCAACAAAAAAACAGAGAAATATTCAGGTAAATGGTTAAATTGAGTATCATTTGAGAAGGGTTGACAATAATTATAGTATAAATACATAAAGAGGACAGAATATATAGAAAATTGCAATAGAAAGAAATATAAGCAATAATATTCTGGTTGATCTGGAACCTACAATACTTGATAATCAACTTCTGCATGTGCTTGATGGCCAACTTAAATCAGAGTTTTTGATGCAACCTTTTTCAACTCCTCATATGCAATCGATCAAATAGTAGAAGTCATGCTCTTGGGAGGGGAAGTTACCAGAGTGTCGATGTATGATAACCCTCTCCGTGATAAAGTTATCTTTCACTGGTTGTCGTGAGCTCCATGAAAACCATATTAGAGTCGGAGGAGGGTTCTTGGAGGGTGACTAGGAAGATCTTCCCAAAGATGATGTCGTCCATGATCTCATGCAAAAATCTGGCTGCCATTGGGTCGACGATGCGAGTTTATGTTCGAGTTGAGAGATGCAACGCTGTGGCAGCGGCAGAAATAGCTGAGGCGACGACAAGAAGCGGAGTTCTTGTTCCAGGAGACAGACGCAACACTGTGGTGACGGCTAAAATACCTATAAAAGAAATTAGGAAATGAAGCCCAAGAGGAAGAATGTGATTTGTGTGTAGTTCACAATTTCTTAATCAAATCCGGTCCCGAGTGCATATGAGATGATAGTTAAGTGCTTTTGATTAGTGATGGGTAAAATGCCTAAAATTATGGTATACTATGTATATCATATTGATATTATATCGTACTAAAATTTTCAATATTGATTTGGATATGAAATTTGATGTTTTCAGTATTTGTGTATATGCCGAAATAATAAAATATCAAACAATATGAATGGTATAGGATTTAATCATACCTAAAATTTGATATATTGAAATTTCGGTATACCAAAATTTCAATAAAATATATATATAAGTGTCGAAGCCGTTGCCCAAATTATCTCTCGGGGTTGTGCCTTCAATGATCATCGCCATCAAATCAGACATAGCTGAAGCATCCAGCTGATCTGGATTATCCGCATGAAGTCTACAATATTTGATGATTAATTTCTGTGTGCGCCTGATGATTAACTTAATTATCGATCTATCGGAGTCATTCGACGAAATCTTTTTCAACTTGTCATATGTCTGATAGTAACAATTGACCAAATAGTGGAAGATATGTTTTTGGGAAGGAAAGTTACCGTAGGGCTTATGTATTAGAACCCTCTATGCGATAAGTTTGCCCTCGTTGGATGTCTTGAGCTCCACAAAAACTATATTAGAGTTGGAGGAGAGTTATTGGAGGGTTACTAGGAAGATCTTCCCGAATATGATGTCATCCATGATCTCATGCATAGATATGGGTTAAGGCATGGGTTCTTGTTTGAGTTGAGAGACGCAACGTTATAATGGCGACATCAAAAATACCTATGGAAGAGATTGTGAAAGGAGTGCCAAGAGGAAGAATGTATTTTGTATGTAGTTAGCAATTTCTTGATCAACTGCCAAGTGTATATGAGATAATGGATAAGCGCTTTTGATTAGGGATGGATAAAATACTAAAATTTTGGTATACCGTACATATCATATCGATGTTATATCTTACTAAAATTTTCAGTATGATTTTGATATGAAATTTGATGTTTTCAATATTTTAGCATATATCGCAAATAATAAAATATCAAACAATTTTGATAGATAATTGGGTATATATATATATATATATCGAAAAAAATCAAAATACCCGAACCGTTTTAATATAAATGATATAGAATTTAATTATACTAAAAATTCGGTATATTAAAATTTTGATATACTGAAATTTCAATTTGATTTATATATATATATAAAAGATCGTTTCTATATTTCAAATTAAGTGTACAATTTGCTAGACTATTTCTTCTTGAAGAACTCCTCGATAAAACTTGGAGAGGTGTTACAGCCGCTGCCCAGATTATCCATCAGGATTGTGTCCTCAATGAGCATTGATATCAAATCAGCCATAGCTGAAGCATCCAATTGATCTGGATTCATCGCATGATACTTACAATACTTGATGATCAATTTTCACGTGCACCTGATGGCCAACTTAATTATCAATTGATTGGAGTCATTCGACGCAACCTTTTTCAATTTGTCATATGTTTGACGGTAACAACCGACCAAATAATGGAAGCTATGTTCTTGGAAGAGGAAGTTACCATAGGGTGGATGTATTAGAACCCTCTCCGCGATAAGTTTGCCCTCGTTGGCTGCTGTTAGCTCCACAAAAACTATATTAGAGTCGGAGGAGGGTTCTTGGAGGACTACTAGGAAGATCTTCCCAAAGATGATGTCATCCATGATCTCAAGCATACATATGAACGTCATTGGGTTAATGGCACGGGTTCTTATTCGAGTTGATAGATGCAACGCTACAGCGGCAACAGAAATAGTTGAGGCGACAACAAGAAGTGAGGTTCTTGTTCGAGAAGAAAGACACAACATGCGATGGCAACAGATATATCTATGAAGGAGATTGGGAAAGGAGCGCCAAGAGAAAGATGTGGTTTGTGTACAGTTCGCAACTTCTTGATCAAGTACCTAAGTGTATATGAAATGATGGTCAAGCGTTTTTTCACTAAGGATGCGTAAAATATCAAAAATTTTGATATACCGCATATATCATATCGACATAATATTCTACTTAAATTTCCGGTATTGATATTCATATTAAATTTGATACTTTTAATAATTTAGTATATACCAAAATAATAAAATATTAAATTATATATATATATATATATATACGGTATACCAAAAATATTAAAATATTAAATAATTTTAGTACGAAGAGTATAAAATAAATATTAAAATATTAAATATTTTAGTATGAAGAGTATAAAATTTAATTATACTGAAAATTCGATAGATAGAAGTGTTGTATAGTGAAATTTCAATATCATATCGGTATAACCCCTCCATTTGTTTATATCTGAATTATTCTCAAATCCCAACCCCCCCAAATGATACTCATTTAACCATTTACCTCAATATTTTTTTTTTTTGTTGGAAAACACAAAGGGCCCATTATGGATGGATATTTGTTAAGTCCGCTTACTGTATAATAGTCTAATTTGAGATGTTGACCTTCTCTTTTAATAATATTCTTCGTTTTACTTGAAAGATATATTATTAGAAAAATTTAAATTTATTGACAGCTAATGTAAATGAAATTTGAGAGAAATAGTAGTTTGTTATCATTGTTAATCTTTCTGTTCAGTCATCTATTTCAATTTTCATGTAGTTTTATTAAACACTAGCTTGATAAGTGAAGTATAATTCATCAGTCATCTTGTTATCATATATTATTTTTTGCTGCCCATCATTGGACTACATTTAAAGATAGTATTTACATTTTAATGCAACATTTAAGCATATTTTAGAGCATCTTGTTGATTTATACAATTTACATTCGGTTGATGGTTGAGAAACTGCATTTATTTATTTTGTTACAGCCGCCATCGTAGAATGGGATGCCATTACAGAATACCGCATTGTAGAATGGAAAGTGTACGCGCCGCCGCCAGTGTCCGGCTGCGAAGCCGTCTCGTAGAGGTTGTTGACCGACTGCGCCGCCATGGCTAGCCCCTCGAACAATAGTTAGGGTTCCGAATCGAAGTCTGCTCCCCTCAGATCGACGACAAGGGAGACGAGACGAAGGAGGAATCGGGAACGGAGGAGAGAGAAGAGTGAGCCAAGTTTGTCTTTTTAAGTTTGGGAAATCTTTATGCTCTGTTCTTTCGAGTTGTGGATCGAGGAGGGTAATTCCATTCTCTCCCCTTCGCTCTCTCCCAGCTCCGTCGTTTCCGGATCAAAGATTCAATTTTCTTCCTTCCAATTTCTGAGTTTTCCGAAAGAGTTCGACGATTCTTGTTAGCGATCGACTACCAAGACTCTGCACCCTTCGCCTCGTTTGGTCGCTCCATTCTAAGCCTTCGACGCGAGCAGGTCCTCGAACGCTCCGTCAAGGCGCTCGACGGCTGCGATGCTCTCCGCGAGGGCGTAGAAAAACTCATCTTGAACGGGTAAGTCGTGGAAACGGCTACGTTAATTTTGATGGCCGTATTAGGCCGGGTTTTTATTATGATCTTTTGATCAGGTCTAACTTTTTTTTTATTTAAAAAAAAATATTTCTATATTTTAAAATTAAGTATAATTTAGTTTGCTAAACTATTCTGGCCTAAATTTATTTAGGTTTATTAACCAAAATAGTAAATTAATTATTTAAGATTGGTGAATCGAATTGTACATGTTTAAAAGAATTATTGATAACACTTTTGGTGAGTCTCTAGCTCCTGATTTAAGTTGTTAGTGGATCACATATAGTTAGTTTTATAGAAGCCTTGGTTTAAGAATTAAGGCTACTATCAATTTAGGTCTCAAAATTGTATCTTAATTATATATTATTTTAAATTATTATTAAATTTAGCAAGTGCCCGAATTATCAGCATGGTTTAGGGTTTGTCATGGAGTAAGACAACAATAAACATTAATAAGTACTTCAATAATTATTATTATTGTTGTTATGTTAATAATTTTTATTATTTAATATATGTGTTTTTTAACACCCTCAAAGTTTTTACAATGGTCAAAATGCCCCTATATAATAAAAAATATCTGACAAATTTATGATTATATTATTTTTGTAATTATAAAATGTTAAAAAAAATTATATTTTTTGATGATCTAGATATTCGGGCGAACGCCCGATTAATCTTAGAAGTAGACGAACTTCTTTTTAATTTGTCTATACTCCGATTTATACACATTTAGAGTTAATTTTTAGAATGATTCTAATTGATATTTAAATTATCCTCTAGATAGTTTATCACTACATCATACTCGTATGGGTGTATGGGCAAGTAAAAATGCTTCTTGGTTTACCTAATGGGATAGATTAGGCTTATTATCAAACAACTCATGGTTAGCCTTTCATTCGATTGAGGAGGCGCGCGGCATCACTAGATAATAACATTCGACCTTGAGTTGAAGAGTCGCTCCCGCAGTTCATGTCTTCAATTGCAAGGCATTGCCCTAATCTACCTAGGGAATTTAATTCTATTGCTTAGTCTTTCCATGGGCTATTTGGGTCAAGTTTCTTATTTTCTAGAGCTTACATGTTTGAGTCAAGTTTCGTTTGAATTTAACTTGTTATTAACTTTATATTCAATCCTAACGACTTAATGATAGTTAACAAACCTCGGTAAATCAATCAAATTGCATGTCTTCAGGCGACTAAAATTTATATTATAGTTTGTGCCAACTAACGAATATGTTTAATGTTTAGAAGTTACAAAAACATCTTATATTTGATGGTTGATAATCAACCTAAAAGGTAAATCAACACCACATTACTTTTTTTTTTTTTATCTTTTTTCTTAATACAGGTATCCAATTTTTTGAATCAACTAGTCCTGACTAATTAATCATAGAGATGATTGTCCCAATCCTACAGAAGTTTACCATCAGCCATCAAGATAAATCTAGAAAGATAAGCAACTCTTGAGATAGCGCCCCAGCCATGGTGGATCTAGTGTATGACGGGGGACACGAGCACATACATTAGATTCATTGTATGCTTAAAGTTGTGTGATCTATGTGGCAAAAGACTCATCAGCCATGAAATCTAATGTACTAGCTTAATGCTCCATCTCCATTCATATTTTCTTTTGTGCCTTGAATATGCAATGAAGATACATTTTCTTGAGTCTCTCTAATTAGCTCGACTTGTTTCAGTCCGAGTTCTTAACTTTTGAAATTGTGCTCTAATGCCATGGTGAGCAAAAGTAGCACGGAGTTCGACGAGACGGATACAGGAGGACTAGCCTACTGGCGCATCTCTGTCACTCTCTAACATCAATTTCAATTTCTTAAACTTCTCTTTAGAGGGTAGTGAATGGAAGTGATTGAGAAATTAATGAGTATCATAATAAATTTACCCATTCTAGCATTAGCAAGTATGTGTAGGATGATTCTCATAATATATTTCCTCGTGATTCCTCATAAAATTATTTGAGACGAGAGAGGACTATTGGATATAGAGCTCGGTCAAGAGCAACTTCTTGCTCAATAAGACAATTAATAATCACAACATGAACAATACCAGATGTTAGACACATTGTGAGTATTCTATTTTTTTTTTTAATTATTATATTTTTATTATTGCGAGTGTAGAATGTTTAGCATGGGAATCGAACTCTCATTACACGGGGAGATGCCCTATTCTTACCATTGCACCAAGCCCTGAGGGGCAACACCACATTACTTTATTTTTGTTAACCCAAGTACTCAGCTATTAGAACTAACTAGTCTTAAAAGTGATTGACAAAGTCTCACGGAAATTTCCCACCTGTCACCAGTAGAGCTATAATGAACTGAACGTTTATGAATAAACTTGGTGTTCTACTTGATAAGTGCTTGTTTATATTTATTCAATACACAAACACAAAAGATTAATTAAATGAACAAGATTGAACAACTCATTAAACTAATAAACAAACTTGAACATGCATGTATTCAACTCGTTAATATTAGTGAACAATATTCGTGAACTACATTCATGAACAACATTCATAAACAATATTCATAAATCATGTTGATCAATAAAACTCTTATCAACATGCTAAATAAAAAACTTTCAAAATAAACAAAAAAGTTTATATTATCAAACTCAATAACTAACTAAATAAGTTTAAAATGTTAAAATTTTAAACAATTAAATAAACTTGAATTGAGAGTTTGATAACATTTAAACGAACCAAGCTCAAGTTTATAAAAAAGAAACCAAGCACATCTTGAATAATCATTTCAATAGGTTGGTTCATTTTAGACTGAGCTTGATTACCTTATCAAATAAGTTTGAACATCACAAAACTTGATTAGGCTTTGTTGGGATCTTAGATGGCTAGAGGGGGGGGTGAATAGCCTCTTTAAAAACTTAAGCAGAGAGTTCTACACAGAAACTAGTTAGCGCAGCGGAATAAGCAAACTAAAACAAAATGAAAACCAACACACAAACACTGATACACAGATTTACGAGGTTCGGGGATAACTTGCCCCTACTCCTCGGCGTGTCCGTAAGGTGGACGACTCCTTGATCTTCGGTAGATCGCACCCCGGAAGAATTCCGGCTAAAGATCCTCCTTCTAGGTGGAGTAACCTTCCCACAAAGTCTCAAGAAATATCTAAGTTAAAGCACGAGACTTACAGAAACTCGGTGGCAAAGGAGAATAGAAATGCTTACAACCACGCGAGGATCAGTAGCAGAAAACAGAGATCGCAGTTCACCCGAGAGCTCAAGAACTTCGCACAACAGCACAGACTTTTCTTTCAAGCTTTCTTGTTCTGTTCTTGTTCCCCTCTCGCTGTTTTTACTGCTTCTCAAAACCTGATCTCTGCTGTCACAGATCTGGTCCAAACTGCGCAAATCAGCGCTGCAGCCAATCCCTTTTCCTCCTTCTCTGATTCTCTGAACTCACACCAATGATATCACAGTCAACACTGGCGTCTTCTGAGCTCGAACCAATCCCCAGGAGTCAAGCAGATCGCAGCCAGATCACAACAATATCCGTTGATGCCTGAAATGCACCATGCTTCGCTGAAACCAACAGAAAGACCATTTGTCGAATTCCTCTTACGAACTTAATTTGAAATTAGGCTTGGAATGATACCTGTTAACCTGCAAACTCAAAAGCTAACAGCACAGAGGATTACATCACATAAATGAATGAGATATATTAAAAGCAGTGAAGGAATCGTTGATACAGCGAACAAATCAGAGTGTGTGGATCGGTCACCAGACCGATCACAGTGCATTGGACCGATCAGGCTATCTGAGGCCATTCTGATCGGTCGTAGTGACCGATCAGATTGAGTGTGGATCGGTCCGCACCGATCCACCTCTTCTCTCTCTGCGGGTCTCTCTGACCGATCAGATTGCACTCAGTGTGCTACTGAGTGTTTTCTGATCGGTCTGCAGACCGATCAGATTTCACTCAATGTGCTACTGAGTGTCATCTGATCGGTCATCAGACCGATCCGTGGAACTTAGTTTCACTGGATCGGTCTGCCGACCGATCCACTGATTCTTGTGTCACTGGATCGGTCTACCGACCGATCCAATGTGCCATGTAATGTCCACTTAGGTCCATCTCTGACCTAATCCGGAGAACGAGCTACCGAGCCCTCTCTGACCTAGTCCGGTCCAGAGAACGAGCTACCGAGCCCTCTCTGACCTAGTCCGGAGAACGAGCTACCGAGCCCTCTCCGACTTCGTCCGGTCCAGAGAACGAGCTACCGAGCCCTCTCTGACCATTCCGTGCCAAGTCGCCATACTTGGACTTTTCCCGTGCCAAGCTCCCTGCTTGGACTTTTCACCAGATGTCTTGACCCATCTGGATTTCCATTGCCTGACTTCACTCACCAGGACTTTCCCTCCCAACTGATCAACCTCGATCAGTAGTCATTCTGAGTTTAAACACTATCTGATACAAACTTAAATCGGTGTCAACATCAAAACAACGGTCGTATCAACAATCTCCCCCTTTTTGTTGTTTGACAACACGATTTAAGTTTAGATCAGAATTGTTCAAATTTTCATAATTTTAGGGGAATCAAGATCCTCCCCCTAAGACGGATACAACACTATGTGAGGATCTTCTAAAATCAAATTTCTAAAATCAAATTTGCATTCATCTAAACTTAGTTATCTTCTCCCCCTTTGTCAAACACCGAAAAGGTGCGAATAAGGTAAGATAACTTAAAGAACTCCCCCTTAACCCTTACTGTCTGGTTCTTAAAGCACTGAGAATTTCCTCTAAGTGTATTATAAGACAGTAATAAGGAAATAAAGGACAAACAAGACATGCAAGTGAACAACATATTAATAACGGATAGAAAATGAAATATAATAAAGAGCAAGCAAATATAAAACTGAGTACCATAAATACATGAGTAGCATCAGAAATGCAAACATCCAGGTCAGTCATAAAGACTAACAAATAACATCCAAAATACAGGCAGTCAACAAACAAACTGTATCAATCAACATCCTCACACTGAGGAACATCACCATCATCGGCAGGAGAGGTGAAATCCTGAGGCGGCACGCTGGAGGATGGATAGCCTGGGTAAGACTGCGGAGGCGGGTAGCGTGCCATCCATCCGAGTAGCAACTGCTGTGTCACCACCTGATGACTGCGCATATCATCGAAACGCTGGTCAATATGCCCGCACAGGTCATCATAGCGCTGGTCTATCCGAATACGCAGGCCATCCAGCTCAGCAGATATCCTCTCATCATGCTGATCAAAGCGGCTCTCCAACTCGGCGATCTGCCAGCGCAGATCAGGATCGGCCTCTCCATCGTCAGCAGCAGGAGGAGCAGCAACAGGAGCAACCTGTCGTGGAGGTCCCCGTGGTAACTCACCCAAAGCTCTCCTATCCTTCCACTGAACACCCCCATTTTGTCCAATGATGCCAGACTTGGAAAATGCCCGTTTCCCAAGTCGGCAATCCTGCCTGACCATTTTGACTACCCTACCCTTAGACACATCTATCTGAAGGGTCTCGAGCCAATCTGTAATTATATGCCCATAAGGCATATAAATAGTGGAGCCGCTGGGCCGAGAATATGAGATGATCGAAGAGTAGATGCTGGACATAATGTCAAAGTCAAGACGCCGACGTAACCCATAAAGCATCAAACAATGATAGGGTCGAATCTCAGCAAGAGGTTTGGATGTGATTGGAAGAATACAGTTTGTGACTATCTTAAAAAGAATATAGTCAGGGGTAGATAGTCGTAGGGCAGCAAAGGTGGGAAAGTCAACATCCAGCCCATCCAGGTCATCTGGTCTAGGATGACCGAAGAAGTACTCATAGATGGAGTGAGGTGAGACATCAAGTGGAGGACGTAATGATTCTGGTAAATCAGGATAAATGGAAAAAAGATCCCCCGAACACATCCGGCAGCCTAGATACCCAAAAAATTCTCTGATGGAGAAATCGATAGGTCTTTTAGCGACTCGGGTTTTATAAACACCATCACTGTTTTGATGAAGATTGTTATAGAACTCAGAAACTAGGTCAAGGTTGATGTCCCTTTCTAAGTAGACTACCGAGTCAAGTTTAAAATAGGCTAGGGTTTCAGACACAGAAGGACAAAATTCATCCATATACTTTCGATCCACAGATCGACATGGAAGCAGCTTGAATGTCCTCTGTTGAAATGCTTGCTCAAAATGGCGGTTCGGGAACCTTGAAGAGGAGGAAGGTTGAGGTCGGGTGGGTACCTGGGACTTGGATTTCTCAGGTGACTTAGATTTAGAGCTCCCTTCACTCACTACTTTCTTTCTAAGGGTCAACAATGTGGTAAAATGGGGCAATGAGTGAGCACCGGAGCCACCAGCACAAAAAAAACATATATGGTGAGAAATGAAACCGAAACGCCAAAGGTCTAGAGAGGTAGAGAGTTACCTTGGTGCCATTTAACTTTAGGCTAGGGCTTCCGAGGGCTAGAGCTTCGTCTAGGGTTCAGCGTGCAACGAGAAGAGAGTGAGGTTAGGGAAGGAGTCGGCTAGGGTTCCGCGTGAAAGAGGAAAAGAAGAAATCAGGAGGTTTTAATGGTTACTGATGGGTATACAGTTGATGAAATGATCGGACGGCTGTCCGATCAGTGAAATCCTGACCGATCAGGGAACGTCCTGATCGGTCAGGGATTGTCCTGATCGGTCGTGGGGGCCGATCAGGGAGCTTCCTGATCGGTCCCTGGACCGATCAGATGTGGATCAGAAGGGTCGATGCGTGCCGGTGTCTCCTGATCGATCCCTGGATCGATCCAGTGAACCTTCTGTGGATAGGAATGTCCTGATCGGTCGCGGAGACCGATCAGGTATCGTATAATATCCTGATCGGTCGTGGAGACAGATCAGGCATCATCCTGATCGGTCCCTGGACCGATCAGTGTCTGATATAATTTTAGAGGTCAAATTATGAGCCGTTATCTATCGAGAATTCTGAAAAGTTCAGAACTCAAGAATTCAGAATCTCCCAAATTCATAATCTAGAATCTACGAATCAACACCCACAAATATATTTTAAAAAAAATTGAGCTCTTATGGTCTGAGCTTGTTTAGAGCCCGAAAGTTTCAAACTTTAAATCAAAAAACTCAGACATTTGGAATCTTAGAATTCCAATCTCAGAAACCCTTATAAAACTATATAGTGAGCCAAGGTATTAATTAAGACTTAGAATTGCTATGATCAGTTTCAAGTTTGTCAAAATATATCCAAGTTAATATTATTTCCTTTAACAACCTATCGTATTGACAATGAAATGAATCATACAACCATATCAATCAACATATCAACCAACAACCATAAATAGATAATTTCTAGGCAAAAGTCCAACCAAGATTCCTTGATTGGAATATATGAGTAAGATCTAGGAGCCAAATACACATGAATTATGTAATGGCCTTCCCCATACTCAATTTATGTCTCTTCAACCTAATTATTCAAGGGATGCATGATACATTTTGAATAATTTGATTGATCCTAGCATCTCACCCCATTTCTAGCAAACAAAAATATTTTGTTAAACCTTATAGTTTGTGTGAGATGTTCCCAAGTTGCCCAAATTATTGTCCCAATTACTCTTGTCATTTTAATAGTCCTTATTGATCATGATGAAGTCCTAAGGACCTAAGGAGCCAAACACATTCCCAACTCCCTTCTTAAATGACTAAATTCATTCTCCGGAAGGGGTTTGGTGAAAATATCAGCTATATTTGACTTTGACTCAACATATGTGAGTGTAATGTCTCCCCTAGCTACGTGATCTCTTATGAAGTGATGACGCACTTCAATGTGTATGGTCCTCGAATGATGAACTGGATTTTTAGTTAGGTTGATCGTGCTAATGTTGTCACATAGCACTTGCACACCCTTATAAGAAAGTCCATAATCCTCTAGGGTGTGTATCATCCACAACAACTGTGATACACTCTCTCCCATGGCAATATATTCGGCCTCGGTCGTGGAGAGAGCAACACAATGTTGCTTCCGACTTGACCAACTAACTAAAGATGAACCTAAAAATTGGCAGCCCCCACTAGTACTTTTCCGATCCAATTTGCATCCAGCATAATCGGAATCGGTATAGCCTATCAAATCAAAGGACTCCGTACGAGGGTACCACAGTCCTACTCTCATTGTGCCTTTGAGATATCTCAGAATTCTCTTAACTACAATTAAGTGAGATTCCTTGGCACAGACTTGATACCTAGCGCACATGCCCACAGCAAAGAGTATGTCCGGTCGACTAGCTGTGAGATATAGAAGACTACCAATCATGCTTCTATATTGCGTTAGATCAATTGGTTTTCTACTCTCATCATTGTCAAGGCGAGTGTTTGTCGCCATTGGAGTGGACACTTCCGTAGAGTCACTCATATTGAATTTTCTAAGCATCTCTTGAGTGTATTTTGTCTGATGGACATAAATTCCATCTCGAGTTTGTTTGATTTCAAGTCCGAGGAAAAATGTCAACTCTCCTACTAGACTCATCTCAAACTCACTTTCCATGTGAGAAATGAATTCATTCAAATAGCCCTTGTTATTTGAGCCACAAATTATGTCATCGACATATACTTGGGCTACAAAAATATTTTCACCATCTCTTCATAGAAATAGTGTTGGGTCTATTTGGCCTCTTACAAAACCCTTCTCTAGTAAATAGGTTGACAGCCTTTCGTACCAAGCTCGAGGTGCTTGTTTAAGCCCATAAAGAGCTTTCTTGAGCTTGTATACGTGGTTCGGAGCTTCGGTACTCACAAACCCCGGTGGTTGCTCAACATAGACCTCTTCTTTGATGAGACCGTTTAAGAAAGCCGATTTAACGTCCATTTGATAGAGCTTGAAACCTCTATGTGCAGCAAAAGCTAGCATCAAACGAATGGACTCTAATCGGGCCACGGGAGCATAAGTCTCATCATAATCGAGACCTTCGACTTGACTATAGCCCTTGGCTACAAGTCTTGCCTTGTTTCTTACAACTTCTCCCTTTTGATTTAACTTATTTTTGAAGACTCATTTAGTTCCAATAATGGTGGTCTTCTTAGGTCTAGGAACTAAGTCCCACACTTGGCTCCTTTCAAATTGACCTAACTCATCTTGCATAGCTAAGATCCAATCAGGATCGTGCAATGCCTCATCAACTATTTTTGGTTCAATCTCTGAAATCAATGCGACTTCATTATATTCATTTCTAAAGAATGACCTAGTCCTAACCCCTTGTTGGATGTCTCCCACAATTTGATCTTGGGGATGACTAGTGGCTAACCTAGACTGCCTTGGTGTTGGCGGTGCCTCATGAGTGGTCTCACTCGGCACAGGCAAGGACTCAATATCAGGCAAAGGATCAGATTGAGTTCTTTGTTGCCTTTGCTCATCAACATCAGAGTCAACTTCGACTCGTTCTTCATTTTGATCATTCAAACTTAGATTTCTAAGTTCAAATTGAATTTCTCCTATATCCCTTGGTTGATCATTTAAGTTAGGGATTTCTTCAAAAGCTACATCGAGGACTCTTCAATCAATTTAGTCCTATTGTTGTAGACTCGATAGGCTTTTGCTGGTAAGAGAGTACCCGACCAGTATCCCTTGATCGCCTTAGCCGTGAACTTCCCAAGATGATCCTTGGTGTTCAAGATAAACACCTTACAACCAAACATCCTAAGATGTTTAATTGTAGCGGTTTCCCAAACCAAAGTTCATGGGAGTCTTTCCTAAAACCTATGTATTAAAACTCGATTTGCACATAGCAAGTGTATTCACAGCTTCAGCCCATAAGTGAGTACTCATTGAGCATGCTTCGTGCAGCCTCTTGTAGGACTCGGTTCTTTCTCTCCACAACCTCATTTTGCTGTGGGGTCCTTGGAGTAGAGAACTCATGCCTATATCCCTTTTCTTGACAAAACTCTAGAAACCTATGATTTTGAAATTCCCCACCATGATCACTTCTAATGATTTTAATTGTTGTAGATTTTTCATTTTCAGTTCTTCTACAAAAGGAAATAAAAATATCTATAGTTTGGTCCTTATGTTTCAAAAAGAAAGTCCATGTGTATCTAGTAAAATCATCAACGATTACCAAGCAATATCTACTTCCATTCAATGATATTACACTACTGCAATCAAATAGGTCCATATGCAATAAATCTAGTAGATGTACTTACAGTGCTTTTACCTTTATGAACACCTTTTGTTTGCTTACCCTTTTGACATGCATCACATAGTTTGGTCTTGTGGTACTTGATGCTGGGTAAGTCTCGCACTAAACCTTGGTTGGCCAACTTCCGGATGTTCTTCATGTTTACATGTGCCAACCTTCTATGCCATAGCCAAGACTCTTCTTCTTTCGACATGAAACACTTAATCAAAGCATTAGTAGCACTTTTAAACGATACTTGATAAATATTATCAACCCTTGTGCCTACTAGTACCGTGTCAAGTGTGTCAATGTGTTTAACCAAACATTGACTTGAATGAAATTCAATTGTGTAACCCGTATCACACAATTGACTGACACTTAGGAGATTAAAAGTCATCCCCTTGACTAGAAGGACATTCTTGATATGGAGACATTCGGATATATGAATGTCTCCAACTCCTACAACCTTAAGGCTACCATTGTTACCAAATGACACATTACCTCTATTTTTGTTTTGAATGGTAGAAAACAGTGATCTGTCCCCGGTCATGTGCTTGGAGCATCCACTATCAACAAACCAAGTTGATAGATGCTCCCCCTCGACCAATGCCTACAAGACACGGAAGATAGAGGTTTTAGGTACCCAAATCTTGGGACCTAATGCTTCTACAACAAAAGACCTAGGAACCCATGCCTTGGTCATACCTTTCCTAGTTCCATGAGCCCTAGAAACATATGATCTACTATGTTGAGTTCTAGACATTAGAGAAATGAAACTCGACTCCTTGGGTTGATACCCTAGCCCGGCCTTGTTGTAGACTGCCCTTTGGGCATTTAGAATCATGTCTAGAGTCTTAGAGCTAGTTGAGAATTTCTCAAGCATTTTCTTGAGTTTCTCAACCTCACCCTTTAACGCCTTGTTCTCATCCTCAAGGACTTCTAGATGTAGGTCATCGACCTCATCTTCCCTAAGGGTCCTTAAGGTTTCTACTTCTTCTTTTAACAATTTATTTTCTGTTTTTGACTTTTTAAGCAATGTAGATAAGTGAGTGATAGTCTTATAACACTTTTCTATATGAGAAGAGGTTACCTCTTCATCATCCGACGATGATGAAGCCGCGGTTGAAGCGTCGCTCGAATCTCCCTCACTTCCGGAGTCCGAAACTTCCCTTGCCATAAGTGCTAATTGTCGTGTGCTCTTTTCCATCTTCTCTTCTTCCTCCGATGAGCTTGATGAGGACTCATCCCAAGTGGCCTTGAGAGCCTTCTTCTTCTTGGCTCTTTCCTCCTTCTTTTTGGCTCGTTCCTCCTTCTTCTTATGTTTTGGACACTCACTTCGATAGTGTCCCTTTTTGCTACACTCATAACACGTAACATTAGTTTTGTCAATATTTTGTTCACTAGGTTTACCTTTTCCTTTGTATCTCCTGCTCCTTCTCATGATTCTTCTTACGAAATTCGCCATCTCACTTGATGATGATCCACTTTCATCATCGGATTCTAAGGAAGAGGTGGATGAGGAAATCTCCTTTTCTTTCTTCTTTTCCTTCTTCCTTCTTCCATCCTTGCTCTTTGGTCCTGCAAACAAAGCAATACCCTTCTCTTTTTGACCTTTGTTAGCAAGCTCATGAAGTTCCATCTCACAAAAAAATTCATCTAATTTAACAATAGAAAGATCCTTGGATACCTTGTAGGCATCTACCATAGATGACCACAAGGCATTCCTAGGAAAAGCTTTTAGAGCATACCTTACGAGATCGCGATTCTCCACTCGTTCGTCCACAGAGTGTAGACCGTTGATGATCTCCTTGAATCTCCCATGAAGCTCACTTACCGTTTCATTGTCCTTCATAGTTAGATTTTGGAGTTGATTCAAGAATAGGTCCCTCTTGGCAATCCGAGAATCTCGAGTTCCCTCTTGGAGCTCGATGAGTTTGTTCCATAGGTCTCTTGCACTCGAGAACGGACCTACCTTGACGAGTTGGTCCTTGGCGATTCCACATTGCAAGGTGACCATAGCCTTGGCATCGGCTTGTGCTTTGCGGAGTTGTTCGGTAGACCATCTTGACGAATCAAGTTCCTTACCTTCTTCATCCTTTGGTGGTGTGAAACCTTCCTTGACTGAGAACCACATGGCAATGTCGGTCTTGAGGTAATACTCCATGCGGCCCTTCCAATATTGAAAATCTGCTCCTTCGAAGTAGGGTGGTCGATTTGTGCTAAAGCCTTCCTTCATAGCCATCCTTGTTTGGCTCTTTGGGTTGTTAAGCCGAAATGAAGAGCACCAGGCTCTGATACCACTTGTTGGGATCTTAGATGGCTAGAGGGGGGGGGGGGGGGGAATAGCCTCTTTAAAAACTTAAGCAGAGAGTTCTACACAGAAACTAGTTAGCGCAGCGGAATAAGCAAACTAAAAAAAACAAAAACCAACACACAAACACTGATACACAGATTTACGAGGTTCGGGGATAACTTGCCCCTACTCCTCGGCGTGTCCGTAAGGTGGACGACTCCTTGATCTTCGGTAGATCGCACCCCGGAAGAATTCCGGCTAAAGATCCTCCTTCTAGGTGGAGTAACCTTCCCACAAAGTCTCAAGAAATATCTAAGTTAAAGCACGAGACTTACAGAAACTCGGTGGCAAAGGAGAATAGAAATGCTTACAACCACGCGAGGATCAGTAGCAGAAAACAGAGATCGCAGTTCACCCGAGAGCTCAAGAACTTCGCACAACAGCACAGACTTTTCTTTCAAGCTTTCTTGTTCTGTTCTTGTTCCCCTCTCGCTGTTTTTACTGTTGGTTGCTACTGGGAAAGCCTAGAGGTTCCACTGTACAAAAATTTTGTACAAAGGTCTGAACCTTTTCCTAGCTACCATGTGTTCTTTTAAATTAAATTTTGGATCGCCTGCGGAACTTAACACGTTTGATCCAAAACTTAATCTATTTGTTCTTTTAGGTTTTGACTTGGATCTCCTGCGGAACTTAACACGTTCGACCCAAATCACCTTAAGTTATTAATTCCATTAAATATTAATTTCCATAATTGGTTCCCAGTACTGACGTGGCGAGGCACATGGCCTTCTTGGATATGGGAGCAACCACCACCGACTAGACAAAACCTTTTATAGAAATCTAATATTTAATTTCCTAAAATAACTTTAGGTTAACCGAAAAGAACAATCAAATCACAAGGAAAAATAAAACAAAAGAACACAACTTCGAAAAACATATTCGAAATACTAGAATCGTAAGCCTCTTGTATTTGGTATTATTTCCATAAATAACTAGCATGATGCGGAAAGAAAAATTACTAGTTATACCTTTTAGAAAGACCTCTTGATCTTCTACCGTATTCCTCTTCTAACCTCGGACGTTGTGTGGGCAACGATCTTCCGAGATGAGAACCCACCAAGCACCTTCTTCTCCTCCTAGCTAGGTTCGGCCAACACAAAGAAGCTTCACCAAAGACGAAGAACAAAACACCAACCAAGCTCCAAGGGATACAAGCTTTCTCTCCTTCTTCTTCTTCTTCTCCAAGTAGTATCCGGCCACCACAAGAGCTCCAAGCCAATAGAGAAGGTTCGGCCACCACCAAGAGGAAGAAAGGAAGAGAGGTTGGCCGGCCACAACACCAAGGAAAAGAGGGAGAGAAATAATAGAGGTTGTTCACAATGAAGCCTTCTCTACCCCCTCTTTTATAATCCTTGGTCTTGGCAAATAAGGAAAATTTATTAAAAATTTCCTTAATTCTTTTGCCATTGAAAAAGAAAATTTATTTAATTAAAAACAATTTTCTTCTCATCAATTCATATGGTCGGCCACCACAAGCTATAAACAAGGAGAGTTTTAATTAATTAAAACTTCCTAATTTGTCTCCAGAAATTTATAAAATTTCTCCAATAATTTAATCCCTTCATGGTTAGTAAAAAGAAAATTTTATAAATTAAAATCTTTCTTTTAAACATGTGGATAAAAAGAAAGTTATCTCTAAAAATTAAAATCTCTTTTAATCTACAAATAAGGAAAGATATCAAATCTTTTCTTAATCTCTTGTAGAAACTTATAAAAGAGAATATTTAATTTTTAAACTCTCTTTTAAATCATGAACATGGTTAAAAAGGAAAGTTTTCTTAAAAATTTAAAATCCACCTTTTAATCAACAAATAAGGAAAGATTTCAAATTTTAAACTCTCTTTTAAACATGTAGATGATTTACAAATAAGGAAAGTTTTTACCAAAAATTAAAATCATCCTTTTAATCTACAAATAAGGAAAGAGATTAATCTCTTCTCTTAATCTTTTGTAGAAAGTTATAAAAGGAAATGTTTAATTTTTAAACTCTCTTTTAAAATCATGATATCCACATAAGAAATAATTTTAATAAAAATCCTTTTAATATTCTAGTGGTCGGCCACCTAAGCTTGGGACCCAAGCTTTGGCCGGCCACCTACATGACTCATCCACTTGATCTTGGCCGGCCCTAGCTTGGGTTCCAAGCTAGCTTGGCCGGCCCCATTGGATGGGTAAGAAGGTGGTATGCAGTGGGTATAAATCTCTATATACTAGAGGCTACGATAGGGACCGAGAGGAGGAATTGGTTTTGGTCTCCCGATGAAATTAAGCATCCCGTGTTCGCCCTGAACACACAACTTAATTTCATCAATAATAATTCATTCCACTAAAGAACTATTATTGAACTACCGCACCAATCCCAAATTACATTTTGGGCTCCTTCTTATTATGAGTGTGTTAGTCTCCCTGTGTTTAAGATAACAAATGTCCACTAATTAAGTAAGTTACTGACAACTCACTTAATTAATATCTAGCTCCAAGAGTAGTACCACTCAACTTCATCGTCATGTCGGACTATGTCCACCGCAGGTTTAACATGACAATCCTTATGAGCTCCTCTTGGGGACATTCTCAACCTAGATCACTAGGACGTTTCCTTCTATAATCAACAACACACACTATAAGTGATATCATTTCCCAACTTATCGGGCTTATTGATTCATCGAACTAAATCTCACCCATTGATAAATTAAAGAAATAAATATCAAATATATGTGCTTGTTATTATATTAGGATTAAGAGCACACACTTCCATAATAACTGAGGTCTTTGTTTCTTTATAAAGTCAGTATAAAAGAAACGTCCTCTAATGGTCCTACTCAATACACTCTAAGTGTACTAGTGTAATTATATAGTTAAGATAAACTAATACCTAATTACACTACGACCTTCCAATGGTTTGTTCCTTTCCATTATGGTCGTGAGCTACTGTTTATAATTTATAAGGTACTGATAACATGATCCTCTGTGTGTGACACCACACACCATGTTATCTACAATATAAATTAATTGAACAACTTCATTTATCATAAATGTAGACATTTGACCAATGTGATTCTTATTTCTAGATAAATATTTATACCAAAAGCTAGGCTTTTAGTATACACTCTAACATTTACTGCTTCTCAAAACCTGATCTCTGCTGTCACAGATCTGGTCCAAACTGCGCAAATCAGCGCTGCAGCCAATCCCTTTTCCTCCTTCTCTGATTCTCTGAACTCACACCAATGATATCACAATCAACACTGGCGTCTTCTGAGCTCGAACCAATCCCCAGGAGTCAAGCAGATCGCAGCCAGATCACAGCAGTATCCATTGATGCCTGAAATGCACCATGCGCCGCTGAAACCAACAGAAAGACCATTTGTCGCATTCCTCTTACGAACTTAATTTGAAATTAGGCTTGGAATGATACCTGTTAACCTGCAAACTCAAAAGCTAACAGCACAGAGGATTACATCACATAAATGAATGAGATATATCAAAAGCAGTGAAGGAATCGTTGATACAGCGAACAAATCAGAGTGTGTGGATCGGTCACCAGACCGATCACAGTGCCTTGGACCGATCAGGCAACAGCCTGATCGGTCGTAGTGACCGATCAGATTGAGTGTGGATCGGTCCACAGACCGATCCACCTCTTTCTCTCTTCTGCAGGCTTTTCTCCTGATCGGTCTCCCTGACCGATCAGATTGCACTCAGTGTGCTACTGAGTGTTTTCTGATCGGTCTGCAGACCGATCAGATTTCACTCAGTGTGCTACTGAGTGTCATCTGATCGGTCATCAGACCGATCCGTGGAACTTAGTTTCACTGGATCGGTCTGCCGACCGATCCACTGATTCTTGTGTCACTGGATCGGTCTACCGACCGATCCAATGTGCCATGTAATGTCCACTTAGGTCCCTCTCTGACCTAATCCGGAGAACGAGCTACCGAGCCCTCTCTGACCTAGTCCGGTCCAGAGAACGAGCTACCGAGCCCTCTCTGACCTAGTCCGGAGAACGAGCTATCGAGCCCTCTCCGACTTCGTCCGGTCCAGAGAACGAGCTACCGAGCCCTCTCTGACCATTCCGTGCCAAGTCGCCATACTTGGACTTTTCCCGTGCCAAGCTCCCTGCTTGGACTTTTCACCAGATGTCTTGACCCATCTGGATTTCCCTTGCCTGACTTCACTCACCAGGACTTTCCCTCCCAACTGATCAACCTCGATCAGTAGTCATTCTGAGTTTAAACACTATCTGATACAAACTTAAATTAGTGTCAACATCAAAACAACAGCCAGGTCAGACTGTATCAACAGGCTTGACTCATTTACAACCCTAGCCACCAAGGTAAATTCGGAAAGCGTAGGTGGCTCTTAATGTGGTGCCCCAGCATAACAAGTAGTTTGAGCATCACGGGCATAGAATGCACCCAAGCGTGAGAATCAACCCCTCATTGCATGAGGAGATGCATGCCCTGTCTCTTACCATCGTATCAAACCTCAGGATGCAACACCACATTGTCCCCTCGGGGCGGTGCTGTAGTTGAGGCATGAGTGTTACTACATAAGGTCTTAGGATCGAAACTCAGGATGTCCGAGCATGTCTTCCCTCATACCTTGGCCACCTGCACTAATGGCTAGTAGCCACCTATGATTTACCTTCTCTGTATTGGCCTAAGGACGAGTTGGAGGAGGAACTGGGGACGAGCGAATTATCTTTTACCACATCAGGGTGCAACATCACATTACTTTATTTTATTTTATTGTTAACCTAGGTATCTAACTTTTCGAAGCGATTAGTCTTGGAGTTGATCGACCCCACGGAAGTTTTCCACCTACTACTAGGATAAAACCAAGAAGTACAAGTGACTCTTGATGTGGTGCCCCAGTATCACGAGTAGTTTGAACATCAGGTGTAGAATGTTCAGCATGAGAATTGAACCCTCATTGCATGGGAAGACACCCTCCCTCTTACCATCGCATCAAGCCTCGAGGGGAAATACCACATTATTTTATTTTATTGTTAACCGAGGTATCGAACCGACTAGTCTGGTTACTAGGGTAAATCCTAAAAGCGCAGATGACTCCTGACGTGGCTCTTCTACATCACGAGTAGTTTGAGCACCGCATGCATAGAAATGCCCAACGTGAGAATCAAAGTTTAATTGCATGGGGAGACATGCACCCTGTCTCTTACCACCGCACCAAGCCCCAGGGCAACACCACATTATTTTTTTTTTGTTAATCTAAGTATCCAACTCTTCAAATCGACTAATCTTGGAGGTGACTGGTTTGGCCACACAAAAGTTCTCTACTGACCACTAAGGTAAATCGAAAAGTGCAAATGAACTATGCAAGTAGCCTAATGTCATAAGTAGTTCAAACTCCCTAGGTGTAATGTGCTTTGGGTGGGGTTTAATTTAAACTCTCATTGCTTAGGGAGTCCGCCCCACCACTTACCATCACACCATTACCTACCCCATTGTTACTTTATTTTTTTTAACCAGGTATCTAGATCTTGCGAGCCGACTAATCTCAGGATGGATGGTTCGATCCCACATTCCGTCCACATCGAGAAGTGCGTGTGATTATCCGTCCGGAGTGGCCAACTTCCTAGGTTTGTCATCTCATTGGAGGAAAAATTCCTATAATACGTCATAGCTATGATTCAAATTGTAGATGCCTGATTAACCGCTGGAGTGTTTGACCACTGTGCCAAAGTCCCAAGAGCAAACTAATGTGTTGTGAGTATGGATCGCACATGTGACCTGCAGATTTTTTTTATAATAAGTATTCATATCTTACCAACTAATCTTGGGTAGACCGTCGTCTGACCCTACATTTCACCCACTAAGTAAATCTAAGAAGCATGGCGACTCCTAATGTGACACCCATGTGTTATCAGAAATTTAATCGCTGCCGATGCACATTGTGTGGGAATCAAATCCTCAAAGAAATATCAAGCCTCTTGTCACCACACCATGCCCTGAGGTGCCTGACCATTACTTTATTGCTGCAAAAATATAGTAATGGATGATAGTTTGTTTGTAGATAATCTACATAGAGGTAGATTTTACTTCTTGGCAATTTCAGAAGAAAAGAAAAAACATTGAGCTCCAAAATTTTGTCATTTTCCCCAAAAATTTTGGAGCTTTTAGATAATTAAAGTACTCTTACAAATTCATAAATTCTACTCACTTCACACTCATAATTGTTAAAATGCGTTTCAACTGCATTGACTGATTGAACTCAAGATAGTAAGCGGTCTGCATAATAAATTGAATAAATGTTGTCAAAATTTCAGTTGATCAACATAGTATCTCATGCAAATGTAACTCACTTCGTGAGAATATTCTCTTAGTTATGTTATTGCATCACTAGATTCCACTAAAATGACAATAAAATAATCAAGTTAATCAATCAATATCTGATGCACCGAGATCTCCCCAGCGAACATTGTATTTTGAGGCAAGATAGTGTGCGCCAACTGGTCCACGACTTCCATAAGGGTAGAGCTCGGGGGAAATTTTCTTCTCCTCCAACTCTTTGAGCAGTGGAGTGAACAAGTTCCAAGCAGCATCAAGTTCATCAGACCGGATGAATAATCGTCGTTCACCCCCAATAGCATCTAGAAGTAGCCTCTCATATGCATCGGGAATCTCTTTAGAATACCTACCAAAGCCAAAACACATATAAGAGGGAATGGAATTACTGGTTTTGGTTGACGAGGGAGTAATAATAATGCTAGCAATAACAACCATTATGAAAACGTTGATAATTTTTGGTAAAGCATGAATGAGCCACGATCACAAGAATTTTGAAACAAAATTGTCAAATGTACAAAAAAAAATGAAGAAAGAAATCCAACCAAGTAAGTAGTAAAGTAGGTCTTCTATTTTGAAGGTATTAAGGAAATAAGTGTGTTAAGTCATTGGCAAAATATCTCTTCGAAAGAGAAGTGATTTTTTTTTGTACCTTGATGAGTATAGAAGATTCAGATTACTGCGGTCCAATCTCATCCCCAAGCCAGGAACCTTGTTATTAATCTTTAAGTATATAGCTTCATCAGGTTGGACCCTGATAACAAGTTCATTGGTAGCTTGTTCTCTATCAGTACCAAAATTTTGCTTGTAGAGATTGCCAGGGACATGTCGAAACTGAACCCTAATCTCCGCTCTGCAAATAGAATTTTCAAGAATACCAAATTGTGTCACTATATATGCTGATGTTTATATGAGAGTGGTAACGAGTACCTAGAAATGCATAATGGCATTTGCAACCTACCGTTTGGTATGCAATGCTTTCCCAGCTTTCATTAGGAAGGGAACCCCATCCCATCTTGCATTATCTATGAAAAGCGCAGCTGCAGCAAATGTTGGGGTAAGGCTCCCTTCAGGGACAGTCTTATCGTCTGTGTATCCAAGATGCGTCACTCCACCCTTTGTGTGGCCCTTGTATTGTCCAATGACTACATTTTCCAATTGCAATGGCCTCATTGAACGGAGAACTTTCACCTGTAACATGTGGAAAGGCATGCTTTAGAAATAAAAGAAAGTTCACTCTGCTACTATGGACAGAACCAAATAGGCAACACTAAAGCCTGATTTAGAGAAGCATCTTCTAATCTCATCACATGCATACCTTTTCATTTCTAATGTCTTCGGCATCTAAGCTAGCTGGAGTTTCCATTGCAAATAAAGCTAAAATTTGGAGAAGATGATTCTGCATAATATCTCTGATGATTCCATAGTGATCAAAATACCTGCATCACAAAAAATTTAGTGGAAAGAGTCTACAGAAGGAAACTCGAAGGACAATAGTCTTTAGGCCTCACCCTCCCCGTCCTTCTGTACCAAAATCTTCAGAGAAAATCAGCTGCACATTCCTGATATATTTCCTAGACCATAGTGGTTCAAAAATAAGATTTGAAAATCGAAGAACAGATAGATTCTCGACAAGTTCCTTCCCCAAGTAATGATCAATCCTGAAAAATTAGAAATATGGTAAGATACGGAATTCCAGAATTGACAAACATGAAAAAACACATGAGATCAACTTTTCACCTAAAAATTTGATCTTCATCTAGGTACTGTTTTAGTCCACTTGTCAAAGCAGCAGAAGATTCAGAGTCACGACCAAATGGTTTTTCAACTATTACTCTGGTCCATCCATTCTTGGAAGAAGCCGATCTGCTTGCCGACTTCACTACATCTATAAATATGTTTGGTGGAATTGACAAATAAAACAGCCGGTTTGACACCCTCCCACCCTATACAGCAAATAGAAAATTCAAGTATGTTAACTCTTCTCTACGTATTGGAACATTTTTGTTTTTTGGACAAGAAATGCTTAATCGAGATAAATGTTTGATGACAACCAAGTTCAAGCTACAGGCTATCATCACAGAATTTGTCAGAAACAGGAAACCACATTGTAGTGCATCTTTGTACATAAAATTTACAATAATTGGACATGTTAAAGACGATCTTCTAAGTAAAAAGACTCAACTCAAAAGTCCACAATTGTACACTTGCAGACATGAGATACTGAAATAAACAAGAAAGATACCAAATTCAATTAGGCATAGAAGCAATTCTCACGTGGATCTTAGATACCTGGGAGCATTCACATAAGTGGGTAAGGAAAACAATTTATATATATATATAAATTATGAAATCTTTTATTTCTAGGATGGTCTATCTTGTAAAGTAAAATCAAATTATCTCCTGGTTTTAAGAAAATAAATCTCCAAGAAGAAAGCTTCATTCCTAATTGATCATTAGTATGACATATCGAATGGTTGACAAACTTTGTGAAACTCATACAAATGGACCGAGCTGGAATGAAATCAGCAAGTGCCAATTGCTTTCGGATGACAAATCTAGCACATGACGAATCATACTGACATTCATCTGATTAATAAATAAAAGAGGTAGAAATCAGTTGAAATTGAAGGAGAAAAGGAAGAATTAGGTTGTGGTGCTGGTGATGTAGATTTCAACTCAGGAAGTTTTTGGATGTATCCCTATGTTTCAAAAATTCTCTACTTCAGTCCATCATATGGTTTACTTAACCAGTTTTACTAAAGAAAAAGGGAATAATTCATGTTAAGTTACCTTGATTAAATAACTCATCTGATGGACTAAGTGAAGGATTTTGAAAAATAAATGAGTATATAAAATACCAATAAACTACATGGGATGTACATGTACCCTGTTTGGAAGCAGATTCCATTTTAAAAATCTAATAAATCAAGATATTCAACTTCTAGTAAGACAAACATACCTCATGCTCTTTCAGCGTCTTGTCAAGCTCTGCAAAATTCTCCTCAGAGTCATATTGGCCTGAATGATAGAAGCATCGTTTTAGGAATTTTTCTATCTTCTCATTGCAATTCTCTCTGGCAAAATCAGCATAAACAGTCAGGTCAACAAAATGCTAAGTTGAACCTGAGCATAAACCAAATCATGAATAAATGCATAAACAATCTGTCACCTTTTATCAATTCTGCAAGTAAGTGTTCTGCTAACCATGGTTCTTAGTTCAGCATCAGTCATCTTACTTCTAGCATAACCAAATATAGTAAAGTTCTGCATGAAAAAAGAATGTAAGTAGGCATTCAAGCAATGTTAATGAGCACAATGAGCTACAAGAGGCAGTAGATGAGAAAAGTCAGACCTTTGGAAGACAATGTTCACAATATAGTGCAAATAGAGCAGGAAATATCTTCTTTTTAGCAAGGTCCCCAGATGCTCCAACCACGATAATACTAAATGTTGGTTCCCCATCATTTGGATTAGGACTTGTGACATGTCTGTATTCCAGTGAAGATAAAGCGAAAACACCACTATTTTCTACATTCTTGAAGGGAGCTTCTTTTGCAGCAGATACAGGCACACTTATAGCTGCAAAATGACCACGAAAGGTTTGTATTCTCATTAAATATTTTACTATGAAATTTTTATGATTAAAAAGGCACATATCTTGGAAAAGACATAATTCTTATCAAATGGAGCATTAATGAGACACTTGCTAGCTCTCCCTAAAAGAGGAGTCATTAGAAAGGCTCGATGCATAATGGAAAAGTAATCAAGATACCTAGTGGCATTCCCTCATGTTATTCTTTTCCTTGTCTTTAATGTTTTAAATTATATATTATTTAGGTTGCCTGATATTAAAAGGGTCTATCGATAGGCCTCAATGCACCATCATATTAGGGTATCTCCAATCGATAGAGCTCTACATGAGCTTTTTTTATGGTTCCAATATGTCACATCAACATTATAAAAACTTATTGAAACATCTCCAATGGTTAGAGCTCTAAGAGAACTTTTTTGTGGTCCAATTCATAACATATAGTTGCATGGCTCCATACATATTACATCAATTTCAAGACAAAAGAACATGTTTGAGTTTTCACTACTCTCTTAAAGTACAAATCTCGAACCTTACCTCAACAATGGTTCAGCTTTTTTGATTTTACAAACCTCTCACAAACCTTTCATTGGAGATACCCTAAGGGCAAAGGTAACAGCGGTTATATCTTTGGTGCACAAGAGGACAGTATTTAACCCGCATAAAAATTAAAACTTCACATTATGATAATGAGCTTAGGCTTGCATTCTATTTCTTTTAAATCATTATTTGTTTATTGTATTGATTTGATATATTTGATCATTTACATATAATTAATGTTTATATAATTTTTGACCGAAATTGACCTAATGTAATATTGTTATCAATAATTTAAGGAATTAATGTTCATATTATACAACACCACATCCTCCTCGAAGGCAAGATCAAGCTTCCCAATCTCTCACCGTGAGTCATTATCGCCTCACCCTTCTCCTCCAAGATCGCAGAAATTTCTCTGAATTTGAGTTTGGGGGAAATTTTCTAATTTGCTATTAGTTTAGTTTTATTAGATTAGTTCTAACTATAGACAAAGTTAAATGGAGAAAAAAAAAGAAAGAAAATTATTTCTGGATTCTTACCTGTCCTCATATCTCTCGTTTACACGGCTACCCCTCTCATCTAGTTATCCTTCTCTAGGCCCGACGCTTGGAACGTAACACAGGGATCCAGCAAGAACAGGGAATGTAAAAAGAAAAAAGAAAAGGCATTCACCTTCTTGCTTGCAGGCAACTCTTAATTTCCAATGGCTCGCAGAAGAGTTGGACACTCCTCCAGCTAAAACCCTTCCAGGAACAGACGCGAGAAGGGTGGACGATCTGATAGAACGGAGGGCGCTCGAGGGATCGACGGCGGCAGTGGCGAAGGAAGAAGGGCATCTGGCAGCGCAAAGGGTCATCTCGCCAGCTCCGTGTCGAATTGTTTATCGGCACCAAGGAGGGATTTTTAAACGAGCGACATGAGCGTTTGAAGGGTGACGGCATCGAACGGAACGAGTCTTTTCTGCGAACAAATTGGACCTGCAATGCATTCCTAATTTACGGCTCTCGGTGGAAGAGAGAAGAACGGGTCCACCGTCGATCTGCGGGTCCCTCGTGATTGGACGGTTCGGATCCGGTTATCACATATAAATCATCGAAAGAATACGAAGAGTTGTTCAACGCGCATGTAAATCATTTTTTTTTATTTATTTATAATAATTCAGATTCGGAATATAAACGAACTTTTCAATTATTTCGTGTATCATGAATTTAAAATATAATTTATATATATATTTAAAGATTCATTTTTAAAATATTTTTTTGATTGAGAATGAAAAATAAATAAACTCAAAATAAAGTAGACTTTCAAATCAAAATTTATTTATGAAATAATCAAATTTAATAAATAATTTTTTTATTATTATTTGATAGATTGACGTCTATTCTACAAGTCATGGAATTGAATCGGAGATTTACTAATCCGTCAAGTGGACTAGCCCATCCTACACGGTCAAATGACAAATTTTCGAGTCGATACGGACGGTCATGTGACAGCTTAAAATGGAATACAATAACTGCCATGGTGTGCTTGTCCAATTTATTGAGAATTGAATATGTATATACAGAAGAGGATAACATGACCATATACTTACATGCCAACCATTTAATGCCCTTATCTTTACGTTTCTAAACCTGCAGATTGTTGTTCTATCAACAATATCAATCTTTGGGTATGGTGTCCGCAAGTATAAAGCGTAGAGCGCTGATACCTCACAACCAACCTACATCCTTCATCTGGAGCGTCGACTACGTTAACCTTTACAACTACAAATACAATGGTTCAAAGAGCATCTCCCTATGTTTCATTAACTGTGTTAGCAGTCGTATGCTGCTTTGGTTGTACCTCTGGAGCAAGGGTGCTGCAGGTAGTTCCAGGTGTCTCGATAAATCATGGGGATCAAGGTAATGGTGGTGTTGGTGCAATGCGTAGTGTACCAGGTGGCCCTGACCCAATCCATAATGGTGTTGAATTTGGTGTCCAAGACATTGATGCTACGCGCACAGTTGGAAGTGGTCCAGAACCAATACAACACAGTGTTGGTTTTATTGATATAAAGGATGTTAGTGCAATGCGTAAGGTACCAAGTGGCCCCGACCCAATCCATAATGGTGTTGAATTTGGTGTCCAAGACATTGATGTTGGTGTTATCGATAGAAATGATGTTGAGACAATGCGTTTAGTCCCACAAGGCCCAAATCCAATACACAATCCTGATCAAAATGCTAATGATGGAATGGTTTAACAATGTATGAGTTTGAACATGAATAAAAGCTGAGTCTTAACTTTATCTTGATTTTATTGCTCTCTTTGTATGTTTCTATTGATCATACGAACAACTCTTGTGAGAAGTGAGAAGTTTCTTTATACAGAATTAAAGAGAAACACATGCACTAGATTCTTATCCTCAACATAATGATTTTATGAGCTTCAATGCACTTCAAATGGGTAAAACATCATCCATTAATATTGGAGCAGCCACATGAAGATGAAATGGAAAACTTCGAATTGCAATGAGATCATTAATCAGAAAGTATATAATGAAATGTAGAAATGTTTTGATTTTGACACAATCAAATTACAAGCATAAAACACAAAGGCTACAAGCCAATGCCTCTAAATTATTGGTTGCTGGATAAACATAATCAATACACCAGAAAACATTCAAGACGTACCCTTCTCTAAATACACAATTTAGAAACACATAATGAATTGTTGGCAGGCACTTTTTTCCCAAAGGTTCCGAATTATTTGAGAGTTCTACTATAAAGGTTTCGGTACACAATTCTAGTCCTGTAAACGAGAATCAGACTCAGAACAACGGCGATGGCGCAAAGTCCCGACATTATTAGTGAGCTGAGGAAGAAACAGATGGCCCCTGTGCATTTCACTGTTTCCTCCCCACTGAATGAAGCAACTTCGAATAATCTTCGGATTCGTACAAGTGATTTGTGGTGTTTCCGGGCTTGCTGCTCTGCTTCATAATCGTAGATTACGCTGGCAATCAGGCCAGAAAAGATTAGTGAGCCTGCGGGATTAGCTACTGTGAGGAAATTGTACAGAGCTCCAAAGTTCTTCAAGCCAAACAACTCAGATGCTGCAGCAGGAACAATGGCCCAGTGAGCTCCATATCCAAGTCCAACCAGTAGGGTTCCTATGTACATTGTTCCAGGCCAAGCCATGGCAAAGAATAAGTGTCCAATTGCCATTACAACCTGAAAGACTGCCAAAGCCACTGGCCTAGGATATGCATAGTCCCTGAGAACAAAATTTTTTGTTAGCATCAAATCATCTTGAAAACTTTTGCAACTAAGTGGCATCAAATTCATACCTCACAATAACCTCGGACAAATAGCCTCCGCCTACTCTTCCAAGAAAGTTCCAAATACTGATCATGGACACGAAAATATGAGCTTCATCATAGCCTAGAGACTCACTCATCTGGCCGAGATTGTCGATAACCGTCAACCCTGAACCTGATCCCAGCAGAAGAGAGATGAACATGAGCCAAAAGTCTGCCTTTATGAGTGCCTGCATCAGGGTGAAGTCCTCTCCCCTGTGAGGTCCTCTCCTCTTCTTGACCCTCACAGCTCCATCAGCAGCAGCCAGGAATAACTTTGCCTGCAAATGAGCAATTCTCTTCTGCCTTTCTGATGCCGGGAGAAGGTCAACTTCCTTGGGCTTCTCGTCCTCGAGCTCACTGAGGATGACTTCGTTTTGCTCAGCAGACTTACTCGTCTCTTCTTTGGCTGGCTCGGGCAAGAGAGGCTCTTCTACAGGGGAGACGACATCAAAGTGGAAGGTCAGCAGCAGAGGAACGACAATTGGAACCAGCAAGAGGAACAGCAGCCCCACAGTGAACACCACAACAACAATATGGCTAAGCTCAACGAGGTCTTCAAGGATCATGACACCCATCAAATAAGCTGCCAGAAGCAGGCAAATGCTGTAGATAAACACGAAGCTGGACGGATCAGAAGCTCGCACTTGCCGGTGGCCACCGACGGGCCTGACAATGAACATCAAGGCGATGATGACCATTGATGGACCGACAGCCACCATGTATATGAGAGCAGCATGATCAGGTGTGTGCATCATGGCAAATATTTGTGTCAAGATTGCACCGCTAAGACCGGCAAAGCCCTTCAGTATCCCTACTATAGGGCCTCTGGCCTTAGGGAAGTTCTGCACGCATGAAACCAGAGCAGCAGTGTTGTAGTATGTCTCTCCATTAGTCCCCACAAATATGAGAATGCACATCTGTGATCAAAGGGAAGATGCAATTAGAAAAGGATAACTTGTCATAGTGGATAGTATCCACTGAATGGAACTACAGAATTCAACAATTAAAGCATGAAGCTGAACATGCTTTTTTTTTTTTTGTTTCAAACAAATGTTTCGATCTGAAAACAAAAACCAAGGAGATGAAGTGAAGAAGTAGCAGGAGAAGAGTTGGTACTTACCGCCCAGAGAGGCAACTGGGGCGCTCTTCCGGTGACGATGAGCCAAACCCAGCCATATCCCACAAAGTTCTGCAGCACGCCGACGAGCAGCGCCGCCCAGAGCGGGAGGATCTCACAGAGACTCCCGGCGAGGAAGCCGATGCTGTCGCCCAGGTCTTTAGCCACCCCCAGCCGGGCAATCTGCCGCTGGTTGTAGCCGAGCGCGCTCTTGATCACCGGCGACAGACTGCCGAACAGGTATCCGATACCTGCCACCGACTGCACCCACATCGCCGCCACGAATACCAGCCATCTGTTGTTCAGCAAGGACCCCAACCTGCCTTGCTCCTGGCCCATTAGCTCGAACTCGCACCACCTTCGCCCCTAAAGATTCAATCTTTCCCCGCCGCCCTACTTTGTGGGAAAACAAAGATTCAATTTTTGTCAAAAATCAACCAAAAGAAGCATCAATAACAACTCTTTGGACGCCTGTTTACAGCTTCCTCCTACAGAAGATCGAGTTTTTGGTGATGGTAGCCAATTCTTTGATGAAGAAAAACGTGTTGCATTGAGTTTAATAAGAAAAGGTTTGAATTTTCTATTTCTACCCTGCCTCCTCAGTGGTTATCGAATAGATCCCTTTTAAAATTATAAATTGTCGGCGATAAGGACGACGCCGAGAACGACTAGATCTGAACGCCAGCTGGCGGTGACATCAAGCCGCCTTTAGGATTTCATACGGGCACTAAAACATAAAACGCCATTTTTATCAAATTTTTCGGTAGACAACAAATTTAAACAAATACCTTCGAAGCATTCTTCTTATCGGTTTAAATCACTCATCGGTGAGGGTTTTGGGCGGCGCATGATAATTTATAAAAAAATATCTCTTATGAGGGCGGCGCAGATGGTAATTTATCTCGTCTGGAGCAAAGATCCATCCGTATTGACTCTACCCAATGGCAGATAATTCAAATATGGAGTAAGGATTTTTACGTGAAACAGAGGACGATATTTTTTATCTTCATCGGTAGAATCCAATATTATTTTGGGCTGCACGCGTTGTTTGCACTATCAAATTTATACTGATAGCGTGTGAAAAACTTCTGGAGCAGGAACGGGTCAACCTTATCAAAAGGCAGCAGTGAGAGACCATTCAACCGTGAAACGATCTTTCCTTTTTCACTATCAGTAGTGTTCGCATCCCTGTGGACCAACTCCATCTGATTCTCGTTGGCATCATTAGTGATCGCAGAGGATCATTTTCATGGCTTGTCTTTGTTTTCACAAGTGGCTGTAGTATGTATGAATCATGGAAATGGTATGATAGCCTAAGTGTCACTTTTGCTTGCAACGTTGAAACGTCGCGAGCTTCTATGGCAACTGTTTTGAACATATCTTGATTTCTGTTGGCATTTTGCTTTGTGTTTGACATGTTCTTGACGCCATTAATTATTACCATGAAATTGAGCCCGTGGACCAAATCCTTATTGATGAAGAACCACCATTATTGTCATTATTGTCCTGAAGTTGAGCGCTTCGACCAAACGTACTGTTGATGCCATGAAATGATGTGGGGATGTCTAAAGTTCCCTTTTCACCGATAATAATAATAATGCTTATGTGATGCATGACAAAGGAAGTTATTGGCTATAAAATGAAACAGGTTGATCGATATTGGTGTTTCCAAATCCAACCACGCCACTGAAAATAATTTTATTTACAAGAAAAGGAAAACACCAGTCTGGAAAGAATATGAGCATGAGGGCACAGCACAAAGCAATCAAAAGAAAAAAGGTTACTTATTTTCATTTTTTTTTTAACCTCTCGGTTGAATCAAAAGAAGATTTTTTTTATATTAAAAAAATCAAATTGAAGATGATAATTTCTGTTTAACTATGTATTGAGAAAGTTATGAAATGTTTATTGTCTTTAGTTTGGCAAGTGTTATGCATTTTCCTAGAGTGAAAACTCTAGCTAAAACATCTCCCTTTATTTCACTTGGTCATTTCATCACGGGTACGGTATCATCTAGCCAACTTAATTAACCTACGCGTTGACTTTTATATGATGAAATGGTCAATTTGCCTTATTGGACTTGCTTAGGACAAATTTAATTATTATGGCATGTATAATATTTGGAATCACACATTGATAATTTCACACTTGTATTTTTGACCATAAAGATTCATCAAATTGAAATGATTAATTTGCTCTAATGGAATTAGAGTGGTTAAAATGAAGTTTTAGCTTTTTAAAAGCTCCCATATAAAATGATTAATCAGCGTAGGTAACGTTGTGGTACTTAGCCTAGTGGTCTTAAGCATTTTAATATATAGAGATTCATTAAGGTGGAATAACTGAGAGAGGATCTCTGGTCCATTTTTGTGGCCTAAGGGATGGTCAATTATCATCGGATCACGATCGTTATTTAATCGTAATTGGTTGTAATCTCTCCCTGGATTTACCTTTCCATCCAAATTATAGTTTGGGTCGACGTGTGCGGCCGAAGACCGCCAGCGGTGGATGGGTGGTCAGGCGCTGAGCGGGAGGTGACCTTCGAGCATGCAATATCTGACCGTCCACCCTGATCCAAGCTATAATCTAAATCGGAAGATGAACCTAAAAAGAGATCGCAATCAACTACGGTCAAATCGTAACCGCGATCCAACCACAATTACATTAGCGATCATCCCTTAATCTTCAAAAACATAGACCAGAGAATCCGATCTCAGAATAACTATCTCACTTCAATAGATCTATAGTAGTCAAAATGTAGTGGGAGGATATGAACGAGTTTCATTTCAAAAGTATGATGTACCTTATGCGAGTGTTAAAGCATATCTCTATTTGATATATATCGAATCTCTGATGGTTGATCTATTAGTCAATTCCTTCTAATATGAGTACATTAGAGCTACATTTTCTTCGTCCAACATTTTAAATATATTTATCTAAGTTTGTATTTTAAATATATTTTCCTAAGTTAGCAAGAGATTACATTTTGTTAGCTTAGCTTAATTTAGATGAGAAATGTTATTTAATTAATTAATTTGTCAGGAAATGAAACATTTTCAATTAAAAAAATACAAACTAAATTCATTCTGAATATTAATCAACTAAATAATATATTATTTAATCAATAGTTATTAATGATTACAATATTTATTAATCATTCTAAGTAATAAATTAATAATGAAATGAATAGATACTATGATTAAATACAAAATAAATATTAAAATTAATACGAGTTAATTATACATATATTTGTCAATTTTTAATATAATTTAATCAGCTTTATTAAATTGCAACTAAACAGAATATAAAAATATTGTCCACTTTGTCATACGAAAAATTTTAAAATTATTTTTCTATTTTAATCTATTCATAGGGCAGCCCAAATTATAAATGGGCCGGTGCGTGATCAACTTATCTTTAAGCGTTCCGTTGCCAGGCTCGCCTATTTAACAGATCAGAAAGGGGGCACTACTTTTGTGTTCGGACCGTATTCCAATTTGGAATCAACAATATTTTGATAGCTTGAAACGGTGGTTTGACGGTTTCAGAATGCGATAGGCATCGGAATCATGTCAAATTTAAACAGGGCTCAGATTAATGACGGAGGAAAGCCTGTTCAATCCGATCGAATTTCGGCACTAATTGTATCGATAGCGACCTCCCTGGGTTCATTTCTTTTAGGGTATAATTCTGATCGGGACAACGATCGAAATCCACTGATGATGAATTAAAATAACGAGTGGAACATGGGAACATGATTTGAAAGAAGAGGATCCCATCTACATATTAATCTTTAACTTTAATCCCAAGGTAATAATGGAATCGTCTGTTCAATATTATTATTCTTTAAAAAAGTTATAAATTTATAAAAAATATATATATAAAGAAGGATTTATACGCTGCTTACTCATGTATCCTCTTAAATCATAAGGGAATCAAAGTTTACTTAGTTCACTTATATTTTTATTCGTTTACTTTATGAAGCAATATAGTTATTCATTTTCATGTTATGTAGTGTTCATTCTTTCAATATCAAAATATTCTATATTTTTTTTATCTAAAAGCTATATTCCTTAATTTATTTTATTTGTTTATTTTTTTACTCTCTTCTAATTATCAAATAATGTTTAGGCTTGTAAAAAGTCAGGAGACAAACTAGTTCATCATTCCTCTAATATATTAACTTTGGAACTAAACGCTTATTCTATGATAATAATTAACACTGAATAAATTAAAATTTATTTTACAATGATAGAAAGAATGAGAAAACTTTGAACTTTCTGTAATCATGACTGTAGAATATTTAAATCCAACTCGCTATCTGTTTCACTAAAATCAAAAGAAAATGTAAAATAATTTTTAAATTCCTGTCTGAAATTTGAAAATCCTCGTGGACGTTTTTTCATTCTTTTAATAAAAATTATACTTTTGTAAATTTTAAACTACTACTAGTCCTATTAATATTTTATATTTAAGATACATCAATTTCTAATACATATTTTTAGAGACGGATCTTCCTTAGGGCTATACTGGGCTATAGCCCAGCCTTGGTACCCAGCCCAAAAATTATTTTTATAAGGACATACATATTAAAGAGTCGGCGATCAAGGGATTTTTTTGTCTTTCTGCTTTTTGGCTTTGTGGGTGTGAGTCCACGATCGGCGAATAGGCGAATCGCAAGGTATCACCGCATCAGCGACGTCAGAACTCAGAAGGAAGCGTCGACGTCCACGGTCCACCATCATCGACAGAAGAAAGGTTAGTATTTTCTCTTTTTTCATTTTTATCGTAATCAATTTTTAAATCGATTGTTGCCCTAGTTTTTTTCTTGATTATTTCTGGATTTCTTCTATTAGATTGTATGTCAAGTTGTGATTTTCTACCATATAAGTTGCTTCTCAGGATTTAAGAATGGCTGTTGTGCTTTACTGCTTTTGGAATTTTGATTTCTCATCTTCTCTATTGACTATGATGATTTATCCTTTCTGTAAAATACGACGTTGGTAATATTTGTTTATTTTTGTTTTGCTCTAATTTTGCAGAGAGGAGAGCATATTGGATACTGTTCCATTGGCATCAGTAAATTTCGTTAAACTTTCTTAGTTTTATCACGACTATTAAGCGTCATTTTGAGCAATCAAAACATGAGATATTGCATCTTCATTTCTTTGGTCTCATCTTTAATGTTGGTCCAGATAATAAGTGCGTTTTCAATTACTTTTCACTACTTAAAAATCAAATAGTGATTGCTTATGATAATTGGCTACCTCAGTAGTTTGAGAAAAAGATGTGTGTTGGGAATACTGTGAGAAGATGGATGGAAATAAGGGTGAAATAGAAAACCAAAAACTAATTAACAATAATTGTCATTGTGACCGCTACTACTGTCTTGGTTTTTTGTGGTTAATCATTTGATTTTGATTTTGTCTATTTTATTCCGAGTCTGTAGCGTTTGCGTTTGCGTTTGCGGACCTCAATTGTCACCGTTCACTGGCTAGCACTTCAGGGTGCGCCTTTAGAGGTAATGATGAATCTCTATCTTCATCTAATCGTGGGAATTTTCTTGAATTAGTAAAGGCTTTTACAAAAATGAGTACAGAAATTGATGAAGTTGTACTTGAGAATGCTCCAAAAAATGCTCAATATATCGCTCTAGAAATTCAGAAAGAGATTTTACATATTATGGCTAATAGAGTACAAAAGATGATTCGTGAAGAAGTTAGTGATAAATGTTTCTGTATTCTTGTTGATGAAGCACGAGATATATCTAAACGAGAGCAAATGACCATTATCTTGAGGTTTGTGAATAATTATGTGATTTTGACAGAAATATTTTTTGCCATCAAAAGTGTTAGCGATACTACCTCATTAAATCTAAAAAAAGAAATATCAAATGTTCTTGTTCATCATGACCTACAAGTTAAGAAAATCAGAGGCCAAGGATATGATGATGCTAGCAATATACATGGCGCATGGAATAGACTTCAGACATTATTTCTCAAAGATTGTCCCTATGCATACTATGTCCATTGCTTTGCCCATCGATTACAACTCACATTAGTTTCTGCAACCAAGGATGTCAATGTTATTTGGGAATTCTTTTCTCATTTGGATAATATAGTAAATATTGTTACTTCTTCTACTAAACGCATTGCTGAGTTACATACTGCACAGAGAATTGAAATCGAGCATATGTTGGCAATTGGAGAACATGATTCTGGAAGTGGGGCTAATCAGATTGGTAATTTGCAGCGAGCGGGAGCTACTTCGTTGGAGTTCTCACTATGACTCAGTAAAAAGCTTGATAGGTATTGATCCGGTGGTAAGGACGGGGGACCCTCGTTGGCAGAAGATCAACGACACGTGGAGGTCAAAGATCAAGAGATTCAACCCTGAGACCCGACCGACCGGACTGAGAGGGCCGATCGGCTACCCAACCGACCGGACTGAGATGGCTGACCAGCCACACGACTAACCGAAATGAGATGGCCGACCGGCCGGGAATCCCCCGAGCCGAATGAAATACAACCCGACTAGGGGTCGGGTTTCCGATGCTCAAGGTAAAAAGGTTTCAAGGCCGAGCGGGTTGTTCGTTCAGCCGGGGCACAAGGCAACAAAGACAGACAGAAGCAATCTCATCCGAGCATACGACCGGGAGTCCTCCCAGTCGGACCGATTCCTCCAATAGGGGCAGAAGTAATATGCCTACCGAGTGGCCAAACCGCTCGGCCCTGGAATAGACAGGAGGTGCAAGAGGACAAAGGAGACAGGGGATAACATTATCCTCGAGACATCTGCCGCCGACAGGCAGCAGGGTTGGCGGCCGAGCCGTACACAGGATCATACGGTGGAAGTTTCCACCGTCACATCCGGGATATGCTCGGGCGATTGCTGAATGGCGTCAGGGGTACTTTTCTAACATGGGCTCGTTAAGGTATGTTTGGAAAAGCGTGCACGTATTGAGAAGCGTGCCCGCGCCTCCCCGGGGTCCTATATAAGGACCCCCAGACGTCGACGAAGGTGTGCGCAATCCTCACTGTAGCCACAGTTACGCTGCCTCTCTCATTTCTCGTTGCCTAACTTGAGCGTCGGAGGGTCGTCGCCGGAAAACCCCTCCCGGCTTCTTTGCAGGTTCTCCGGAGATCTACACCACCCGTCGGAGACAACGGAGAGCGTCACGTCCCCAGCGTCCGTCGACTCAGGGCTCGGACAGGATCAAATTGGCGCCGTCTGTGGAAATTCACCTGAATCCGAGCCTAGAAGATGGAAGAAGCTGGACGTCAACTTCTGGTAATGCTCTCTACTGAGGAACTCGAAGCACTCATCCAAGCACGAGCAGCAAAAATCGTAGAGCAGCAGCAGAAAGCTCAGGCCGAGCGGGCAGCGCAGCAGGCGACATCAGCATCGGGGGGCCGAGCGGCACCCGAAGAGCGGCCGGAGCAGCTCTCAATATGGGGGCAAAATAAGGGACCGACCAACACCCAGATGGGGGTGTCGCCCGCCCCGATACCTTTTCATAGGGCTATGTTCCAGACGCCCTCGGAGGTCGCGCAAGCTAATCAGGATAAAGGATCTTCATCGGACGAAGCACCCGTCCGGGACGTCAGAAAAGGAAACGCCCCCCGAACGGACGCGTCACCCGAGCGGATCAATCGGCAATTCTCAGATGTCATCCTGCGTGATCCACTGCCGAAGCATTATGTGCCCCCTGCGATCGAGAAATACAACAGGACCACCGACCCAGATGACCATCTGGGTAAGTTCGACAGCACTGCCACTCTGCATCAATACACAGATGGTGTGAAGTGCTGAGTATTCCTCACCACCCCTTTCGGGATCGGTGCATCGGTGGTTCCGGAGGCTGCCGGACGGATCTATCACTAGTTTCAAAGAATTCCGAACGACGTTCCTCCATCATTTTACAAGCAGCAGACACACCAGAAGACCAGCGTCAATTTGTTCGCCATCAAGCAAGGCTCGAGGGAGTCGCTCCGAGCTTACATCCAACGCTTCAACCAGGTGGCCATGGACATTCCAACGGTCACCTCGGAAACAATGATGAACGCGTTCATGCAAGGGCTCGTGGACGGTGATTTCTTTCGCTCGCTCATCCGGAAGCCACCTCGGGACTACGACCACATGCTGCATAAGGCCAACGAGTACATCAATGTGGGGGAAGCCCGGGCGGCGAGAAGAAAGGAAGCCCTGAATGACCAACCAGCTTCCGCCGAGCGGAAGTAGCCCGTCAGTCACCAACCCCCCAGAGGACCGCGAGCCGAAGCCGCCCTTCCTCATCAGCACACTCGGTCGCACGTTGTCCAGCAAGTCGCGGCTGATCGGCCCAAGCCCAAGGGGAAGGTATGGACCCCGATGTTTTGTTCACTCCATCAGTCAGCTACTCACAACACCCGCGATTGTTGGAGCCTTCCCCCCATCACTCATCCTGCGCCGAGGAGCTACCGCCGCCGATCACCTTCACCAGACTAGCAACATCGACAACGGAGCCCTATTCAAAGAATAGAAAGGAGATCCCCCGAGCGGCAGCATCGTCAGCAGCCCGGAGCCCACCATCGGGCGTCACATGAACGACCTCGACCATCCGCTCGAGAGGAGGAGAATAGGGGCAGCGCATCTCGAGGCGAGATCAACATCATCGTCGGAGGCCCGACCGAAGGAGACTCCAATAGAACCAGAAAGGCATACGCAAGGCAGCTGAGGATACACGCGGTCGGCTGCGGCCAGGAGAGGGCGAGCGGACCCAAGATCAACTTCGGGCCTAGGGACCTCGAGGGAGTCGAAGTCCCGCACGATAACGCCCTGATCATTCGAGCGGTAATAGCTAACTACACTATTCACCCCATTTGCATTGACACAGGCAGCTCGGTCAACATAATATTCAAGAAGGCCTTCGACCAACTGCAAATCGACCGAACTGAACTACTGCCAATGACAACCCCCCTCTACAGGTTCACTGGGAACGAAGTCTTGCTGGTCGGCCAGGTCCGGCTAGCTATATCGTTGGGAGATGAGCTGCTCAGAAGGACGAGGACCACCAGCTTCAACGTGGTTGATGCTCCTTCGGTGTACAACGTTATCTTGGGGTGACCGGCTCTCAACGAGTTCTGGGCGGTCGTCTCTACCTTCTGTCAGAAGATCAAGTTCCCGGTGGAAGATCAAGTAGGGGAGGTGCGGGGAGACCAGCTGGCAGCTCGAAGAGGCTATGTGGAGATGGTCCGAGCCGAAGCCAAGTCCGCTCGGAAAGTGCCGCGAGTCGAGGTAAATGCTATAACCGAAAAACCACCCTCTTTGGTTTACGAAGAAAAGGAGGAGGTGCAGATTGACTCTTCCCGGCCGGAGGCCACCACCTTCATTGCATCCGACCTGGAGGAGAACCAGAAGGAAAAGTTGATCAAATGCCTCCAGCGAAACCACGACGTCTTCGCTTGGTCAACCCAGGAACTGCCAGGGGTCTCGCCAAGCGTAGCGCAGCACGAGCTTCACGTCCGGCCAGATGCTCGGCCGATGAAACAAAGGAAGAGGGATTTTAGCGCTGAGCAGAATGCTATTATCCGGGCGGATGTAGAGAAACTTCTGGAGGCCGGCCACATAAGGGAAGTGCAATTCCCGAGTTGGCTCGCAAATGTGGTACTGGTCTCCAAGCCGGGTAACAAGTGGAGAGTTTGCATCGATTTCCGGGACCTGAACAAGGCATGCCCGAAGGACTTCTACCCCCTGCCCCGGATCGATCAACTGGTAGACTCCACAGTCGGGTGCGAGCTGATATGCATGCTGGATGCATACCAAGGCTACCATCAAGTGTCGCTCGCCCGAGAAGACCAGGAGAAGGTTAGCTTCGTTACGGCGGACGTCACCTACTGCTACAACGTAATGCCGTTCGGGCTGAAGAATGCAGGAGCTACCTACCAGCGTCTGATGAACAAGGTATTCAGGGAGCAGATCAGACGAAACTTGGAAGTGTACGTGGATGACATACTTATCAAGTCCTTCCGGTCGGCAGATCTCTATGAGGATATGGAGGAGACTTTCCAAACATTGAGAAAATACGGAGTCAAGCTCAACCCTCAGAAGTGCCTGTTCGGAGCAAAAGGCGGGCGCTTCCTGGGTTACATCGTGACCGAGCGGGGCATAGAGGCGAACCCCAGCAAGATAAAGGCATTGCAAGACATGCCGCCTCCCAAAAATCTTCGAGAGGTACAGTGTCTCACTGGTCGGATAACGGCGCTGTCAAGGTTCATCTATAAGACCGCCGACCGGAGCCTGCCGTTCTTCAAGATTCTGAGTAAAGCTACCAAGTTTTAATGGAACGAGGAGTGTGATCGGGCATTCGAGGAACTGAAGACTTACCTGAATTCCTTACCCGTGTTGGCAAAACCGGCAGCAGGCGAGCCACTCCGCATTTATTTATCTTCAACCGAGCATGTTGTAGGCTCGACATTAGTAAGGCCGAACGGCGAAGAACAACCTGTGTACTTCTTAAGCCATATCTTAAAGGATGCTGAGTCTCGCTACACCGATCTCGAAAAGTTGGCCTTCGCCTTGGTCCTTGCCGCTCGGAGGTTGCGCCCTTACTTTTTGGCGCACACCATTATTGTGATGACGAATAGCCCGTTGGGAAGGGTACTCCTAAACCCTGAAGCATCCGGATGGCTCATCAAGTTGACGACGAACTAAGCGAATTCGACATCCAATACCAACCCCGCTCGGCGATCAAGGCACAGTCCTTGGCAGATTTCGTGACTGAGGTACAAAAGCCCGAGCTCGAAACTACATGGAAAGTATATGTGGACGGATCGTCCACTTGGCTCGGAAGCGGAATTGAGATCCTGTTACTTTCGCCTCAGGGAGAGCGGATGCATTTGTTCGTCCGGCTGGACTATCGAGCAATAAATAATGAGGCAGAGTACGAAGCCCTCATAGCCGAACTGCAGGCCGCACGGCATGTTGGAGCCACTCGGGTGGTGATCCACTCGGATTCCCAACTAGCCGCTCAACAACTCATGGGCGCCTTTGAGATAAACAATGCAAGACTCAGGTTGTATGCGGAGGCCTTTGAAAAACTCAAGACCAGCTTCACCGAGGTGGTGCTCCAGAAGATACCCCGAACGGAGAACCAGGCGGCAAATGAATTAACCAAGCTCGCAAGTTCGATATTGCCGGTCGTCATCCAGCAACCAATTGAGCAAGTATCCTTGGTAGAGTACGTAGACTGGATGGAAGGCCTCACATTCCCAAGCGATTGGAGAACAACCATCATGGAATTTTTGCGCTCAGGTGCCACGTCGTCCGATCGGGATGAAGCCCAGCTACTGAGGAGGAGAGCTGACCGGTTTACGCTCATCGGAGATCAGCTTTACAAAAAGGTGTTCTCCCGACCTCTGTTGAAGTGTGTCAGTTCAGAAGACGCCGAGTACATTCTCCAGGAGATACACCAAGGGTCTTGCGGAGGTCATCCGGGCGGCCGGTCTTTGGCTAGGAAGATCCTGCTGGCCGGATACTTGTGGCCAACTCTACACGAGGACGCCGCTCGGACCGTCGCAACATGCCTTTCTTGTCAAAAGTACCACAATTTCTCTCATAAGCCGACGGATGAAATGAAAGCGTCCACAGTGTCTTGCCCGTTCGACCAGTGGGGCCTGGACATCGTAGGACCTTTCCCTATGGCGACCGGACAACGGAGGTTCCTGTTGGTGGCAGTTAATTACTTCTCCAAGTGGGTGGAGGCTGAGCCATTGGCTAAGATAACCGAGCAGATGGTCAAGAAATTCATCTAGCAACACATCATCTGTCGGTTCGGCATTCCGTGTCGGCTCGTGTCGGACAACGGGCGACAGTTCGTCGGAAAGCAGCTCGAGGAATGGTGCGAGGGATATGGCATTGAGCAGCACTTCACGTCTGTGGCGTATCCCCAAAGTAACGGTCAAGCCGAAGTGGCTAACAGGGAGATCCTCCGAATTCTTCGAGCTCGACTCGACCACATGGGAGGAAGCTGGGTGGACGAGCTGCCGAGAGTCCTATGGGTCATCTGCACAACCCTTAAGGAGGGAACAGGAGTGACACCGTTCCACCTGGTGTATGGAGGCGAGGCGGTCGTTCCAGTCGAAGTCGGCGTAGAGTCCGTCCGGATCCAGAACTACGATGAGGGTAATTCCAAGCGGAGGCAGCTAGAATTGGACTTGATCGACGAGGAGCAGCCAAAGCGTCCGTCTGGCTGATGGCCTACAGACAGAGAATGAAGCAGAACTACAACCGCCACGTAATTCCCCGAGCATTCCAGGTGGGTGACTTGGTCTGGAAGAAAGTGAAGCCGGTCGGGGACGTAGGCAAGTTGGAGGCCCCCTGGGCAGGACCCTTCAAAGTCGTCGAGAAGCTCCGATCGGGAGCCTACTACTTAGAGGATGAGGATGGACGGCGGCTGGAGAGACCATGGAGTGCAAACCACCTCCAGCCCTATCAGACCGGATGAAAGGTGCGCCGATGTAATATATCTCATGAATATTCCGTTCGACTATAGCCTTTGGTTGCAGGAATGAAAATTATAAGAACGAGGCAAAGGCATGAGCATTGTGCGCCAAGCGGGTAACTGCATGAAGGCATGGTGGAGACCCCGTGTCCTTCGGCCGGGTGTATATTATCCGAGCCACGGGCTCGATGTCGAAGACCCCGTGCCGTTCGGCCGGGCATATATTATCCGAGCCACGGGCTCGATGTCGAAGACCGTCGAGCAGCGACATTAAATCTTAGAGTCGAACCGGCGACTATAAACCCTCCGGCCTGAAGACCGTCGAGCAACGACGTTAAATCTTAGAGTTGAACCGGCGACTATAAATCCTCCGGCTTGAAGACCGTCGAGCAGCGACGTTAAATCTTAGAGTCGAACCGGCGACTATAAACCCTCTGGCCTGAAGACCGTCGAGCAGCGACGTTAAATCTTAGAGTCGAACTGGCAACTATGAACCCTCCGGCCTGAAGACCGTCGAGCAGCGATATTAAATCTTAGAGTCAAATCGGCGACTATAAACTCTCCGGCCTGAAGACCGTCGAGCAGCGACGTTAAATCTTAGAGTCGAACCGGCGACTATTATCCCTCCGGCCGGAAGACCGTCGAGCAGCGACGTTAAATCTTAGAGTCGAACCGGCGACTATAAACCCTCCGGCTGGAAGACCGTCGAGCAGCGACGTTAAATCTTAGAGTCGAATCGGCACTATAAACCCTCCTGCCGGAAGACCGTCTTGCTTGGACGAGACAAGTCATGCAGGCTTCGGCTCGGTGATAAACACCAGCAATCGACAAGCCTTGTTCTTAGGGGCAAGAAGAAAATAATAACGTACTTTCGTCCGGGTCGATCGACAAGAAGATACTAAAAAGGTCGGCCTGTAAGCCGAGCGGCCGATTGGCCAAGTTACAAAAGGTCAAGTTACAAAAGGTACTTCGCGAACATCTAACGGGAACTCCATTTAAAGAGGTGGGTGTGTTCAGACGAGCGGCCCAGTTATCGAAAATACTTCGTGAAAAATTCCTTTGGAGAGCGAGGAAGGCAGGACAAAAGACGATTAACAAGAAGGAAAGGTGGGGGACGCGAACGACGGTAGTTCGCACTCCGATCGGAAGACACAGGTATTGCCGATTTAACGAAAAAAGAGTAAGCTAACAAAAGGACGGCATATCTTCATTAAAATTCAGGCCATTATAACCGGTCGGAATGATTACAAAAATACTTTATTCAAGGAAATCATAAACGGTCTTCGGGATGGAAGAAAGGAGCGTCGCGTAGTCTTCGGCCGGGATGGTAGCGAAGTCGGGAAGTTGACCCTTGGACTTCAGATGGTCCGTCGTGGCAGCAATGGCCAACTCAAAGGCAGTATACATCCGCTCGCAGACCTTCTCAGAAAATTCGTTCGAGCGGATGTGTTGCAGCCTCAGGGCTGCGACCCGGCCTAACTCGGCCTCTTGATACTCCTTGAAGACAGCTTGGGAAGCTTCAAGAGCCTCCTGCAAGGTCTTCAATTTGTCCTTGTGTTTGGTCGCCTCCCCCGAGCGGCTCGCCTTCTCGTCGTCCAGCTGCTCCATCAACTCATTAACTCGTTGCTCCAGGGTCCGCGCCTCGACGTTTTTCTTATCCAGATCGGCGATGGCCTTCTTCTTCCGATCGGTGGCTAGGCTTATTTTCCGGTCAAGAGTTTTGACCTGTTTTTCAAGTTCGGCCAGAGTATAGGCCTGGTCGGTCGTCTTCTTTCGCTCAGCCTCCAACAAATCTTTGGTCTTCTTGAGCTCTTTCTGCAGCTCGACATATGAGGGGCCCTGGGAGGACGGGCCGCCCGAACTCTTCATCCTCTTCAGCTCTTTGTCCACCATGGCCAGTCGGTTGGTGACAGCGATCTCCTCCACCCATCTCTGACATAAACAGGAGTATTAATAGCCGATCGGAGAGATGGCGTAAAGGACTTCGGAAGAAAACACACTTACCCTAGTGGCCTGCTGCATTTGGCTGTTGGCTAGGTTGTCGAGCGGAATCATCGCAACACGGGCCCGAGCATCGGCCCACATCTCGGCGAGGGGCCCCTTCATGATGATCGTATGCTCGGGCTTTGTCGGCCGATCAAACTCGGCCAAAAGCTCCTCGGTGGGGAGATGCAAGGTGGCCCTGATGGTGCGGCTCCGGCCAGGAGTCGTGTGAGCAGACGGAGAGGGATCAGAGGTCGGGGCGGAGAACTTGGACAAAATAGCCGAGCGCTGGACCCGGCGGGAGGCGGGTGGAAGAGTGCTGACCGGCACAGCCTCGATAGGGTTGGCAGGCGGGTTTAGTTGAGACGGAGTCCGATCGGAGGATAATGCCTCCACCATTGGGGTTTTCCCACGAGAATCGGATCCCGTCCGCTCTGATACACGAACAGCAGAAGTAGACGATCGCAACGGTGTCTCCGTCCAGCGCCTTTTTTGTCTGAGCGGGCGCTCGCCTTCTCGATCGGAACCTTCCTCTTGGACGGTCGGTTCCCTGTTTGACGTAGCGTCTCCCGTCACCTCTACGGGGGAGGCTTGAGCGGCCGACTCCTCCGCGTTTGTCTCGCTCTCACCCTCATGAGAGCCGACCGGGGTGATGCCCAGTTGCTCCATCTCCTTGGCGGTTATCGCCTCAAGCGCCTCAGCTTTCCTCTTCAAAATCCCGAGCATAACGGACTCCATGACGATATTCGCTGCAAAGGAAAAAGAAGAAAATCAGTTAGCACTCAAAGTACAAACGCAAGTGAGATTCTTACCGAAGCTGCTCGGGAGTGGAGTTCGGCTCGAACTCAGGCCGAATATATACAGCACGCCTTCAGGCAGAAGCTTGTTGATATCGAGCTTCAGACCGGCAAGCATGTTGGCGGCCTGGAGATAGTCCGGTCGGGTCTTAAATCTTTTCAGCTCGGGAGAAGAAGGCAGTCTGACCTGCCATTTGGTTTGGAAGGGAGCCCGCTCGGGGAGACGAAGATAAAAGTAATACTCCTTCCAGTGTTTATTGGAGGAGGGAAGTTTATCAAAGAAGAGTAGGCCGGGCCGAGCCTGGAATAGATAGGTACCCAGCTCGGACTGCTTGGGATAATAAAAATAATAAAAAAATTTCGGGCGAAGAGGAATGCGATGTATCTTGAACAATACCACCACTCCACACAAAAGGCGAAAAGTGTTGGGAACTAATTGGGCGAGCGGAAGACCAAAGAAATTGCAAACGTCGACGAAGAAGGGGTGGAGAGAAAACCGCAAACCGACTATGAATTGGTCGCGGAAAAAAACAGATAGCTCCGCTCGACGGTTTGTGAGGCCGAGCGGATGGTGAGGGTAGAACGAGTTCAAAGTCGGACAGAATATCATAACCATCAAGCAAGGCCTCGGCGTCGCGCCGATCGAAGCGAGACTCCATGGTAGTATACCAGGGGCCTAAAGTGAGATATGCGGGTTGAGAAGAACTGGCCATTGTCCGACCGGGCAAGAAAGCAAAAGGCAAGAAAAAGACACACGGCAGAAGGAGGAAGATGATGAAGGGGACAGCGACCAGAAAACAAGAACTTGACAAAAAAACACAAGGGAAACAGAGAGGAAAGGCAGAGGAACCTTACAAAGAAGCTGGGGATCGAAGGAAGGCAGCGGGGAATCGTCGGAAAACGGAGAATCGGAGTCGTCGGAACGCTGAAGCACCGAAGAAGGCTACGGGACACGCGAAGGCAAAGGTGCGACAGAGGAAGAAGGTGACGGCTTTATAAGGTCGGGCCCGATCGGCCTCGACCGTCGGATGCAGGTCACAGGAACCGAGGCCCACATCGGACAGTTCATTTCAAACCGTCGATGTCCCATCGAACACATCGCCGAGCCGTACAATGACGCCAGCGGAGATGCCACGTGGCACCATGCCATAGGGGCACATTTAATAAGCGCTATTATGACGCGCAGCGCGCGTGCTCAGTCTTAATGGAGAGGATTTGCACGAATCCCGAGGAGATCCAAAGGGCGTCAGCGTTGACCATCGACACGATAGCAAAGCCAACGGCAGTAAGAGGTTGAGCGGCCGTGAGGAGGAACATTCCAGAAAGTGGCAGAGCGGTGTCACTCCGGCTGACCGGCAATCCAGTCAGTCGGACTTAGCGCCTCCTTTGACTAGACTTGAGGGAGAGGCATGTGATCCGGTGGTAAGGATGGGGGACCCTCGTTGGCAGAAGGTCAACGACACGTGGAGGTCAAAGGTCAAGAGATTCAACCCTGAGACTCGACCGACCGGACTGAGAGGGCCGACCGGCTACCCAACCGACCAGACTGAGATGGCCGACCGGCCACCTGACTAACCGAAATGAGATGGCTGACCGGCCGGGAATCCCCCAAGCCGAATGAAATACAACCCGACTAGGGGTCGGGTTTCCGATGCTCAAGGTAAAAAGGTTTCAGGGCCGAGCGGGTTGTCCGTTCGGCCGGGGCAAAAGGCAACAAAGACAGGCAGGAGCAATCTTATCCAAGCATACGACCGGGAGTCCTCCCAGTCGGACCGATTTCTCCAACAGGGGCAGAAGTAATATACCTGCCGAGCGGCCGAATCGCTCGGCCCTAGAATAGACATGAGGCACAAGAAGACAAAGGAGACAGGGGATAACATCATCCTCGAGACATCTGCCGCCGACAGGCAGCAGGGTTGCCGCCGACAGGCAGCAGGGTTGGCGGTCGAGCCGTACACAGGATCATACGGTGGAAGCTTCCACCGTCACATCCGGGATATGCTCGGACGATTGCGGAATGGCGTCAGGGGTACTTTTCTGACATGGGCTCGTTAAGGTATGTTTGGGGAAGCGTGCACGCATTGAGAAGCGTGCACGTGCCTCCCCGGGGTCCTATATAAGGACCCCCAGACGTTGAAACAAATAACAGACAACACTAATCATGCGTACAATCTACTGAATACGAGAAGGATAAATGCAACTGAAACGAAATCAGGAGATAACTGTGTTAGTTAGAGCCCTAGAGCCAATCATTTGATGATTGTATGGACTCATTGTATCATATTCTTGTATATTAATAAAGGCATTTGTTTGGTTATTATACTTATTTGTATTAGTGCTAAATAAACTAAGTATAATAGCGTCCTTGAGTAGAAGGTTCATACTTATATTAATCAATTAGTTGAATCGATAGTGAGATGATATAGGGACACTACTCTAAATCATTCCTAGTCGAGTATTAACATTCAGGGACAATGTTAATGCAATAAGACTAGCATGTAGGTCAGCTCGATGACTTGATCTCACAAGTCATGGATATAGAGATATCAAGCTGACACATGGGTACACATTGGAGAATGTATACTGAATGACCCGCCATGAGAAAGTATCATGGATCGTTATATGAGTGTCATATACTTTCTCATGTGGCTATTAGTATGACTATTAGTCCTTAGACCTGAAGTCACCATGGATCCCTACATAAGGAGTTATGTACTTTAGCTTCGTCAAACGTCACCCGTAACTGGGTGGACTATAAAGGCGATTACCGGGTATGTAACAAATTATGCAGAGGGATGTGAGTGATGTAGATGGGATCTATCCCTCCCATATGACGGGAGCGACATCAATATTCTTGATAGAGTGAGACCACTAAGTGCATGGCCATGCCCAAATGAGTCAACATGAGATGTTGAGCTCATTTGATCAAGTGAGTCTACTTGGAGTTCAAGATTTAGATTGATTAGAGAATGACACGGTCTATGCCTCACATTGATCAATCTAGATGTCTAGGATAGAAGGACAATGTCACATATTGTGACGAGTCACAATTAGTAGTCACAAGGTGATGTCGGATCTCGACATTCTTGTAACTTGGGTAGTAATGATGTGTTGCTAGATACCGCTCATTACTTATGCTCCTAAATGAGTTTAGGGGCATTGCCAACGTTACAAGAACCTATAGGGTCACACACTAAGGACAATTAGATGGAGATTTGGTTCATACGATGAACCAAGAGGATTAGATTCATTTGATGAATCAAATTGGATTAAGAGTAATCCAAATTGGGCTAATTGAGTTAGACTCAAGTTGATTCATGTATTTAATTAGTCTAATTTAGATTATGACTCATTAGATCAATTTAATTTAATGAATTAGATTCATTATATTAAGTTGGCTTGAATCAAATGGTTAGATTAGATCAACCATGAGAGAGATTGAGTCAAGTTTGACTTGACTAGAGAGGAAGAGGAAGAGTCAAGTTTGACTTGACTCTTTACCACATCATTGTTGGAGTGTATACTGAAAGCCTAAGCTTTGTAAACATTCATTATGAATAAAGAATCACATTTGGTCTAATTATCTACATTTGTTTGTAGTTGTTCATTTAATTTATATTGTAGATAACATAGTATGTGGTGTCACATACAGAAGATGATGTTATCAGTACCTTATAAATTATAAATAGTAGCTCACGACCAGAATGGAAAGGAACAAACCATTAGAAGGTCGTAGTGTAATTAGGTATTAGTTTATCTTGACTATATAATTACACTAGTACACTCAGAGTGTATTGAGTAGGACCATTTGAGGTCGTTTCTTTTATACTGACTTTATAAAGGAACAAAGACCTCGGTTATTATGGAAGTGTGTGCTCTTAATCCTAATATAATAACAAGCACATATATTTG